>NW_027507785.1:135353032-135975869 GCF_037356315.1 Lithobates pipiens
CTGTGGACATGGCGATTCAGGCCATCCTTAAAGTAGGCATAGGTGCGTGGCTGTCCAAAGCCGACATATCCGATGCCTTTAAGCTGTTGCCTATCCACCCATCCCTCTGGTGCTGGCACGGCATTAAATGGAGAGACCAATATTATTTCGCCACTAAACTAACATTTGGCTCTAAAAGCAGCCCCTGGCTGTTCGACACGTTTGCACAGTCTCTTACCTGCATCCTCTTGCACAAGGCTTGTTGTCAGCAAGTTATCCATTACCTGGATGACTTCCTATTGACTTCCTATTGATTGAGCAGCCGGGTGTACCTCCAAGGGACCTCGACAAACTAAGGACCGTCTTTGGGAACCTCAATGTCCCCATCGCCGAACATAAGGTTGACGGGGCCGCACAATTCATCACCTTGCTAGGAGTCAATCTTGACACCAGCTCCATGCAGGCCAGCCTGCCCCTTGACAAACTCCTTTATCTCGCGCCTGTTGGTCTACCTTTCTCAGGCACAAGACCTGGATCAAGTCCTCAGCCTGGATACTGCAGCCCATAGCAGACCTGTCAATGTGGGACGAGTTCCTGTCCACCTGGAATGGTATCTCCCTGTTCATCCCGTCCATCTCACCTCTCTCGCCACAGGTAGTGACAGACGCCTCAGCCTCCACAGGGTTTGCGGCTATTTTTGGCCACCATTGGTTCGCCGGACCCTGGCCTTCTCAAATATTCTTGATCCCTGGGTTTAGCCAGTCTTCATCCCTCTTCGAGTTCTACCCCATTGTAGCAGCCGCCCAGCTCTGGGTTCATACCTGGACAGGACAAACTGTAGGTTTTACCACCGACAACCAGGCCACAGCCGAAATTGTCAACAAAGGCAGGTCTAAGTCTCTCACCGTGATGTCCTTCCTACGCAGGCTGGTGCAGCTGTCTCTGCAGCATCAGTTTAATGTATACTGCACGTTTGTCCCAGGAAAGTACAACTTGCAGCTGACGGACTGTCCCGCTTTAATTTCCTTTCCTTCTTTCGGCAGGTTCCCGAAGCCGATACAATGTCAGCTCATATCCGCTTTGGTCTCAGTTGACCCTGGACTAGAGCCGCATCTACATGGAGCCGCTCAACCAATCACTCTCAGACAACACTCTGAAAGCCTACCGGGTACCCTGGAAAGCGTTAATAAATTTCCTGGTTGCCTCCACAGTAGGCACCCCCACAGATGCCAGGCATATACTAGCCTTCACCTCATAGTGTCATAGTCGACTGGCCTTGTCCTTCAACACCATCCGGTTATACTTAGCTGGCATACAGCACTTCCTCTCACTCCAGGATCCTACCAAACAATCCATCTCCTCTTCCCACGCGATCCGAGCCGTCCTGCGCGGCATCCAGAAGCAGAAACCGCCAGTTAAAGTCAACCGGTTCCCCATCACCAGTTCCATCTTTAGGGACATGTCCACCATGCTTACCAGCTACCCCTTCGGTGTTCTCCCCAGTCTGGTCATACAGGCGGCCATTTATCTGGCCTACTATGGCTTTCTACGGCCCAGCGAGTTCACCTATAACAGCTCACACAGTCCAGTCCTTCGCAGACGTCATCTGCTCCGTCGCGAGGACCACTTCATCCTCCACCTCTCGGTAACCAAAACCCAGCAGGCAGATATCCACCTCTACAAAACCAACAACGCCTGGTGCCTGGTCACTGTGCTTACGCAGTTACTCTCTCTACTACCCGAGCTCCCGGACTCTAGTCCTCTTTTGTCCTTCCCGGTCAAACCGTTAACGAACTGCCAGTTCATAAAATACGCAAGGATTCTCCTCCGCAACTTGCTCCTCAATGTACTCCGGCCATTCCTTCTGCATCGGAGCAGCTTCATCCGCATCCCAGCATGGGGCCCCCGGACCACGTCATCAAAAGATTGGGCAGGTGGAAATCGGCCTGCTTCGCTCGATACATCCCTAACCCACAGGCTGAGATGTCTCGGGCATTCAACCAACTGGCTCAATAAAGATAAAACTGGAAAAAATAAAGTTCTCTTACCCCTACCTAAGTGTTTTTGCCCCCTTATTTTGGTATACCGTCCATTAGACCAGGGCACACTTTCAGGTCCATTTCATATAGTGTATCTTATGATAAGTTTGTATTGTTCGGATACGTATCGGTCATAGGGCTTCGGCCATAAGTAAGAAGGCCAGTATGGTGGCCTGAATTTATGGGAGGAGCCCGGGGGGTATTTAACCAGCCCACTCGCCTGTGTTCTTTGTCGGTTTCCTATGCGCAATACCCACCCTCCCATCCCCTTTTTTAGGGCATTTCTCAAACATTTCTCTTCAAACACATACATTTCTAATCACTGGGTATGCCCCCTTATTTTGGTATACCGTCCATTAGACCAGGGCACACTTTCAGGTCCATTTCATATAGTATATCTTATGATAAGTTTGTATTGTTGGGATACATATCGGTCATAGGGCTTCGGCCATAAATGGAAGTTTAGAAATAGGCCTATAATTAGAAAGGACTTCTGGATCAAGGGTGGATTTTTTTAACAGAGGTCTAATAATAGCACTTTTTAAGGCTGAGGGACATGACCAGTTTGAAGAGAATGACTTAAAACTGAAATATGAGTTTTTACCAATGGAGTTGGAATAGGGTCCAAAGAACAGGTGGAAGGTTTCATCTTCCTAACAATGATTTGCACCTCTTCCAATGACAACCCTGGGAAACAATTTAATGGTTGGGACACAATGCAAGTTGGAGGGACAATTTGGACTGAAGGACCAGACAAAGCAGAACAAATGTAGTCAATTTTGGATCTAAAGAAATCCATAAATGTATTACACCACTCTTCTGAATTTACAGTGGGTGGCAGACAATTAGGCTTGAATTTCCTCTATTATTTCGTTTAACATTAGAATAAAACTTTGACCTTGCCTACCAAAGGGACTGTGCATACCGATATTGATGCTCCCGATAAATTTGTTTGTGGACAGTGAGGAAGGAGGTTCGAAAACGCCGCTCAAGGACCCGCCCCACTGCCTTCATCTTACGAAGCTCATCTGTAAACTACGGAGCTGAGCGAGTGAAGGTAACAGTTCTTGTTTGGAGCGGGGCATGAAGGTCCAACAGACTGCTAAGTTGGCTATTTTCAGTAAGCCACTGCATCATCAACAGAGTAAAAATGCATAGAAAGATGCTGAAAGTCTGATTCCAGTAGTTCAGGATTTATATTTTTAAAATTTCTGAAACAAATGTTCCGCTTAGGCTTATAAAGACTAGACAGAACAGTCAGATCCATAGAGATAACCTTATGGTCCAACACACCTAGGTCATACACCTGCAAATTAGTAAGAAGTGCAGAGTTTGTAATGACTAAATCCAAAGTATGCCCCCTAGTGTGTGTCGGGACATCAACAAGTTGTTTTAGATTAAAACAATCCAGCAGCTGAAGGAATTCAGCTGTGGGATGGCGTGAAGGGGTATCAACATGAATATTCATATCACCTAAAATAATGACATTTGCAGGAGATGTACAAAAAGTCATTAAAGGTTTGACATCTCGGCAATAAAAGATGGATTTAATTTCGGTGGTCAATAGTCAACAGCACAGGGGAAGGCGATTTACGTTTAAAAGCAAGGCATTCAAATGACACTAATTCAGGTAATGATTGCAGAGATAACTCCAAATGTCTGCGATAAATAACTTACAGGCCCCCATCACGCCCTGTGCTGCAGGCTTTTTGAAGATAACTATACCCTTCGGGACAACTCTCATTTAAGGAAGAAAAAATAATTTGCTGATGCCAGGTCTCAGTAATAAACATAAAGTCCAAACATTTATCTAGAATGTGATCATGAATAAAACACGATTTGTTTGTAATAGATTGTGCATTTAAAAGTTCAATTTTACAACTTGGCGATGCAACAAATCTTCGCACCGGTCGTAGCAGATTAAAGTCCACCCCACGTATCTCCTTAAACTTACTAGTCGATGTTGCCACAGAAACATCCAAACTACATGACGGTTGGACACTAACACTCTGATGGCGCACGCATGGAGTGACAGTTCGCGTTGCTGACCAAAGAGTCGGAATGGTAAAATTAGTCTGTGAGCATACAAACATTCGGCGAGAGCTTCTATGGATATAACGTGGGGGGCGAAGAAGTCCCAGCTGTTTAATCACCGCAATACATGGTGGAGCAAAAAAAACGGTGTAGCACATTAGCTGTTTAACTGAATAGCTCAAATATAATGATGGTACCAACGGCAACATAGTAAAAGCACAGGTTTACTTGTAAGTATAGCTGCAATTTACAATAAACAAATATCCTCAGCACTAAGTACAAAGGGCTATCAGTCCATATTCCCTGATTTATATAAGAAGTAATAATAAAAAATCAGCTTCAATAAAATAAAGTCTATTAACGATGCAAGTGACACAGTGAGGGCTATAATAGCCTATACATCTGGTGACTGAAACATAGTACAGGGGCTCAATTGCAGTTCACATCAAATGCAGTAAGTTTGCTGCAACCCTCCCAAATTTCACTATCAGCACTTCACTCAGCAAAAGGCAGTTTGTGCAAAAATACAAAATATAATGCAGAGCACTTTGAGTCCCCACCCCATCCATGCCACCTGCTTATCAAACAAGACTGTATGGCCAAAGAGTGGGTAAAGAGGTAACTTCACTCTGCTGCTCGTCCAATCGTCCGCTCAGCTGTTCAATCACTCAACCGTTCAGACACTTGTCAGCTCAACTTCTCTGCCGGTCAATTTCTCGACTGCTCCTCGTCCCTCATCGTCCTTCCCCGCATCCAAAAGACTTGTTTGGCTGCTCTGCTGGTCGATTGTATGGGCACTCAGCCGTTCAGCTGCTCAGCTGCTCGATTGTATGAGCACTCGGCCATTCGGCAGCTCAGCTGCTCGGCTGTCCGATCGATTAGCCGTTCGGCTGCTCGGCTGATCAGCTGATCGGCTGCTCGGCTCAGCTACTCAGCTATCCAGGAAACTAACGGACACTTACAGGTGCCCAGCCAGCACACACAAGGGCCAGAGCCAGCCCACTAGAGAGGCGGACAGACAGAAAGAGCAGAGAAGCGGCGAACAGACAACGCCAGCATCCTCTCCCTCCTCCTCCCAATAGTGTGTGTGGATTGTTAGTACTGGTGCATTGGGAGTGCACGTAGTTCTGCGAGTTGTCTGCGAGTTGTCTGCGAGTGGTCTGCGAGTGCACGTAGTTCTGCGAGTGGTCTGCAAGCGCACGTAGTTCTGCGAGTGGTCTGCGTGTGCATGTAGTTTCGCAAGTGCATGTAGTTCTGCGAGTGGTCTGCGAGTGCACGTAGTTCTGTGAGTGGTCTGCAAGTGCACATAGTTCTGCGAGGGTTCTATGAGTGCACGTAGTTCTGCGAGTGCACGTAGGTCTGCGAATGGTCTGCGAGTGCACGTAGTTCTGCGAGTAGTCTGCGAGTGCACGTAGTTCTGTGAGTGGTCTGCGAGCGCACATAGTTCTGAGTGTGGTCTGAGAGTGCACATAGTTCTGTGAGTGATCTGCGAGTGCACATAGTTCTGCGAGTGGTCTGCGAGTGCACAAAGTTCTGCAAGGGTTCTACGAGTGCAAGTATGTCTGTGAGTGCATGTAGTTCTGCGAAAGGTCTGCTAGTGCACATAGTTTTGCGAGGGTTCTATGTGTGCACATATGTGTGCGAGTGCACGTATTTCTGCGAATTGTCTGCGAGTGCAGGTAGCTCTGCGAGTGCAGGTAGTTCTGCAAGTGGTCTGCGAGTACAGGTAGTTTTGCGAGTGCACATTGTTCTGCGAGTGGTCTGTGAGTGTACGTAGGTCTGCGAGTGGTCTGCGAGTGCACATAGTTCTGCGAGTAGTCTGCGAGTGCACATAGTTCTGCAAGGGTTCTATGTAGTTCTGGGAGTGGTCTGCGAGTGCACATAGTTCTGCGAGTGGTCTGCGAGTGCACGTATGTCTTCAAGTGCACGTAGTTCTGCGAGTGGTCTGCGAGTGCATGTGGTTCTGCGAGTGGTCTTCGAGTGTACGTAGTTCTGCGAGTGCACGTAGTTCTGTGAGTGGTCTGCGAGTGCACGTAGGTCTTCAAGTGCACGTAGTTCTGCGAGTGGTCTGCGAGTGCACATAGTGCTGCGAGTGCACATATGTCTGCAAGTGCACGTAGTTCTGCGAGTGGTCTGCGAGTGCATGAAGTTCTGCGAGTGCACGTAGTTCTGTGAGTGGTCTGCGAGTGCACATAGGTCTTCAAGTGCACGTAGTTCTGCGAGTGGTCTGCGAGTGCACGTAGTTCTGTGAGTGGTCTGCGAGTGCACATAGTTCTGCGAGTGGTCTGCGAGTGCACATAATTCTGCGAGGGTTGCAAGAGTGCACGTATGTCTGTGAGTGCACGTAGTTCTGCGAGTGCTCTGCGAGTGCACGTAGTTCTGTGAGTGGTCTGCGAGTGCACGTAGTTCTGCGAGTGGTCTGTGAGTGCACGTAGTTCTGTGAGTGGTCTGCGAGTGCACATAGTTCTGCGAGTGGTCTGTGAGTGCACATAGTTCTGCGAGTGGTCTGCGAGTGCACATAGTTCTGCAAGGGTTCTACGTAGTTCTGGGAGTGGTCTGCCAGTGCACATAGTTCTGCGAGTGGTCTGCGAGTGCACATAGTTCTGTGAGTGGTCTACAAGTGCACATAGTTCTGCAAGTGGTCTGCGAGTGCACGTAGTTCTGCGAGTGGTCTGCGAGTGCATGCGGTTCTGTGAGTGGTCTGCGAGTGCACGTAGTTCTGCGAGTGGTCTGTGAGTGCACGTAGTTCTGCGAGTGCACGTAGTTCTGTGAGTGGTCTGCGAGTGCACGTAGTTCTGCGAGTGCACGTAGTTCTGTGAGTGTTCTGCGAGTGCATATCGTTCTGCGAGGGTTACAAGAGTGCACGTATGTCTGCAAGTGCACGTAGTTCTGCGAGTGGTCTGTGAGTGCACGTAGTTCTGTGAGTGGTCTGCGAGTGCATGTAGTTCTGCGAGTGGTCTGCTAGTGCATGTAGTTCTGCGAGGGGTCTGCAAGTGCACGTAGTTCTGCGAGTGGTCTGCGAGTGCATGTGGTTCTGCGAGTGGTCTGCGAGTGCACGTAGTTCTGCGAGTGCACGTAGTTCTGCGAGTGGTCTGCGAGTGCACATAGTTCTGCGAGTGGTCTGCGAGTGCACATAATTCTGCGAGGGTTGCAAGAGTGCACGTATGTCTGCGAGTGCACGTAGTTCTGCGAGTGGTCTGCGAGTGCACGTAGTTCTGTGAGTGGCCTGCGAGTGCACGTAGTTCTGCAAGTGGTCTGTGAGTGCACATAGTTCTGTTAGTGGTCTGCGAGTGCACATAGTTCTGCGAGTGGTCTGCGAGTGCACAGAGTTCTGCGAGTTGTCTACGAGTGCACATAGTTCTGCAAGGATTCTACGTAGTTCTGGGAGTGGTCTGTGAGTGCACATAGTTCTGTGAGGGTTCTACGAGTGCACGCAGTTCTGCGAGTGGTCTGCGAGTGCACGTAGTTCTGCGAGTGGTCTGTGAGTACACGTAGTTCTGTGAGTGGTCTGCGAGTGCACATAGTTCTGCAAGTGGTCTGCGAGTGCACGTAGTTCTGCGAGTGGTCTGCGAGTGCATGCGGTTCTGCGAGTGGTCTGCGAGTGCACGTAGTTCTACGAGTGGTCTGCGAGTGCACGTAGTTCTGCGAGTGTACGTAGTTCTGTGAGTGGTCTGCGAGTGCACGTTGGTCTTCAAGTGCACGTAGTTCTGCGAGTGGTCTGCGAGTGCACGTAGTTCTGTGAGTGGTCTCCGAGTGCACATAGTTCTGCGAGGGTTACAAGAGTGCATGTATGTCTGCAAGTGCACGTAGTTCTGCGAGTGGTCTGTGAGTGCACGTAGTTCTGTGAATGGTCTGCGAGTGCACGTAGTTCTGCGAGTGCACGTAGTTCTGAGAGTGGTCTGTGAGTGCACGTAGGTCTTCAAGTGCACGTAGTTCTGCGAGTGGTCTGCGAGTGCACATAGTTCTGTGAGTGGTCTGCGAGTGCACATAGTTCTGCGAGTGGTCTGCGAGTGCACATAATTCTGTGAGGGTTGCAAGAGTGCACGTATGTCTGCGAGTGCACGTAGTTCTGCGAGTGGTCTGCGAGTGCACGTAGTTCTGTGAGTGGCCTGCAAGTGCACGTAGTTCTGCAAGTGGTCTGTGAGTGCACGTAGTTCTGTGAGTGGTCTGCGAGTGCACATAGTTCTGCGAGTGGTCTGCGAGTGCACATAGTTCTGCGAGTTGTCTACGAGTGCACATAGTTCTGCAAGGGTTCTACGTAGTTCTGGGAGTGGTCTGTGAGTGCACATAGTTCTGTGAGGGTTCTACGAGTGCACGTAGTTCTGCGAGTGGTCTGCGAGTGCACGTAGTTCTGCGAGTGGTCTGCGAGTACACATAGTTCTGTGAGTGGTCTGCGAGTGCACATAGTTCTGCAAGTGGTCTGCGAGTGCACGTAGTTCTGCGAGTGGTCTGCGAGTGCATGCGGTTCTGCGAGCGGTCTGCGAGTGCACGTAGTTCTGCGAGTGGTCTGCGAGTGCACGTAGTTCTGCGAGTGTACGTAGTTCTGTGAGTGGTCTGCGAGTGCACGTAGGTCTTCAAGTGCACGTAGTTTTGCGAGTGGTCTGCGAGTGCACGTAGTTCTGTGAGTGGTCTGCGAGTGCACATAGTTCTGCGAGGGTTACAAGAGTGAACGTATGTCTGCAAGTGCACGTAGTTCTGCGAGTGGTCTGTGAGTGCACGTAGTTCTGTGAGTGGTCTGCGAGTGCATGTAGTTCTGCGAGTGGTCTGCTAGTGCATGTAGTTCTGCGAGGGGTCTGCTAGTGCATGTAGTTCTGCGAGGGGTCTGCAAGTGCACGTAGTTCTGCGAGTGGTCTGCAAGTGCACGTAGTTCTGTGAGTGGCCTGCGAGTGCGCGTAGTTCTGCAAGTGTTCTGTGAGTGCACGTAGTTCTGTGAGTGGTCTGCGAGTGCACATAGTTCTGCAAGTGGTCTGCGAGTGCAAATAGTTCTGCAAGTGGTCTGCGAGTGCACATAGTTCTGCAAGGGTTCTACGTAGTTCTGCGAGTGGTCTGCGAGTGCACATAGTTCTGCAAGGGTTCTACGTAGTTCTGGGAGTGGTCTGTGAGTGCACATAGTTCTGTGAGTGGTCTACGAGTGCACATAGTTCTGCAAGTGGTCTGCGAGTGCACGTAGTTCTGCGAGTGGTCTGCGAGTGCATGCGGTTCTGCGAGTGGTCTGCGAGTGCACGTAGTTCTGCGAGTGGTCTGCGAGTGCACGTAGTTCTGCGAGTGCACGTAGTTCTGTGAGTGGTCTGCGAGTGCACGTAGGTCTTCAAGTGCACGTAGTTCTGCGAGGGTTACAAGAGTGCATGTATGTCTGCAAGTGCACGTAGTTCTGCGAGTGGTCTGTGAGTGCACGTAGTTCTGTGAGTGGTCTGCCAGTGCATGTAGCTCTGCGAGTGGTCTGCTAGTGCATGTAGTTCTGCGAGGGGTCTGCAAGTGCACGTAGTTCTGCGAGTGGTCTGCGAGTGCATGTAGTTCTGCGAGGGGTCTGCAAGTGCACGTAGTTCTGCGAGTGGTCTGCAAGTGCACATAGGTCTGAGAGTGGTCTGCAAGTGCATGTAGGTCTGCAAGTGCACATAGTTCTGCAAGTGCACATAGGTCATTGAGTACCTGTGTATTGTCTTGTTGAGTACCTGTGTATTGTCTTGTTGAGTATTAGTGTCAGGGAGCTAGTTGTTAGGTTATTTGGATAGGGTAAAATCCCCAATGCTCATTAAATTTAATAGGTACGATGCCAGACAGGTGTGGAGAGGCGACTCGTTGTACATCTTGCGACATGTATGCGTTCCTTGATCATCTGATCGAGGGTGATTACTGCTGTGCAAAATGTAAGTGCATAGTTTCTCTGGAAGCCGGGTTATAAATCTGGGGAAGCAACTGTCAGCACTGAGAAGTCCCTCCATGCTAAAGGAGAGCCAAGAACGTGCATGGCAGGTGCCTGCAGGGACCATCACAGAGGCAGGTGCAGACAAAGATGTGCAGGCACTAGCAAAGAGTAGATGGGTGACAGTCAGGAAGGGTAGAGGGGAAGTGCGAGGGAGGCCGATCCAGGGCTAGAGCATCCCAATAAGTATCCTCCATTGAGTGACATTGGTGAAACCAGTCAGGAACCAGCACTGCTGGGAGCTGAGGGACTCTCGTAGCTGGCAGGGGAAGAACTCCTCCAGTGAGTGGGGGGGGGGGGGGGGGGGGCGAAGGGAAAGGAAAGACAGATTCTGGTGGTAGGGGACTCAATTCTTAGAAGGACAGAGAGGCCAATCTGTAACAAAGACCTGAAGCACTGAACAGTATGTTGTCAGCTGGGTGCTTGGGTTTGGCACATCACAGATCTGGAGGACAGATTACTGGGAGGGGCTGGGGATGACCAAGTTGTCATGGTGCATGTTGGCACCAATGACAAAGTCAGAGGCAGATGGAGTGTCCTAAAGAACAATTTTAGGGACTTAGGAGCTAAATTGAGGAAAAGGACCTCCAAGGTAGTATTCTCAGGAATACTACTGGTACATCGAGCCACACCAGAAAGGCAGAGGGAGATTAGGGAAGTAAACAAGTGGCTAAAGAGCTGGTGTAGTAAGTAGAGGTTTGGGTTCCTGAAGGACTGGGCCGACTGAACCTCAGTCAATAACCAGTACTATAGAAGGGATGGACTGCACCTAAATTAGGAGGATGCAGATCAGCTGGGAATGAATGGCTAAAAAGTTAGAGTTTTTTTTAAAACTAGGCAATGGGGGAGGGTCCAGAGGTAGAGATAGTCAGCGCGGAAAATATTCCAGAGGGTAGTATTGGGAGCATTAGTGGTAGGTTGACCAAAGCACATAAACCCAAGGTAAGTATAGTAGCAAGTCCTAGTTGCAATCTTGGAACACCCAATAAGAGGATAATATGCGACCAATCTAAACTATGTAGCATGTTCACCAATGCCAGGAGCCTGGCGGACAAGATGGATGAACTAGAGATACTGTTGTACGTGGAGGATTTCGATTTTGTGGGAATTTCAGAGACCTGATTCAACAGCTCTCATGATTGGCTGGCAAACATTCCAGGGTATACCCTTTATCGCAAGGATAGAGAGGATAAAAAAAGGGGGAGGGTTATGCCTATATATCAAGAATAATGTACAAGTGAATGTGAGAGATGTAATTACTAAGGGAGCTAGGGAGGAGATGGAATCCTTATGGGTAGAGCTCTAAAGGGATGAAACTAAGGGGAAAATAATTACTGGGAGTATGCTATAGGCCCCCTAACCTGAGGGAGGAAGGGGAGACAGATCAATCACAATTTGGATTAGCAGCAAAGATGGGAAGTATTATCATAATGGGGGATTTTAATTATGCAGACATAGACTGGGCGGAGGGAACTGCGCATTCATCCAAGGCTCGCAAGTTCCTAAATGTCTTGCAGGACAATTTTATGGGTCAGATGGTAGACACACCAACTAGAAATAGACATCAATAATAGCGATCACAGGTCAATTGGCTTCAGTATAAAAATCACACAAATAGGAAACATAAGGAGAATACAAAGACACTGAATTTCAAAAAGAGCCAACTTCCCTAAACTACAAACCTTGCTAGAAGGCATACATTGGGATAAAATCTTGGAACAAAGAACACGGACGAGAGATGGGTTTGCTTTAAGAGCATATTAAATAAGGGCATTAGCCAATGCATCCCATTGGGTGATACATTTAAAAGAACAAACAAAAGTCCTGGATGGCTTAACTCCAATGTAAAAATGCATATAAAAGCAAAAGGAGAAGGCCTTCAAAAAATACAAGGTTGTGGGATCATCATCAGAATTCAGACTTTATATAGAATGCAACAAGAAATGTAAGGGTGCAATAAGGACGGCTAAGATAGAACATGAAAAACACATAGCGGAGGAGAGCAAAAAAAAAAGCCCAAGAAATTCTTTAAATATGTAAACAGTAAAAGAGGGAGGACAGACCATATTGGCCCCATAAAGAATGAGGAAGGACATCTGTTTTCAAAGGATGGGAAGATGGCGAAGGTATTCAATTTATTCTTCTCCTCAGTCTTCATGAGGGAATTGGGGAGCTTCAGTAACCAAAACTACAGTGTTTATCCTCATGACACAGGAAGCACCTTCATGGTTAACAGAGGACAGAATTAAAATTAGACTTAACATTAATAAACCACCGGGACCAGATGCCTTGCACCCGAGGGTACTTAAGGAACTCAGTAATTGCCAGACCATTGTTCCTAATTTTTACTGACAGTTTACTGACTGGAATGGTACCAGCTGATTGGAGAAAAGCAAATGTAGCACCAATATTTAAAAAGGGCCCAAAATACATCCCTGGGAATTACAGACCAGTTAGCCTAATATCAATAGTATGTAAATCTTGGAAGGAATGATAAGGGACTATATACAAGATTTTAACCACTTGCCGACCGCCGCACGACGATGTACGTCGACAGAATGGCACGGGCAGGCATATGGGCGTACCTGTACGTCCCTGCCTTCCCGCGGGTGGGGGGCCCGATCGGGCCCCCCCCCGGTGCCAGCGGCGGTCGGTATCCATGCAGGAGCGATCCGGGATGAGGGGGCGGCCATTCATTCATGGCCACCCCCTCGCGATCGCTCCTGACGAATGGGAGTGAAGCATTGCATCACTTCCTCTCCTGTAATGTAAACACAGGAGAGGAAGTGATGTAATCTCTCCTCCGTGTCGGTATTTTTCGTTCCGGCACCGAGGAGAGAGGATCGGTGAGTTGCACCAACACGACACTTCACAGTAGAACATGCCAGGCACACTCACACCCCCCCCCTTTACCCCCCGATCACCCCCCAATTACCCCTGCCCCCCCCAGTCACAGTGACACCAATTGCATTTTTTTTTTTTTGCATTGGTGTCATTTGTGACTGTAATAACTGTTAGGGCAGTTAGGGTTAGCCCCCTTTAGTTCTAATGTACCCCCCTAACCCCCCCAATAAAGGTTTAACCCCGTGATCACCCCCCGTCGCCAGTGTCACTAAGGCTGGGTTCACATTGCAGCGGTTTATGAGAACGGATGTGATTCGCACCGCACTGCAGTGCAAATCACATCCGATCTCTGTGCGATTCGAGTTCAGCCATTCACCGCACCCGCCGCAAATTCGCACGGGACCCTTTTTTTGGTCCGCAGCAGAATCGGATCGCATGGGTGTTCACACCATGCGATCCGAGTTTGCAGATCGCACTGCGATATGCGAACTGATCTGGGGGTGTCATTAACATTTCACTGACACTCCCAGCAGTTCGCATAGGGCAGTGTGAACTGCCGCCGGGAGGCATGCGATGCGGGAACCCGCCGCGGATTCGTGGCGTTCCCGCATCGCTCCAGTGTGAACCCAGCCTAATAAGCGATCGTGTTTCTGATCGCTGTATTAGTGTCACAGGTGACGCTAGTTAGGCAGGTAGGTATTTAGGTTCGCCGCAGCTTTTTATAGCGCCAGGGACCCCCATATACTACCGCATAAAGCCCCCTGATTGCCCCCTAGTTAACCCTTTCACCAGTGATCACCATATAACTGTTACAGGTGACGCTGGTTGGTTAGTTATTTTTTTATAGTTTCAGGGCACCCGCCATTTATTACCTAGTCTCACTAGTGTACCCCTAAATTTAGGGGTGTCTACTTTCCAAAATGGGGTCATTTGGGGGGGTTTGTGCCATCTTGGCATTTTATGGCCTTCAAAACTGTAACACCCTTAGAAAGCCTGAAGGTGGTGCTTGGTTTTCGGGGCCCCGTACGTGGCTAGGCTCCCAAAAAGTCCCACATGTGTGGTATCCCCGTACTCAGGAGAAGCAGCAGAATTTATTTTGGGGTGTCATTTCACATATGCCCATAGCATGTGTGAGCAATATATCATTTAGTGACAACTTTGTGTAAAAAAAAAAAAAAAAAAAAAGTTTGTAATTCTCCCGCAACTTGTGGCAAAATATAAAATATTCCATGGACTCAACATGCCTCTCAGCAAATAGCTTGGGGTGTCTACTTTCTAAAATGGGGTAATTTGTGGGGGTTTTGTGCCATCTTGGCATTTTATGGCCTTCAAAACTGTAATAGGTAGTGAGAAGTGAACTCAAAAATTTACGCCCTTAGAAAGCCTGAAGGCGGTGCTTGGTTTTCGGGGCCCCGTACGCGGCTAGGCTCCCAAAAAGTACCACATATGTGGTATCCCCGTACTCAGGAGAAGCAGCAGAATTTATTTTGGGGTGTCATTTTACATATGCCCATAGCATGTGTGAACAATATATCATTTAGTGACAACTTTGTGTAAAAAAAAAAAAAAATTTTTTTTGTCATTATTCAATCGCTTGAGGCAAAAAAATAAAATATTCAATGGGCTCAACATGCCACTTATCAATTTCCTTAGGGGGTCTACTTTCCAAAATGGGGTCATTTGGGGGGGTTTTGTACTGCCCTGCCATTTTAGCACCTCAAGAAATGAGATAGGCAGTCGTAAACTAAAAGCTGCGTAAATTCCAGAAAACGTACCTTAGTTTGTAGATGTGACAACTTTTGCGCAAACCAATAAATATACAGTTATTGACTTTTTTTTTTACCAAAGACATGTGGCTGAATACATTTTGGCCTAAATGTATGACTAAAATTGAGTTTATTGGATTTTTCTAATAACAAAAAGTAGAAAATATCATTTTTTTTCAAAATTTGCGGTCTTTTTACGTTTATATCGCAAAAAAAAAAAATTGCAGAGGCAATCAAATACCATCAAAAGAAAGCTCTATTTGTGGGAAGAAAAGGACGCAAATTTTGTTTGGGTACAACATTGCATGACCGCGCAATTACCAGTTAAAGCAGCGCAGTGCCAAATTGTAAAAAGACCTCTGGTCATTGGCCAGCAAAATGGTCCGGTCTGAAAGTGGTTAATAATGAGAACGGTATCATTAGCACTAATCAGCATGGATTCATGAAGAATCGTTCTTGCCAAACCAATCTATTAACCTTCTATGAGGAGGTGAGTTGCCATCTAGATAAAGGAAGGCCTGTAGATGTGGTGCATCCGGATTTTGCAAAAGCATTTGACACAGTTCCCCATAAACGTTTACTCTACAAAATAAGGTCCATTGGCATGGACCATAGGGTGAGTACATGAATTGGAAACTGGTTACAAGGGCGAGTTCAGAGGGTGGTAATAAATGGGGAGTACTCGGAATGATCAGGGGTGGGTAGTGGGTCACCCAGAGTTCTGTGCTGGGACCAATCCTATTTAATTTGTTCATAAACGACCCGGAGGATGAGGTAAACAGTTCAATCTCTGTATTTGTGGACAAAACCAAGCTACGCAGGGCTCCTCTCCGCAGGGTGTAGAAACCGTGCAAAAAGGTCTGAATAAATTAATGGGGTAGGCAACTATATGGCAAATGAGGTTCAATGTAGAAAAATGTAAAATAATGCATTTGGGGGGGGGGGGGGCGTGGCCTGACACAGTATTGAGTAAGACGTGTGTGTGTCAGGGCTGGCTTAGCCCTTCCTCCTCTGGGCTGAATTCCTTGAATTCTGGGCTGCCTTGAATTCTGCCTCTTGTCTCCATTCTTGGCGAATTATGGTTTCCAACCTTCCATGTTGCCTAACTCGTTTGTTCCGCAGAGTATTCCTGCATTAGAGGAGCATCTCCGTGGTCTTCGTTCCACTTGGGTACAAGTCCAGGAGGCTTTGCGTCATGCTAATGATAGGTACAGACTCCATGCTGACCGCAGACGCCTGCCTGCGCCTTCCTACCAGGTTGGGGACAGGGTCTGGCTGTCATCTTGCAACCTCCGGCTTCGTGTTCCCTCACTGAAGTTTGCACCTCGGTTTATTGGGCCTTTCCGTATCCTTTGCAGGATTAACCCAGTAGCTTACGCGTTGGACCTTCCTCCTAGTATGCGCATCTCAAATGTGTTTCATGTCTCCTTATTGAAACCGTTGGTCTGTAACCGATTTACCACCTCGGTGCCACGTCCTCACCCTATTCAGGTTGAGAACCATGAGGAGTATGAGGTACAATCCATTGTTGACTCCCGTAGGTTTCGTGGGCGCATACAGTACCTGGTGCATTGGAAGGGGTAAGGTCCGGAGGAACGCTCCTGGGTTTCATCCTCTGACGTACATGCCCCTGTCCTCCTCTGCCAGTTCCATAGACGGTTTCCCCTCAAGCCCAGTGGCCCGCCGAGGAAGAGGGGTCATTGGGGGGGTACTGTCAGGGCTGGCTTAGCCCTTCCTCCTCTGGGCTGGCCGCTCAGCTGTCAGCTAATTGCCAGCTCTCTTCTCTTTCCACAGTTACCAGATGTTCCCGATGATGCTTGTCTGACCTGCCTATTTAAAGCCTTCCAGCTCACTCTTTCCTTTGCCTTCGCATTGGTCACATCACTAGGAACCATCTCCCGCTGTTTGTTTCAAGACTGGCTTGCTGACATCCCTCCTGTCTTCTATCCTGCTTGCAGATGCTCTCCTTGGATCCCTGACATCTGTACTGGCTGATTACCCGATCTGGTTTATGAACTTTGGACTGGCTGACTACCCGATCTGGCTACTGGACTCTGGCTATGCTTGACTACGCTTTTTCCTATTTACCTTTTTATTTTTATTAATAAACAAGTGTGATTTGATTGTACTTCTGTCTCTGTCTGTTTCATGGTTCCTGACAGTGTGCCCTGAGCTCCGTCCATTACTCCTGCAATACATCATCCTGCACTCGATCAAACATCCAGCATCTACCTGAACACTTACCTCACACTCTGACTAACACCCAGCGGCCTTCAGCTGCACGGTGACCCAAACAGAGTGGCAATCTCCCACTCAATGGCCGCCACATTCAGGAAAGTCCCCGTCTTCGGGCCTACTCCTGGAGCTGGCGGCCATCTTGCCATCTTGGTACACCCGAATCTCTGGCTGGTGCTGTATTCGGGCCTTGCGGCCTCCAGGATCACCCCACACAGCATTGACAACTTATATAAAGACACCCCAGACCCCTGAGTTATGTCACCGTCAAAATCGCAGAAAGCAGCAGCGGCAAAACTTGAACAGTACCACAGACAGGAAAAGGAGGACATGGAGGAAGATGGCGCTCCTGAGAACTGAAAATTGAGTCCGGGCCTACTCCTGGAGCTGGCGGCCATCTTGCCATCTTGGTACACCCGAATCTCCGGCTGGTGCTGTATTCGGGCCTTGCGGCCTCCAGGATCACCCCACACAGCATTGACAACTTATGAACAAACAGTCCGTTGAAAGCTTGCGCGATGACGTGTACAGCACGTACGACGGGACTAGAAATAGGACGTCCAATACACAGCAATGCAACCTTCCGCCGTGTAAATCCTTTCTGAGCATGCGCCATACTTAGTCCGTCCAACTAGCCTAATCACGAGCGGATTGTCCGCTGAAACCAAAGTCTGACGGACAATATTACGGAAATTCCGAAATACTTAGTCCGCCAGACTGCGCGCTGAAAAAGTCCGCTGAAGCCCACACACGAGCGGACTGTCCGCTGAAATGTGTTTCGGTGGACTAAGTTGGACAGACAGTCCGCCCGTGTGTACGCGGCTTAAGATGCAGCTCTGAGAATGGCAAGGGTGAAAGGCAACATCCCAGTGGGGAATGTTAAAGTGGCCATCTTCCCAGACTTCTCAGCAGAGGTACAACGCGGCCGCCAGAACATTATGGAGGCTAAACGCAGGCTGAGCAATCAACACTATAAATATTCCATGCTCTTCCCCGTCCGCCTCAGAGTGGAACATGATGGCTGTGGGGATATTCTTCGATGATCTGGAAGAAGTTATTGCCATCCCTGAAAGAGCCGAATGATCACATCCCAGGTATACAGTTTAGACTTTTTTTGCTCACAATCACTTCTAGTGCAATTCCCTTTTTTTTTCCTAGAATCGCATAACTGTACTGTTTCCCAAAATCACATGGAACTTTACTTGGAGCTAGCCACTTATGGGCATGAAAAATTCCATGCCATACAGAGCAAGCTGCTGCATGCAATATGGAACCAGCAGTACCCCAATGCGAGCACAAACCTCAGACACTTGCTATACAGGAGTCATATTACCCCTACCCACTACATTTCCGGAATCTTACATACTACCCAAGATCATGCTGACCAAAAGAGCTACGGAGATACAGAGTCCTATCAGTCACAGGCAATGTGCAGCCAGAATTTGCCCCACGCACCACTGGGAATCACTATTATTTTGACTGGAGCTTGATCGTTTCCTTTTGTAGAATACAGAGGGATCGAAGAACTTTGGTTCACCTTAACCTATTGCTATGGGAGACATCCCTAGACAGATTCAGAATCCCGAGACTTAGCCCGTTATTGTCAGACTTCCACTTACTAGACCGGTGAGTCCGCTTGGTCAGGAAGGCACTTACGTGTCTTGTTGGGGCAGGCCCTGACATAATGCCCGGGTTCTCCACAATATAGATATAGGTTGTGGGCTTGTCTGCGCAGCTTTTCCTCAGGAGTAAGCCTGGGATGGAGCAAGTCAAGCTGCATCGGTTCGGGCACTTCCTGAGTTGGAGCGGTAGAGGTGGGGTGGAACTGACCGGCAGAAATAGGAACCTTAGGAAGCATCCAGGTAGGGTGAAAATGGCTGGTAGACCTCTCAGACCGATGTTCTCTTAAGTGACAGTCAATCTGGATAGAGAGGTTCATGAGTTCATCCAAGGACTAAGGTATTCCAACTTGTGGCAACTCATCCTTAAGTGGGTCAGATAGCCCCATCTGGAGCTGGTGACGCAGGACATCATAGTTTCAGTCCGTGCCGGAGCTCCAGCGTCTGAACTCTACCGCGTAGTCTTCACCCGCTCTGCGACCTTGTTGAAGAGAGTGCAGTGTGGCTTCGGCAGTTGCAGTCAGTTGGGGGTCCTCGTATAGTTGGGACATAGCCAAGAAGGCGGTGTCAAGGCTATCCAGGGACCCAGACTTTTGTTCCTGAAGGCTCTTCACAGCTTGAGTGAGACCCACCAGATGTCTACACAGTTCATCCATGGGGAGGCCCCCTGCCCGAACTTGGTCATGGCTGCCTGATACTGTCAGACTTCCACTTACCAGAATGGTGTGTCCGCTCGGGCAGAGGGTGGTCTCCCTTATGTGTCCAACTCGTGTCCCCTGATAGAATAGACAGGAGGAATGGGAGTGCGGAATGAAATGAGAGCCTGGTGCTGGTGATGGGGATTCAGGTGCTGGAAGGAAGATGGTCTTCAAGCAGCAGGTGAATAAGCAGGAACACAGGCAAACAGATGCTGAGTAGGAGCAGAGTAGTGATGGACGAACTTCCGACGGGACGTTTCGCGAAAGCGAAATGCGAACGGACCCAAACGTTCGCGAAACCGAACGTTCGCCGCGGGCCCCATTGACTTCAATGGGAGGCGAACTTTGCAAACCTTCATGTCGAATTTGCAGCCACGTGGTAATTATTAGGGGGTAAAACGTAGTCCCACCATCTGGACAATGACATAATACATGTATGAGGTGAATTTGGGATCGATAACTACAAGCATTTTTATTTTATTTGGGAAATTGTTCTAACAATTCAGGACTATGGAGCTAATGAAGGCAATGGAGGAGAGGGAAGGTCAGGGACCAGGGTAGGCAAAGAAGAGGGTGCAGGAGATGATCACCAGCAGCGTGACATACCGGAATGACACATGCACCGTGATAGAGGCATCTGACAGCAGCACCGTAATACAGAGCACTGACAGCAGCACCGTGACATACAGCGCTGACAGCAGCACCGTGACATACAGCGCTGACAGCAGCACCGTGACATACAGCGCTGACAGCAGCACCGTGACATACAGCGCTGACAGCAGCACCGTGACATACAGCGCTGACAGCAGCACCGTGACATACAGCGCTGACAGCAGCACCGTGACATACAGCGCTGACAGCAGCACCGTGACATACAGCGCTGACAGCAGCACCGTGACATACAGCGCTGACAGCAGCACCGTGACATACAGCGCTGACAGCAGCACCGTGACATACAGCGCTGACAGCAGCACCGTGACATACAGCACTGACAGCAGCACCGTAAGCAGCCCCAGGAGGAAGTCAGCACAGCACAGGGATGGTGTGATCCCCTCATAATAAGAACCCCCAGGAGGAAGTCAGCACAGCACAGGGATAGTGTGATCCCTTCATAATAAGAACCCCCAGGAGGAAGTCAGCACAGCACAGGGATATCATAAGCAGCCCCAGTAGAAATATGACACCGCTCAACCTCTTCAAAGAGGAGGGTAGGGGCATATAGTACGGTGTGCTTTTTTGGGTCAAGGAAGTGAGCCAAATGAATTAAGAAGGTCTGTGTGCTTGATTAAAAAAATAGTTTATAGACATATACATGGTCTACTGGTCACATGTGTTGAATTCCTCCGAGATCCATGCCTCATTCATTTTTAGAAATGTGAGGTAGTTAACACTGTGGTGAGCTAGGCGAGTACGCTTATCGGTCACAATCCCCCCTGCTGCGCTGAACGTCCTTTCGGACAGGACACTGGATGAGGGGCAAGCCAACAGTTCGATTGCAAATTGGGCAAGCTCTGGCCAGAGGTCAAGCCTGCCCACCCAGTAGTCTAGGGGTTCATCACTCCTCAGAGCGTCCACATCGGCCGTTAACCCAATGTAGTCGGACACCTGACGGTCTAGGCGTTCCCTGATGCTGGATCCGGATGACACCTGTCGATGGGTCGGCTGAAAGAATGACCTCATATCCGAAGTCACCAACACATCTTCAAACCGGCCTCTTCTTGCAGGCGCTGTTGGATTGGTACCCGCAAATCCTTCTCTGGGAGTGGGAATTGCTCCTCTGCCAGCGCACGCAAAAGCAGAATGCAGCATTTCTCGAAGCAAGGCCTGGAAGTGCTGCATTCTGACAGCCCTCTGCGACGGCGGTAACATTTCCGCCATTTTGTGTTTGTACCGGGGGTCTAAGTACGTTGCCACCCAGTACTGGTCCTTGACCCTCATGCTTTTTATACGGGGGTCCCTATTAAAACACTGGAGCATGAAGGCCCCCATTTGCACTAAAGTGGAAGCGGTGTGGTGGCCTGGCTCCTGCTCATCATCCAGGATAATGTCGTCCTCTTCATTCTCCTCTCCCCATCCTCGCACAACAGGGATCCCAGAAAGGTTTAAAGCATGCTCTTCTTGCTCCTGCTCATCCGCCCCGGCACCATCCTCCTCTGACTCCTCATCAGACTCCTGTTGTTGACTTGTCTCAGATAGAGTAGCCCCCCCTGGGAATTCATCCAGCATTGCGACTTCCTCATCTTCCCGCTCCTGCTCCTCCACAGCCTGATCAATGACACGACGCAATGCACGCTCCAGAAAGAAGGCATAAGGTACCATGTCACTGATGGCGCCATGGCTGCGACTGACCAGTTTGGTGATCTCCTCAAATGGCCGCAGAAGTCTGCATGTGTCGCGCATGAGCAGCCACTGGCGCGGTGAAAAAAAACCCAGCTCCCCAGAACCGTTTCTTTCGCAGAGTTCATACAGGTAGACGTTAACTGCACGTTTCTGCTGGAGCAGCCTATCAAGCATATAGAAGGTTGAGTTCCATCGCGTCGGGCAATCGCAAATAAGACGTCTGACCGGCAGATGGTGTCGCCGCTGAATGTCAGCAAGGCGAGCCATGGCCGTGTAAGATCTTCTGAAATGGGCCGAGATTTTCCTTGCCTGCCGCAAGATGTCCTGGACCCCAGGGTATTTGACAAGGAATCGCTGCACGACCAAGTTTAAGACGTGTGCCATGCACGGCACGTGCGTGATTTTGCCCTGTTTCAATGCGCTAAGCAGATTGGCACCGTTGTCACACACCACTTTACCAACTGTCAAATTGAGCGGTGTTAGCCACTCATCTGCCTGTGAACGCAAAGCTGAAAGGAGTGCCGGGCCAGTGTGGCTCTTTGCTTCCAGGCACAACAGACGCAGCACGGCATGGCAACGTCTCACCTGGCATGTGGAATAGGTTCTGGGGAGCTTGGGCGGTGCAGTGGAAGAGACGCTAGCAGCGGAAAAGGAGGAGGCAGCTGAGGAGGAGAGGGAGGAGGATGGAGTAGGAGGAGGAGAAGAAGAGTCAGGCCTGCATGCAATCCGTGGCGGTAAAACCAAATCTACACGGGTGCCACGGGTTACATGCTTGACGGCCGTCAGAAGGTTCACCCAGTGGGCAGTAAAACTGATATACCTTCCCTGCCCGTGTTTGCTAGACCACGTGTCTGTGGTCAGATGTATCTTGGCACCGACACTGTGTGCCAGAGATACATTCACTTGCCGCTGAACATGGCCATATAGCTCTGGGATGCCCTTCTCTGAGAAATACTTCCTTCCTGGGACCTTCCATTGTGGTGTTCCAATGGCCACAAATTTGCGAAAGGCCTCCGAGTCCACCAGTTTATATGGCAGTAGTTGGCGGGCTATGAGTTCTGACAAGCCAGCCGCCAACCGTTGGGCAAGAGGGTTATCCGGCGTCATCATTTTTTTACGCTCAAACATTAGGCCCACGGAAGCCTGCCTTTTTGCAGAAAAATGTGAGCTTGGCGTGATGGAAGGTGGAGTGGAGGACAATTGTGAGGAGAGAGGAGAAGGAGAAGTAGAAGACGAGGCTGGACGGTGAGAGCCTGCAGTGTGGCTTTGTGTGTTCCGTTGCTCCCACTGGGCTCGGTGATGGCTGCTCATGTGCCTTCTTAAGGCGGTCGTCCCTAGGTGAGTATTGGGCTTACCGCGACTAACGCGTTGACTGCAAAGATTGCAGATGGCAACGCTATTGTCAGCAGCGGACACGTTAAAAAAAGCCCACACTGCGGAGCCATGTGCCGGTGTCCTGGGAGCGCCAGATGTGACCGTACATGGTCGATGACTCGCTCCTGATACATTTGCAGTCTGCTTTGTCCCTGCTGTGCAATGTAAGTCATTGCTGCTTCTCCTCCCTATCTGCTGGTCCATATCTCCCTCTGAACTCCCCTCCTCTTCCTCTCTTGTGGGCACCCACGTGACATCACTAGACACGTCATCATCAACGTCACCTTCCCCACCGCTATAAGTAGAGATCTCGGAGTAGGCAGCAACACCGGGGACCAACCTCCTCCTTGGGCTGATCTGGGTACTGGCGTCAGACTGCTGAGTAGCGCTTGTTGCTACCTCCTCTTCCTGATCCAATACCAAGAGTGGCTGCGCATCAGAAATGTCCTCTTGATATGGATCGGAAAATAATTCCAGTGACTCAAGCGGAAGGTATGTGGTGGTGGTGGTGGTGGTCGTGTTGTTGGTGGTAGTGTCTTTGGGGGTGCACATAGCAGAGAGTGAAGAAGAGGGTGCAGATCGAGAGGATGAGGAGGGTGCAGAAGAGTAAGGCTGAGCGAGCCACTCAACCAAGTCTGGTGCATCCTTTAAAGTAATTGAACGCACCTTCTGCAACTTCCCACTTTGGCTCAAGCCTGTTGCTCCTGCCCTACCCCTACCACCCCTGCGGAAGGGCCTGCCTCTTCCTCTGCCTGTCATTTTTTAAATGACCCTGTGACAAAACTCTTAGTCCCTATACCGATGAAGGACTGCTGCAGTATAGGGCAGCGGTCAGCAGTGGTGCACGTCAACCCTATCTATTGTGGACCGATAGCGGTCCTTACAGAACAGCAGACTGTACCGCACTCAAGCCTATGTACCGTAGCACCCTATACCAAGTTACCAGTCCTTATAAGAACTTTTGTGGACCAAGCAGGTTGTGTATTAGTGTTTAGCAGACTGTACGTCAGTCCCTATACCGCTGAAGGACTGCTGCAGTATAGGGCAGCGGTCAGCAGTGGTGCACGTCAACCCTATCTATTGTGGACCGATAGCGGTCCTTACAGAACAGCAGACTGTACCGCACTCAAGCCTATGTACCGTAGCACCCTATACCAAGTTACCAGTCCTTATAAGAACTTTTGTGGACCAAGCAGGTTGTGTATTAGTGTTTAGCAGACTGTACGTCAGTCCCTATACCGCTGAAGGACTGCTGCAGTATAGGGCAGCGGTCAGCAGTGGTGCACGTCAACCCTATCTATTGTGGACCGATAGCGGTCCTTACAGAACAGCAGACTGTACCGCACTCAAGCCTATGTACCGTAGCACCCTATACCAAGTTACCAGTCCTTATAAGAACTTTTGTGGAACAAGCAGGTTGTGTGTTAGTGATTAGCAGACTGTACGTCAGTCCCTATACCGCTGAAGGACTGCTGCAGTATAGGTGAGCGGTCAGCAGTGGTGCACGTCAACCCTATCTATTGTGGACCTATAGCGGTCCTTACAGAACAGCAGACTGTACCGCACTCAAGCCTATGTACCGTAGCACCCTATACCAAGTTACCAGTCCTTATAAGAACTTTTGTGGACCAAGCAGGTTGTGTATTAGTGTTTAGCAGACTGTACGTCAGTCCCTATACCGCTGAAGGACTGCTGCAGTATAGGGCAGCGGTCAGCAGTGGTGCACGTCAACCCTATCTATTGTGGACCGATAGCGGTCCTTACAGAACAGCAGACTGTACCGCACTCAAGCCTATGTACCGTAGCACCCTATACCAAGTTACCAGTCCTTATAAGAACTTTTGTGGAACAAGCAGGTTGTGTGTTAGTGATTAGCAGACTGTACGTCAGTCCCTATACCGCTGAAGGACTGCTGCAGTATAGGGCAGCGGTCAGCAGTGGTGCACGTCAACCCTATCTATTGTGGACCGATAGCGGTCCTTACAGAACAGCAGACTGTACCGCACTCAAGCCTATGTACCGTAGCACCCTATACCAAGTTACCAGTCCTTATAAGAACTTTTGTGGACCAAGCAGGTTGTGTATTAGTGTTTAGCAGACTGTACGTCAGTCCCTATACCGCTGAAGGACTGCTGCAGTATAGGGCAGCGGTCAGCAGTGGTGCACGTCAACCCTATCTATTGTGGACCGATAGCGGTCCTTACAGAACAGCAGACTGTACCGCACTCAAGCCTATGTACCGTAGCACCCTATACCAAGTTACCAGTCCTTATAAGAACTTTTGTGGAACAAGCAGGTTGTGTGTTAGTGATTAGCAGACTGTACGTCAGTCCCTATACCGCTGAAGGACTGCTGCAGTATAGGGCAGCGGTCAGCAGTGGTGCACGTCAACCCTATCTATTGTGGACCGATAGCGGTCCTTACAGAACAGCAGACTGTACCGCACTCAAGCCTATGTACCGTAGCACCCTATACCAAGTTACCAGTCCTTATAAGAACTTTTGTGGACCAAGCAGGTTGTGTATTAGTGTTTAGCAGACTGTACGTCAGTCCCTATACCGCTGAAGGACTGCTGCAGTATAGGGCAGCGGTCAGCAGTGGTGCACGTCAACCCTATCTATTGTGGACCGATAGCGGTCCTTACAGAACAGCAGACTGTACCGCACTCAAGCCTATGTACCGTAGCACCCTATACCAAGTTACCAGTCCTTATAAGAACTTTTGTGGAACAAGCAGGTTGTGTGTTAGTGATTAGCAGACTGTACGTCAGTCCCTATACCGCTGAAGGACTGCTGCAGTATAGGGCAGCGGTCAGCAGTGGTGCACGTCAACCCTATCTATTGTGGACCGATAGCGGTCCTTACAGAACAGCAGACTGTACCGCACTCAAGCCTATGTACCGTAGCACCCTATACCAAGTTACCAGTCCTTATAAGAACTTTTGTGGAACAAGTGAGTTGTGAATGTTTAGCAGACTGCAGCAGAAGGGCAGCAGTCAAGTATAATATCCTTTCTATATTTGGAAGAAAGAATATTATACATGTACAAGCCTATTACTGTACCACTGATACCAGTCCTGAAAAGAACCTTTGTGGAACTAATAATAACAGCAAGTCTTTAAAATTACCCTCACTGCCTGACAACACTGCTTCCTTCCTGTCCCTATACAAATTGGCAAAAAAAGAGAACGATTAGTGGTTACTGGAACAGCTCTTTTGTGGACCTTGATAGTAACAGCTAATGATGATGATGATGATGATGATGATGAAAGACTAATCTGGCTGTCCCTGTAGCATACACCGTCCTTTCCCTTTCTCTAAACTAACAAAAGACACTCAGGCTGCTGCAAGAATCAGCAGCACAGCAAACCTATCAACACCTAACACCTATACCAGTCCTGAAAAGAACTTTTGTGTACCAAATAGCTAGTGGTTTATCTCTCCCTACTCCACACAGGAACCTGTCCCTATCGTAACAGAAGAAAGAATGTAAAATGGCCACCGGATCGGGTGTATTTATAGGTTAGGGGGAATGTACAAGTGTCCATGTGCTGTCATGTCTCAATTGGCTGTCCTGTATCACATGATAAACGTGTCACCAAAGGTTAAAGTTCTTGTATACATTAAACACGTAAGTCCGCCGCGGCGAACGACGGAAAAAGGCGTTCGAACGTGCGGACCGCGAATGTCGGAAATTCGCCGCGAAACGACCGCCGGGCGAAACGTTCGTCCATCACTAGAGCAGAGCAGGCAGGTCAGGGCACAGGCAAGGTTCAACAACAGGCGGACAACAAAGGTACAAAAGGAGCAGGCAGAAGCGGAGTCAAGCAGGGTGAGGTCAGGTGCAGGCGGAAGTCAGGAATATCCAAGAGACAGGCCGGGTCGTCAGGAGATCAGGAACACAGGACCACAGGTATAGGCAACAGGAATAAGAGCACAGGGAGCTGATGATGAAGCAGCACCGAGCAGAGTGCACAGCAGACCTAAATAGGCTGGTTGGCTCCAAACACTACGCACATGCACATGCCGGCGCTCACAAAAGTGCGCACACACCCGCGCACATGCCTGAACACCAGCGCCCACAGGATCATGCACACCAACGTCCACATGGGCACCCAACGCAGTGCGCACAGGAATGAGCACGCACCGGCGCACACCAGAGCGACCAGTACCACGACCAACAAGGTAACCTCTCTTACAGTTATACTCTCTTTTCTATATAACTTGGAAGATAGAGTATTTCCCTTTGAAAAACACAAGTTAAAGAGGAGTTCCCCTTAAAAAAATAAAATGAAAATCAGCAGCTACAAATACTGCAGCTGCTGACTTTTAATAATTGGACACTTACCTATTCTAAGGTCCAGAGATATGGGGTGAAACGAAGCCCAGCTCATTCCCCCCTCCGCTTGGGGGTGCCAGCATTGTAACTGTCAGCACCCGGCTGTGGTTTCACAGCCGGGCACCCACTGTGCATGACTGGCCGTGCAGTCATCTGGGACCTGTCACGTGTCCCAGATGACTGACATGAGGGAGCGGGCAGAGCTGAGCCCTTCCTGTGCCGAGGGGAAATTACATCAGGAGCGCAGGCACTGAAGGAGGCAGACTACGAGGGACCCCTAGCAACAGGCATTTAGAGGTAAGTTAAAAAAAATCCAAATTTTTTTAAACATTTTTTTAGGAATTTTGATGCATTTTTATTTTTTTCTTTGCAACACCACTTTAAGGGAACAAGCCTGCATCAGTTGGGAAGGGTGCAGGGCAGGGAGAGAGGTGGGAGTTAATTCAGTTGCAGTTTTTTTTTAACCCGATTGTGCATGCTAAATTCAGAAAACAGGTAACAATTTGTGAAATATGTATATGTGAATGTTCATATATGTTATGCAAAACAACGTTACTAAATCCATGCCTTAGTATTGAGAACCTAAGTGCCACACACAAAGGGGAAACATTGCCAAACATAACTGTGTTATTTGATTCCAAATAATTCTGCCCATGGCATCTTTAAAATTTCTTACGTGGAATGTGAGGGGCATATGCGAGAAAGTTAAAATGTGCGGCACTCTTCACATTCCTTAAGAAACAATATGCAGATGCGATAGCATTGACGGAGACACATGCTGAGGGGAGCATCCATATGGCACTTCTCCGTCCATGGGTCGGGTGGCCATTTCATTCTACCCACACATCCCATGCTAGAGGTGTCTCAATTTTGATTGCTAAAGCAGTACATTTTGAATTATGTGAGTTGTCCACTGACCCACAGGAGTGATACGTATTCCTTCTGGCTAAGCTGTACGATGAACCCCTCCTCATAGTGGCTTTTTTATGTGCCACCCAGGGCAGCACAGTGGTGTAGTGGTTAGCACTCTCACCTAGCAGCAATAGGGTCGCTGGTTCAAATCCCAACCACACCACAACACTACCTGAATGAATGAATGAATGAATGAATGAATGAATGAAATACTTATATAGTGCACAATGCGAACTGAATCGCCTCTAGGCCTGGAGTTTTCATGTTCTCCCTGTGCCTGCGTGGGTTTCCTCCCACAATCCAAAGACATGCAGGTAGGTTAATTGGCTTCTGTCCAAAATTGGCCCCTAGTATATGAATGGGGACCTTGGATTGTAGGCTCTTTGTAGACATTCACTCAGGTTGAGCTGGATGGACTGGTGTCTTTATTCAACCTTACTAACTATGAAACTGGCATGGTGAACTAACTATGAAACCCCCATTCAATATCACCATAATTAAAGAGGGAAATGACGGCTGCAAAGTGGTTTCAAAATCCTGACCGGATGTCATATGACGTGATCAGGATTTTGAGCCGCTGCGCGCATCGCGGCGATCGTTGTTGCGGGGTGTCAGTCTGACACCCTGCAACTACGATCTCGGTAAAAAGTCTCAGACAGAGACTCTTTACCACGTGATCAGCCGTGTCCAATCACGGCTGATCACAGTGTAAATGGGAAAAGCCGGTGATCGGCTTTTTCTCACTCGTATCTGTCAGACGCGAGTAGAGGAGAGCCGATCGGCTGCTCCTCTAACAGGGGGGGTCTGTGCTGATCGATTATCAGTGCAGCCCCCTCCCCAGGATGCCCACACTGGACCGCCAGGGACGCCACCAGACCACCAGGGATGCCCAGCACAAGGTAATCATCCCTAGACCACCAGGGTTGCCAGTCAGTGCCCACAATGGATGCCAATCAGTGCCCATAATGGATGCCAATCAGTGCCCACAATGGGCATCACTGATTGGCATGTATTATTGTTTGGTACTGATTGGCATCCATTAGTACAGTATAACATAATACAATGCCGCCTATCAGTGCCCATCCATGCCCATCTGTGCCGCCTATGCATGCCCATCTGTGCCATCCATCCATGCCAATCCGTGCCAGCTATCAGTGCCAATTTGTGCCACCTATCAGTGCCCATCCGTGTCGCCCATCAGTGCCACCCATCAATGCCATCTATCAGTGCCGCCTATCAGTGCCACATATCAGTGTCCATCAATGCCACCTCATCAGTGCCACTTCATTGGTGCAACATCATTGGTGCCCATCAGTGCCGCCTTATCAGTACCCATCAGTGTAGTCCCATCAGTGCCCATCAGTGAAGGAGAAAACGTACTTATTTACAAAGTTTTGAAACTAAAACAAAAAAAAAACATATTTTTTTCAAAATTTTCGGTATTTTTTTATTTGTTTAGCAAAAAATAAAAACTGTAGAGGTGATCAAATACCACCAAAAGAAAGCTCTATTTGTGGGGAAAAAATGATAAAAATTTAATTTGGGGACAGTGTAGCATGACCGTGCAATTGTCATTCAAAATGCGACAGCGCTGAAAGCTCAAAATTGGTCTGGGCAGGAAGGTGTTTAAGTGCCCGGTATTGAAGTGGTTAAACCAATTCTGGCTCTCACTCCTACCAGAAGAGGATGAGCTTGTGAATAAATTGAAACTATACTTGATGGCGAATGACAACTCAGCATTACCCTCTGCAGTATGGGGCTTCTTTAAGTTATTCGCTCAGCATTAAATACAATCATCAATAAGATTAAGGCAGACTCCGCCAGTGCCCTTGATAAGGCAATGGCGGATTTGTCCTCCTCTGAGCGAGACTTTGCCACCACTCCAACTCCCACAAAGGCAAACATGCTTAAACTACAAACTAGAGTAGTCACCCAACTCCAATTTCAAGAATCAAGACAAAAACAATTTTTCTCTAAAAATGTTTGCAAGAAAGCAGGCAAGTTATTGGCGTACTTGGTACATAGCGAAGAAAGACCCCCCGTGGTAATCACATTACATGGCCCCGAAGGACAACAAATTACAGACCCACCTAGGGTAAATTCCATGTTCACAAACTTCTTTGCTGACTTATACAAAACGACAGCTCGCACTGAGACGGAATTGATGTCCCCCTTTCTTGAGGGGAGCACTTTTCCACAGCTAACAAAAGAACAAATTGACCTCTTGTAGGCACCCCTCAACACAGACAAAATCATGACAGCCATAGCTAGTTTTGCCGGGTCTAAATCCCCGGGATCAGATGGACTCCCAATTGAATTCTATTCCCAGTAAAGGAAAATAATCACCCCTAAATTACTAGCTTTATACAATCATCTCTTTGAGCCCTGTGCATTACCCCCATCCATGACGGAGGCAGCAATAGTCCTCATTCCTAAACCAGGAAAAGACCCGGGATATCCACAATATTATCGCCCCATATCCCCGTTACAGGTTGACATCAAAATACTAGCCACAGTTCTATCCATCAGGCTTAATCAGGTCATCTTATCACTAATACACATGGACCAAGCAGGCTGGTCATAACACCTCATTTAATCTCAGGAAACTATACATAAATATACAAGCCACACATGAGGAGGTTGGATCACGAGTCATAGTGACTCTAGACACAGCAAAATCTTTCGACTCGGTGGAGTGGAGATATCTCTGGAGATGCTTGGAGGGCTATGGCTTCAGTCCCAAATACATTAAGTGGATCCAATTACTGTATCAGGCACCCACAGCCAAGGTGGTAGCCAACGGGTGTCCATCTGTCAAGGAAGACGTTCTAGCAATCTGGCTGACAGAAGAAGATCTGTGCGCAGAGTTCCCATTAAAAGAGCCATCTGGCGCATGCACGATAGCGCGAACGCGCGCACCGTGTGACAGTACTTGGCGCCAAGAAACACTATTTAAAGGAAACTGTCACCATGACATCTTGCTGTCTGGTCTACAGCATTCCTGAGACCCCTTGCTGCCTGTTATCCTGCTTACCTGATTCCTGTTACCTGGCTTGTCTTTGACCTTCCCTGCTTGCTGCCAGTCTCTAATCCCGGCTTCTCCTGACATCTCTTCTGCCTACTCCTTGATCGACTACGATTTGCCTGATGCTCTTGCACCGTATCTGTCCGCCAGTGTATGACCTGGCCTGCCTGAAACCTTCTTGTGTCCCGGAATACAGGACAACTAATTGTTGCTGCCTCCAGCTGTCACTCTGGTCCTCCTTGCTGATCCTTCTGAACTGCTATACCTCCTTGCTGTCCGCAGTCTTCAGTTACCAGCTTACTTCTCCTGGACTACAATACACCTCCTTACCAAGTATAGCTTCCAGCTTCCTGTTGTTCCTGCTTCCTACAGGGTGCCTTCTCCAGTCTGCAACTGGTCTCCTCGCAGCACATCAGAACTCTGGAACAGCCCCTGCACCTGCTAACCTGTTAGGCACTTGTGCCCCTTTGCACTCCCGAGCCCCTGAAACTGCTCCCTGCATAAGTGGGCTCAACCACCAGGTACATGACACTGTCTCGAATGTTTGACCTCAGTAGAGGCATGAGACAGGGCTGCCCTCTAACCCCACTGCTATATGCCTTAGCGGCAGAACCCCTTGCGATATCCAATCCAAGCAAACCCGGAGATCAGAGGACTGAGAATAGGCTCCCTGATTGAAATAAAATCAGTATGTATGCAGATGACACGTTACTATATCTGGCAGATTCAGGCCCATCTCTACATACTGCACTCCACATGATCAAACAATTTGGAGTCTTTTCAGGGTTGAAAATCAATTGGGATAAGTCTCAAATTCTGCCAATTGACAGCTTCCCACCCTGAATGCCAAGCCAGACTACCATTACAGCGAGTCAATGCCATCAAATACCTAGGAATAAATATATCTAGATACCCTGCAGATTACATTTCCCTAAGCATAGAACCTCTCCTCTCCCTGGTCAAAGCTAAAGTAAAAATCTGGTCCCGGCACCCACTTGGGATGTGGAGACGCATACATTTAATTAAAATGGTCCTACTCCCTAAGATACTATACGTACTATGGCACCAGGTTGAACTGGATGGACTGGTGTCTTTATTCAACCTTAGAAACTATGAAACTATGATACCCCAATATACCTTCCCCTGAAACATTTTAAATCTTTGGAAGCTCTTTTAAAGCCCTTTGTGTGGGGAGCCAACAGACTCAAATTAGCATGGCAAACTCTTAAGAATCCATCTAACCTGGGAGGCATGGCTCTCCCTGACTTCAGTTTATATTACATTGCATCACAATTGTCACAGCTATTCCACATAGAAAAGACGGATGGTGAGAGATTCCTCGCTCTCCTATGTCCAAAGTGGGCACAACACACCAAAGACTTCCATATACACAATAGCATCGGGCTCAGGAGGTATGGAACAAGGGGAAAATAGGCAAACCACACTATATCATTACAAGAAAATATGGGGCTTAGCTTCTTCCAGTCTCAAAATTCCATGACACAATGATTACACACAGATATGGCATAACAAAAATTTACCAGAATTTACCAAAATACAGGACACAAGTGTATGGTCCAAGCAGGGAGTATTTTATCTACATCACATCCTAAAAGATGGACGCCTCAAAACCTTCAATTCACTCAGAGAAGAATTTCCAATCCAAAAGCAAATGTTTTAGATTTTTACAACTATGCCATGTGACACAATCTCAATTTCCTGAATCCATCCCACACCATAAACCAATGTCATTATGGCAGTGATTAAGAACACAGACCCTCACAAACTAATCTTGGCATTTTACAATATGCCATCCACCCCTGTCTCTACCAAGATAGCATATAATCTGAAACCCAGATGGGAGAGAGAAGTGGGCTCAATAGAGGGTGAGGAGTGGGAGGAGGCACTGGAGTCCTGCAAGGCAGTATCCCCCAAACTATCCGATCGACTATCACAGCTTTACATTCTACATAGGGCATACCTCACATCCCTTAGAGTGGCAAGATACAAATTCAACTTATCTACAACATGTCTGATGTGTGGACTGGGGACAGGCACATTTTTTTCATTTGATCTGGACATGCTCCAAGATACAAGGCTTGTGGAAGCAAATTGTGAAATTTTTGCATGATACCATGGTCTCGCCCCTAGCATTAGACCCAAAACCCAATTGCTGGTTTTCCCATCTCCCTGCAGGCCATTATTATGTCTGGAAGGCCAACAAGGAGAGGCACACAGTCACGAGCCATGTGTCTAGAGACAACAGTGCTGGTCATGGACGCGGTGCATCGTCATCAGCACGTGGCCATGAGACATGCTTGTTCTTATTTTCGGCAGCTAGACGTGTTGAGCAGCATCATGCCGAAGACTTGGTAGAGTGGATGACCAAGTTCTCATCATCCTCCTCATCCTCTCTCACCCAGGCTCAGAGAACTAGCAAAACAGCTGCCAACGCATCCTCTTCCCTCGTCTCAATGTCATTAGTGATAGACGAACTTCCGATGGGACGTTTCACGAACGCGAACTGCGAACGCGGCCAAAAGTTTGCGAACCACAAGGTGGACCCCATTGACTTTAATGGCAGGCGAACCTTAAAAACCCCCAGGTCATATTTTTAGCCACAAAATACTTACTAGCTGTGCACACATAGTCCCACAACACGGACACTGGCATAACAAAAGTATTAAGTGAATCTGGGATCGACAACGACAAGCATTCTTTTTTATCTGTGAAATTTTGACAATTCAGGAAAGCATGAAGGCCATGGAGGAGAGGCAAGGTCAGGCCAGGCTATGAAGGGGGTGAAGGAGATGATCAGTGCCACAGTCAGGGCAGCGCAGTCCTGTGCCAGTGTCCCAGTGTGCCAACCTGTGCTTGAGCCCCTCCCTCTGCCTGGCCCTTACCCCCACCTATGCAGGGCTCCACTGCGGTGGTCCAGAGGTGCCAGTCCAGTGCTGATCCTCAGCCATGGTGCTGGCACTGCCTGCTGATTGGCTTCTCCGCTGCTATCTCCGTCACTGTCTGAAACCAGCACCGCAATAGAGACTGAGCATTGACACCAGCACTGTGATAGAGACTGAGCACTGACATCAGCACCGAGATAGAGAGCACTGACACCAGCACCGTGATAGAGAGCACTGACACCAGCAACGTGAGAGCACTGACACCAGCACTGTGATAGACAGCAATGAGACCACACCAGCAGCGATATAGAGAGCACTGACACCAGCACCGTGATAGAGAGCAGTGACACCAGCACCATGATAGAGAGCACTGACACCAGAACTGAGATAGAGAGCACTGACACCAGCACCCAGATAGAGAGCACTGACACCAGCACCGTGATAGAGAGCACTGACACCAGCACCGTGATAGAGAGCACTGACACCAGCACCGAGATAGCGAGCACTGACACCAGCACCGTGATAGAGAGCACTGACACCAGCACCGAGATAGAGAGCACTGACACCAGCACCGAGATAGAGAGCACTGACACCAGCACTGTGATAGAGAGCACTGACATCAGCACCGAGATAGAGAGCACTGAGAGAGCACTGACACCAGCACTGAGATAGAGAGCACTGACACCAGCACCATGATAAAGAGCACTGACACCAGCACCGAGATAGAGAGAGAGCACTGACACCAGCACCGTGATAGAGAGCACTGACACCACACCAGCACCGTGATAGAGAGAGCACTGACACCACACCAGCACCGAGATAGAGAGCACTAACACCAGCACTGATACCAGCAACTCGCTGCGGGACCCAAAAATATGACATCGTTCAACCTCTTCAAACAGGAGGGTACGGGCATATAGTACAGTATAGCTTTTTTTGTACAAGGAAGTGAGCCAAAGGTAGAAAAAAGGTACGTGTGCTAGATTAAATAAATCGTTTATAGAGTTATGCATATACATGGTCTACTGGTCACATGTGTTGAATTCCTCCGAGATCCATGCCTCATTCATTTTTATAAATGTAAGGTAGTCAACACTGTCGTGAGCTAGGCAAGTGCGCTTATAGGTCATGCTGAACGTCCTTTTGGACAGGACATTGGACAAGGGGGCAAGCCAACAGTTCCATTGCAAATTGGGCAAACTCTTGCCAGAGGTGAAGCCTGCCCACCTAGTAGTCCAGGGGTTCATCACTTCTCAGAGCATCCACATCGGCCGTTAACCCGATGTAGTCGGACACCTGTCGGTCTAGATGTTCCCTGATGCTGGATCCGGATGAGACCTGTCGATGGGTCGGCTGAAAGAATGACCTCATATCAGAGGTCACCAACACATCTTCAAACCGCCCTCTTCTTGCAGGCGCTGTTAGATTGGTACCCGCAACTCTTTCTCTGGGAGTGGGAATTCCTCCTCTGCCAGCGCACGCAAAAGCAGAATGCAGCATTTCTCGAAGCAAGACCTTACAGGCTTACAGTGCTCCATTCTGACAGCCCTCTGTGATGGTGGTAACATTTCCACCATTTTGTGTTTGTACCGGGGGTCTAAGTACTTTGCCACCCAGTACTGGTCCTTGACCTTTATGCTTTTTATACGGGGTCCCTGTTAAAACACTGGAGCATGAAGGCCCCCATTTGCGCTAAACTGCAAGTGGTGTGGTGGCCTGGCTCCTGCTCATCATCCAGAATAATGTTGTCCTCCTTGTTCTCCCCTCCCCATCCACGCACAATAACAGGGATCCCAGAAAGGTTTAAAGCATGCTCTTCTTGCTCCTCCTCATCCGCCCTGGCACCATCCTCCTCTGACTCCTCTTCAGACTCCTGTTGTTGACTTGTCTCAGATAGAGTAGCCCCCCCCCCCCCCCCCCGGGAAATTCATCCAGCATTGCGACTTCCTCATCTTCCTGCTCCTGCTCCTCCACGGCTTGATCAATGGCACAACGCAATGCATGCTCCATAAAGAAGGCATAAGGTACGATGTCCCTGATGGCGCCATGACTGCGACTGACCAGCCAGTCATTCCTCAGGATGACTGGCTGGTCAACGACACTGTGTGCCAGAGATACATTCACTTGCCGCTGAACATGGCCATATAGTTCTGGGATGTCCTTCTGTGAGAAATACTTCCTTCCTGGGACCTTCCATTGTGGTGTTCCAATGGTCACAAATTTTCTAAAGGCCTCCGAGTCCACCAGTTTATATGGCAGTAGTTGGTGGGCTATCAGTTCTGACAAGCCAGTCGCCAACCGTTGGGCAAGAGGGTTATCCGGCTCATCATTTTTTTTACGCTCGAACATTTGGCCCATGGAAGCCTGCCGTTTTCCAGAAAAACGTGAGGACGGCATGATGGAAGGTGGAGTGGAGGAAAATTGTGAGGAGAGAGGAGAAGGAGAAGTAGAAGACGAGGCTGGATGGTGAGAGCCTGGAGTGTGGCTTTGTGGGTTCCGTTCAGATCACACCGCTGCAACATATGTCTCAAGCGTATCTCGAATGGCCAAAACATTACCCGCTTGGGCACCACATGCTTGACCAGACATATGTTGACCTGCCATGCAGCTCGTTGGTAAGCTTACCTTAAAGACCCACAACAAAGAACAAAGCGGACCTCTCCGTGCTCCTCATCAGCTGGGATCTCCAACCCCACTAGACCTTCAGTCCTCTCTGAAACCTGCACTGAGAGAAATGAAGGTGTAGAATTAGGTGTGTCACAGCCAAGTACTTGCGGGCACTCTGCTAGCAGTACACCCACGTCCGATTGTAGCAGGCAAATTTCACTGCCCCAGCTGCTGGACCGCCGAAAGAAGTTCACTCCCAGCCATCCACATGTCCAGCGGTTGAATGCTAGCTTGGCTAAAATGGTAGCACTTCAACTGCTGCCTTTTCAGTTGGTAGACTCGGCCCCCTTCCGTGAGTTTGTGCAATGTGCGGTTCCTCAGTGGCAGGTCCCCAAATGCCACTTTTTCTCATGGAAGGCGATTCCGGCTCTCTACCGGCATGTGGAAGGCCTTGCGTCGCTGGACAGGGCAGTCAGCGGTGAAATGGATATTTTGATGATAGGCAACTCCTATCCTCATATTGATTAGTGGTTCCAAATTAATAACTACTGCAGTAGGGAACAGACACAAAAGATACACTCAGCATCTTTCCAAATAACCGTTCTCCTTTATTATGACGCATTTGAAGGCTTTTATACACATGATTACGTAGGTATCACATTAATATTACAATTGTACATTTATGGTAACAAGGGGCGTTACATAGGCAGGCTTATTCTAATCAGAACTTGAAAGAATGCAAAACATGTACTGAAAACATTATTAGTGCCGTGTGCACAGTGAGGGCATTGTGCAATACATATAAAATAGAATACAATTATATACAGAACCTACAAATTTCCATTACAGTCTCCTCTCTTTTGATCAATATTTTGATCACTAACCATACCTGCTATCACCTTTAACCTGGAACCTCCACATGTTTAGGTGGAGGTAGTCCTGGCCAAAGAGGCAAAAACTCCATTGTGGAGAAAATAATAGCTGAGCAGCTTTTTTCATTACAAAATGACTTTTCACTGTGAAAAACAAAGACATATTTACAGAGTACTGGCTGTACATTCCTGTGGCCAGAATGGCCTTCTAGCTTAATTGCTGGTATGCTGACTTATCAGCACATGTAAACACAGACAATTCTACATAAAATGGAAGACGTACAAAAGACAAATATGACTTCAACATGGCTAAACTACTTTTCAAATATATATATCCCTTACAATTAAAGTAATTGAATCAAAAATTGCCCTAGACTGTGATCGCAAGAAGGAAACAAATCAAACACAGAGATTTCTTTCATTTAGTCATATTTGCAGTGTCTGGTGTAGATCCAGGTCACTTTTCCTTCAAGTTTTGCAAAACTGTACATGAAATAGATGCTGTATTGAGTCTCCAAACATTTCCTTATATATAAATGTCTCTTAAACAATCCACAAGTCAACTGGCTTTAGTTTTAGATCCTTCCAAACTTTTAGGATCTGGAATTGGGGAGAAAACACATAAATAAGTTTGTCAAAAACCTTAAAAGATCAGCAACATTCTCTGTGAGATCCGAATGGAGGACTTCAGCTGCTGAGACAAAATATAAGCAAGTGAGTAACACTCCCAAACCAAATCCCATAGGGAGAGAGTCCAACATCCCCTTACGGGCTTGATAAATTATAATAAAACATTCAGGCAAAAGTTTTCTAGTTTCTTACTCTACTTTGTCCGCTACATTGTAGACAGTAGGGGGTGTAAAAATAAAACCTGAAAACTTCTAGTAAGGACTCTCCTATAAAAATGATTTCCTCTGTTACTCTCTGTAGATTCTGCACTCTGTACTTACAAACTACTTCTGATAACACTTTTTTACTGTGGCCTTTGCAGTAGCATTTGCCACTGGACATCCAGAAAACATGTCCATACAAACAAAATACATACTCGGAAGATTCCTGACTTGGGCATCTGGATATATCTTTTTGTTATCTCTGGAAGGGATGTTCAGCTTTTGGTAACACCTTTGGTAACAGGTAAAACAAGAAGTGGTATGTTATAAAAACAACTGTGGAGAACCCTGGCTCTATCCCACGCTCATTTACTAAGGCAGCCATAACTACTTGTGACTGATGACATGGTCCACGTGTCAAGCTGAAGGGAAAAGAGTGTCTGGCAAACATAAATGATCACCTTTTCCAAAGTCCTGTTTCGTAAGAAGTTGCCCTCTGTGAACCACTTGTGCTTCTCGTTCTGGGGTCCTTAAAGTTGAATTATTAATCCCAGCTATACTGGGCCAGAACTCGGGTGGAATCTGTGAGTTGCACAGACCCAGCAAGTGTCCGGGGCTGTAAATGTAGCATCCTTAGAGTCGCCTGGTCTGCTTCCATATGTGAGTTTTACTGTTAGTATGGCTACCTCAGCAAGAACCTGGAAGGCTGAAAAAAGCCGATCAAATTAACTTGGCATGCTTGATTGGTTTACCAGCCGAAGTAAAAACAAATTTCTGGCCCTTCAAATGGAACCAAAAGCTCTCTATATCTTGACTATCTATATAAATATATACTCTTTTTATAGCTCACAGGCTTTTCTAAAACATGGAGCTCTGCTTCTTAAACTGGGGGAAAAGGATCCAATGACTCTGAATACAGGGAATCCTTCTGGGTGATAAACTTCATCCTCTGTATAAAACCAGGAATAACACTACAAAAAAGTAAATACTCGGGTCTTCAGGGAGTGTGTCCTGCACTGGGCTCACAGCAGCTGATTCCTATGTCATCAATTTAACACATGTGCTTTTTCTTTGTCTCCAGCCTCCTCCAATAGAGGCAATAAGGTGGCTGGATTCAAATGTACACATTTTTCATTGTTAGATTTGTACATAAACACACAAAACAAATTCATATTTTGAACCTTTCATTAGACAAACACTTAGCTATATATTTGCTGTGCAGAATGTCGGACTATTAAAAATGAAATATTCAACCAAAATAATATCTGTAACTTTGTCTAATAGCAACTTTGCATAAAGCTACAGCTCTGATACATCGGAGTGAACCCTTCATTACTGGGTCCATCTTGCATAAATATAACAATGGCTTTTTTCTATCATGCTGTTTGTGTAAGAACTCCAGTTTAATGTTTCAAAAAGACAACTTTTTCCTGGCAATATTATAATAAATGATAACAATACTCTGCAGTCATACAGAGATGTCCATAAATCCTAAATATTCTTCTACTTATACCCACTGCACTTACAAGGAAAAGGGGCACATCATTTCACAATCCACACATTCTGCTTTGGATTTCAAAAATAAAAATACATAAAAACAAAAGGACCAACAATATGTATGATGGACCAGAAAGCACTTGGCCATCAAAAACTATAAACCAACTGGCTGCAGGCAGCAGCTATCCTAACAGGGTGTGTGGACTTGATGTGATGGGTCTGTTATATTTAAATGTTATTATTACTCTCACATCATGGACCGCACATCAAGTTATTATCAGACTTTAAGATTTAATTTCTGTAGAAAAACGTCCTTATGTATCCCATTCATCTTGGCTTTGTTAAACATTATTGCAGCTGTATTCAAATTAACAACCTCATCTTAATTTTTTCTCTTTCCACTCAATAAATGTAAAATTACAAAATTGTTATCTTAATCTAAACTAATTCAATTTTTACCAATTTCCCCATTAACCTTGATTTCATTTCCAACCAAAGGTTGTCTAAACCAGTTTCAATATATCTATATTTATTAATAAAATTGTTAAACTCATATTAGAAATTAATACTCATATGATAATTTCAATATCACACACTAATATATATGCACAGATAAATGTCCTTAAAGGGGGACATATTACTTAATTTTACTCAATTTCTCTCTCTTTTTTTTTTTCTGTTTCCACTATCAAAAGATATTCAATTAGTGTAAGACATGGTTAAATGTAACCTTGATTTTACCATGCTTGGAAAACAGATTCAAAAATAATTGTGATCACATTGTTTATCATTAGATTCGTTAACCCGGCACATTTTGTTATAAATGTTTTGTCTAAAAAACTGAAATTGGCATGGTGTCCTCCAGCTTATCACCAATCTCTCATGTCAGCTACATTCTTCCAGGAGAGCACAAAAGAGGGGGCCACATCTGCGTACATGACACAAGCGATAGAACTAAAAGTTCCAGCATTCACAAACATACTCAAGTATCGCTCTAAAATCGCTTACATTATTCCCATTTGTACACAACACATGCATTTCATTCTCTCTTTATTTTAACGCTTTTTAAATACTTCCTTGCTTAAATTTCTGCTTTCTTTATTTTGTTCTGATATCCTTTACATCCAATGTATTGTAATTCCATACTTCACATACTGTACCTTCTATGATCAGACGGGCAGCCATAGTGCTCATCCCATCTTCCCTCTCTGACAACATATAAAGCATTCTGTTTTAACTCTCATTACTGTTTCTTGACTTTACTAGTTGTAGTGCCTGACCCCAAATTCATCCCACAACTTAACATCAAAAAGTCCCTTTCTGTCTAGTGTTAATGTCACTCTTGATCCATCCTGCTCACATAAATAGCTGTTTCTCTAGCTGTATACTCTGCATGATTCTTTGTCCCTGTGGACTTTGGTGGTAACCCAGTTACCCTTTGTGGATCCCTGTCCACTTTAACCATTAATCTAGGGGCTCAGTATAGGCGGAACCGCACCTTCGGTTCATATATAGCGCTCCTCTTGCGCTGGGCATTTTTGAGGGTCTCTTACCCATCATTCCCTTACTTAATTTAATGCCCATAATGACTGGCCAGTCTTCTCTACGTGTGCCTATACCCTCTTGCCTCTAAACTACTTTATCTAGCAGATGTACTACATATACCTGTGAACAGCACTATTCTTCCCTTTCTCTATAACACTCTGATGGACAGTAGCCTTTGTCCCGAAAATGCCTTACCGATCAAGGAAGTCTGATAACTCAAATGTAAGCAAAAGGCTTACCTCAGCCGGCTGATTATCAGAAATTCCCGGATCGTCTCAAGCTCCTCGTTTCGGATACTCAGGGTCACCTGATAACCCCTCCTGGCTGGCTCGCCACCTGAAATGGATATTTTGATGATAGGCAACTCCTATCCTCATATTGATTAGTGGTTCCAAATTAATAACTACTGCAGTAGGGAACAGACACAAAAGATACGCTCAGCATCTTTCCAAATAACCGTTCTCCTTTATTATGACGCATTTGAAGGCTTTTATACACATGATTACGTAGGTATCACATTAATATTACAATTGTACATTTATGGTAACAAGGGGCGTTACATAGGCAGGCTTATTCTAATCAGAACTTGAAAGAATGCAAAACATGTACTGAAAACATTATTAGTGCCGTGTGCACAGTGAGGGCATTGTGCAATACATATAAAATAGAATACAATTATATACAGAACCTACAAATTTCCATTACAGCGGTAAGGTGCATATTACCGCTGACTCATGGTCCAGCAGGCATGGACAGGAATGTTACCTATCTTTCACGGCCCATTGGGTCACTCTTTTGGCAGCTGGGAAGGATGCAGGACAAGGTGCAGTAGTGTTGGAGGTTGTTCTGCCACCACACCTCCAAAATGCTACTACTGGTTGTGACACACCTCTCTCCTCCCCCCCTCCTCTTCTTCTTCCTCCATGGCCTCTTCCAATGCTCTGTCCTTGGAACCATCGATGCTCTGTAGGCGTTCATGGGGCTACACAAGTACGCAGGCAAAAAGCCGTGATTGCACTGGTTTGTTTGGGGGACAGGAGCCACACTGGGGCAGATATTTTGTCAGCTCTGCAGGGGCAGGCCGAGAGGTGGTTGACGCCACGCCAGCTTAAGTCAGGAATGGAAGTTTGCGACAATGGCACCAACCTCCTCTCCGTCCTCCAACAGGGACAACTGACCCATGTGCCCTGTGTGGCTCACGTCCTTAACCTGGTGGTGCAGCAGTTCTTGGGCAGGTACTCGGGCTTACAGGATGTCCTGAAGCGGGCCAGGAAAGTCTGTGTGCATTTCCACCGATCATTTAAAGGCAGTGCTCGGCTGGCTGACCTCCAAAAGAAATTGAACCTGCCCAAGAACCGCCTAATCTGTGACATGCCTACCAGGTGTAACTCAACGTTGGCCATGCTGCAGCGGCCATCAATGAGTACCTGTGTGACTATGGCACCAGGACAGGGTCAGGGGAGCTTGTTTTTTTCCCCATGCATGATCAGGGATGCATGCACTGTCCTGTCACCATTTGAGGAGGCCATGAGGATGGTGAGCAGTGACAGTGCATGCATCAGTGACACTGTACATCTTGTCCACCTGTTGGAGCATACGCTGCGTGGAATAATGGACAGGGCACTTGAGGCAGGAAGAGGAGGACTTCCTTGCCTCTCAAGGCCCCCTTTATCCAGACAGTGTTCCTGCTGTCCCACCCGTCACACAGGAAGAGGATGAGGAGGAGGATTGTGTCAGCATGGAGGTGGAGCCTGGTACTCAGCATCAGCAGCAGCAGTCTTGTAGGGATGATTTACAGTCCCAAGAAACCAGTGGACTTGTACGTGGCTGGGAGGAGGTGGCTGCGGATCATGTTGTCCTTAGTGACCCAGAGGACTCCGGACCAAATGCCTCAGCTAGCCTACGCTGCATGACCTCCCTGATCCTGCAAAGCCTGCGGAAGGATCCTTTTATTGTTCGGATCAAGGAGAGGGACCATTACTGGCTGGCCACTCTCCTTGATCCACGGTACAAGGGTAAGGTTGTGGACCTTATCTTGCCATTGCAGAGGGAGCAGAGGATGAGACATCTCCGGGAGGCCTTGCAGAAAGGTTTGTGCAATGCGTTCCCAGAGACTGGGAGGTTACAAACTCCTGGTGCTGGACAACGTGTTGCTGAGGTTTTGGTCAGTCACAGAGGGAGCGGTGGAGAAAGTGGCCATCTGACTGATGCATTCAGACAATTTTTTAGTCCACAGCCCCAAGGTATGATCTGTTCCAGCAACCATCGCCAGCGTCTGATTTACATGGTGATGGAATACCTAAGGGCAAGGTCAGACTTGGACACCTTTCCTACTGAAAATCATCTGGCTTACTGGGTCTTGAGGATGGATCACTGGCCAGAGCTTGCACAGTATGCAATTGAGCTACTGGCCTGTCCTGCATCCAGCGTTCTTTTGGAACGTACCTTCAGTGCTGCTGGTGGCTTTGTAACCGATCACAGGGTGCGCCTGTCCACCGGCTCGGTTGATCGACTGACCTTCATAAAGATGAATCAGTCTAGGATCACCACCAGCTACCAAGCACCTGAAGCTGATGTAACCGAATAATTTTTTTTGAAATGTCACATCCCTTCAAGACTGCCTATGCTGATACTGAGTGACTGAGAGCTTCTAACTCGCCTATTTTGCTCGGCAGACTTCTGGCATTGGCGAACAAACATTTTAATGTATTAATATATTTTGACCGGTCACATACTATCCTCTTGGGTGTTCCAAGATTACAACTAGGAGGTAAATATAGTGGCAAGTCCTAGTTGTAATCTTGGAACACCCAAGAGGATAGTATGTGACCGGTCAAAATATATTAATGCATTAAAATGTTTGTTCGCCAATGCCAGAAGTCTGCCAAGCAAAATAGGCGAGTTAGAAGCTCTGGTGCATCAGGAGAGGTATGATGTAATCGGTATTGCTGAAACTTGGCTTCATTCCTCACATGACTGGGCTATTAATATTCCTGGCTATGCACTCTTTCGGAAAGACAGAGTAAAAAGGAAAGGTGGAGGGGTCTGTCTGTATTTGAGAAATGATCTCAAAGCAAGTGAGAAAGAGGACCTGGTGGACAGAGAGTGTGATGAGTCTGAGGCATTATGGGTGGAACTGCATACAGATGTGCGTGGTTCAAAGTTAATCATTGGAGTTTGTTATAGACCACCCAATGTTAATGAGGATGTGGAGACTCAGCTCCTTGCACAGATAGAAAGGGCTACAAGGGCTGGGACAGTGATAATAATGGGGGATTTTAACTACCCAGAAATTGACTGGGGTAATGGCACTGCTGGGACAGTTAAAGGGCAAAAATTTGTAAACCTATTACAGGACAATTTTATGGTACAGTTTATTGAGGCCCCAACTAGGAATGATGCTCTGTTAGACCTGGTAATCTCAAACCATGCAGAACGTATTACTAATGTTCAGGTAAAGGAACATCTGGGTAGCAGTGACCATAACATGATTTCATTTGATGTTAGCTGTAAGCAAAAATCACATACGGGAAAGATAAAAACACTTAATTTCAAGAAAGCAAATTTTCCAAGGATGAGGGCTGCTCTACAGGACTTAGACTGGGAGAGAATATTGGCACCAATGGGCACAGAACAGAAATGGGAATTCTTCAAAAAGACTGTTTGTGATGACACAGCAAAGTATATTCCCATGGGCAATATGTTTAAAAGGTTAAAAATAAAACCGATGTGGCTCACGGCCAAAGTTAAAAAAGTTATAAACTATAAAAAAGAGCTTTCAAAAAATATAAAAATGAAGGAACGCTAGTGTCATTTAAATGTTACAAGGAATATAACAGAATATGTAAAAAGGAAATCAAGGACGCAAAAATTCAAAATGAAAGACAGATTACAAAAGATAGTAGGACAAACCCCAAAAAATTCTTCAAATATATTAATAGTAAAAAGGTTAAGTCTGAGCATGTAGGCCCTTTGCAAAATAATCTGGAGTGGGTGACTGGGGACAAAGAGAAGGCTAACTTATTAAATACTTTCTTCAGCTCTGTGTATACAAAGGAGCATGTGGGAGCTCATGTCCATAATGGGGGTGGTACTGACGCAGCCCCAAATCCACAATGGCTCATAAGTGATATGGTCCAGAAATATTTGGACAGAATAAAGGTGGATAAAGCACCTGGACCTGATGGCACCCACCCACGGATCCTGAAAGAATTGAGCTCTGTAATTTCAAAGCCATTGTATCTAATTTTTAGGGACTCATTAATGACAGGAATAGTACCACTGGATTGGCGCAGGGCCAATGTGGTGCCTATATTTAAAAAGGGAACAAAGTCTTTACCAAGTAATTATAGACCCGTTAGTTTAACTTCTATAGTTGGGAAGATAAAGGAGGGATTAATAAAAGACCACATAGACGAGTTCTTGCAGGAAAAAAATATTTTGAGCAACAGACAGCATGGATTCATGAAAGACAGAAGTTGTCAGACAAACCTGATTTCTTTTTATGAGATGGTAAGTAAAACCTTGGACAGAGGGGTGGCGGTGGACGTGATATATTTGGATTTTGCAAAAGCGTTCGATACAGTTCCGCACACGCGGCTCATGTGTAATGTATAGTTTACAGGTTTTGAAACATCAGTTTGTAGATGGATAGAAAACTGGCAAAAGGACAGAATTCAGAGAGTAGTGGTTAATGATTCTTACTCTGAATGGTCTAAGGTTATCAGTGGTGTACCCCAAGGTTCAGTGCTGGGACCCTTGCTTTTTAATATCTTTATAAATGATATTGGGTCTGGGATCAAAAGTAACATTTCCGTCTTTGCAGATGACACCAAGCTATGCAGTGCAATAACGTCCTTACAGGATGTCACCAATTTACAAGCCGACCTCAATGCTCTGTCTAATTGGGCAACTATGTGGCAGATGAGGTTTAATGTTGAGAAATGTAAAGTTATGCACCTGGGGGCTAGAAATATGCATGCATCATACACGATAGGGGGAGTACAACTGGGGGAATCCATAGTGGAGAAGGATCTGGGGGTTTTGAAAGATCATAAGCTCAATAATAGCATGCAATGCCAAGCTGCGGTTTCCAAAGCGAGCAAAGTCCTTTCCTGTATTAAGAGAGGTATGTACTCCAGAGAGAGAGATATCATTTTGTCCCTGTTCAAATCATTAGTAAGACCGCATCTGGAATATGCCGTTCAGTTTTGGGCACCAGTTCTCAAAAAGGATATCGGGAAACTGGAGAAAGTGCAGAGAAGGGCAACCAAACTGATAAGAGGCATGGAGGAACTCAGCTATGAGGAAAGATTAGAGGAACTGAATTTATTCACTCTTGATAAGAGGAGATTAAGGGGGGATTTGATTAACATGTACAAATATATAAGGGGTCCATATAGGGAACTTGGTGTCGAGTTATTCACTTTACAGTCAACAAAAAGGACAAGGGGGCACTCCTTACGTCTAGAGGAGAAGAGATTTCATCTCCAAATATGGAAAGGTTTCTTCACAGTAAGAGCTGTGAAAATGTGGAATAGACTCCCTGCAGAGGTGGTTATGGCCAGCTCAGTGGATTGCTTTAAGAAAGGCCTGGATTATTTCCTAAGTGTACATAATATAACTGGGTACTAATATTTATAGGTAAAGTTGATCCGGGGAAAATCCGATTGCCTCTCGGGGGATCAGGAAGGAATTTTTTTCCCATGCTTTAGCAAATTGGATCATGCTCTGCTGGGGTTTTTTGCCTTCCTCTGGATCAACTGTGGGTATAGAATTGGGTATATGGGCTGGTATGATATTTATTATATATATATATATTATTTTTTTTTGGTTTAACTGGATGGACTTGTGTCTATTTTCAACCTGACTAACTATGTAACTATGTAACTGTCCTGTTATGTTGACTAACTATCCTCTTCCTCCTCCGCTGATATCTTGGAAGAACATTTTTGGTTCTGGGTGATGCCACAGCCCAATTTTTCAGCCCCTGTTTAACAGGGGCATGTAATTACAATTTTTGATGCAATGCTTTGCAGCAGGGCTCATTCCTGCACTCCAAATAGAGTATATGGGAGAGGTTGCAGTGTCGTGGCACCAGCACCAGTGCCTAAGGCCCAATTTTTCAGCCCCTGTTTAACAGGGGCGTGTAATTACAATTTTTGATGCAATGCTTTGCAGCAGGGCTCATTCCTGCACTCCAAACAGAGTATATGGGAGAGGTTGCAGTGTCGGAGCACCAGTGCCTAAGGCCCAATTTTTCAGCCCCTGTTTAACAGGGGCATGTAATTACAATTTTTGATGCAATGCTTTGCAGCAGGGATCATTCCTGCACTCCAACTAGAGTATATGGGAGAGGTTGCAGTGTCGTGGCACCAGCAAGCAGTGCCTAAGTCTCAATTTTCAGCCCCTGTTTAACAGGGACATGTAATTACAATTCTTGATATAATATTTCACAGCAGGGCCCGTTCCTGCGCTCACCGAGAGTAACTGTGAGGACTTATAGTGTTGTGGTACCAGCCCCACCACCACAACTACCAAAGGCCCAATTTTTCTACCACTGTTCAACAATGGCATGTAATTACAATTCTTGATATAATCGTTCACAGCAGGACGCTCCAGCGCCCACGAAAAGTCACTTTGAGGGCTTACAGTGTTGTGGCAACACCAACACCTTAGGCCCCCATCTCTGCAGAGCATATATGGCAGGCCCCTACTTTCAAACATCCAACTTACAAACGCCTCCTACTTGCAAATGGAAGGAGACAGCAGGAAGTGAGATGAAAAAAGACAGACGGCAAAAAAAATTATACAGGGGTAATAACCCTTCCCTATGTTTTCCAAAAAGCTTAAAAATGTATTTTTGGGCTGGAGCTACACTTTTAAAATGTACCAGTTCAAAATTACAAACAGATTCTACTTAACACAACAAACCTACACAGTCCCTGTCTTGTTTGCACCTCCTGTATACTGCTGTTCTGAGTATATAGGGCCTGGGGGCTCCACACCTTTCCTTTTTTTTGGGGGGGTACGGGGTTCCCCTTAATATCCGTACAAGACCCAAAGGGGATGATAATGGGCAGGGGGGGCTACCCATGCCATTTTTCTTACAATAGACACCCCCCAGGCATGATATTTAAAGGAATATTTCACTTTTTTTTCACCTTAATCGTCATTAAAATCAGTGCTCCCAAAAAATGTTCGTTTTTAAAAACAATTTTGGCATTGACCCATGTCCCCTGGGGCAGGAGCCAGGTCCCCAAACCCTTTTTAGGACAATATCTTGCATATTAGCCATTAAAATTTGCACTTTTTATTTCGAACGTTCGAGTCCCATAGACTTCAATGGGGTTCTAAAGTTCGCACAAATTTTCGGTCCGTTTGAAAGTTCTGGTGCGAACCGACCTTGGGGTGTTCAGCTCATCCCTATCTGTGTTATATGAAGGCAACCTTTGAGGCCTGGATGGACACAGCCTATAACAGTGAGACCGCTCTGTAGAACTTTAGGTCTGCAAAGTGACACAGTAATGTATAAATTGGGCAACAGCCCTCTCACCACACTGGGCCAGGACAATCCTGCTGCTCCCTTCCGTGATCTCAGTCCTGATCAAAGTTGGCTCCATACGCCGAACCTCTCAGTCGGATGACTGATAACTGTGTTGCTGAACTCTTTCTGGTATCCTGGATCCTCTGATCCGATCACACGCAGCACACTGTGTACGATACCTCTCTGGAGGCTTCGAATCCACTCCCTGCCAAGCAGGCCGCAGCTCCCCCAATCACACCCACACAGGTCCCTGCAGGCAGGTTTTATGCCCCGGGAAGAAGAGAGCGAAGCATGGCCACATTGTCCTTTTATTTCCCTACCCAGCATGCAGTTCTTTAACTTTGCCTTGTGGGTAGGTAAGTGAGCATTGTGGGTAGGTAGTTCCTTGACTGGTAGTTTCCATATGAGTAATTTCCTCATATACTACATACCCCACAATGCACTGGAGCTGGCTATTGTAAAAGCCAAACAAGTCCTGACAACAATAATGCAAAGAAAAAACTAGAGGGAGCTATTCTCTAACTTATAAACATCACACTATTCATATGGTAATTTACATGGCAAAAATACCTGCGCTACATACTCTCCCTGCTTTGAATCTTTGGTCCCCAAAGATATGTAAAATTTGTGACCTATTGCATGTTTTTACCTTCAATCGATGACATAAAACTGACAGAGGAGCCTCCCACCAATTATCGTGTGATGGGGGACTGTTCTGCGTACCTGCAGCTGACACCGTGGTGTCTTGTACAGATGTATCAAGGGGTGAGATGGGGTTGTCCCTCACTAAATCAATAGTAGAGGACCCAGGCCTTTCAGGATTTGTTTTTGCAATAACCCAAGCCTCTTCGGAGCATTTATCCAACACATCATATGTTAGTCTTTTTGGTGGTTGGATAATTCTCTTGGCTCTCTGTTCTTTGGGTTTTGGTGCCATCTGTGCACAAATGTTTTTAGAAATTTTGGGGTTTTTAGTGAAACAAGGATTGGTGATTATGCATCAGTGGAGAGGAGACACATTTCTCTCATATCAACTCTTACAGGAGAGAATTTCCCTTCCTAGGGGTAGATTTCATCTCACTTCCTGTTGTCTCCATCCATTTGCAAGTAGGATACATTTGTAAGTTGGATGTTTGAAAGTAGGGGCCTGCACAATATGCTCTGCAGAAATTTGGGCCTAAGGTGTTGGTGTTCCAACAAGACCGTAAGCCCTCACAGTTACTCTTGGTGGGCGCTGGAATGCCCTGCTATGAACTATTATATTAAGAATTGTAATTACATGCCATTGTTGAACAGTGGTAGAAAAATTGGGCCTTTGGTGGTAGTGGTAGTGGTGCTGGTGCCACAACACTGTAAGCCCTCACGGTTACTCTTGGTGGGCGCCGGAACGGGCCCTGCTGTGAAATATTAGATCAAGAATTGTAAATACATGCACCCGTTGAACAGGGGCAGAAAATTTGGGCCTTTGGTGGTAGTGGTGCTGGTGCCACAACACTGTAAGCCCTCACAGTTACTCTTGGTGGGCACAGGAATGGGCCCTGCTGTGAAATATTAGATTAAGAATTGTAATCACATGTTCCTGTTGAACAGGGGCATACAAAATGGGCCTTAGGCACTGGTACCACAACACTGCAACACCTCACAGAAAGTTGGAGTGCAGGAATGAGCCCTACTGCAAAGTATTGCATCAAAAATTGTAATTACACGCCCCTGTTAAACAGGTGCTGAAAAATTGGGCCTTAGGCACCGGTGCTGGTGCCACAACACTGCAACCACTCACAGATACTCTAGTTGGAGCACAGGAATGAGCCCTGCTGCAAATTATTGCATCAAAAATTTTAATTACATGCTGGTGCCACAACACTACAACCACTCACAGATATTGTAGTTGAGTGCAGCAACGAACCCTCCTGCAAAATTTTGCATCAAAAATTGTAATTACACGCCCCTGTTAAACAGGGGCTGAAAAATTGGGCCTTAGCCACTGGTGGCAGCACCCAGAACCCAAAACGTTCTTACAAGCTATCAGCATGATCATTGAGGAGGAAGAGGATAGTCACTCAGCATAATAGGATAGTCACTCAGCATCAGCATAGGCAGTCTTGAAGGGATCTGATATTTCAAAAAACATTATTCGGTTACATCAGCATCAGGTGCTTGGTAGCTGGTGGTGATCCAAGACTGATTCATTTTTATGAAGGTCAGTCATTCAGCTCTGGCCAGTGATCCATCCTCAAGACTCAGTAACCCAGAGTATTTTTGGTGGTGTGACATTGGGGTGATTAGCTCAATTGGTAGATGCATTTTTTAGTCCACATCAGTCAGGCGTGTATGGTTAAGGGCCTGGTAGCCCACGTTTATTAGAAGAAAACAAAATATTAGTCCATCCAGTAATCCCACGCAGGGGTCCAAGCTTAAATTAAATACAGCAAAATCAGAACGAAAATGCTAGCCCACCTGGCTACTCTTCAGCAGTACTGCTGCTATAGGTACTTGCCCCGTCCAACAAACTGCTTGGACGCACACAGCTTCCAACCCTTCGACACACAGCACACGGCTCCTTGGACGCACACAGCTTCAAGTCCTTCACACAGCTTTGGACATGCACAGCTTCAAGCAGCAAGCTGCTCACACACCACCATCCTACACAAATCCCCTCATTATATGGGCTGTGTGCAGCTGGGCACACACCCTGCTCGCTAGCCTCAAGACCCGGACACAGGGTTGGAGATCCCGTCCCACCCATAACTCTCAGGGATCTCCAAACTACAGAATCCCATCTGGAGCTAGCAAAACCTGGAGAAAACTGACAGAGCAGTTTTCTCCATTTAAACTCTACACTCTGTAGTCCTGCAGTCCGCAGATATGCAAACTCTGTGTCTCCTTTACCTCTAATTTCATAGGGACAGAGCCTCGCTCTGTCACATATCCCCCCCCTTTGTTTCGATCCGGAGGGAGGAACACCAGCACCCATCATGATGGTTGGGACACCTCTGTGCTGGCTGTCAGCCACGTAGGCCCAACCCTTTTTCCGGGTGCGCTTTCAGGAACATTCCCCCCTGGATCTTAACAGGTTCCTATATTGTCCTATACTCAGCCTTCCTCTTCTTTTGGGGTCCCTGGGCTTATTCACTTTTCTTGGGGGAACTCTGCCTTCCTTGAGCCCTCCTTTCAACTTACAAATACCCATTTTACCCTTCACCATCGGTATTTCAGGTTCAAAACAGTTTTTCTTGGTACCCACTGCAACCAAATCATTGTTTACAGAACGAACTCTTAACAGATCACAGCTTTCCATATCATCAGTGCTTTCCAATTCAGTGTTTGTTAGAAGTAGACCTGAGGAGGGACTACGTCCGACGGGACCATAGCACAGCTCCACCTCACCCATTGTCAAACACTCCATGGGTACCTGTTCTAACAAACTACCCTGACCCAAGCATAAACCATTTTTTCCAGGTGTACACATTACATTGTTACGGCAACCAACATTAACACTTTCTCCCATAGTGTCTCCGGGCACCTTAACTTGTACCCCTGGGCCAGTGACAGAAAGCATCTCTGCTACTGCTGAGTCCATTCTGGGCCCTTCCTTCTCATGAGGCCTAGCGGGTAAGGCAGTATCTGCGCCCTCTACTGACCACTGCTCCGCCGCACCTCGGACCACACCAGCAGAGATTTTTCTAGTCACCGCCCCAGACGGAGAGACCTCTGATATCTCAAGCAGTTCTCTCGCGTGCCTTCCATACCAATCAATAACTAGAAGTACGCTCACAGAGAATCTGGAGATCCTGTGCCAAATGGTTAACCATTGGTCCCACCAATTCCACTGTTGGTCATGGTTTCCCAGCACTGCCTGTACCACCTGGCTCCACCCATTGGTGCTACGCAGCACCACCTGGTCCAACTGCGGTGGAGATACCCAAGTATACAGCGAGTTCATTTTTACCAACTCTAGCATTTCCAGTAAGGTTTCGGTCATCTCTAAACATCCCATGTCTAAACACCAGAACTTTCTAGAGTCTTCTACCCTGTCCAAGACATGGAGGGGCTCAGCGACTGCAGGTTGAGAGGGTGAGACATTTGAAGAGACCTCATCCTCCTTGGAGGTACTCATCATCACGGCCTGTTGTTCCCCTGGAGAGCTGTCAGACACATGTCTCACACTTATCCATTCTGCACCAGTGTTGGTGAGCCTCTGCAGGTCATTACAAGTCACACTATCACTTTGATACTCAATATCATTTAGCTGTGGAGCTGTGGACAACACATCTGCGATGCCAGTGCCCTGAACTGTTTCTTCAGAGGGGAGGGCAGCAACCTTTGCAGGGACCAGGACACCCTCAACCACCAGCGGCTCTGCGATCCCCCTGTCTGGCATAGCAGTTGTGTCCACACCCTTGTTACTTAAGTTAGCCTTACCCAGCATGGCTAGCAATTGTTTGGCCCAGCTGTCCCAGTCCATTGTGGTTCCACCATGGGTGTTCCACAGCGTTGCATCACCTGCTGTAGAAAGCCACACAGAAACCTGGGATTCATTAGCTTTAACTGCACATTCCTCACTTCTATATACATCATTTTGTAACACCACACTTTTATCAACGTTGCATTGGGGTGGTGCTTCCCCTAAAGCTTGGTGCAGCACACCATTTTGAACACCTTTTTCTGGTGGCACTACAGACACATTCAGCTTTGTACCCTCAACTTTTTCAGGCTGAATTAACCCCTTGCCTACTGGGCTACACGTAGGGTTGTGGGGCTGCGCCCACACTCTCTCACTGTGTGGCTCAGTCGTAACATTACAGGAAACACATTTTTCAGCATTATAATCACCAATCACATCACATTGGCCAACACTATTGTCAGCATGACCATCAATATTCTCATTATGTGTTGACATAGCTACTGCTTTTGTGGGTTGTCTATGAGCCACTATAACCTCTGAGCAACTCTTCACAGCACCCGCTCTCTGTAAAGGGGCACTTTTGCCTATTTGGGCAGCTCCATAGCTGACCTGGGAAACTCTCTGCTCCAACACTGCAAGCTCCTTGGAAGTTTCCCTGGGCAACCCTGCAGCAGCTGTCACTAGGGAACATGGTACCAGCACTGTTTTGGTCACCCCTAGCTCAATTTTCCCAGCCATCTGCTGGATCATAGCAGGCATATGCAGAGTCCCCATGTCCTTTTCAGTCTTTAGCCCTGCATCTAGTTGGGCTTTACGCTGCGCCTCCCCACTGCTCTGGGTAGCACAATGCAGAAAGTCTATGTCCATTTGTACTGCGGATCTCCCCACTGGACATACTCCCACTTCACTGGGTTCAGCATCATAAACTGAAACAGTCTTACCAGTTCCTGCAGCTGATGTCATAGCCTTCACTTGAGTGCGTTGTCTCACTGGTGTGGTGTCTCTATAGGCTGACTCCCCCATGTGGCCATGGAGCAAAACTGCAGCCTTTCTGAACCCACTGACGCCCCCTGTAGGTAACACAAGATCCTTGTTGATAGGGGTAACTGCAGACTTGCGCTCCAAAGCTGGTTGGCTATAACTCATGCAGGATTCAGGCTGATGTACTCTCCTTTCGGGACTGACCCCTTTGCCTAAGCGGCCATGACAGAAAACTTTACGTTTCTCTGGATTTCCAAATCCTAGGTCTTCCGGCGACACTTCTCCCATCCTGGAGCATTGCTGGCGGCCCGTGATACGATGGAACTCTCCTCTAAGAAGGATTTCCTCTTTAAACTTGCTGTAGTCATCCTGGTCCCCATCCATCAAATGGTAAACCGACCGGAACTCTATCCGCAATAAGGTTTGCAGCAGTTTTGGCCACCGGTCCCTAGGCCATTTTCTCTTTACAGCAACTTTTTCAAATCTTACAAGGAAGTCTCCCACCTCCTCTGTAGGCAGCATGGGTTGCACATAGTCAGAGGCCAAGATCTCAGCCCCTTGCAGTGCACCCGACTCTTTGCGATTCCGCTTGAACCATTCATTTGCTGTCTCACATGTCACTGGCCCCTTTTTACTGGTCCTACAAGGTGGAGACATCTTCTCAGGCCATGCTGAGCTCACTTCTTAGCATCTCCTCCATGACTGGCTCTCACTCGTTGCCATTGGATACCACTTCTGAGGACACAGCTGATCACAATCATTAGTAGATGAGCTCCAGAATTCATCAACCTCCCATCCAGCTTGGTTATTCCACAAACATTCCTGTGACAAGGGGCAATGGGCAACAGCATGTCCCCACTCACTACAACTAATGCAGCGCAGAGGCCTCCTTGCGTCATGCTGTGGCACCTTTGGGCTCAGGCTGCCAGGAACAACATCCTCTTTCACTTCTCCTTTAACTCGGGGTGACATGATCAATTTACCCCAGATCACAGCGATGTCAGACTCAGACAAATTCTCTGGTGTGGCTGGGGCATGTGGTGAAATACCCCCTAGCCACAATAGCCGCTCCCTGGCTTTAGCAAGGATTGCTTCCTTTTTTTTTTGCTTTGACCGTCCCATCCTTGCAATCACATGCACACAGCAGCTTGTAACAGTTCTCAGCAGAGAAAGAAAAAAAAAATCTGATGTTTGATTCTTCCTTCACAGGTACACAACCCGCATGCAACACAGTCCATCAAATAAACGTATACGCAATGCTGTTCGCCTGGCTGCCACACACAGCTAGCAGTAGTTCCTGATGCGACTCACCATGGAGCAAGGACCCGGATTCCACCGTCTACATGCCCGCATTCTCCACCACTTGTGACATTGGGGTGATTAGCTCAATTGGTAGATGCATTTTTTAGTCCACATCAGTCAGGCGTGTATGGTTAAGGGCCTGGTAGCCCACGTTTATTAGAAGAAAACAAAATATTAGTCCATCCAGTAATCCCACGCAGGGGTCCAAGCTTAAATTAAATACAGCAAAATCAGAACGAAAATGCTAGCCCACCTGGCTACTCTTCAGCAGTACTGCTGCTATAGGTACTTGCCCCGTCCAACAAACTGCTTGGACGCACACAGCTTCCAACCCTTCGACACACAGCACACGGCTCCTTGGACGCACACAGCTTCAAGTCCTTCACACAGCTTTGGACATGCACAGCTTCAAGCAGCAAGCTGCTCACACACCACCATCCTACACAAATCCCCTCGTTATATGGGCTGTGTGCAGCTGGGCACACACCCTGCTCGCTAGCCTCAAGACCCGGACACAGGGTTGGAGATCCCGTCCCACCCATAACTCTCAGGGATCTCCAAACTACAGAATCCCATCTGGAGCTAGCAAAACCTGGAGAAAACTGACAGAGCAGTTTTCTCCATTTAAACTCTACACTCTGTAGTCCTGCAGTCCGCAGATATGCAAACTCTGTGTCTCCTTTACCTCTAATTTCATAGGGACAGAGCCTCGCTCTGTCACAGTGGGAAAGGTGTCCAAGTCTGATCTTTCCCCTAGGTATTCCTGCACCATATAAATCAGACGCTGGCAATGGTTGCTGAAACGCATCAGCCAAACGGCCACCTTCTCCACCGCTCCTTCTGTGACTGACCAAAGCCTCAGCAACACGTTTTCCAGGGCCAGGAATTTGTAACCTCCCAGTCTCTGGGAACACGTTGCACAGACCTTTCTGCAAGGCCTCCTGAAGATATTTCATCCTCTGCTCCCTCTGCGATGGCAAGATAAGGTCTGCAACCTTACCCTTGTAACGTGTATCAAGGAGGGTTGCCAGCCAGTAATGGTCCCTTTCCTTGATCTGACAAATACGAGGATCCTTCCGCAGACTTTGCAGGATCAGGGAGGCCATGCAGCATAGGTTAGCTGAGGCATTTGGTCCGGAGTCCTCTGGGTCACTAAAGACGACATGATCCGCAGCCACCTCCTCCCAGCCACGTACAAGTCCACGGGTTTCTTGGGACTGTAAATGATCCCTAAAAGACTGCTGCTGATGCTGAGTGCCAGGCTCCATGCTGACAATTCTCCTCCTCCTCCTCTTCCTCCTCCTCCTCGTGCTCTTCCTGTGTGATCGGCGGACAAGCAGGAACACTGTCTGGATAAAGGGGGCCTTGAGAGGTAAGGAAGTCCTCCTCTTCCTGCCTCTGTTCTGCCTCAAGTGCCCTGTCCATTATTCCACGCAGCGTGTGCTCCAACAGGTGGACAAGAGGGACAGTGTCACTGATGCATGAACTGTCACTGCTCACCATCCTCATGGCCTCCTCAAATGGTGACAGGACAGTGCATGCATCCCTGATCATGCATGGGGAAAAAAACAAGCTCCCCTGACCCTGTCTTGGTGCCATAGTCATACAGGTACTCATTGATGGCCCTCTCCTGCATGTGCAGCTGCTGCAGCATGGCCAACGTTGAGTTCCACCTGGTAGGCATGTCACAGATTAGGCGGTTCTTGGGCAGGTTAAATTTCTTTTGGAGGTCAGCCAGCTGAGCACTTGCATTATATGACTGGCGGAAATGCACACAGACTTTCCTGGCCTGCCTCAGGACATCCAGTAAGCCAGGGTACCTGCCCAAGAACCGCTGCGCCACCAAGTTAAGGACATGAGCCAAACAGGGCACATGGGTCAGTTGTCCCTGTCTGAGGGCGGAGAGGAGGTTGGTGCCTGTGACAGACGTAGCCGGGACCGAGGCTTTTGGAGGGGACTGAGGCCTCTTACCTTGCGATCCCCAAAGCTGAAGTGCTGACAACAGGGCAGAGCTCTGCTAACCTCTGCCCAGCACTGATAGCATCTTCTAGGTTTCCACAGACAGGAGATGGTGAACCTCTATCCCCAGACACCAGTTGCAGAGGATTTGATAGACTTTTCTGCTGAGGAAGAAGAACCTGATGAGCCTCCAGCAGAAGAGCTGGTATTAGGGCCAAACTTCACTGTGCTCTGCCCAGCGCCAACAGCAGTATCTGTGGAATTACAAGGAACTTTCCCAGCTGAAGCGCTGGTCATCGGACAGAGGGTCCAAGACCTCTGCCCCACACCCATGGCAGTTCTGGAGGTTCAGGTTGAGAAGGTGGCAATCACTTCCCAGCAGTAGATAGAGAGGGAGAAGGGAGAGGAGGTGTTTGTTGTCCCTCCCCAACAGTTGGCCAGGGTGGAGAAAGCGGTCTTTCCTTCCCAGCAAAGATCCATGCACCTGGAAGACAGTGACAGAGATATGTCATCCCAGCAGCCAGATGAGGGAATGGAAAAGGAAGCAGCAGGCTCCCCTCCCCAATGGCAGCTAGACAGTTTGGGAGTCGAGGGAGACAGCCTCCTGCCACAATGGTTAACAGGAGTGGAGGATGTGGAGGCTCCAGCAGAAGTGTTGCCACCAGGGCAGAGTGCTACCAACCTCTGCCCAGAATCGGCAACAACTGTGGAGTTCCAGGGAGCCGGGGCAGTTGGCCCCTCTCTCTAGCGACAAGCTGAGGTAATAAAGCTGCTACTTCCAGCCGAATTACTGGCAACAGGGCAGAGCGCCGCTGGCCTCTGCCTAGTACCTACAATATCTCTATCTCTACAATATCTCTACAGCTTCAGAAAGCTGGGGCAATTGGTCACACTGTCTAGCAGCAGACGGTGCCCCAGAATGATGACACCAACCCAACTAAACTGAATGCCAGCCTCTTGCATTGTGATTATGGGCCCTGGCATTTGGGGAAACTGTGAAATTGTGAGCTGTATGCCTGGGGACTGAGGTGGTGTTACTTGGATTCAGGTCCATATCCCCCCAAAATACAGACTCTGGATATGTATTTGCCATGTTAGCAATAGACTGAATCACACTGTTGGGACACAAATGTTAGATGCTAATGTCATGAACTCCCACACTTAACCCTGTGTTGATGTTTATGGTAATGTGTATTGAATAGTCAGTCAGTCAGCGAGGAGACATAAAGTCTTACCAGGAAAAGTCTTATCTCTCAGACAACTAGTCTGGGTCAATGATTAGATAATTAGCTTATGCTAATTAGGTTCGATTTTAGTCATCCTGCTGTATATATTTGTGTGAGATCTCAAATAAAAGACTATTCCTGATGTACTCTAAGACTGGTGTTGTCTAGTTCTTGGGGGTTCCTATAGCCAGATCCATTGGACTTGTGTCCCAGGACTTAGGAAGCGGTTTACTGACGGAAACACTCAAGCGGAGTGTGGGGGATAGGTTCCATCACAGTGCCATTGTCACAAACCACCATTCCTGGTTTAATCTGGAGTGGCGTTAACCACCTCTCAGCCTGCCTCTGCAGAGCTGACAGAATCTCTGCCCCAGTGTGGCTCCTGCCCCCAAGCACACCAGCGCAAGCACCGCATGGCATATTTTGCCTGGGTACTTGCGTAGCCCCTTGAATGCCTACGGAGTACCACTGGTTCAGAGGACAAAGCACAGGAAGAGGCCATGGAGGAAGAAGAAGAGGAGGGGATGGAGGAGAGAGGTGTGTCAGAATCACCAGTAGTAGCATTTTGAAGGCATGGTGGCGGAACAACCTCCAACACTACTGCACCTTGTCCTGCATCCTTCCCAGCTGCCAGCAGAGTCATCCAATGCGCCGTGAAAGATAGGTAACTTCCCTTTCCATGCCTACTGGACCATGAGTCAGCAGTAATATGCACCTTACCACTGACCGCCCTGTCCAGCAAGGCCAAGAAATTGCCTTCCACATGCCGGTAGAGAGCTGGAATCGCCTTCCATGCGAAAAAGTGTTGTTTGGGAACCTGCCACTGAGGAACCGCACATTCCACAAACTCATATATGGGGTTAGAGTCTACCAACTGAAAAGGCAGCAGTTGAAGTGCTGGGCATGTGGATGGCTGGGAGTGAACTTCTTTTGACGGTCCAGCAGCTGGGGCAGGGAAATTTGCCTTCTACAATCGGACGTCGGTGTACCGATAGTAGATTTCCCACAAGTACTTGGCTGTGACACACCTAATTCTACACCTTCATTCCTCTCAGTGCAGGTTTCAGAGAGGACTGAAGGTATAGTGGGGTTGGGGATCCCAGCTGATGAGGAGCAAGGAGAGGTGCACTTTGTTCTTTGGTGTGGGTCTTTTAGGTACACTTCCCAACGAGATACGCTTGAGACATATGTTGCAAATGGCAGCTGTACGATCTGATGCACTCATCTCAAAAAAGGCCCACACCAAAGAACTTTTGGAATAACGCACAGAGGCAGCAACCTGCACATGCAGAGCTCTGCGGTGTGATGCAGTCGGTGTGCTGCCCTTATCATCCCCTCCCTCCTCCCCCTCCATCCTCATCACTAGAACAAATCTGGCAGTATGCTGCAGCTAGGGCAATATGACTGCCGGATTTCTGTCCTTCTTGGGCACCCCCTCTCTCTGGGCTCATGTTACTGCCTTCTTCTAGCTGGGTATCATCATCAGAGCCTTCAAAACTCTGGGCACCCTACTGGAGCATGTACCCAACACTGTAGTCAAACAGTTCGGGGGACTCTTCAGGGGGTCTTGGTGGGGCTAGGGAAAGAGTGATTGATGCCATTGAGCCAAGGGAAGAGGCTGCATTGGCAGCTGCTTTGCCAGACAAAGTACCTGGAGCCTGGGTGAGAGTAGATGAGGAGGATGAAGATGGCTTGGTCATCCACTCTACCAAGTCTTTGGCATGTTGCGCTTAAACACGGTCAGCTGACGAAAAAAAGGACAAGCGTGTCCAATGGCCACGTGCTGATGAGGACCACGATCAGCACTGTTGCCTCTAGACACAGAGCCTGCTTGCCCTCTTTTATTGGTTTGTGACTGTCTGCCTCTCCTTGTTGGCCTTCCAGACATACTAATGGCATGCAGGGAGAAGTAGCTGCACAAAGCAGGGACGTATATACTGATTATACTGCAGCTAGCAGAATCAACTTCCTGCCTGTAGTATTATTAGTATGAGAACACCAGCAATTGGGGGAGCTTTATGTGCACAATGTGCAGAGAACACAGTACACCAGCTGTAATTACTGCAGCTGCCTGCCTGTGGTATAGGATCAGAGGAAAAACAGCAATTGGGGTAGCTTTATGTGCACAATGTGCAGAGAACACAGTACACCAACTACAATTACTGCAGCTGCCTGTGATATAGGATGAGAAGAACACCAGCAATTGTGATAGCTTTAAGTGCACACTGTGCAGAGGACGCAATACACCAACTGTAATTACTGCAGCGGCCTGCCTCTGGTATAGGATCAGAAGAACACCAGCAATTGGGGTAGCTTTATGCAAACACTGTGCAGAGTACACAGTACACCAACTGTAATTACTGCAGCTGCCTGTGTTATAGGATGAGAAGAACACCAGCAATTGTGGTAGCTTTAAGTGCACACTGTGCAGAGTACACATTACACCAACTGTAATTACTGCAGCTGCCTGCCCGTGGTATAGGATCAGAAGAACACCAGCAATTGGGGTAGCTTTATGTGCACACTATGCAGAGTACACAGTACACCAACTGTAATTACTGCAGCTGCCTGCGGTACAGGATGAGAAGAACACCAGCAATTGTGGTAGCTTTAAGTGCACACTGTGCAGAGTACACAGTACACCAACTGTAATTACTGCAGCTGCCTGCCAGCGGTAGAGGATTAGAAGAACACCAGCAATTGGGGTAGCTTTAAGTGCACACTGTAAAGAGTACACAGTACACCAACTGTAATTACTGCAACTGCCTGCCGGCGGTAGAGGATTAGAAGAACACCAGCAATTGGGTTAGCTTTATGTGCACACTGTGCAGAGTACACAGTACACCAACTGTAATTACTGCAGCTGCTCCCAGTATAGGATCAGACGAACACCAGCAATTAGGGTAGCTTTACCTGCTCACTGTGCAGAGTACACTGTACTCCAACTGTAATTACTGCAGCTGCCTGCCTATGGTATATGATCAGAAGAACACCAGCAATTGGGGTAGCTTTAAGTGTACACTGTGCAGAGTACACAGTACACCAACTGTAATTACTGCAGCTGCTTGCCTGTGGTATAGGATCTGAAAAAAACCAGGAATTGAGGTAGATTTAAGTGCACACTGTGCAGAGTACATACTACACCAACTGTAATTACTGCAACTGCTTGTGGTATAGGATCAGAAGAACACCGGCAATTGTGGTAGCTTTAAGTGCACACTGTGCAGAGTACACAGTACACCAACTGTAATTACTGCAGCTGCCTATGGTATAGGATCAGAAGAACACCAGCAATTGGGGTATCTTTACGTGCACACTGTGCAGAGTACACAGTACACCAACTGTAATTACTGCAGCTTCCTGCAGTGCAGGATCAGAAGAACACAGGCAATTGTGGTAGCTTTAAGTGCACACTGTACAGAGTACACTGTTCACCAACTGTAATAACTGCAGCTGCCTGCGATATAGGATAAGAAGAACACCAGCAATTGGGGTAGCTTTAGGTGCACACTGTTCATAGTACACAGTACACCAACTGTAATTACTGCAGCTGTCTGCCTGTGGTATAGGATCAGAAGAACACAAGCAATTGGGGTAGCATTAAGTGCACACTGGGCCGAGCACACAGTACATCAACTCAAATTACTGCAGCTGCCTCTGCTATAGGATCTGAAGAACACCAGTAATTAGGGTAGTTTTAAGTGCACACTGTGCAGAGTACACAGTACACCATCTGTAATTACTGCAGCTGCCTTCCTGTGGCATAGGATCAGAAGAACACCAGCAATTGAGGTAGATTTATGTGCACACTGTGCAGAGTATACAGTACACCAACTGTAATTACTGCAACTGCCCGCAGAATAGGATCAGAAGAACACCAGCAATTGGGGTAGCTTAATGAGCACACTGTGCAGAGTACACAGTACACCATCTGTAATTACTGCAACTGCCTGCAGTATAGGATCAGAAGAACACCAGCAATTGGGGTAGCTTCATGTGCACACTGTGCAGAGTACACAGTACACCATCTGTAATTACTGCAGCTGCCTTCCTGTGGTATAAGATCAGAATTACACCAGCAATTAGGGTAGCTTTATGTGAACACTATGCAGAGTACACAGTACACCATCTGTAATTACTGCAGCGGCCTGCGGTATAGGATCAGAAAAACATTACCAATTGGGTAGCTTTATGTGCACACTGTGCAGAGTACACCGTACACCAACTGTAATTACTGCAACTGCCTGCGGTATAGGATCAGAAGAACACTGGCAATTGTGGTAGCTTTAAGTGCACACTGTGCAGAGTACACAGTACACGAACTGTAATTACTGCAGCTTCCTCTGGTATAGGATCAGAAGAACTGCAGCCAATTGGGGTAGCTTTAAGTGCACACTGTGCAGAGTACACAGTACACCAACTGTAATTACTGCAGCTTCCTCTGGTATAGGATCAGAAGAACACCAGCAATTTTGGTAGCTTTAGATGCACACTGTGCAGAGTAGTCAGTACACCAACTGTAATTACTGGAGCTGCCTGCCTATGGTACAGGATCAGAAGAACACCAGCAATTGTGATAGCTTTAAGTGCACACTGTGCAGAGGACACAATACACCAACTGTAATTACTGCACCGGCCTGCCTCTGGTATAGGATCAGAAGAACACCAGCAATTGGGGTAGCTTTATGCAAACACTGTGCAGAGTACAAAGAACACCAACTGTAATTACTGCAGCGGCCTGCGGTATAGGATGAGAAGAACACCAGCAACTGTGGTAGCTTTAAGTGCACACTGTGCAGAGAACACAATACACCAACTGTAATTACTAAAGCTGCCTCTGCTATAGGATCTGAAGAACACCACCAATTAGGGTAGTTTTAAGTGCACACTGTGCAGAGTACACAGTACACCAACTGTAATTGCTGCAGCTTCCTTCCTGCAGTATAGGATCAGAAGAACACCAGCAATTGGGGTAGCTTTAGCTGCTCACTGTGCAGAGTACACTGTACACCAACTGTAATTACTGCAGCTGCCTGCCTATGGTATATGATCAGAAGAACACCAGCAATTGGGGTAGCTTCATGTGCACACTGTGCACAATACAGGGTACACCAACTGTAATTACTGCAGCTGCCTGCCTGTGGTATAGGATCCGAAAAACACCAGGAATTTAGGTAGCTTTAAGTGCACACTGTGCAGAGTACATAGTACACCAACTGTAATTACTGCAACTGCTTGCGGTATAGGATCAGAAGAACACCGGCAATTGTGGTAGCTTTAAGTGCACACTGTGCAGAGTACACAGTACACCAACTGTAATTACTGCAGCTGCCTGCGGTATAGGATCAGAAGAACACCAGTAATTGGGGTAGCTTTAAGTGCACACTGTGCAAAGTACACAGTACACCAACTGTAATTACTGCAGCTGTCTGTGCTATAGGATCAGAAGAACACCAGCAATTGGGGTAACTTTAAGTGCAAACTGTGCAGAGTACACAGTACACAATCTGTAATTACTGCAGCTGCCTTCCTGTGGTATAGGATCAGAAGAACACCATCAATTGAGGTAGCTTTATGTGCACACTGTGCAGAGTACACAGTACACCATCTGTAATTACTGCAACTGCCTGCAGTATAGGATCAGAAGAACACCAGCAATTGGGGTAGCTTTTGGTGCACATTGTGCAGAGTACACAGTACACCATCTGTAATTATTGCAGCTGCCTGCGGTATAGGATCAGAAGAACACCAGCAATTGGGGTAGCTTTAAGTGCACAATGTTCAAAGTACACAGTACACCATCTGAAATTACTGCAGCTGCATTCCTGTGGTATAGGATCAGAATTACACCAGCAATTAGGGTAGCTTTATGTGCACACTGTGCAGAGTACAAAGTATACCATCTGTAATTACTGCAGCTGCCTGCAGTATAGGATCAGAAAAACTTTACCAATTGGGTAGCTTTATGTGCACACTGTGCTGAGTACACAGTACACCAACTGTAATTACTGCAGCTGCCTTTGCTATAGAATCAGAAGAACGCCTGCAATTGTGGTAGCTTTAAGTGCACACTGTGCAGAGTACACAGTACACCAACTGTAATTACTGCAGCTGCCTGCGGTATAGGATCGGAAGAACACCAGCAATTGTGGTAGCTTTAGATGCACACTGTGCAGAGTAGTCAGTACACCAACTGTAATTACTGCAGCTGCCTGCAGTATAGGATGAGAAGAACACCAGCAATTGTGATAGCTTTAAGTGCACACTGTGCCGAGGACACATTACACCAACTGTAATTACTGCACCGGCCTGCCTCTGGTATAGGATCAGAAGAACACCAGCAATTGGGGTAGCTTTATGCAAGCACTGTGCAGAGTACACAGAACACCAACTGTAATTACTGCAGCGGCCTGCGGTATAGGATGAGAAGAACACCAGCAATTGTGGTAGCTTTAAGTGCACACTGTGCAGAGGACACAATACACCAACTGTAATTACTACAGCTGCCTCTGCTATAGGATCTGAAGAACACCAGCATTTAGGGTAGTTTTAAGTGCACACTGTGCAGAGTACACAGTACACCAGCTGTAATTACTGCAGCTCCCTGCCTATGGTATAGGATCAGAAGAACACCAGCAATTGGGGTAGCTTTAAGTGCACATTGTGCAGAGTACACAGTACACCATCTGTAATTACTGCAGCTGCCTTCCTGCAGTATTGGATCAGAAGAACACCAGCAATTGGGGTAATTTTATGTGCCCACTGTGCAGAGTACACAGTACACCAACTGTAATTACTGCAACTGCCTGCAATATAGGATCAGAAAAACACTAGCAATCGGGTAGCTTTATGTGCACACTGTGCAGAGTACGAAGTACACCAACTGTAATTACTGCAGCTGCCTTTGCTATTGGTTCAGAAGAACACCTGCAATTGTGGTAGCTTTATGTGCACACTGTGCAGAGTACTCCGTACACCAACTGTAATTACTGCAGCTGGCTGCCTGTGTAAAGGATCAGAAGAACTGCAGCAATTGGGGTAGCTTTAAGTGCACACTGTGCAACGTAAACAGTACACCAACTGTAATTACTGCAGCTGCCTGCGGTATAGGATCAGAAGAACACTAGCAATTGTGGTAGCTTTAGATGCACACTGTGCAGAGTACACAGTACACAAACTGTAATTACTGCAGCTGCCTGCCTATGGTATAGGATCAGAAGAACACCAGGAATTGGGGTAGCTTTAAGTGCACACTGTGCAGAGTACACAGTACACCATCTGTAAATACTGCAGCTGCCTTCCTGTGGTATAGGATCAGAAGAACACCAGCAATTGGGGTAGCTTTATGTGAACACTGTGCAGAGTACACAGTACACCAACTGTAATTACTGCAACTTCCTGCAGTGTAGGATCAGAACAACACCAGCAATTGGGGAAGCTTTATGTGCACACTGTGCAGAGTACACAGTACACCATCTGTAATTACTGCAACTGCCTGCAGTATAGGATCAGAAGAACACCCGTAATTGGGGTAGCTTTAGGTGCACACTGTGCAAAGTACACAGTACACCAACTGTAATTACTGCAACTGCCTGCAGTATAGGATCAGAAGAACACCAGCAATTGGGGTAGCTTTATGTGCACACTGTGCAGAGTACACAGTACACCAACTGTAATTGCTGCAGCTGCCTGCAGTATAGGATCAGAAGAACACCAGCAATTGGGGTAGCTTTAACTGCACAACGTGCAGAGTACACAGTACACCAACTGTAATTACTGCAACTGCCTGCGGTATAGGATCAGAAGAACACTGGCAATTGTGGTAGCTTTAAGTGCACACTGTGCAGAGTACACAATACACCAACTATAATTACTGCAGCTGCCCATGGTATAGGATCAGAAGAACACCAGCAATTGGGGTAGCTTTATGTGTACCCTGTGCAGAATACTCAGTACACCAACAAATTACTGCAGCTGTTTGCCTGTGGTATAGGATAAGAAGAACACCGGCAATTGGGGTAGCTTTTTGTGCACAATGTGAAGAGTAGACAGTACACCAACTGTAATTACAGCAGCTGCCTCTGCTATAGGATCAAAAGAACACCAGCAATTAGGGTAGTTTTAAGTGCACACTGTGCAGAGTACACAGTACACCAACTGTAATTACTGCATCTGCCTGCCTGCGGTATAGGATCAGAAGAACACCAGCAATTGGGGTAGCTTTATGTACACACTGTGCAGAGTACACAGCACACCAACTGTAATTACTGCAGCTGCCTGCGGTATAGGATCAGAAGAACACCAGCAGTTGGGGTAGCTTTAAGTGCACACTGTGCAGAGTACACAATACACCAACTGTAATTACTGCAGCTGCCCATGGTATAGGATCAGAAGAACACCAGCAATTGGGGTAGCTTCATGTGTACACTGTGCAAAGTACACAGTACACCATCTGAAATTACTGCAGCTGCCTTCCTGTGGTATAGGATCAGAATTACACCAGCAATTAGGGTAGCTTTATGTGCACACTGTGCAGAGAACAAAGTATACCATCTGTAATTACTGCAGCTGCCTGCGGTATAGGATCAGAAAAACTTTACCAATTGGGTAGCTTTATGTGCACACTGTGCTGAGTACACAGTACACCAACTGTAATTACTGAAGCTGCCTTTGCTATAGGATCAGAAGAACGCCTGCAATTGTGGTAGCTTTAAGTGCACACTGTGCAGAGTACACAGTACACCAACTGTAATTACTGCAACTGCCTGCGGTATAGGATCGGAAGAACACCAGCAATTGTGGTAGCTTTAGATGCACACTGTGCAGAGTAGTCAGTACACCAACTGTAATTACTGCAGCTGCCTGCAGTATAGGATGAGAAGAACACCAGCAATTGTGATAGCTTTAAGTGCACACTGTGCCGAGGACACATTACACCAACTGTAATTACTGCACCGGCCTGCCTCTGGTATAGGATCAGAAGAACACCAGCAATTGGGGTAGCTTTATGCAAGCACTGTATAGAGTACACAGAACACCAACTGTAATTACTGCAGCGGCCTGCGGTATAGGATGAGAAGAACACCAGCAATTGTGGTAGCTTTAAGTGCACACTGTGCAGAGGACACAATACACCAACTGTAATTACTACAGCTGCCTCTGCTATAGGATCTGAAGAACACCAGCATTTAGGGTAGTTTTAAGTGCACACTGTGCAGAGTACACAGTACACCAGCTGTAATTACTGCAGCTCCCTGCCTATGGTATAGGATCAGAAGAACACCAGCAATTGGGGTAGCTTTAAGTGCACATTGTGCAGAGTACACAGTACACCATCTGTAATTACTGCAGCTGCCTTCCTGCAGTATCGGATCAGAAGAACACCAGCAATTGGGGTAGTTTTATGTGCCCACTGTGCAGAGTACACAGTACACCAACTGTAATTACTGCAACTGCCTGCAATATAGGATCAGAAAAACACTAGCAATCGGGTAGCTTTATGTGCACACTGTGCAGAGTACAAAGTACACCAACTGTAATTACTGCAGCTGCCTTTGCTATTGGTTCAGAAGAACACCTGCAATTGTGGTAGCTTTATGTGCACACTGTGCAGAGTACTCCGTACACCAACTGTAATTACTGCAGCTGGCTGCCTGTGTAAAGGATCAGAAGAACTGCAGCAATTGGGGTAGCTTTAAGTGCACACTGTGCAGCGTAAACAGTACACCAACTGTAATTACTGCAGCTGCCTGCGGTATAGGATAAGAAGAACACCAGCAGTTGGGGTAGCTTTAAGTGCACACTGTGCAGAGTACACAATACACCAACTGTAATTACTGCAGCTGCCCATGGTATAGGATCAGAAGAACACCAGCAATTGGGGTAGCTTTATGTGTACACTGTGCAAAGTACACAGTACACCATCTGAAATTACTGCAGCTGCCTTCCTGTGGTATAGGATCAGAATTACACCAGCAATTAGGGTAGCTTTATGTGCACACTGTGCAGAGTACAAAGTATACCATCTGTAATTACTGCAGCTGCCTGCGGTATAGGATCAGAAAAACTTTACCAATTGGGTAGCTTTATGTGCACACTGTGCTGAGTACACAGTACACCAACTGTAATTACTGCAGCTGCCTTTGCTATAGGATCAGAAGAACGCCTGCAATTGTGGTAGCTTTAAGTGCACACTGTGCAGAGTACACAGTACACCAACTGTAATTACTGCAACTGCCTGCGGTATAGGATCGGAAGAACACCAGCAATTGTGGTAGCTTTAGATGCACACTGTGCAGAGTAGTCAGTACACCAACTGTAATTACTGCAGCTGCCTGCAGTATAGGATGAGAAGAACACCAGCAATTGTAATAGCTTTAAGTGCACAGTGTGCCGAGGACACATTACACCAACTGTAATTACTGCACCGGCCTGCCTCTGGTATAGGATCAGAAGAACACCAGCAATTGGGGTAGCTTTATGCAAGCACTGTATAGAGTACACAGAACACCAACTGTAATTACTGCAGCGGTCTGCGGTATAGCATGAGAAGAACACCAGCAATTGGGGTAGCTTTAAGTGCACACTGTGCAGAGGACACAATACACCAACTGTAATTACTACAGCTGCCTCTGCTATAGGATCTGAAGAACACCAGCATTTAGGGTAGTTTTAAGTGCACACTGTGCAGAGTACACAGTACACCAGCTGTAATTACTGCAGCTCCCTGCCTATGGTATAGGATCAGAAGAACACCAGCAATTGGGGTAGCTTTAAGTGCACATTGTGCAGAGTACACAGTACACCATCTGTAATTACTGCAGCTGCCTTCCTGCAGTATCGGATCAGAAGAACACCAGCAATTGGGGTAGTTTTATGTGCCCACTGTGCAGAGTACACAGTACACCAACTGTAATTACTGCAACTGCCTGCAATATAGGATCAGAAAAACACTAGCAATCGGGTAGCTTTATGTGCACACTGTGCAGAGTACAAAGTACACCAACTGTAATTACTGCAGCTGCCTTTGCTATTGGTTCAGAAGAACACCTGCAATTGTGGTAGCTTTATGTGCACACTGTGCAGAGTACTCCGTACACCAACTGTAATTACTGCAGCTGGCTGCCTGTGTAAAGGATCAGAAGAACTGCAGCAATTGGGGTAGCTTTAAGTGCACACTGTGCAGCGTAAACAGTACACCAACTGTAATTACTGCAGCTGCCTGCGGTATAGGATCAGAAGAACACCAGCAGTTGGGGTAGCTTTAAGTGCACACTGTGCAGAGTACACAATACACCAACTGTAATTACTGCAGCTGCCCATGGTATAGGATCAGAAGAACACCAGCAATTGGGGTAGCTTTATGTGTACACTGTGCAAAGTACACAGTACACCATCTGAAATTACTGCAGCTGCCTTCCTGCAGTATCGGATCAGAAGAACACCAGCAATTGGGGTAGTTTTATGTGCCCACTGTGCAGAGTACACAGTACACCAACTGTAATTGCTGCAACTGCCTGCGATATAGGATCAGAAAAACACTAGCAATCGGGTAGCTTTATGTGCACACTGTGCAGAGTACAAAGTACACCAACTGTAATTACTGCAGCTACCTTTGCTATTGGTTCAGAAGAACACCTGCAATTGTGGTAGCTTTATGTGCACACTGTGCAGAGTACTCCGTACACCAACTGTAATTACTGCAGCTGGCTGCCTGTGTAAAGGATCAGAAGAACTGCAGCAATTGGGGTAGCTTTAAGTGCACACTGTGCAGCGTAAACAGTACACCAACTGTAATTACTGCAGCTGCCTGCGGTATAGGATCAGAAGAACACTAGCAATTGTGGTAGCTTTAGATGCACACTGTGCAGAGTACACAGTACACCAACTGTAATTACTGCAGCTGCCAGCCTATGGTATAGGATCAGAAGAACACCAGCAATTGGGGTAGCTTTAAGTGCACACTGTGCAGAGTAAACAGTACACCAACTGTAATTACTGCAACTTCCTGCAGTGTAGGATCAGAACAACACCAGCAATTGGGGAAGCTTTATGTGCACACTGTGCAGAGTACACAGTACACCATCTGTAATTACTGCAACTGCCTGCAGTATAGGATCAGAAGAACACCAGTAAGTGGGGTAGCTTTAAGTGCACACTGTGCAAAGTACACAGTACACCAACTGTAATTATTGCAACTGCCTGCAGTATAGGATCAGAAGAACACCAGCAATTGGGGTAGCTTTATGTGCACACTGTGCAGAGTACACAGTACACCAACTGTAATTGCTGCAGCTGCCTGCAGTATAGGATCAGAAGAACACCAGCAATTGGGGTAGCTTTAACTGCACAACGTGCAGAGTACACAGTACACCAACTGTAATTACTGCAACTGCCTGCGGTATAGGATCAGAAGAACACTGGCAATTGTGGTAGCTTTAAGTGCACACTGTGCAGAGTACACAATACACCAACTATAATTACTGCAGCTGCCCATGGTATAGGATCAGAAGAACACCGGCAATTGGGGTAGCTTTATGTGTACACTGTGCAGAATACTCAGTACACCAACAAATGACTGCAGCTGTTTGCCTGTGGTATAGGATCAGAAGAACACCAGCAATTGGGGTAGCTTTTTGTGCACAATGTGAAGAGTAGACAGTACACCAACTGTAATTACAGCAGCTGCCTGTGCTATAGGATCAAAACAACACCAGCAATTAGGGTAGTTTTAAGTGCACACTGTGCAGAGTACACAGTACACCAACTGTAATTACTGCATCTGCCTGCCTGCGGTATAGGATCAGAAGAACACCAGCAATTGGGGTAGCTTTATGTACACACTGTGTAGAGTACACAGCACAACAACTGTAATTACTGCAGCTGCCTGCGGTATAGTATCAGAAGAACACCAGCAGTTGGGGTAGCTTTAAGTGCACACTGTGCAGAGTACACAATACACCAACTGTAATTACTGCAGCTGCCCATGGTATAGGATCAGAAGAACACCAGCAATTGGGGTAGCTTTATGTGTACACTGTGCAGAGTACACAGTACACTATCTGTAATTACTGCAGCTGCCTTTGCTATAGTATCAGAAGAACACCTGCAATTATGGTAGCTTTATGTGCACACTGTGCAGAGAACTCCGTACACCAACTGTAATTACTGTTTCTGGCTGCCTGTGGTATAGGATCAGAAGAACTGCATCAATTGGGGTAGCTTTAAGTGCACACTGTGCAGAGTACACAGTACACCAACTGTAATTACTGCACCTGCCTGCGTTATAGGATCAGAAGAACACCAGCAATTGTGGTAGTTTTAGATGCACACTGTCCAGAGTACACAGTACACCAACTGTAATTACTGCAGCGGCCTGCCTATGGTATAGGATCAGAAGAACACCAGCAATTGGGGTAGCTTTATGTGCACACTGTGCAGAGTAAACAGTACACCAACTGTAATTACTGCAGCTGCCTGCGGTATAGGATCAGAAGAACACTAGCAATTGTGGTAGCTTTAGATGCACACTGTGCAGAGTACACAGTACACAAACTGTAATTACTGCACCTGCCTGCCTATGGTATAGGATCAGAAGAACACCAGCAATTGGGGTAGCATTAAGTGCACACTGTGAAGAGTACACAGTACACCATCTGTAATTACTACAGCTGCCTTCCTGTGGTATAGGATCAGAAGAACACCAGCAATTGGGTTAGCTTTATGTGCACACTGTGCAGAGTACACAGTACACCAACTGTATTTACTGCAACTTCCTGCAGTGTAGGATCAGAACAACACCAGCAATTGGGGAAGCTTTATGTGCACACTGTGCAGAGTACACAGTACACCATCTGTAATTACTGCAACTGCCTGCAGTATAGGATCAGAAGAACACCAGCAATTGGGGTAGCATTATGTGCACACTGTGCAGAGTACACAGTACACCAACTGTAATTGCTGCAGCTGCCTGCAGTATAGGATCAGAAGAATACCAGCAATTGGGGTAGCTTTAACTGCACAACGTGCAGAGTACACAGTACACCAACTGTAATTACTGCAACTGCCTGCGGTATAGGATCAGAAGAACACTGGCAATTGTGGTAGCTTTAAGTGCACACTGTGCAGAGTACACAATACACCAACTATAATTACTGCAGCTTCCCATGGTATAGGATCAGAAGAACACCAGCAATTGGGGTAGCTTTATGTGTACAATGTGCAGAGTACACAGTACACTATCTTTAATTATTGCAGCTGCCTTTGCTATAGGATCAGAAGAACACCTGCAATTGTGGTAGCTTTATGTGCACACTGTGCAGAGTACACCGTACACCAACTGCAATTACTGCAGCTGGCTGCCTGTGGTATAGGATCAGAAGAACCGCAGAAATTGGGGTAGCTTTAAGTGCACATTTTGCAGAGTACACAGTACACCAACTGTAATTACCGCAGGTGCCTGCGGTATAGGATCAGAAAAACACCAGCAATTGTGTTAGCTTTAGATGCACACTGTGCAGAGTACTCAGTACACCAACTGTAATTACTGCAGCTGTCTGCCTATGGTATAGGATCAGAAGAACACCAGCAATTGGGGTAGCTTTTAGTGCACACTGTTCCAAGCACATAGTACACCAACTGTAATTACTGCATTTGCCTGCGGTATAGGATCAGAAGAACACCAGCAATTTGGGAAGCTTTAAGTGAATACTGTGCAGAATACTCAGTACACCAACAAATTATTGCAGCTGTTTGTCTGTGGTATAGGATCAGAAGAACACCAGCAATTGGGGTAGCGTTTTGTGCACAATGTGAAGAGTAGACAGTACACCAACTGTAATTACAGCAGCTGCCTGTGCTATAGGATCAAAAGAACACAAGCAATTAGGGTAGTTTTAAGTGCACACTGTGCAGAGTACACAGTACACCAACTGTAATTACTACAGCTGCCTGCATGCGGTATAGGATCAGAAGAACACCAGCAATTGGGGTAGCTGTATGTACATACTGTGCAGAGTACACAGAACACCAACTGTAATTACTGCAGCTGCCTGCGGTATAGGATCAGAAGAACACCAGCAATTGGGGTAGCTTTAAGTGCACACTGTGCCGAGCACATAGTACACCAACTGTAATTACTGCATCTGCCTGCGGTATAAGATCAGAAGAACACCAGCAATTTGGGAAGCTTTAAGTGAACACTTTGCAGAGTACTCAGTATACCAACAAATTACTGCAGCTGTCTGCCTATGGTATAGGATCAGAAGAACACCAGCAATTGGGGTAGCTTTATGTGCACAATGTGAAGAGTAGACAGTACACCAACTGTAATTACTGCAGCTGCCTGTGCTACAGGATCAGAAGAACACCAGCAATTAGGGTAGTTTTAAGTGCACACTGTGCAGAGTACACAGTACACCAACTGTAATTGCTGCAGCTGCCTGCAGTAAAGGATCAGAAGAACACCAGCAATTGGAGTAGCTTTAACTGCATAACGTGCAGAGTACACAGTATACCAACTGTAATTACTGCAATTGCCTGTGGTATAGGATCAGAAGAACACCTGTAATTGTGGTAGCTTTAAGTGCACACTGTGCAGAGTACACAATACACCAACTATAATTACTGCAGCTGCCCATGGTATAGGATCAGAAGAACACCCGCAATTGGGGTAGCTTTATGTGTACACTGTGCAGAGTACACAGTACACTATCTGTAATTACTGCAGCTGCCTTTGCTTTAGTATCAGAAGAACACCTGCAATTATGGTAGCTTTATGTGCACACTGTGCAGAGAACTCCGTACACCAACTGTAATTACTGCTTCTGGCTGCCTGTGGTATAGGATCAGAAGAACTGCAGCAATTGGGGTAGCTTTAAGTGCACACTGTGCAGAGTACACAGTACACCAACTGTAATTACTACACCTGCCTGCGTTATAGGATCAGAAGAACACCAGAAATTGTGGTAGCTTTAGATGCACACTGTGCAGAGTACACAGTACACCAACTGTAATTACTGCAGCTGCCTGCCTATGGTATAGGATCAGAAGAACACCAGCAATTGGGGTAGCTTTAAGTGCACACTGTGCAGAGTACACAGTACACCATCTGTAATTACTACAGCTGCCTTCCTGTGGTATAGGATCAGAAGAACACCAGCAACTGGGGTAGCTTTATGTGCACACTGTGCAGAGTACACATTACACCAACTGTAATTACTGCAACTGCCTGCAGTATAGGATCAGAAGAACACCAGCAATTGGAATAGCTTTATGTGCACACTGTGCAGAGTACACAGTATACCAACTGTAATTGCTGCAGCTGCCTGCCATATAGGATCAGAAGAACACCAGCAATTGGGGTAGCTTTAACTGCACAACGTGCAGAGTACACAGTACACCAACTGTAATTACTGCAAATGCCTGCGGTATAGGATCAGAAGAACACCAGCAATTGGGGTAGCTTTATGTGTACACTGTGCCGAGTACACAGTACACTATCTGTAATTACTGCAGCTGCCTTTGCTATAGTATCAGAAGAACACCTGCAATTATGGTAGCTTTATGTGCACACTGTGCAGAGAACTCCGTACACCAACTGTAATTACTGCTTCTGGCTGCCTGTGGTATAAGATCAGAAGAACTGCAGCAATTGGGGTAGCTTTAAGTGCACACTGTGCAGAGTACACAATACACCAACTGTAATTACTGCAGCTGCCCATGGTATAGGATCAGAAGAACACCAGCAATTGGGGTAGCTTTATGTGTACACTGTGCAAAGTACACAGTACACCATCTGAAATTACTGCAGCTGCCTTCCTGTGGTATAGGATCAGAATTACACCAGCAATTAGGGTAGCTTTATGTGCACACTGTGCAGAGTACACCGTACACCAACTGCAATTACTGCAGCTGGCTGCCTGTGGTATAGGATCAGAAGAACCGCAGAAATTGGGGTAGCTTTAAGTGCACATTTTGCAGAGTACACAGTACACCAACTGTAATTACCGCAGGTGCCTGCGGTATAGGATCAGAAAAACACCAGCAATTGTGGTAGCTTTAGATGCACACTGTGCAGAGTACTCAGTACACCAACTGTAATTACTGCAGCTGTCTGCCTATGGTATAGGATCAGAAGAACACCAGCAATTGGGGTAGCTTTTAGTGCACACTGTTCCAAGCACATAGTACACCAACTGTAATTACTGCATTTGCCTGCGGTATAGGATCAGAAGAACACCAGCAATTTGGGAAGCTTTAAGTGAACACTGTGCAGAATACTCAGTACACCAACAAATTACTGCAGCTGTTTGCCTGTGGTATAGGATCAGAAGAACACCAGCAATTGGGGTAGCTTTTTGTGCACAATGTGAAGAGTAGACAGTACACCAACTGTAATTACAGCAGCTGCCTGTGCTATAGGATCAAAAGAACTCAAGCAATTAGGGTAGTTTTAAGTGCACACTGTGCAGAGTACACAGTACACCAACTGTAATTACTACAGCTGCCTGCCTGCGGTATAGGATCAGAAGAACACCAGCAATTGGGGTAGCTGTATGTACATACTGTGCAGAGTACACAGAACACCAACTGTAATTACTGCAGCTACCTGCGGTATAGGATCAGAAGAACACCAGCAATTGGGGTAGCTTTAAGTGCACACTGTGCCGAGCACATAGTACACCAACTGTAATTACTGCATCTGCCTGCGGTATAAGATCAGAAGGACACCAGCAATTTGCGAAGCTTTAAGTGAACACTTTGCAGAGTACTCAGTATACCAACAAATTACTGCAGCTGTCTGCCTATGGTATAGGATCAGAAGAACACCAGCAATTGGGGTAGCTTTATGTGCACAATGTGAAGAGTAGACAGTACACCAACTGTAATTACTGCAGCTGCCTCTGCTACAGGATCAGAAGAACACCAGCAATTAGGGTAGTTTTAAGTGCACACTGTGCAGAGTACACAGTACACCAACTGTAATTGCTGCAGCTGCCTGCAGTATAGGATCAGAAGAACACCAGCAAATGGAGTAGCTTTAACTGCACAACGTGCAGAGTACACAGTATACCAACTGTAATTACTGCAATTGCCTGTGGTATAGGATCAGAAGAACACCTGTAATTGTGGTAGCTTTAAGTGCACACTGTGCAGAGTACACAATACACCAACTATAATTACTGCAGCTGCCCATGGTATAGGATCAGAAGAACACCCGCAATTGGGGTAGCTTTATGTGTACACTGTGCAGAGTACACAGTACACTATCTGTAATTACTGCAGCTGCCTTTGCTTTAGTATCAGAAGAACACCTGCAATTATGGTAGCTTTATGTGCACACTGTGCAGAGAACTCCGTACACCAACTGTAATTACTGCTTCTGGCTGCCTGTGGTATAGGATCAGAAGAACTGCAGCAATTGGGGTAGCTTTAAGTGCACACTGTGCAGAGTACACAGTACACAAACTGTAATTACTGCAACTTCCTGCAGTGTAGGATTAGAACAACACCAGCAATTGGGGTAGCTTTATGTGCACACTGTGCAGAGTACACAGTACACCAACTGTAATTACTGCACCTGCCTGCGTTATAGGATCAGAAGAACACAAGAAATTGTGGTAGCTTTAGATGCACACTGTGCAGAGTACACAGTACACCAACTGTAATTACTGCAGCTGCCTGCCTATGGTATAGGATCAGAAGAACACCAGCAATTGGGGTAGCTTTAAGTGCACACTGTGCAGAGTACACAGTACACCATCTGTAATTACTACAGCTGCCTTCCTGTGGTATAGGATCAGAAGAACACCAGCAATTGGGGTAGCTTTATGTGCACACTGTGCAGAGTACACAGTACACCAACTGTAATTACTGCAACTTCCTGCAGTGTAGGATCAGAACAACACCAGCAATTGGGGTAGCTTTATGTGCACACTGTGCAGAGTACACAGTACACCATCTGTAATTACTGCAACTGCCTGCAGTATAGGATCAGAAGAACACCAGCAATTGGAATAGCTTTATGTGCACACTGTGCAGAGTACACAGTATACCAACTGTAATTGCTGCAGCTGCCTGCAGTATAGGATCAGAAGAACGCCAGCAATTGGGGTAGCTTTAACTGCACAACGTGCAGAGTACACAGTACACCAACTGTAATTACTGCAACTGCCTGCGGTATAGGATCAGAAGAAATCCAGCAATTGGGGTAGCTTTATGTGTACACTGTGCCGAGTACACAGTACACTATCTGTAATTACTGCAGCTGCCTTTGCTATAGTATCAGAAGAACACCTGCAATTATGGTAGCTTTATGTGCACACTGGGCAGAGAACTCCGTACACCAACTGTAATTACTGCTTCTGGCTGCCTGTGGTATAAGATCAGAAGAACTGCAGCAATTGGGGTAGCTTTAAGTGCACACTGTGCAGAGTACACAATACACCAACTGTAATTACTGCAGCTGCCCATGGTATAGGATCAGAAGAACACCAGCAATTGGGGTAGCTTTATGTGTACACTGTGCAAAGTACACAGTACACCATCTGTCATTACTGCAGCTGCCTTCCTGTGGTATAGGATCAGAATTACACCAGCAATTAGGGTAGCTTTATGTGCACACTGTGCAGAGTACACCGTACACCAACTGCAATTACTGCAGCTGGCTGCCTGTGGTATAGGATCAGAAGAACCGCAGAAATTGGGGTAGCTTTAAGTGCACATTTTGCAGAGTACACAGTACACCAACTGTAATTACCGCAGGTGCCTGCGGTATAGGATCAGAAAAACACCAGCAATTGTGGTAGCTTTAGATGCACACTGTTCAGAGTACTCAGTACACCAACTGTAATTACTGCAGCTGTCTGCCTATGGTATAGGATCAGAAGAACACCAGCAATTGGGGGTAGCTTTTAGTGCACACTGTTCCAAGCACATAGTACACCAACTGTAATTACTGCATTTGCCTGCGGTATAGGATCAGAAGAACACCAGCAATTTGGGAAGCTTTAAGTGAACACTGTGCAGAATACTCAGTACACCAACAAATTACTGCAGCTGTTTGCCTGTGGTATAGGATCAGAAGAACACCAGCAATTGGGGTAGCTTTTTGTGCACAATGTGAAGAGTAGACAGTACACCAACTGTAATTACAGCAGCTGCCTGTGCTATAGGATCAAAAGAACACAAGCATCTAGGGTAGTTTTAAGTGCATTCTGTGCAGAGTACACAGTACACCAACTGTAATTACTACAGCTGCCTGCCTGCGGTATAGGATCAGAAGAACACCAGCAATTGGGGTAGCTTTAAGTGCACACTGTGCCGAGCACATAGTACACCAACTGTAATTACTGCATCTGCCTGCGGTATAAGATCAGAAGAACACCAGCAATTTGGGAAGCTTTAAGTGAACACTTTGCAGAGTACTCAGTATACCAACAAATTACTGCAGCTGTCTGCCTATGGTATAGGATCAGAAGAACACCAGCAATTGGGGTAGCTTTATGTGCACAATGTGAAGAGTAGACAGTACACCAACTGTAATTACTGCAGCTGCCTCTGCTACAGGATCAGAAGAACACCAGCAATTAGGGTAGTTTTAAGTGCACACTGTGCAGAGTACACAGTACACCAACTGTAATTGCTGCAGCTGCCTGCAGTATAGGATCAGAAGAACACCAGCAAATGGAGTAGCTTTAACTGCACAACGTGCAGAGTACACAGTATACCAACTGTAATTACTGCAATTGCCTGTGGTATAGGATCAGAAGAACACCTGTAATTGTGGTAGCTTTAAGTGCACACTGTGCAGAGTACACAATACACCAACTATAATTACTGCAGCTGCCCATGGTATAGGATCAGAAGAACACCCGCAATTGGGGTAGCTTTATGTGTACACTGTGCAGAGTACACAGTACACTATCTGTAATTACTGCAGCTGCCTTTGCTTTAGTATCAGAAGAACACCTGCAATTATGGTAGCTTTATGTGCACACTGTGCAGAGAACTCCGTACACCAACTGTAATTACTGCTTCTGGCTGCCTGTGGTATAGGATCAGAAGAACTGCAGCAATTGGGGTAGCTTTAAGTGCACACTGTGCAGAGTACACAGTACACCAACTGTAATTACTGCACCTGCCTGCGTTACAGGATCAGAAGAACACCGGAAATTGTGGTAGCTTTAGATGCACACTGTGCAGAGTACACAGTACACCAACTGTAATTACTGCAGCTGCCTGCCTATGGTATAGGATCAGAAGAACACCAGCAATTGGGGTAGCTTTAAGTGCACACTGTGCAGAGTACACAGTACACCATCTGTAATTACTACAGCTGCCTTCCTGTGGTATAGGATCAGAAGAACACCAGCAATTGGGGTAGCTTTATGTGCACACTGTGCAGAGTACACAGTACACCAACTGTAATTACTGCAACTTCCTGCAGTGTAGGATCAGAACAACACCAGCAATTGGGGTAGCTTTATGTGCACACTGTGCAGAGTACACAGTACACCATCTGTAATTACTGCAACTGCCTGCAGTATAGGATCAGAAGAACACCAGAAATTTAGGAAGCTTTAAGTGAACATTGTGCAGAGTACTCAGTACACCAACTGTAATTACTGCAGCTGCCTGCCTGTGGTATAGGATCAGAAGAACACCAGCAATTGGGGTGGCTTTCAGTGCACACTGTGCCAAGCACACAGTACACCAACTGTAATTACTGCATCTGCCTGCGGTATAGGTTTAGAAGAACACCAGCAATTTAGGAAGCTTTAAGTGAACACTGTGCAGAGTACTCAGTACACAAACAAATTACTGAAGCTGTTTGCCTATGATATAGGATCAGAAGAACACCAGCAATTGGGGTAGCTTTTTGTGCACAATGTGAAGAGTAGACAGTACACCAACTGTAACTACAGCAGCTACCTGTGCTATAGGATCAAAAGAACACAAGCAATTAGGGTAGTTTTAAGTGCACACTGTGCAGAGTACACAGTACACCAACTGTAACTACAGCAGCTGCCTGCGGTATAGGATCAGAAGAACACAAGCAATTAGGGTAGTTTTAAGTGCACACTGTGCAGAGTACACAGTACACTATCTGTAATTACTGCAGCTGCCTTTGCTTTAGTATCAGAAGAACACCTGCAATTATGGTAGCTTTATGTGCACACTGTGCAGAGAACTCCGTACACCAACTGTAATTACTGCTTCTGGCTGCCTGTGGTATAGGATCAGAAGAACTGCAGCAATTGGGGTAGCTTTAAGTGCACACTGTGCAGAGTACACAGTACACCAACTGTAATTACTGCACCTGCCTGCGTTACAGGATCAGAAGAACACCAGAAATTGTGGTAGCTTTAGATGCACACTGTGCAGAGTACACAGTACACCAACTGTAATTACTGCAGCTGCCTGCCTATGGTATAGGATCAGAAGAACACCAGCAATTGGGGTAGCTTTAAGTGCACACTGTGCAGAGTACCCAGTACACCATCTGTAATTACTACAGCTGCCTTCCTGTGGTATAGGATCAGAAGAACACCAGCAATTGGGGTAGCTTTATGTGCACACTGTGCAGAGTACACAGTACACCAACTGTAATTACTGCAACTTCCTGCAGTGTAGGATCAGAACAACACCAGAAATTTAGGAAGCTTTAAGTGAACATTGTGCAGAGTACTCAGTACACCAACTGTAATTACTGCAGCTGCCTGCCTGTGGTATAGGATCAGAAGAACACCAGCAATTGGGGTGGCTTTCAGTGCACACTGTGCCAAGCACACAGTACACCAACTGTAATTACTGCATCTGCCTGCGGTATAGGTTTAGAAGAACACCAGCAATTTAGGAAGCTTTAAGTGAACACTGTGCAGAGTACTCAGTACACAAACAAATTACTGAAGCTGTTTGCCTATGATATAGGATCAGAAGAACACCAGCAATTGGGGTAGCTTTTTGTGCACAATGTGAAGAGTAGACAGTACAACAACTGTAACTACAGCAGCTGCCTGTGCTATAGGATCAAAAGAACACAAGCAATTAGGGTAGTTTTAAGTGCACACTGTGCAGAGTACACAGTACACCAACTGTAATTACTGCAGCTGCCTGCGGTATAGGATCAGAAGAACACAAGCAATTAGGGTAGTTTTAAGTGCACACTGTGCAGAGTACACAGTACACTATCTGTAATTACTGCAGCTGCCTTTGCTTTAGTATCAGAAGAACACCTGCAATTATGGTAGCTTTATGTGCACACTGTGCAGAGAACTCCGTACACCAACTGTAATTACTGCTTCTGGCTGCCTGTGGTATAGGATCAGAAGAACTGCAGCAATTGGGGTAGCTTTAAGTGCACACTGTGCAGAGTACACAGTACACCAACTGTAATTACTGCACCTGCCTGCGTTACAGGATCAGAAGAACACCAGAAATTGTGGTAGCTTTAGATGCACACTGTGCAGAGTACACAGTACACCAACTGTAATTACTGCAGCTGCCTGCCTATGGTATAGGATCAGAAGAACACCAGCAATTGGGGTAGCTTTAAGTGCACACTGTGCAGAGTACACAGTACACCATCTGTAATTACTACAGCTGCCTTCCTGTGGTATAGGATCAGAAGAACACCAGCAATTGGGGTAGCTTTATGTGCACACTGTGCAGAGTACACAGTACACCAACTGTAATTACTGCAACTTCCTGCAGTGTAGGATCAGAACAACACCAGCAATTGGGGTAGCTTTATGTGCACACTGTGCAGAGTACACAGTACACCATCTGTAATTACGGCAACTGCCTGCAGTATAGGATCAGAAGAACACCAGAAATTTAGGAAGCTTTAAGTGAACATTGTGCAGAGTACTCAGTACACCAACTGTAATTACTGCAGCTGCCTGCCTGTGGTATAGGATCAGAAGAACACCAGCAATTGGGGTGGCTTTCAGTGCACACTGTGCCAAGCACACAGTACACCAACTGTAATTACTGCATCTGCCTGCGGTATAGGTTTAGAAGAACACCAGCAATTTAGGAAGCTTTAAGTGAACACTGTGCAGAGTACTCAGTACACAAACAAATTACTGAAGCTGTTTGCCTATGATATAGGATCAGAAGAACACCAGCAATTGGGGTAGCTTTTTGTGCACAATGTGAAGAGTAGACAGTACACCAACTGTAACTACAGCAGCTGCCTGTGCTATAGGATCAAAAGAACACAAGCAATTAGGGTAGTTTTAAGTGCACACTGTGCAGAGTACACAGTACACCAACTGTAATTACTGCAGCTGCCTGCGGTATAGGATCAGAAGAACACCAGCAATTGGGGTAGCTTTAAGTGCACACTGTACCGAGCACACAGTACACCAACTGTAATTACTGCATCTGCCTGCGGTATAAGATCAGAAGAACACAAGCAATTGGGGTAGCTTTAAGTGTACACTGTGCAGAGTATACAGTACACCATCTGTAATTACTGCAGCTGCCTTCCTGTGGTATAGGATCAGAAGAACACCAGCAATTGGGGTAGCTTTATGTGCACACTGTGCAGAGTACACAGTACACCATCTGTAATTACTGCAACTGCCTGCAGTATAGGATCAGAAGAACACCAGAAATTTAGGAAGCTTTAAGTGAACATTGTGCAGAGTACTCAGTACACCAACAAATTACTGAAGCTGTTTGCCTGCCTGCGGTATAGGATCAGAAGAACACCAGCAATTGGGGTAGCTTTTTGTGCACAATGTGAAGAGTAGACAGTACACCAACTGTAATTACTGCAGCTGCCTGCGGTATAGGATCAGAAGAACACCAGTAATTAGGGTAGTTTTAAGTGCACACTGTGCAGAGTACACAGTACACCAACTGTAATTACTGCAGCTGCCTGCCTGCAGCATAGGATCAGAAGAAAGCCAGCAATTGGGGTAGCTTTATGTGCACACTGTGCAGGGTACACAGTACACTAACTGTAATTACTGCAGCTGCCTGCAGTATAGGATCAGAGGAACACCAGCAATTGGGGTAGCTTTATGTACACACGGTGCAGAGTACACAGTACACCAACTGTAATTACTGCAGCTGCCTGCGGTATAGGATCAGAAGAACACCAGCAATTGGGGTAGCTTTATGTGCACACTGTGCAATGTACACAGTACACCAACTGTAATTACTACAGCTGCCTGCCTGTGGTATAGGATCAGAAGAACGCCAGCAATTGGGGTAGCTTTATGTGCACACTGTGCAGAGTACACAGAAAATGAACTGTAATTACTGCAGGTGCTTGCCTGTGGTATAGGATCAGAAAAACACCAGCAATTGGGGTAGCTTTAAGTGCACACTGTGCCGAGCACACAGTACACCAACTGTAATTACTGCATCTGCCTGCGGTATAAGATCAGAACACCAGCAATTTGGGAAGCTAAGTTAACACTGTGCAAAGTACTCAGTGCACCAACAAATTACTGCAGCTGTCTGCCTGTGGTATAGGATCAGAAGAACACCAGCAATTGGGGTAGCTTTATGTGCACAATGTGAAGAGTAGACAGTACACCAACTGTAATTACTGCAGCTGCCTGTGCTATAGGATCAGAAGAACACCAGCAATTAGGGTAGTTTTTAGTGCACACTGTGCAGAGTACACAGTACACCATCTGTAATTACTGCAGCTGCCTGCCTATGGTATAGGATCAGAAGAACACCAGCATTTGGGGTAGGTTTAAGTGCACACTGTGCAGAGTACACAGTACACCAACTGTAATTACTGCAACTGCCTGCAGTATAGGATCAGAACAACACCAGCAATTGGGGTAGCTTTATGTGCACACGGGGCAGAGTACACAATACACCAACTGTAATTACTGCAGCTTCCCCCAGTATAGGATCAGAAGAACACATGCAATTGGGGTAGCTTTATGTGCACACTGTGCAGAGTACACAGTACACCAATTGTAATTACTACAGCTGCCTGCAGTATAGGATCAGAAGAACACCAGCATTTGGGGTAGCTTTAAGTGCACATTGTGCAGATTACACAGTACACCAACTGTAATTACTGCAACTGCCCCTGGTATAGGATCAGAAGAACACCTGCAATTGGGGTAGCTTTATGTGCACACTGTGCAGAGTACAGAGTACACCATCTGTAATTAATGCAGCTGCCTGCAGTATATGATCAGAAGAACACCAGTAATTGGGGTAGCTTTAAGTGCACAATGTGCAGAGTACACAGTACACCAACTGTAATTACTGCAACTGCCTGCAGTATAGGATCAGAAGAACACCGGCAATTGTGGTAGCTTTAAGTGCCCACTGTGCAGAGTACACAATACACCAACTGTAATTACTGCAGCTGCCCATGGTATAGGATCAGAAGAACACCAGCAATTGGGGTAGCTTTATGTGTACACTGTGCAGAGTACACAGTACACCAACTGTAATTACTGCAACTTCCTGCAGTGTAGGATCAGAACAACACCAGCAATTGGGGTAGCTTTATGTGCACACGGTGCAGAGTACACAATACACCAATTGTAATTACTGCAGCTTCCCCCAGTATAGGATCAGAAGAACACATGCAATTGGGGTAGCTTCATGTGCACACTGTGCAGAGTACACAGTACACCAATTGTAATTACTACAGCTGCCTGCAGTATAGGATCAGAAGAACACCAGCAATTGGGGTAGCTTTAAGTGCACACTGTGCAGATTACACAGTACACCAACTGTAATTACTGCAACTGCCCCTGGTATAGGATCAGAAGAACACCTGCAATTGGGGTAGCTTTATGTGCACACTGTGCAGAGTACAGAGTACACCATCTGTAATTAATGCAGCTGCCTGCAGTATAGGATCAGAAGAACACCAGCAATTGGGGTAGCTTTAAGTGCACAACGTGCAGAGTACACAGTACACCAACTGTAATTACTGCAACTGCCTCCAGTATAGGATCAGAAGAACACCGGCAATTGTGGTAGCTTTAAGTGCCCACTGTGCAGAGTACACAATACACCAACTGTAATTACTGCAGCTGCCCATGGTATAGGATCAGAAGAACACCCGCAATTGGGGTAGCTTTATGTGTACACTGTGCAGAGTACACAGTACACCAACTGTAATTACTGCAACTGCCTGCAGTATAGGATCAGAAGAACACCAGCAATTTAGGAAGCTTTAAGTGAACACTGTGCAGAGTACTCAGTACACCAACAAATTACTGAAGCTGTTTGCCTGCCTGCGGTATAGGATCAGAAGAACACCAGCAATTGGGGTAGCTTTTTGTGCACAATGTGAAGAGAAGACAGTACACCAACTGTAATTACTGCAGCTGCCTGCGGTATAGGATCAGAAGAACACCAGCAATTAGGGTAGTTTTAAGTGCACACTGTGCAGAGTACACAGTACACCAACTGTAATTACTGCAGCTGCCTGCCTGCAGTATAGGATCAGAAGAAAGCCAGCAATTGGGGTAGCTTTATGTGCACACTGTGCAGGGTAGACAGTACACTAACTGTAATTACTGCAGTTGCCTGCAGTATAGGATCAGAGGAACACCAGCAATTGGGGTAGCTTTATGTACACACGGTGCAGAGTACACAGTACACCAACTGTAATTACTGCAGCTGCCTGCCTATGGTATAGGATCAGAAGAACACCAGCAATTGGGGTCGGTTTAAGTGCACACTGTGCAGAGTACACAGTACACCAACTGTAATTACTGCAAATTCCTGCAGTATAGGATCAGAACAACACCAGCAATTGGGGTAGCTTTATGTGCACACGGTGAAGAGTACACAATACACCAACTGTAATTACTGCAGCTTCCCCCAGTATAGGATCAGAAGAACACATGCAATTGGGGTAGCTTTATGTGCACACTGTGCAGAGTACACAGTACACCAATTGTAATTACTACAGCTGCCTGCAGTATAGGATAAGAAGAACACCAGCAATTGGGGTAGCTTTAAGTGCACACTGTGCAGATTACACAGTACACCAACTGTAATTACTGCAACTGCCCCTGGTATAGGATCAGAAGAAAACCTGCAATTGGGGTAGCTTTATGTGCACACTGTGCAGAGTACAGAGTACACCATCTGTAATTACTGCAGCTGCCTGCAGTATAGGATCAGAAGAACACCAGCAATTGGGGTAGCTTTAAGTGCACAACGTGCAGAGTACACAGTACACCAACTGTAATTACTGCAACTGCCTGCAGTATAGGATCAGAAGAACACCGGCAATTGTGGTAGCTTTAAGTGCCCACTGTGCAGAGTACACAATACACCAACTGTAATTACTGCAGCTGCCCATGGTATATGATCAGAAGAACACCAGCAATTGGGGTAGCTTTATGTGTACACTGTGCAGAGTACACAGTACACCAACTGTAATTACTGCAACTTCCTGCAGTGTAGGATCAGAACAACATCAGCAATTGGGGTAGCTTTATGTGCACACTGTGCAGAGTACACAGTACACCATCTGTAATTACTGCAACTGCCTGCAGTATAGGATCAGAAGAACACCAGCAATTTAGGAAGCTTTAAGTGAACACTGTGCAGAGTACTCAGTACACCAACAAATTACTGAAGCTGTTTGCCTGCCTGCGGTATAGGATCAGAAGAACACCAGCAATTGGGGTAGCTTTTTGTGCACAATGTGAAGAGTAGACAGTACACCAACTGTAATTACTGCAGCTGCCTGCGGTATAGGATCAGAAGAACACCAGCAATTAGGGTAGTTTTAAGTGCACACTGTGCAGAGTACACAGTACACCAACTGTAATTACTGCAGCTTCCCCCAGTATAGGATCAGAAGAACACATGCAATTGGGGTAGCTTTATTTGCACACTGTGCAGAGTACACAGTACACCAATTGTAATTACTACAGCTGCCTGCAGTATAGGATCAGAAGAACACCAGCAATTGGGGTAGCTTTAAGTGCACACTGTGCAGATTACACAGTACACCAACTGTAATTACTGCAACTGCCCCTGGTATAGGATCAGAAGAACACCTGCAATTGGGGTAGCTTTATGTGCACACTGTGCAGAGTACAGAGTACACCATCTGTAATTACTGCAGCTGCCTGTGGTATTGGATCAGAAGAACACCAGCAATTGGGGTAGGTTTAAGTGCACACTGTGCAGAGTACACAGTACACCAACTGTAATTACTGCAACTGCCTGCAGTATAGGATCAGAACAACACCAGCAATTGGGGTAGCTTTATGTGCACACGGTGCAGAGTACACAATACACCAATTGTAATTACTGCAGCTTCCCCCAGTATAGGATCAGAAGAACACATGCAATTGGGGTAGCTTTATGTGCACACTGTGCAGAGTACACAGTACACCAATTGTAATTACTGCAGCTGCCTGCAGTATAGGATCAGAAGAACACCAGCAATTGGGGTAGCTTTAAGTGCACACTGTGCAGATTACACAGTACACTAACTGTAATTACTGCAACTGCCCCTGGTATAGGATCAGAAGAACACCTGCAATTGGGGTAGCTTTATGTGCACACTGTGCAGAGTACAGAGTACACCATCTGTAATTAATGCAGCTGCCTGCAGTATAGCATCAGAAGAACACCAGCAATTGGGGTAGCTTTAAGTGCCCACTGTGCAGAGTACACAATACACCAACTGTAATTACTGCAGCTGCCCATGGTATAGGATCAGAAGAACACCAGCAATTGGGGTAGATTTATGTGTACACTGTGCAGAGTACACAGTACACCAACTGTAATTACTGCAACTGCCTGCAGTATAGGATCAGAAGAACACCAGCAATTTAGGAAGCTTTAAGTGAACACTGTGCAGAGTACTCAGTACACCAACAAATTACTGAAGCTGTTTGCCTGCCTGCGGTATAGGATCAGAAGAACACCAGCAATTGGGGTAGCTTTTTGTGCACAATGTGAAGAGAAGACAGTACACCAACTGTAATTACTGCAGCTGCCTGCGGTATAGGATCAGAAGAACACCAGCAATTAGGGTAGTTTTAAGTGCACACTGTGCAGAGTACACAGTACACCAACTGTAATTACTGCAGCTGCCTGCCTGCAGTATAGGATCAGAAGAAAGCCAGCAATTGGGGTAGCTTTATGTGCACACTGTGCAGGGTAGACAGTACACTAATTGTAATTACTGCAGCTGCCTGCAGTATAGGATCAGAGGAACACCAGCAATTGGGGTAGCTTTATGTACACACGGTGCAGAGTACACAGTACACCAACTGTAATTACTGCAGCTGCCTGCCTATGGTATAGGATCAGAAGAACACCAGCAATTGGGGTAGGTTTAAGTGCACACTGTGCAGAGTACACAGTACACCAACTGTAATTACTGCAACTGCCTGCAGTATAGGATCAGAACAACACCAGCAATTGGGGTAGCTTTATGTGCACACGGTGCAGAGTACACAATACACCAACTGTAATTACTGCAGCTTCCCCCAGTATAGGATCAGAAGAAAGCCAGCAATTGGGGTAGCTTTATGTGCACACTGTGCAGGGTACACAGTACACTCACTGTAATTACTGCAGCTGCCTGCAGTATAGGATCAGAGGAACACCAGCAATCGGGGTAGCTTTATGTACACACGGTGCAGAGTACACAGTACACCAACTGTAATTACTGCAGCTGCCTGCCTATGGTATAGGATCAGAAGAACACCAGCAATTGGGGTAGGTTTAAGTGCACACTGTGCAGAGTACACAGTACACCAACTGTAATTACTGCAAATGCCTGCAGTATAGGATCAGAACAACACCAGCAATTGGGGTAGCTTTATGTGCACACGGTGCAGAGTACACAATACACCAACTGTAATTACTGCAGCTTCCCCCAGTATAGGATCAGAAGAACACATGCAATTGGGGTAGCTTTATGTGCACACTGTGCAGAGTACACAGTACACCAATTGTAATTACTACAGCTGCCTGCAGTATAGGATAAGAAGAACACCAGCAATTGGGGTAGCTTTAAGTGCACACTGTGCAGATTACACAGTACACCAACTGTAATTACTGCAACTGCCCCTGGTATAGGATCAGAAGAAAACCTGCAATTGGGGTAGCTTTATGTGCACACTGTGCAGAGTACACAGTACACCAACTGTAATTACTGCAACTGCCTGCAGTATAGGATCAGAAGAACACCAGCAATTTAGGAAGCTTTAAGTGAACACTGTGCAGAGTACTTAGTACACCAACAAATTACTGAAGCTGTTTGCCTGCCTGCGGTATAGGATCAGAAGAACACCAGCAATTGGGGTAGCTTTTTGTGCACAATGTGAAGAGTAGACAGTACACCAACTGTAATTACTGCAGCTGCCTGCCTGCAGTATAGGATCAGAAGAAAGCCAGCAATTGGGGTAGCTTTATGTGCACACTGTGCAGGGTACACAGTACACTAACTGTAATTACTGCAGCTGCCTGCAGTATAGGATCAGAGGAACACCAGCAATTGGGGTAGCTTTATGTACACACGGTGCAGAGTACACAGTACACCAACAGTAATTACTGCAGCTGCCTGCGGTATAGGATCAGAAGAAAACCTGCAATTGGGGTAGCTTTATGTGCACACTGTGCAGAGTACAGAGTTCACCATCTGTAATTACTGCAGCTGCCTGCAGTATAGGATCAGAAGAACACCAGCAATTGGGGTAGCTTTAAGTGCACACGGTGCAGAGTACACAGTACACCAACAGTAATTACTGCAGCTGCCTGCGGTATAGGATCAGAAGAACACCAGCAATTGGGGTAGCTTTATGTGCACACTGTGCAATGTACACAGTACACCAACTGTAATTACTACAGCTGCCTGCCTGTGGTATAGGATCAGAAGAACGCCAGCAATTGGGTAGCTTTATGTGCACACTGTGCAGAGTACACAGAAAATGAACTGTAATTACTGCAGGTGCTTGCCTGTGGTATAGGATCAGAAAAACACCAGCAATTGGGGTAGCTTTAAGTGCACACTGTGCCGAGCACACAGTACACCAACTGTAATTACTGCATCTGCCTGTGATATAAGATCAGAACACCAGCAATTTGGGAAGCTAAGTTAACACTGTGCAAAGTACTCAGTGCACCAACAAATTACTGCAGCTGTCTGCCTGTGGTATAGGATCAGAAGAACACCAGCAATTGGGGTAGCTTTATGTGCACAATGTGAAGAGTAGACAGTACACCAACTGTAATTACTGCAGCTGCCTGTGCTATAGGATCAGAAGAACACCAGCAATTAGGGTAGTTTTTAGTGCACACTGTGCAGAGTACACAGTACACCAACTGTAATTACTGCAGCTGCCTGCCTATGGTATAGGATCAGAAGAACACCAGCAATTGGGGTAGGTTTAAGTGCACACTGTGCAGAGTACACAGTACACCAACTGTAATTACTGCAACTGCCTGCAATATAGGATCAGAACAACACCAGCAATTGGGGTAGCTTTATGTGCACACGGTGCAGAGTACACAATACACCAACTGTAATTACTGCAGCTTCCCCCAGTATAGGATCAGAAGAACACATGCAATTGGGGTAGCTTTATGTGCACACTGTGCAGAGTACACAGTACACCAATTGTAATTACTACAGCTGCCTGCAGTATAGGATCAGAAGAACACCAGCAATTGGGGTAGCTTTAAGTGCACACTGTGCAGATTACACAGTACACCAACTGTAATTACTGCAACTGCCCCTGGTATAGGATCAGAAGAACACCTGCAATTGAGGTAGCTTTATGTGCACACTGTGCAGAGTACAGAGTACACCATCTGTAATTACTGCAGCTGCCTGTGGTATTGGATCAGAAGAACACCAGCAATTGGGGTAGCTTTAAGTGCACAACGTGCAGAGTACACAGTACACCAACTGTAATTACTGCGACTGCCTGCAGTATAGGATCAGAAGAACACCGGCAATTGTGGTAGCTTTAAGTGCCCACTGTGCAGAGTACACAATACACCAACTGTAATTACTGCAGCTGCCCATGGTATAGGATCAGAAGAACACCAGCAATTGGGGTAGCTTTATGTGTACACTGTGCAGAGTACACAGTACACCATCTGTAATTACTGCAGCTGCCTGCGGTATAGGATCAGAAGAACACTAGCAATTGGGTAGCTTTATATGCACACTGTGCAGAGTACACAGTACCCCAACTGTAATTACTGCAGCTGCCTGCCTGCAGTATAGGATCAGAAGAACACCAGCAATTGGGGTAGCTTTATGTGCACACTGTGCAGAGTACACAGTACACCAGCTGTAATTACTGCAACTGCCTGCGGTATAGGATCAGAAGAACGCCGGCAATTGTGGTAGCTTTAAGTGCACACTGTGCAGAGTACGCAATACACCAACTGTAATTACTGCAGCTGCCTGCCTGCGGTATAGGATCAGAAGAACGCCAGCAATTGGGGTAGCTTTATGTGCACACTGTGCAGAGTACACAGTACACCAATTGTAATTACTGCAGCTGCCTGCCTGTGGTATAGGATCAGAAGAACACCAGCAATTGGGGTAGCTTTAAGTGCACACTGTGCAGAGTACATAGTACATCAACTGTAATTACTACAGCTTCCTGTGCTATAGGATCAGAAGAACACCAGCAATTGTAGTAGCTTTAAGTGCTCACTGTGCAAAGGACACAGTACAGAGGAATGATTCTAGCTAAACTGAAAATAAAAAAAATATATATATATATATATATATATATATATATATATATATATATATACACACACACACACAACACCTAGGATGTCTGCCTGCTAAATTACTCGCCTCCTGTCTACTCTATCTAACTCAAAGGAAATTAAATTACACTGCCTATCTCTCTATCAGCACGCCAGAACACACTACACAAGGCCGATTTCCAGGCGGCCTTATATAATGTGGGGAGTGTACTAAACCCCCTGAGACATAATTGGCCAAAGCCACCCTGGTCATGCTCTGGTCATTAAGTGGGTAAAATCTTCCAGTGCTGTAGTGGTTTATCTCCAATCCAGGATACCATCAGGAATGAATTTTAGATACAATGTGGATCTGTTTCTTCGTCATTTACATCTATTTATTTGTAGTATCTACCGAATATATAACCCCCCTTTTTTTACATATCTCATATACACTTTCATCTTTTTTTTTTAATTTCTGTTATTTCTTAATTAGCTTTTATTCTTTGCTAATATTGTACATGAAGGGACACGTGTGTGTCTATTGATTTAATATGTGTATTTTTTTATACAAATTTTCTATTTTACTTTTATATACGTATTTATTTTTCCAAGTATTCCCTAATCTAGATCAATTGTCCAGGTCATTGATTTTAATGAATTTTCATATAATCAGAGAAAATGATGAAGGAAAATGAGAAATGAGGAATGATGCCAATTGATTCATGGGAAGGGACTCTCTGATCACTTGTATATTATTGTATGTATGTGTATGTATATATGTATATATATATATATATATATATATATATATATATATATATATATATATATATAAATAGATATATATGCTGGGTTTTCTGTCTTAAATGTGCTGTGATCAAGGCAAAACATGGTAGCTGTTTGCTTTTACTGTACCATACTTCAATAAACTCCAGAAGGTATTCCAATGTGGCCGGCTCTCCATTTACTCAAGACTAGTGATGCCAAAAACAGATGATTCTATATTTTTGGCATCACTGGCATGATGGCCTTGTAGCAGTATAAATTCTTATACCTAATCTTGCAAACATTTTCTCTTCTGAGATCTGTTGTTCATAAATTAAATGGATTCAGTGGTCAACTTTGGAATTTTCCATTGTACTCCCACTTAACCAAATTCTGGTGTTCTGATCAGTATAAGGTATATATTTACTGATCGTACTGTTGCTTTAAATTTGCATCCATTACTAACAGGAACTGTAGTATATTCCGCCCACTTCCTGCCCAGCAGTCATATTAGATAATCTTTCTATAGTGAAGGAAGCATGCTAAAGACCTCCGCTATTTCTTAATACTGGCTTTGAAAGCATAAGTCTGTAAGTAAGTCATTCAGTTTTCAATTAGTTAGTATATGTTCTACTAATGCAACTACATTGTATCTATGTGTTGGTGGGATGTTTCTGTCAGGAATTCACTCAGCTAGGCCACATTTTTGCTAGCTAGTGCCTTAACACTATTGTAGCATGCCTGTTACTATTTGCAATTGTGATGTAATGTTAAATGCTAATGCATATTTTTATAATTTGTGTTTTGCAGTTTTACAAAAAACGTATTGTCAGTAAGCCTTTGTACTTTGAACACATTGTGAGGGCAGAACAGTAAAAAGACTTTTAACACAGTGGGCCTAGTTTAAAGAAGAGTGGATTCATTCTGCTCATCATCAGCTAACCTCTACAGCCACAGACACAGACACTACAGAGAAAAAATCTGTTTCATCATTCATCAGCATACACAAGCAGAGGAAAGCATACACAATATGCCAACCAACAGGTCACGCTGCACAAGCTCCAGAGTCTCTAGTCAGTCGGATCAGACATCAGCTAGTGCTGAATCTGCCAGGTCCAAGCGCACCAGCTCTAGACATTCAAGCTGCTCTAACCTGTCGTCCACCAGTGCTGCAGCTGCCAAGGCCCATGCAAAAGCCACGCATGCACTGGCTTCCTATGCAATACGTGAAGCTGAAATGATAAGAGAACAGGGCTGCATAGATGAAGAACATCATATGATAAAAGCAAAAAGTAAAGCTGAAGCACTTAGAAGAAAAGCAGAGGTGAAAGCATCTTTACATATTATCAAGCAAGAAAAAGCTGCTTCAGCAGCCTTAGCTGAAGCCAAGGTGCTCATGAGAGCTGCTGAAGAACAGTATAGAGAGCACTCCATGATAGATAACCAAATGACACCACTCAGGGCAATCCAACGCACCAGTGAGTATGTGCAATTGCATGCGACCATGTGCTCGGATCAACAGTCTAATGATGCATTGGAATCGTCAAAGGTCCCGCTAGCAGCAGACAACTTTGATATCACTCGATGCTACAAGACTGAACCAGAACTTTACTATAACAAGCCAAGTAGTTACATACTCAGAGACCAATCTGTTGGTCCTTCAGGAAATCGAACGAATAGTGACACAATCCCTCCTCGGGAAAATATAAATCTGGCCTATAGCAGAAAGACTTGCAGTAAACGAGAACAACCACATGACTATAGTGGATTTAACCAAGCATCCCAGCAGTCTTACCAGCCACAGGCATGCCCTGTGTTTGTTCCCAGAAAATGTCCACCTGAGGCAGCAGGAGCCACAGATGTGACAAAATACTTGATATGCCGTGAAATAGTGAGCTCTGGTCTCCTGAAGTTTGATGACCGTCCAGAAAACGATTGGGCCTGGAAGTCATCTTTTCTAAGCAGCACCCAAGACTTAAATATGAAAGACAGGGAAAAGCTTGACCTACTCTCCAAATGGCTTGGACCAGAGTCCATTGAGCAAGCCAAAAGAATCAGGTCAGTACATGTTCATGATGCGACAGCAGGGCTTACAATGTTATGGCAGACATTGGAAGACTGCTATGGGTCACCTGAAGTAATTGAAGATGCACTTCTGAAAAAAATTGAAAATTATCCAAAAATAACAAAGACAATCAGAAGCTGAGAGAGCTTGGTGACATACTTTTAGAGCTGGAGGCGGCAAAGGCTTGTGGATACCTGCCAGGCCTCTCATATTTGAATACAGCACTTGGAGTCAAACCGGTAATTGAGAAGCTTCCTTACAGCTTACAAGAAAGATGGATCACGCAAGCATCAAAATACAAGGAAGATCATCAGGTGGTATTTCCACCTTTCTCCTTCCTCGCCAAATTCATTGTGAATCAAGCTAAAATACACAATGACCCAGGCTTCGCCTTTTTGAACATGGGAGGCTCCAGTTCTGTAAAGACAGAGAAACAACCTTCAGTGCACAATAAAGGACGCAGGGCAACAGTGTCTGTACAGAAGACAGAAGTACCGGCTGAGTTTGAGGCCAACCAGGATAAAAGCTCAGGAATGTAAATTGAGGACCCAGATAAGCAGTGTCCACTACATAACAAGCCTCATCCACTGAGAAATGTCGCAGTTTCAGAAGCAAGACAATAGAGGAGCGCAAATCTTATCTTAACCACTTACAGACCGGACTATTTTGCTGGTCAAAGACCAGACCACTTTTTGCGATTCGTGCAACGTGGTTCCCAAACAAAATTGACGTCCTTTTTTCCCCACAAATAGAGCTTTCTTTTGGTGGTATTTGATCACCCCTGCGTTTTTTTTTGCGCTATGAACAAAAATAGAGCGACAATTTTGAAAAAAACGCATTCTTTTTTGTAACTTTTGTTATAATATATATCCCCCAAAAATATATATAAAAAAAAAGTTTTTCCCTCAGTTTAGGCCAATACGTATTCTTCTACATATTTTTGGTAAAAAAAATCACAATAAGCGATTATTGATTGGTTTGCGCAAAAGTTGATATGTCCCTTGCTGATGTCATCCCAATCTGGCATACAGTCTACACTTGTTTCAGCACCTGCTCTTCTACACAAGCATGACCTGCTGTTTGATGAAACCTTCAATTAGGTTTACTTTCATCTCATTGTAATAACAACCTACCCGCAGGAAACCTTTCTGTCTAGCACTTCAATTCAGGATAATTCTACCTCACAGGAGGCGGGTGGGAGAAGGACTCCCTCGTGGACACAGAAGCTGTGGGTGAACCCCCCTCCTCCCCCAGGGGAAGCCCGTGGCTGAAACCTCCCACCCCCCTCCCCTCTGGCAGAGGCAGTGGGAGAAGGAGGCGGGAGGGAGAAGAAGCTCCCCCGCGAAGACAATAGCTGCCGGCAGGCGAACCCCCCCTCTCCGGTGGAACACCGGAAGAAGAGGGCGGCCGAGATCGCCGCCAAGGAGCACCCCCCTGTCCATGAGCGCCAGAGCCGTAGAGCACCCTTCTCTCGATCCGAGACCTGGAAGTGACATCAGCGTCGCCCGGAAATGGCGCTGACACAAGAGCCAGCGTCCAGGAGAGGAGGAGGCAGAAGAAGGAAGGCTTTATGCAGCCTGATTCCTCCCACAAACAGCTAGAGCTAGAGATACCCATCTGTCTCTCTAAATAGATAGCGTGGGAGGGGGATGGTCCTCACCCCAGTCCATTGCCTTGGAAATAACTCCCGGTGGGTGTACAAATGTTATTTTTGCATACCTATCACCTTCCCAGAAGACGTGAAATTGCTTTCGTCTTCGATATATCGTGTGATAGGCAAGAAGTGGCAGTCCCCTGTATGCAGTGGATACTTGTATTTCTACATCATACAGGTGGAGGGGAGGGGGGTTTCAGCAGTGGGGCGTTTTCTGTGGGGAGTTCCTAGGTAGGTATTTGTCTCATTCAGTTACGGTTTTTCATGCAGATACGGTCCTCATGGTTTTTCGGTGCAATTACGTTGTCATGCATTTACGTTGTCATGCATTTATGTTGTCATACAACTCACGTTGTCATGCAATTCTCGTTGTAGTGCAATTCTCGTTGTAGTGCAATTCACGTTCTTGTGCAATTCACGTTCTCATGCGAATCACGGTTTCATGCAATTATAGTTCTCCTGCAATTATGTTCTCATGCTATTTACGTTCTCATGCAATTATGTTCTCATGTGTGATTCACGTTCTCATGGGCTGTACTTTCTCATGCAATATACGTGTTCATGGAAACTATGGGTCTTATGCGATTCACGTTCCCATGTGATGTATGTTCTCACAAGGTTACATGCTCATGTGGTGTTTGTTCTTGTGCAATTCACGTTCTCATGCAATTTACGGTTGTCATGCGATCTACGTGTCACAGGTTTTTTAAGTTTCTCATGCAATTTACGGTTTCTTACGTAATTTTACGGTTTCGCATGCAATTGGCGTTTCTCAGGCAATTTTCGGTTATGCAATTCATGGTTTTCATGCAGTTGATGTTTTTATGGAATTTACGGTTTTTATACAATTTTGCTTTATTCATGAGATTTGGGTCTCTCATGCGATTTGCTTTCTCATGAAAATGGTGTTTCTCATGAAATTTACGATTTCCATGCAATTTACGGGTTCTCTTGCAATTTTCTGTTTCTCATGCAATTTGCATTTTTCATGCGTTTTGCGTTTCTCAGGCGGTTGACGTTTTTACACGTTTTACGGCTCTTATATGGTTTTCATGGAATTTTTGGTTCTCAAGTTTTTAAGTTTCTCATGCAGTTTGCATGTCTGAGGCAATATACGTGTCTGATGCAATTTACGTGTCTGTTGTATTTACGTGTCTGATGCAATTTTCGTGTCTCAGGCAACTTTTATGTTTTTTTTGTTTCTTACGTTTCCCGTGTTTCTCATGTTTTTCCCATGTTTCTTACGTTTTTCCCATGTTTCTTACGTATTCCCTTGTGTCGCGCGTTTCATGTTATTGCCCTTCGTTTGCTGCATTTCCATTAGCTGGTACTTACATCCAGGATCTGTCACATCTACAGGTCCATACGGGCAGAGGTTTCGTTGTTAATTGATTGTCGTCCCACAATCTTCTCGCCTGTAGTCCACACATCATATGTAATACATTCACCATTACAACGCTTACTACTACCCACCACAGTCTGTGGGTACCTTAGCCCTGAGTGTTCATTTTAATTTCCTGTCTTGGTGCTGCAGGTTGCTCGGGCTCACTGCTGCATTCATTAGGGTAGGTTGTCATCAGGTTCACATTCATGCGCTGTTGGTCCTGTCATTTCAGCAACCACACCTTTATACGTATTAGGTCCCACGTCCTCATACTTATCAGGTACCAGGGGGTTTGTTTCACGGGCGGGCTATTTTATTAGGTTTTCTGGTTGTTTCACACAGCTGGGTGGTCCATGTTCTTCCACCGTGGGTTACCCATCATGCCTATGGGTTTAACAGATTGAGGTGATCGTTTTTAATTGGCTTGTTCGGTGGCAAGTCTCCTCATCTGTTCTTACACCACTCACATTTTGTTCAAACTCACGTTTCTCATGGAGTTCGTTTCTCATGCGGTTAGTTCTTATGCAGGTAAGTTTTTCATGCAATTCACGGTTCTCATGCAATGTTACAGTTCTCATGCAATGTTACGTTTCCCACGCTATGTTACGTTTCTCACGCTATGTTACGCTTCTCATGCAAATGTTACATTTCTTATGCAATGTTACGTTTCTCATGCAAATATTATGTTTCTCATGCAATTTTACATTTCTCTTGTTTTCCAGGTTTCTGAAGTTTTTCCAGGTTTCTCATGTCCCCAGGGTTTTTCTCTCGTGTCCCCAGGGTTTTTCTCTCGTGTCCCCAGGGTTTTATCTCCTGTTCCCAGGGTTTCTCTTGTGTCCCCAGGGTTTCTCTTGTGTCCCCAGGATTTCTCTTGTGTCCCCAGGGTTTCTCTCGTGCCCCCAGGTTTTCTCTTGTGGTTTCATCGATTCACGTTCTCATGTAACCTGCATTTCTTTTGTGGAGGGTGTTTTTCTTGCAGCCTCAGTTCTTATGTTGCTCATGTTTATCAGCTCATGCTACTCATGTTTCTCGTTCAGTCACGTTTCCTTCTAGCAGGTTGCACGCTTGTCACAGGTTTCTTTGTCTGCTCACGGTTCTCTCGCTAGTTGTGTTCCTGACCAGTTGGGTGTCGTTCCACACTACCTTTTTATTTCCTAGCTGCGTCCGGCCAGGAGTTGCGCATGGTATGGAACGATTGGTAAATCAGCCTATTGCAGCTCCGCAGCTTCTACTGGCTCAGGGGCTTTGGTGTATCCCGGGACCCTCTCGGGGCTCGGGCCGGTATCAGTGGGCTCAGGTCTCGGAAGCAGGTACCGGTATCGCACTTTCTCTTCAGTTCCAGTTTTGTGGTGGATTTGTTTTCCATTTGGCTGTCTCAGCAGCCTTGATCATTAGGTTTTGTTTTAAATACCAAGAAGGCTTATGACACTGCTTGGCATGTTTTCCAGGCTCTCCGGTCTAGGTTTCCAGTCCTGATGGTTAACATCCAGTTCCTATTGTCTTTTTGTTTTTTGCCTCTTCCAGTTCGTAGCCCCTGCACTTTCGATTGAAGCCGTCCTCAGGGTTCCAGCAGAGTAGACCCCCTGATGTGCTCAGCTGACTTCCCATTTTTGGGGCTTATTTTCGTGTCGTATCTGACATACTCTTAGGTCTCCTTTTGCATTGGTTACCAGCATTGGACTCAAGGCAGTGCTATAGCTGTCTTTTGTGGTTCTTAAAGCCGGGGGAGTGGTGCTTCTGGCCAGGGTCTCGCTTACTTTAGCCTATCAACTGGTTGGCACCCCGGCCTTCTCCTGTTACATCTGCATGTTCTCAAGATGCAGCAGTCAGGGGGCGGCACTGTTAAACTGGTTCTGGAGCCTGGCAAGGTGTGGTGCTCGGTTGGTTTTATGCCAGCTTGGTTAGTTGTAACATTTGTCAAACCCTGGGTTGGCCCTCTACTGCCTTTTCTGGCGCTCCCCTTTCTGCAGCGGAGTACATACTTAGTTGCCGCCACCCCAGGTCAGACGTTAATTCACTGTGTAATCTGGTTGTTAAGCTTTCATCCTACTGTGTTATTTTTGCCCCCTTTTAGGCATACTGACCACGTGACCCTGGCACACTTCAGGTCTATGTTCTTTGTTGCTCTTTGTTCCTTTCCATACTATCCACAGATTGACTTCGAGTACAAGTGTAAGGCTGACCGCAGGTGAGCCTGTGTTTGTGGGAGGAGTCAGGCTGCATAAAGCCTGCCCTCCTCTGCCTCCTCCTCTCGTGGACGCTGGCTCTCGTGTCCCACCCACCCATTCCCTTTTTATTTTCATTTAATTCATTATATTTCATACTTGGGTATGCCCCCTTTTAGGCATACTGACCACGTGACCCCGGCAGACTTCAGGTCTATGTTATTTGTTCCTTTCCATACTATCCACAGATTGACTCCGAGTACAACCATCTGTCTGCTTTACACCCAGGACCAGCACCATGGAAAACAAAGAATCTGGTAACCCAAGAAGATCATGGTGGGGAGCAAAAAGAGAGTGCATTGCCAGCAATAACCTCAAAGTACACTGAGATCTGCACAAACACATTTAGCTCTAGATCGTGCTCCAAGATATGTTTAGTCAAGGTGTATCCTGCAGGCCTGAGAGAGAGGGCAATCAGAATGTATGCGGTCCTAGATGAACAAAGTAACAGATCTTTGGCAAGAACAGAGTTCTTTGACCTCTTCGGGGACAGAGGAAGTCCAACTCCGTATACTTTGAAGACATGTTCAGGAGTTGTGGAGATATCAGGGAGGAGAGCAAACAACTACATCATTGAATCATTAGATGTGAAAGCACAGCTGACTCTGCCCACTCTCATAGAATGCAATATGATACCAGATGATAGAACAGAGATACCTACACCTGAAATTGCACATCACTACCCTCATCTGATGCAAATATCAGACAAGATTCCAGTACTGGACCCAGGTGCTGCAATTATCCTTCAACTTGGAAGAGACATACTGAGAGTGCACAAGGTCAGAGAGCAATACAATGGGCCACACAATGCACCATTTGCACCACGTCTTGACCTTGGATGGGTCATCATTGGAGATGTATGTCTGGATGGAGCTCACAAGCCGTCAAAAGTGAATGTCTACAAAACAAACATGTTGCAAAATGGCCGGACATCATGTCTTAGCCCCTGTACCAGCAGGATACAGATTAAATAGAGACTAGTCAACCCAATATAACAGCAGAAAGTTCAGAGTTACATGGAGGCTATCACCTCTTCTGAAGATACAGATGAGCTAGGATGCAAGGTGTTTGAAAGAACGCGAGATGATGACAAACCAGCACCATCTGTTGAAGATAGCCTCTTCCTTGAGATCATGGACAGAGAAGTCTTTATAGATGAGTCAAACAGCTGGGTAGCTCCTCTACCTTTCCGCTCACCCCGACATCACCTTCCTAACAACAAAAGACAAGCAATGAAGCATCTCACCTCATTGAGACGCTCTCTAGACAGAAAGAAAGATATGAAGGAACACTTCCATGATTTCATGCAGAAGATCTTCGACAGTGGTCAAGCTGAAAAAGCACCACCATTGGAAGAAAAACAAGAATGTTGGTACTTACCAATATTTGGAGTGTATCATCCTCAAAAACCAGGACAGATACGAGTAGTATTTGACTCCAGTGCAAAGTATGAAGGCCTTTCTCTAAACGATGTCCTTCTCAGTGGACCTGACCTGAATAATACACTCCTTGGAGTCCTTATCAGGTTCCGAAAAGAACGCGTTGCAGTTAGACATGTGCATTTTGTTTTGTTCTGAATCGAAATTCGGACAAATTTTCATTATTCAGACATTCGGATGCATCTGAATTACCGAATTACAATGCTAACGAATTCAAACGAATTTCGAATCAAATTAGAAAAATGAAATTTTGCGACCCGAATTTGGGGCCATGTATCTCGGGGCCACTTATAGCTATGAACCCCAAAATTTGGTATACAAACACAGTAGAACTAGCACTACAACATATCCAAATTTGCCCCGAGTTACGGGGCCCCAAAGTCGGGTCGCAAAATGTCATTTTCTGCTGCATTAAAGTGCTTGACATTTTGCAACCCGAATTTGGGACCCCATAACTCGGGGTCACTTGGAGCTAGAACCCCCAAATTTGGAGATGTTGTAGTGCTAGTTCTACTGTGTTTGAATACCAAATTTGGGGTTCTTAGCTATAAGTGGCCCCGAGATACATGGCCCCAAATTCGGGTCGCAAAATGTCATTCTCTTCTGCAGAAAAGTAATATAAATGAAATAAGATGTGTGTGTTTTTTTGCACTGGTCCACTGCAACTATGAGAAGTTGATGTGACAGATGTGTATAAGTAAGTAACTAACCATCTTCCAAAATTTCTAATTCAAATAGAAAAGATTAGAAAAAAATATAATTTAATAGAAAGAATATACAACCATCTTCTGAAATTGAAATTTCAAATAGAATAAATTTGAATTTCGAATAGTATGAATTCAAATTTTTTAATTCATTTTAAATTTGGATAGAAAAGATTATAATAAAATAGAAAATAGACTAGAAAAATGATAGAACAGAATAGAATATATTATATTTTATTCTGTTCTGTTCTATTGTTTTTCTAGTCTATTCTTTTATATTCTATTAAAATCTTTTCTATGAGAATCAAAATCATTATATACTAAATTCGAATTTTGGAAGATGCTGGTTTTATAATATATATATATATATATATATATATATATATATATATATATATATATATATATTTTTTTTTTTTTTTTTTCCCGACATTCGAATTTCGTATAGAATGAATTCGAATTTGAATAGAAAAGATTAGAATGGAAATAGAGAATAGACTAGAAAAACAATAGAACAGAATAGAATATAGATACTATCTATTTCATTTTTAATTTCTTTTGCAGATTACTATTTGTTTCCATAAGATCTCCTGCAGACTATTAGCATCTATTTAAATTTTTTGCAGATCTCCTGCAGACTATTAGTATCTATTTTGTTTTCTCACCAGATCTCCTGCAGACTATTAGCATCTATTTTTTTTTGCAGATCTCCTGTAGACTATTAACAGCCATTTCACTTCTTTTTTTCTGCAGATCTCCTGCAGACTGTTAGAATCAATTTAATTTTTTTTTGGAGATTACTATTTATTTCCATCAGATTTCCTGCAGTATAATAACATATATTAAATTTTTTGCAGATCTCCTGCAGACTATTAGCATCTATATCTAAAGGAAATGGCTGTTCTAATGCAAAAAAAAATGAAATAGATGATAATAGTCTGCAGGAGATCTGCAAAAAAAATGAAATAGATGTTAATATACTGCAGGAGATCTGATGGAAATAAATAGTAATCTGCAAAAAAAGAAAAATGAAATTGATTCTAACAGTCTGCAGGAGATCTGCAAAAAAAGAAGTGAAATGGATGTTAATATTCTACATGAGATCTGCTAAAAAAGAAATAAATGCTAATAGTCTGCAGGAGATCTCCACAAAAAAAAGAAATAGATGCTAATAGTCTGCAGGAGATCTGGTGAAAAACGAAATAGATACTAATAGTCTGCAGGAGATCTGCAAAAAAAAATGAAATAGATGCTAATAGTCTGCAGGAGATCTTATTAAAACAAATGGTAATCTGCAAAAAAATAAAAATGAAATAGATAGTATCTATATTCTATTCTGTTCTATTGATCTAGTCTATTCTCTATTTCTATTCTAATCTTTTCTATTCAAATTCAAATTCATTCTATACAAAATTCAAATGTCGGAAATATATATATATATATATATATATAACCATCTTCCGAAATTCGAATTTAGTATATAATGATTTTGATTTTAATAGAAAAGGTTTTAATAGAATATAAAAAAATAGACTAGAAAAACAATAGAACAGAACAGAATAAAATATAATATATTCTATTCTGTTCTGTTCTATTGTTTTTCTAGTCTATTTTCTATTTTATTATAATCTTTTCTATCCAAATTTAAAATTAATTCATTTAAAAATTTGAATTCATACTATTTGAAATTCAAATTTATTCTATTCAAATTTGAATTTCAGAAGATGGTTGTATATTCTTTCTATTTTATTCTATTAAATTATATATTTTTTTCTATTCTGTTCTAATCTTTTCTATTTGAATTAGAAATTTTGGAAGATGGTTAGTTACTTATACTTACTTATATATATCTGTCATATCAACTTTTTATACTTGCAGTGTACAGTGCAAAAAAAACACACACATCTTATTTAATTTATATTTATGGTATCAATGAAGTTGTCAACATGCCTGATTGAAGAAGTCACAGATGTCGATCGCAAGGCAAGTGCATATGCTGTATGTCATTGTCCACTTGCCAAAAGTTGTGTATTGTATTTGTCCACTTGCCACGTCACCTGCCACAAGCTGTGTATTGTCCGAGTGCCACGTGGCTGGCCACGAGGGCCACGTGGCTGGCCACGAGGGCCATGTGACCAAGTTGTGGATTGTCCCCGAGATACGTGGCCCTAGTCGGGTCACAAAATATTTTCGAATCCGGTTGAAATAGTTTCGAATGCGGTTGAAATAATTTCGAATTCGGTAGAAATATTTTCGAATTTGGTTGAAATATTTTCGAATGCGACCGATTTTTCGAATTCGTTAGAAAACTAAACTAAATACGAAAATGAATTTAACGAATATAACTAAACGAAATTAATTAATTAAACGAATTAAAACGAAACGAAACTGAACAAATTTTTTTCCTTTTGCACATGTCTAGTTGCAGTAACAGCAGATGTACAACAAATGTTCTACTGTTTCCTTGTCTGCAAAGATCACAGAGACTACCTGAGGTTCCTGTGGTATGAAAACAATGACTTTAACAAAGATGTCAAAGAATACAAGATGAAGGTACATGTGTTCGGGAACAGCCCCTCTCCAGCTGTAGCAATCTACAACCTGAGACGAGCAGCACAGGAAGGTGAAGAAGAACATGGCACAGATGCCAAACAGTTTGTCATGAGAAACTTTTATGTGGACGATGGGCTTGATTCCTTCTCTAGCAATGAAGAGTCTATCGATATCCTGAAAAGTACAAGGGAGATGTTAGCAGAATCTAACGTAAGGTTACACAAGATAGCGTCCAGCAGCAGCAAAGTCATGCAAGCATTTCCCTCAGAGGACCGTGCAAAAGACCTCAAGGATCTGGATCTAGGAACATATTCATTACCCCTTCAAAGAAGTTTAGGGCTCAGTTGGGATCTGAAAACATACAGCTTTACATTTAGAGTATCCAGAGAAGAGAAATCGTTCACGAGAAGAGGTGTCTTGTCCACAGTCAACAGCCTTTATGACTCCCTAGGATTTGTAGCCCCCATAACCATGAAAGGCAAGGCTCTTATGAGAGAAATTGCTACTGCACATGAACAAAGTGAATGTGATACACCTCTACCTAAGGAGAAAGAAATGCAGTGGAAGTACTCATTAATAGAGCTTGAACAGCTTATCATCCAAAGGTCATATGTCCCTGTTTCTTTGTCTGCCACGAAGCAAAGAGTATTGTGTGTATTCTCAGATGCATTTACTATGGCTATAGCAGCTGTAGCCTACCTTAGAGTAATGGACTTTGAAGGACAAAGTTATGTTGGGTTTATCATGGGAAAGTCCAAACTAGCTCCACATCCTGCTCACACTGTTCCACATTTGGAGCTTTGTGCTGCTGTCTTAGCAGTGGAGATGGCAGATTTGATCATTGCTGAACTGGACATTGAAATTCGTACAGTGAAGGTTTACACAGACAGCAAGATTGTGTTAGTATATATTCACAATGCTTTGAGAAGATTCTACATGTACGTGTCAAACAGAGTGATACGCATGAGAAAGTCCACACGGCCAGAACAGTGGCACTACATCAGTACAGATAAAAATCCAGCCAATCACGGGACTAGACCTGTTCTAGTGGCTGTCCTGAAGCACACTAACTGGTTCTCAGGACCATCTTTTTTGACTAGATCAGAAATTGAAGAGACCACTCATTTTGAGACATTTGAACTTGTAGAACCAGATAACGACAAAGAAGTACGTGCACAAGTAACATCGTTTAGTACCACTTTCTCCAGCTGGAAGTCACTAATTCAAGCTATAAGAAAGCTTATTCACCTAGCCAAATCCTTCTGTAGAGCTACAAACACTGACAACTGTAATAGCAATCATCTTATGCAAACCAAAATCATCACCATTAGATGTGTTCAGCAAGAAGTTTTCAAAGAAGACATCAAGTGCCTTCTTAAAAGAGAAGAGATCTCCAAACAGCTCCCACAGGAGATTTTTGTCTCAAAAGACCTTTACACCAAGCAATGGAAGCAAGTTCAGAGTCTTGCAGACATCTTCTGGAATAGATGGAAATAAGAGTACCTGGTGAGGCTCCAGTCACACAGAAAATGGCAAGTTGACAAGCCTAACCTGCAAGTCGGAGATGTTGTCCTACTAAAAGATGCTCAGGTCCACAGAACCTAATGGCCAGTTGGACTCATTGTTGAGACTGTACCTAGTAATGATTGTAAGGTTAGAAAGGTCAAAGTCATGAGACAGGGCACCCCTAAAGCCCCGTACACACGAGAGGACTTATGTCCGACAGACTTCCGAAGGAGTTCCGTCGGAGTTCTGCCGGAGTTCCGACGGAGTTCTGACGGACTTTTCGGCGGAGCGGACTTGGCCACACACAATCACACTAAACTCCGACGGATTCGAACGTGATGACGTACGACTGGATTCGAATACGTAAGTTTATAGCCAGTAGCCAATAGCTGCCCTAGCGTCGGTTTTAGTCCGTCGGAATAGCATACACACGAGCGGAGTTTTCGAAGGGACCCGGGTCCGGCGGAGTTCCGTCTGGAAAATTTGAAGCATGTTCCATATTCTAAAGTCCTTCGGACTTTGGCGAGTCAAAAGTCCGTTGCAGCCCACACACGATCGAATAGTCTGACGGACTCAGTCCGTCGGACTTTGGATGTTGAAAAGTCCGCTCGTGTGTACGCGGCATAAGGTGTACTTTAGATCCATCTCTGAAGTTGTTTTACTTCTTAAAAAGGAAACATAGTGGTATAATGTTCATTATGCCAGGTGGGGAGTGTTCTGATCAGTATAAGGTATATATTTACTGATCGTACTGTTGCTTTAAATTGGCATCCATTACTAACAGGAACTGTAGTATATTCCGCCCACTTCCTGCCCAGCAGTCATATTAGATAATCTTTCTACAGTGAAGGAAGCATGCTAAAGACCTCCACTATTTCTTAAAGCGAAGGTCCACCCTAAAGTGGACCTTCCGCTCATTGGAATCCTCCCCCCCTCCGGCGCCACAATTGGCACCTTTCAGGGGGGAAGGGGGTGCAGGTACCTGTACAGTACAGGTATCTGCACCCACTTCCGGCGTAGATTCTGCAGAAGGTACGCTCCTTTCTGCAGAATCTACGCCCCTTTCCGAAAGTCCCCCACTGCTTGTTGGGAAACACACGGATCCCAGAGACAGCGGGGACCATCCTTATTGCGCAGCGCGACTCGCGCATGCGCAGTAGGGAACCGGGAAATGAAGTCGAAAGGCTCCACTTCCTGATTCCCATACCCAAGATGGCAGCGGCAGCACCCGAGAGACGATCGAGAGATCGGCTTCGGGTGCCGACATCGCGGGTGCGCTGGGCGGGTAAGTGTCATTATTTTAAAAGTCAGCAGCTGCAGTATTTGTAGCTGCTGTCTTTTTAAAAAAAAAAACGGCGGAACTCCCGGCGGACTCTCACTTTAATACTGGCCTTGGAAGCATAAGTCTGTAAGTAAGCAGTCATTCAGTTTTCAATTAGTTAGTATATGTTCTACTAATGCAACTACATTGTATCTATGTGTTATGTGGTGGGATGTTTCTGTCAGGAATTCACTCAGCTAGGCCACATTTTTGCTAGCTAGTGCCCTAACACTATTGTAGCATGCCTGTTACTATTTGCATTTGTGATGTAATGGTAAATGCTAATGCATATTTTTATAATTTGTGTTTTGCAGTTTTACAAAAAAACGTTCTCAGCAAAGATTACAACTATTAGCCCTTCCTCCTGTGTCTTTATTGGGAAGCTGTTAGCTGTCTGCCAAGCCTTGTACTTTGAACACATTGTGAGGGCAGAACATCTGGTCTTTGAGGATTGTCGTCCAAACCCTCCAGAAGGAGGCTACAAACATCTACTTTGCTCAGGCCCCCGGGTCCCAACTGGAAGAGAGTGGTTGGACCAGGGGAGGGCTGGCAGCCTTAGGCCTGGGGGGCAAGTCCAGTCAAGTGGCCCATTGAACCACTGAAGCAGCGCACCATCCATTCACACCACATTCCCCACAGAGAGAGAGAGAGAGAGACTGCTCCATATTGCCCCAGAGAGAGAGAGAGACCGCTTGACGCTGCCTGCAGAGAGAGAGAGAGAGACCGCTTGACACTGCCTGCACAGAGAGAGATATCACTTGACACTGTCTGTACAGAGAGAGAGAGAGAGATACTGCTTCACACTGCCTGTCAGTGAAAATGATCTGCAAGGAAAGAAATCAAAAGTGCTAATTTTAAAGGCTAATATGCAAGTTATTGTCATAAAAAGTATTTGGGAACCTGGGTCCCGCCCCAGGTGACATGTATCAATGCAAAAAAAAGTTTTAAAAACTGCATTTTTTTCAGGCGCAATGATTTTAATAATGCTTAAAGTGAAACAATAAAAGTGAAATATTCCTTTAAATTTCATACCTGGGGGTGGCTATAGTATGCCTGTAAAGTGGCGCATGTTTAGAAAAGTCGCTGCACAAAATTTCATTTCTAAAGGAAAAAAGGTAATTTAACCACTTCCTGACTGGCGCACGACGATGTACATCGGCAGAATGGCACAGGCAGGCAAATTGGCGTACAGGTACGTCCATTTGTAATTGCCGCCCTGCCATCGTGTGCACACCGGTCGGCACCCCCATGAGACCGGTCACAAGTCCCGCAGACTCGATCGCCGCGGGGATACCTGTGATCATCTCACGGGGAGGCTGAAAGGGGAGATGCCGATGTAAACAGCATCTCCCTGTTCTGCCTAGCAACAAGTGACACTGATCTCTGCTCCCTGTGATTAGAGCAGAGATCGATGTTCACTAACACACAGCCCAGCCCCCCACAGTTAATAACACGTCCCTAGGACACACTTAACCCCTACACTGCCACCCCCTGGTTAACCCCTTCACTGCCAGTGTCATTTACACAGGAATCAGTGCATTTGTATAGCAATGATTGCTGTATAAATGACAATGGTCCCAAAAATGTGTCAAAAATGTCCGATGTGTCCGCCATAATGTCGCAGTAACAATAAAAATCGCTGATTGCCGCCATTACTAGTAAAAAAAAAATATTAATAAAAATGCAATAAAACTATCCCCTATTTTGTAAACTCTATAAATTTTACGCAAACCAATCAATAATCGCTTATTGTGATTTCTTTTTACCAAAAATATGTAGAAGAATACGTATCGGCCTAAACTGAGGAAAAAAAAGTTTTTTTTATATATTTTGGGGGGATATTTATTATAGTAAAAAGTAAAAAAATAATGCGTTTTTTTCAAAATTGTCGCTCTGTTTTTATTTATAGCGCAAAAAATAAAAATGCAGGGGTGATCAAATACCACCAAAAGAAAGCTCTATTTGTGGGGAAAAAAGGACGTCAATTTTGTTTGGGAGCCACGTCGCACAACCACGCAATTGTCAGTTAAAGCGACGCAGTGCCGAATCGAAAAAAGTGGTCTGGTCTTAAGCAAGCAAAATGGTCCAGTCTGAAAGTGGTTAAAAGTACTCGCAGCTATAATGAATTGTCGGGTCTTGGCAAAACAGATGAAAGTCATTGAAAAAAAAGGGCATGAGGATTCCTCCCAGTCCATTACCAGGCCCTTTGGGTCTGGTATGAATATTAAGGGGAACCCCCGAATCAAAATGAAAAAAAAAATTGTGTGGGGGCCCCCCCCAAATTCAATTACCAGGCCCTTCAGGCCTGGTATGGATATTAAGGGGAACCTTGCACCAAATAAAAATTAAAAAAAATGGCATAGAGGTCCCCCCTCAAAATTCATACCAGACCCTTCAGGTCTGGTCTGGATTTTAAGGGGAACCCCGTGACAAAATAAAAAAAAAATGCCATGGGGTTCCCCCTAAAAATCCATACCAGAACCTTATCTGAGCAAGCAATCTGGCAGGCCGCAGGAAAAGAGGGTGGGGACAAGAGAGACCCCCCTGCTCCTGAACCATACCAGGCCACATGCCCTCAACATTGGGAGGGTGCTTTGAGGTAGCCCCCCAAAGCACCATGTTGATGGGGAGAAGGGCCTCATCCCCACAACTCTTGCCCGGTGGTTGTGGGGGTCTGCGGGCGGGGGGCTTATCAGAATTTTGAAAGCCCCCTTTAACAAAGGGGACTCCCAGATCCCCCTGTGTGAAATAGTAATGGGGTACATTGTACTCCTACCATTTCACACAAAAAAGGTAAACAAAACACACACACAGCTTGGCACAAGTCCTTTAATAAAAACAAAACAAAAAAATTCCAGCGATGTAATCCTTCTACGATCCATGAACAATACAGCCTCCTCCATAGGAGCCACCTGGCAGAATGACGAGGGACTTGGATGACAGTTCTTAAATAACCGAGGACGGAGCCACCCGTGACGTGTGGACGGGTAAACCCGCCCCCTCTGGCGCATCACGAGAAACCCCTGTTGCATCAGAGTGGGCGGGGTCACCTGTACATGTCACTGGGTAACCCCAGCATTCTCCCTTGCGTCAGAGGTGTCTGGTATGGATTTTGAGGGAGCAAAGTCTTTACCAAGTAACTATAGACCTGTTAGTTTAACTTCTATAGTTGGGAAGAGACTGGAGAGATTAATAAAAGACCACATAGATGGGTTCTTGCAGGAAAAAATAGGATTTTTTGCACTCACCGTAAAATCCTTTTCTCTGTAGTTCACACCGACTGAAACAGCTCCTTTCTTAGACCATTGGGTTGTTACGCCACTTTCAGGAGAGGACTAGGCAGAACATGTTAACATGTACAACAAAACCAGAACTTTCTATTTTCGCCCAAGGGGCGGTCCCTTAGGTAACAAACCCCCAGCCTGCCACCTGCAGCCTCAGCACGTCAACAAGCAGTATAACGTAAAAAATAGGAGGGAGGGTGCTGTGTCAGTCAGTGAACTACAGAGAAAAGGATTTTGAGTACAAAAAATTATATTTTCTCTTACGTTCACCAACTGACACAGCTCCTTTCTTAGACCATCGGAACGTCCCCAAGCAGTGCCAAAACGAGGGGTGGGAAACAGCATAAAAACTTCACCCACATTGGCATGTGGGAAACAATATAAAACTTCACCCACAAAAAAACAGAGTGTGGGAACAGCATAGAACTTTTACCCACAAAAAAAACAGGGTGCTCCTCAATCTGGGAGTCACTACCTTACAAACCGCCTCAAAAACTTGTGGTAACAGTGCATTTACTTAAAAGTAACATTTTTTTTCTGCAAAACTTTGCGGCCAAAACAGGCACCAGACGATGCACTGACATCTACCTTGTATAATTTTGTAAAGGTGTGAACAGGCAACCAGATCACCGCTTTACACACTTGAGCGACAGACGCTTGATGTCGGAAGGCCCAAGACGTTCCAATTGCCCTGGTGGAGTGGGCCGTGACCAGACAGGGGGGCACCTGCCCCTTCAAGGAGTAGGCCTGTACTACAATCTGGCTGATCCACCTGGAAATGGTGGCCGATGAGACCGCCATTACTTTTTTTGGACCAGCCACCAAAACAAACAAGGAGTCTGACTTCCGAAAGGGAGCCGTAGCAGACAAATACACCCTCAGAGCCTGCACCATATCCAAGTAATGGAAGGCCACCTCTTTAGGATGTGTCAGTTTAGGACACAGAGATGGTAACACCGTCTTCATTGATGTGGAATGCCGAAACCACCTTCGGCAGAAAAGAAGGTTGCAGACGCAACACCACCTTATCCTTGTGGATAACCAGATAGAGCGACTTCCAAGACAAAGCCGTCAGTTGCAAAACCCTCCTGGCCGATGTAATGGCCACTAGGAAAAACACTTTATGGTAAAGAGTCAACAGAGGGATCTCTCTGATATTTTCAAATGGCGGTTTCTGAAGTGCCGATAACACCAGGTTTAGATCCCACAGAGGAACATGTCGGACCCCTTGAACAAAAGTGCTCACTAGAGAGTGAGATGCCAGGAGTCACTGAAAAAAGACAGCCAAGGCTGATATTTGTCCTTTAATGGTGCTTAAAGCCAATTTCTGGTCTACTCCTTGCTGTAAAAACAGCAGGATCCTGGAAATAGAATAGGAGCGCGGACGCCATCCTTTCTCCTCACACATGGAGATGTAGGCCTTCCAGGTATGATGATATATCTTTCGAGAAGAAGATTTCCATGCTCTCAACATAGTTGGAATCACCGAGTCTGAAAGGCCATGCCATTAAAACCAACAGCGGTAAAGCAGGATGGAGAATTGGACCTTGAGACAGCAGGTCCTCTCGTAATGGCAGTCGCCAGGGGGCATCCGCCACCAGGCGCGCTAAGTCTGCGTACCAGGGACGCTGGGGCCAATCTGGGGCAATCAGTATTACTGGAATCCCCTCAGCCTCCACTCTGCGGAGCAGACGTGGGAACAGTTTTAGCGGAGGAAAGGCATAGATCAGCTGGTACTGACCCCATGGAGCCACTAGCACGTCTGACTCGTCTGCCCAAGGATCTCTTGTCTTGGACACAAATGTCGACACCTTCCGATTGAGACAGGAGGCCAGAAAATTCATGTCTGGAGTGCCTCATCGCAAGCACAGTAGCCTGAACAGCTCCGGATGCAACGCCCATTCTACTGGGTCCAGCATCTGTCGGCTTAGGTAGTCCGCCTGCCAGTTCTCCACTCGTGGGATGTAAATGGCCGATAGGGCCGTTACATGTCGCTCTGCCCACTAAAGGATATGAGCAACCTCCCATGTGGCAGCTGAGCTTCTTGTTCCTCCTTGATGATTGACATATGCCACCGCCTTGGCTTTGTCTGACTGGATCCTGGTCGGATGCCCTTGAAGTCTTATCAACCATGTGGAGAGACATAGACTGATTGCTCGCAGCTCGAGCACATTGATCTGCAACTTGGATTCCTCCTCCAACTAGAGGCCCTGGGTCGACTGAACTCCCACTACACCACCCCAGCCGGTTAGGTTGGCATCCGTTGTAATAATTGTACAATTCAGAGGTAGGAACGACTTCCCGGACCTAAGTGCCGGGGATCTCAGCCACCAGAACAGGGAGTCCCTGACTGACTGGCTCACCTGAATCTGCCAATCCAGGGATAAAGGATATTTATCCCATTTTGTCAAGATCTCCTTCTGCAAGACTCTGGTGGGAAACTGGGCATAGCTTGGTACTGTTTTGGACCCGAACTAGAAAAGCTCGGTATTGTTTCTGACCCCCTGGCCAAATTAATCCTTAATATAAAAGTGTGCACACTTGAAGTCAAACACTGACACAGACAGAGTTCAGTATTCAGATACTTCTGCTTTTTATTTCCTGAACTCCGGCTGATATACTATAGCCGGATATCTTACTATCAAATAAAAAATTTGATAAAAGACAGCGTGTACAAACCACAAATTATACATATTCATTATTGTGACGGAGTATAAGCTTTTTAGCTGGGTTATGTCTAAAAAAGGGAAAAGCAAGCTACGGTAGCTAAAATAGAGTCTTGTTGCCAGCCCCCTTCCTCTTGGTTGTATTGTCTCGGTGGCCGAGAACAGGCGCAATTCTTCTCTTTGACGTTGCTCTCTTTCTTTTAACTCTTGCAGTTTCACATGAAGGGAGAAGCTGGCAGACATCTTAATTATGATTAAATGTGTATGATTAAGGTTGATAACTGATAATGAAAGATAAGCACTTATATCTATAAGAGTACCATTACAGTTCCCCCCTTGAAATGCTTATTTCACTAAACTGTCCCTCACACTAAAAGACCACCTAAAACCACCGGCTTATCATTGGTGAAATGTAGCCAGGTGCTGTCTGTCCCTATGGCCCTACAGCGTTGCATCTCGGAGGGTGACTGTAACGGAGCGTAACACATAACTGTCATCATAGGCATCTTCAAGTCTAACATAAACATCGTCGTCTGGGGTTTCTTGGTTCACCAATGTAGGGGTAGCTGTAGCTTGACTAACTGCCTTTTCCACACATTTCCTGATGCAGGGGAGAATGCAGCCGATTATAGCCGCCATTACCAGGATAGCTATTCCTATCTGGGTCAACAATCCCTGCCATCCCCCCTTTATCCAGGTGAAATATTGATCCCAGGGATTGGTGGGCCCTGAATTCTGTTTTAGCTCTCTGGACAAGTCCTCAATTTCTGGATGGCTAAGGTCTGAGAAAACGGTTTCTGCAGCCATAGTATCCTCAAAGGTAGGGTTCGCTATAGCTACCATGTCCCCTATTGTTTGCATATGGGGCTTCAGGGGGTTAGAGTTAGGTGCAAACTGGGAACCTGTCCACTCTGGATTGTTGAAGATGTCTTTTAGTTGGAAAGGTTTCCTATCGCTGTAATACCCACTCCCCCACCATATACAGAAAACATAGGTCCCACTGTCTCCTGGGCTGGGGTTTTCAATGGTCAGTCTAAACTCCTTTTCAGCATACCGTCCTTGTTGTTTGTTAATTGTCATTCTGTCTAGAAGTGATTTCCCATTCTTGTCTTTCCTATTTATGGCGGTTTCAGGGATGTATCCCCATTTTGTATCTCCAGTGTTCCAACCCACTGCTCCCCAATAATCACAGTTGTCACCCCAGTAAGTTTCGGTGACACACATATACAAGGTTCCCGAATCCAGTCCTATGTCTCTGACTGAATAGTCTGTGCCCAGTATCCTACCATAAGGGGATATGAATGTAGCAACACATGTGTTAGATGAGTTATCCCAGAATTGAGTCATACCATCTTTTTGTTTTATAGCCACCTCTTGGGCCTGAGCATAAATCACAATAAAAAGGATAAACAGGATCATGGCTTGGTCCCCTCAGCCTCTCCTTCTTCTTCGGGCACAGGGACTTTCTTGCAATGGGAGGTGTGTATCCACGAGTTCTTTCCGGCCACTTTTACTGATGTGGAGGTTGTCAAAAGGACTTGGAAAGGACCATCGTATCTGGGTTCAAGGGTGTGTTTCCTCGCGAACTTCTTCACCAATACCCAATCTCCGGGGTTTAACCTGTGCGATCCTGTGTCTAATTCAGGATCTGGGATAGAGGAAAACACTTGTACATGGATACGGGTTAATTCTTGAGATAAAGCAGTCACATAATCAGTTAATACATCAGATTGTAGTTGCAACTGTTGTGGAAAATAACAACCCAGTCTGGGGGCTGAACCAAACAATATCTCATAGGGTGACAAACCATGATTTCCCCTTGGGGTGTACCTGACACTGAACAGGGCAATGGGTAGGCGGTCTGGCCAACTCATTCCTGTTTCCTGAGACATTTTCAGCATCCTGGACTTTATTGTGCCATTTAGTCTTTCCACCCTCCCACTACTCTGAGGGTGGTATGGGGTGTGAAAGGCTAGTGTGACCCCTAAGGCTGTCCATATCTCTTTGGTTACTGAGGCCATGAAAGCCGACCCCTGATCACTCTCTATAACTTCTGGGACACCATATCTGCACACTATTTCGGACAAGAGTCTTTTTGCGGTAGTCTTTGCGGTCATGTTGGATAAAGCATAGTCATATCGGCCGCTTCTTGGCATCTGGATGTGGTCAATCTGTATCCGCTGAAAGGGGTATTGGGCCTTCGCCAAGTGTTTCAAGGGTACCTTTTCTGTTCTTCCAGGGTTGCATTTGGCACAGATAGCACATGATCTGCAGAAGTTGTTGGTAAGCGGGGTGATGCCTGGGGCTAGGTAGTATTTGTTGATTAAGGCATTCATCAGAGTTTTTGACAGATGAGAGGCACCATGGGCCCATTGTACCACTGCAGGGAACATTGTCTGCGGTAGGCACGGTCTCTTGTTTAACTCCATGATTCCTTCAACTTCTGTGGCTCCTTTCTTGATCCACACATCCTTTTCTTCTTTGTCAGCTGCCTCCTGTTGTTCCTTGAGGTAAGTTCTGCTCACAGGAGGGTTTTGCAGAGTCATAACTGTTTGCGCTGTCTCTTCGAGGTCATCTATTGGATCGTCTAGGATGGGTGCTGCATTCACTCTGCTGACCACTTCTTGCATCCCATCTGCTGCTTGCTTTGCGGCAGTATCTGCCAGGTGATTGCCTCGTGCTTCTCGGTAAACCATCTTGCCGTGCGCTTTTACTTTAAGTATGGCTACATGTGTTGGGAGAAGTAAGGCATCCATCAAGTTCTTGATAGCTGTGCTGTGTTTCACAGGTGTTCCTGCAGCTGTCAGGAACCCTCTAATTTTCCAGATGATCCCAAAATCGCAGGCCACTCCCAGAGCAGACCTCGAGTCTGTGTAAATGTTGGCTCGCTTGCCTTCGGCCAATTTGCATGCCATAGTTAGAGATTGCAGTTCTGCTTCCTGGGCAGACATAGAGGGGGGTAACGCTGAGGCCTGGAGAACTGTGTCTTCAGTAGTGACTGCATATCCTGTGTGGTACCGTCCAGCCTCATCTGCATGTCTGGGACCATCCACAAAAATTGTCAGGTCAGGGTTCTCAAGGGCTGTTTCACTGACTGTCTGTAGGTGTGATGTCTCCATCTTCATCACTTCAAAGCAGTCATGAGCAGTTTGGTGAGGATCAGCTTCCAAAAAGGTTCCCCCCTCGAGAATGGGAAGCAGAGTGGATGGGTTGAGAGTATTACATTGAAGGATGGTAATGTTGTCGGGGAGAAGCAAGGCACACTGAAGTCTGAGGTGCCTCTGTGAAGACAGGTGTCTGGGCTGGGTCTGGTTCAGTATGGCAGTGATGTCATGCGGGGCGAGGAGGGTTAAGGGATGGCCCAGAACGAGGTCTGCAGTCTAGTCTAGGAGAATTTGGGCCGCAAAAACAGCTCTGAGGCAGGAGGGTCCCCCCCTCGCCACTGAGTCCAATTGGCCAGAGTAGTACCCAATGGGTCTGAGTCTACTGCCATGGTTTTGGGTTATAACTCCTGTGGCATGTCCTTGTCTCTCTGAGACAAACAGTTTGAAAGTCTTTCCATAGTCAGGTAGGCCCAAAGCGGGGGCCGTCCAAAGAATTTTCTTCAGAATTTCAAAGTTGTTCACAGCTTCTGGTGAAAGCAGGAAGGGGTCGGATTTCAAAGCTTCGTAGAGCGGTTGCATCAAAAGGGAGGCTTCTGGGATCCAAGCACGGCAGTAGGAGATTAGTCCTAGGAAAGCATAGAGCGGCTTCTGTCCTTGAGGCAGGGGGATGGCCTTGATTGTAGCAACCCTTTCTTCAGTGAGGTGTCGGGTGCCTTGGGAGATGCAATGACCTAGGAAAATCACTTTCTCTCTACACCACTGGACTTTTTGCTTTGAAGCCTTACAACCTTGTTCAGCCAGGTAGTGGAGGAGGCTCTCTGAAAATATGGAGGCATCACCGAAGGTATTCGCACACAGCAGGAGGTCATCAACATACTGGAGGAGGCATTGGTCTTGGTGGGCGGTCCAAATACGGTGTACCAGAGGCCATCATGAGAGGAGTAATTCTTTTACTACCCTGTGCTGATTCTAAACCCTTTGCCACCAACAACAACTTATCACTTTCCATTGTCTTGTACTCTGGTCATGTTAGAAGCAGACCCTTTCGGATTGGTTCCCTAAGACCTGAGACAAAGGCAGCAGTCAGCATCTGCATGTGTGCTTTGATCTGCTTGCTGAACCCAAGGTCATCGAACACTTGTGTAATTCTGGTATGAAATTTCTCAACTGTTTCCCTCTTATCTTGTGTCATATCCTGTATACCGGTCGCTTGATCTGCCAAGCGATCCTGAGCCCATGTTTTCAACTGGGCCCCGAATTCGACCCCCGAATTCCAAGTATCGAGGTCATACCGTATATTCTCATTAAAGCATTCTCCCATTATTGGCCAGTAGGTGTCCCCTGCTTTTATTTCACACAGACTTTTTAAATCCCGCCATGCACAACTATATGATTTCTGGATCTGCTCAATCCTTCTATAAATAGCCATGGGCTGTTTTTCTGGGTCCAACCAGGCTGACAGCGTTCTTGGGAGTGAAAGTTACATACATCAGGGGGGCCCCGGGGGTGGTCCATTGTGTGTGGGTGGTTGGCCAATGGGGGGTCGTGTTAGACCCCTTCCCCCAGGTACAGGCGGCCAGTGTGAATCAAGTCCTTGAAGCCAGTGTTGAGAAGGGTAAGGAGGTTGGGAAGGGTATTGTGGTGACACATATGAACCGTTGACCAGGGAATCCATGTTAGTCTCGGAATGTGGGTCATATTGTGGGAATGTAACATTATGTCTTGGTGGGACTGTATTCGGGGGGGCCAGTGGGACCGTGGTTGCACTGGTGCCTATGTTAGTTATACCCCCCGACACCACAATGTTCTGTGCACGGGGATTTGTCTGGTCAGGACTATGGTGGGAAGGACCGGCATGAACTGCCGATGTATACGGCCATTTTGGTTTGTTTCCTCCTCAATCCACCCTTCTTCAGCAATAGCTTTCGCAACCTTAAACCAGGAGTCTGCTATACCTAGTAGGTCATGATCTTTTAACAGACCTCTTTTCCTTCTCAAGAGAGAGCGCCATTCGTCTACTTGTAATCTCCCACCCAAATGCATGTCAATCTCACATATTTTGCTAATTTCTTCCCCTTCTTAATGGCATCTTCTCCCTCCCGTTCTAACACCAAATCACAAGCTAATCGGCCCTCTGTGGGCCTAATCAGTTTATTTCCCATCCTTCACAATTCTCAAGTTAAATGAAAGATAGGAAGGGATTGAGATAGAGAGAGAGAGAGATAAAATTAAAGACTTGAAGTTGATATAGACAATGAGGAAGTAAGAGATCTTTAGTAATAAGTCACTTTGTGAAGGCAGAGAGAGTGAGACCAGATGATGATTAAAAGATCCCTTGTAAGACAGTTATTGAGGGGACATACAATGAAAATCAACAACCATTATTCAATGGGCCTTTCTAAACATTCCTAACATGTCCCAGTGCAACACCCAAATTCCTCACTCTATCTTTCTCTGCCTCCTCGTAGTTTTCTGGTTGCTGAGGTTGTAGGGGACACCTTTTGCTCCCCTGTCCTCTTAATACCGAACAACAATCCTCAAATACACTTAGGACATACATGACATCACCACAATCAATGTGGCAACCAAGGTGAAATATGGGATTGATTATCCTCACGGGATCCCCACGTCCTCGCCTCGGGCGTATGTGACGCCCCCTCTTGGTACAATTCCCGTACTCTTGGTACAGTTCCCGTACTCTTCTTAGTACAATTATTTATTCCCCCAAGAGGAGTTTAACCACATCACCTCCATCCGTGATGATATACTCAATCCCTCCTTCCCAAAAGGTGGTTCCCACAAGACAAACAGACAAACCCCAACAAAACACAAAACACTCCGAATACAGGCGGGCCAGAAACAATTGCAGGTTCATATAAATGGACTCGAGAGAAGATATATACCTGTCTTTTAGGCCTCAGGAAGCCGATGTCAAGACTGAAATCAACCAGATACGGATGCGGACTAAACGGTAGCCAAATTATTAACGTTGCTCTCTTTCTTTTAACTCTTGCAGTTTCACATGAAGGGAGAAGCTGGCAGACATCTTAATTATGATTAAATGTGTATGATTAAGGTTGATAACTGATAATGAAAGATAAGCACTTATATCTATAAGAGTACCAGAAGTAGGCATTTCACTTATAACACTCATGATCACATCCATTACAGTACTGCCTCGAAGGAGGCCACCATGAGTCCCAGGACTCGCATGCAGAAGCTTATCGACGACCACCTGTGGTTCATCAGCAGTTTTACCGCGACTCTGACAGTCTGCAGCTTGTCGGAAGGGAGAAAAACTCTTGCTTCCATGGAGTCCAGCAGTAAGCCTAGGTACTCCAAGCGCTGAGTTGGTACGATCACCAACTTTTTTAGGTTCAACAGCCACCCAAATTCCTGCAGGGTCTGCATGGTGATCGTCACATCCTCCTCTAATTCTGAGGTGGAAGATGCTCTCAGGAGGAGATCGTCTAGGAAACCTACGATTGTGATCTCGCGTTGTCGCAGCAACACCAAAACAGGAGCCAATACCTTGATAAAGACTCGGGGGGCTGATGCCAAGCAAAAAGGGAGAGCCACAAACTGGTAGTGGGCTTCCCCAACTGCAAATTGCAGAAACTTCTGATGCTGAAGGCATATAGGTATGTGCAGGTACGCATCCTGGATGTCCAAAGACGCCAGGGAGTCCCCTTGATGGAGTGCAGCAACTACTGAGCGAACTGATTCCATTCTGAACCTCTGTACTTTTACAAAGTAATTGAGGGCTTTCAGGTCCAAGATTGGACGTACCCCTTCCTTTTTGGGGACTACAAACAGATTGGAGTTGAACCTCTTGAACTGGTACTATCACCCCACGACTCAGCAGGTCCCTTACCGCCCCTATTAGGGCCTCCTAGTGAGCCAGGAGTACGGGTATGCTGGAGGGGAATAATCTGTTTGGTGGCTAAGAGAGAAACTCTATCTTGTAGCCAGAGGAAATCAGATCGCAGACCCATTGGTCGGACAGCCGAGAGGCCCACCGGGCTGCAAACTCTCGAAGGTGACCCCCACCCGTGTTGCGGGCGAGGGCAAACCTTCATGCGGTAGCACTTTTGCTTGTAGGCTTGTTAGGCTTGTGGTTCCAGGGACGCTTTTGTCCTTCAGAGGTCATCCTGTTGGGCTGGGGACGTTTAGCCAGCAGATGAAAAAGCCACTTGTGAGCGGAAAATTAAGGCTCTTGCCTACGGCGTGGCTCCTTAGCCTTCCTGGCCTGTGGGAGTAGGGTACTCTTACCCAGGGGTCAAGTCTTGGGGAAAAAAGTGTGGAAACTCCCACCCAAGATCCACTCGCCCACCAAAAAAAATAAAAAATGATACGTTCATATGCACAATTGCTTCAAAAGTGGTATTTTTCATCCAATTTTCGTATTGTGTGTATGAAGCTTAACGGTTAGTACATACAAAAAAAACAATCCTCAATAAACATAAATACGGTAATTCTTTGCATAATCAGCATTCATTCAAGTGTGCTTCCATGCAAATGTGAACATCATGTTCTGATCATTATTGGGGAATTTTATTTTGTATATAGAGTGTTTATGTGGTGAGTTTATACTTTTCATTGAACAGAGTTTGGATAACACAGGGTTAAATGGAAAGGTCATAAATTAACTGCACATTATCTGGACAGAATGCTTGGGGAGATAGTGATGTGTTCCTGCTTAGGAGATGTATGTTAACTTGGGGGCTGCAAACTCTGCAGGGCTCCAACACACACTCACTGCTATTCCAACCCACATATTTCCACATAAACTTCCCTCCTGGCATTAAACTTTGCCAGGTATTGTGCTCAGCTTACCACCCCAAACTGATGTTCCTCCCTCAGCTCACCTCTCTCTCTGCATGTCCTGTGAGCAGAATAGCTGTGCTCCTCCTCTGGGTTCTCTCATCATATGGCACTGAAGATAGAGGAGGGGGGTATTCAGCGGGACACACAGAGCAAGTATGCAGGAGACTGGGGGAGGGGAATGAGGAAACAGAAAATCAGGAGGGGTCGGCGGGGAGGAGTGCATCACGAAAGGTCTGGCTAAATACAATCTCTTAGCAGCAGGGACCTGATCTACCCGTCAGCTAGCTGTGATTGACAGGTAGATCGCAGCGGAAGCTGTCATGGGGCCCCTACTGGCAATGCCTGAATAGTCAGGTGTGCGGAACTTACTATTGCGAGCTGTGTCGGCAGCTGTTGGTGTAGCACCTGCCACACAGCTTGCATACTTCAAAGTCTTGCAGGACGTGGCTGCTAACAGGAACTGAGTTCCTGTTGTGGAAAAAGTACAGGAACTCTGTTCCCATGCGTTCCCGCAGGACTTGAGCTCTGCTCTTACCACCTGTGCCATTTTTAATAATGTCATCCAATGAGGCTCCAAAGAGCTGCTCACCAAGGAAGGGTAGATCCGTCAGGGATTTTTTATATGCCTGGTAAGACAACCAGCATTTTATCCAAATCAGGCGCCTCAGCACCACTGCTGACACTGAAGCCCTGGATAACAGAGGGAGGGTATCCAGGGCCGCATCACAAACGTACTTAAGGCCTTGCACTAACTGGTCTGCTAGTTCCATGCAGACAGGGGAAGCCTGTTGTTCCCCTAATTCGGGGTGCAAAAGTTTTGCCCACTCAGTAAGTGTCTGTGACATAAGTGTGGATGCCAGTACTGGTTGCATTGTTGACCCCCCAATCGTAAACAAGGAACAAGCCACTGCCTCAGCCTTTCTGTCTGTGGGGTCCTTAAAGGCAGGAGTAGGGTTGCCACCTTTTCTTCAAGCCAAACCCGAACACTTTCACGGCGCACAGCAATTTTTTTGTACTACACTCTAATATGATTCGATTAATAAAAGAAATGTCAGTTAAAATATGAAACTAGCCTACCTTAAAATTGGACACTGTCAGCCAGTAGGGCACTGGATGGTATCAGTAGAGCAGTGGACGGTGTCAGTAGGGCAGTGGGCGGTGTCAGTAGGGCAGCGGACTGTGTCAGTAGGGCAGTGGACTGTGTCAGTAGGGCAGTGGACTGTGTCAGTAGGGCAGAGAACGGTGTCAGGAGGACAGTGGACGGTGTCAAAAAGGCAGTGGACGGTGTCAGTAAGGCAGTGGACGGTGTCAGTAGGGCAGTGGATGGTGTCAGTAGGGCAGTGGGCGATGTCAGTAGGGCAGTGGGCGATGTCAGTAGGGCAGTGGACTGTGTCAGTAGGGCAGTGGACTGTGTCAGTAGGGCAGTGTCAGTAGAGCAGTGGGCGGTGTCAGTAGGGCAGAGAACGGTGTCAGGAGGACAGTGGACGGTGTGAAAAAGGCAGAGGACGGTGTCAGTAGGGCAGTGAACGGTGTCAGTAGGGCAGAGGATGGTGTCAGTAGGGCAGTGGACGGTGTCAGTAGGGCAGAGGATGGTGTCAGTAGGGCAGTGGACGGTGTCAGTAGAGCAGTGGATGGTTTCAGTAGAGCAGAGGACGGTGTCAGTAGAGCAGTGGATGGTGTCAGTAGAGCAGTGGATGGTTTCAGTAGAGCAGTGGACGGTGTCAGTAGAGCAGTGGATGGTGTCAGTAGAGCAGAGGACGGTGTCAGTAGAGCAGAGGACGGTGTCAGTAGGGCAGTGGACGGTGTCAGTAGGGCAGTGGACGGTGTCAGAAGGGCAGTGGATGGTGTCAGAAGGGCAGTGGATGTTGTCAGAAGGTAGTGGATGGTGTCAGTAGGGCCGTGGAAAGTAACAGATTATATATCAGACAGTACCTGTGCCCCCCAATAGAGACCTCCATTACAGCGAGACAAAAAAAAACCTTACCTTGCAGGAGCCGCTGCAAAGATGTGTGTGAACCTGTTAGGGGGCGGAGTCTTTAATACCATGCCTTCTCCTGCAAAAGCGTCCCTGGTTGCTAGGACACCAGTCTAGTGGCCCTCCATTCACTGTCTCTGGCGGCATCGGTGCTGGCGGCTGGGTAGGAGAAAGAGAATGCACAGACAGTGCAGTGTGACCTGGCTGCAGGACATTAGCCCTGCTGGAGCAGGGGAAGAAGGGAGGAGGTGCGTGCTGTTTGGGGGTAGCTGACAGAGGAGCAGGGGGTAGCTGACAGAGGGGGGTAGGTGACAGAGGAGAGGGGACTGACAGAGGAGAGGGGACTGACAGAGGAGGGGGAGCTGACAGAGGAGGGGGAGCTGACAGAGGAGGGGGACTGACAGAGGAGAGGGGACTGACAGAGGAGGGGGAGCTGACAGAGGAGGGGGACTGACAGAGGAGGGGGGCAAACAGAGAGGAGGGGGGCAAACGGAGAGGAGGGCTGACAGAGGAGGGGGTCGACAGAGAGAAGGGGGCTTAAAGAGAGGAGGGGGGCCGACAGAGAGGAGGGGGGCCGACAGAGGAGGAGGGCTGACAGAGGAGGGGAGCTGACAGAGGAGGAGGGCTGACAGAGGAGGAGGGCTGACAGAGGAGGGGAGCTGACAGAGAGGAGGGGAGCTGACAGAGAGGAGGGGGCTGACAGAGAGGAGGGGGGCTGACAGAGAAGGAGGAGGGGGACTGACAGAGGAGGGGAGCTCACAGAGAGGAGGGGAGCTCACAGGAGGGGGGCTGACAGAGGAGGGTGGCTGACAGAGAGGAGGGGAGCTGACAGAGAGGAGGGGGCCTGACAGAGGGGAGCTGACAGAGGAGAGGAGGGCTGACAGAGGAGGAGGGGGGCTGACAGAGGAGGAGGGGGGCTGACAGAGGAGGAGGGGGGCTGACAGAGAGGAGGGGAGCTGACAGAGAGGAGGGGGGCTGACAGGAGGAGGGGAGCTCACAGGAGGGGGGCTGACAGAGGAGGGGGGCTGACAGAGAGGAAGGGGGCTGACAGAGAGGAAGGGGGCTGACAGAGGAGAGGGGGGCTGACAGAGGAGAGGGGGCTGACAGAGGAGGGGGGCTGACAGGGAGGAGGGGAGCTGACAGAAGAGGGGGGTTGACAGAGGAGAGGGGACTGACAGAGGAGGGGGAGCTGACAGAGGAGGGGGACTGACAGAGGAGGGGGGCAAACAGAGAGGAGGGGGGCAAACAGAGAGGAGGGCTGACAGAGGAGGGGGTCGACAGAGAGAAGGGGGGCTTAAAGAGAGGAGGGGGGCCAACAGAGAAGAGGGGGGCCGACAGAGGAGGAGGGCTGACAGAGGAGGAGGGCTGACAGAGGAGGGGAGCTGACAGAGGAGGAGGGCTGACAGAGGAGGGGAGCTGACAGAGGAGGGGAGCTGACAGAGGAGGGGAGCTGACAGAGAGGAGGGGAGCTGACAGAGAGGAGGGGGGCTGACAGAGAAGGAGGAGGGGGGCTGACAGAGGAGGGGAGCTGACAGAGAGGAGGGGAGCTCACAGGAGGGGGGCTGACAGAGGAGGGTGGCTGACAGAGAGGAGGGGAGCTGACAGAGAGGAGGGGGCCTGACAGAGGGGAGCTGACAGAGGAGGGGGGCTGACAGAGAGGAGGGAAGCTGACAGAGAGGAGGGCTGGCAGAGGAGGGGAGCTGACAGAGGAGAGGGGAGCTGACAGAGGAGAGGGGACTGACAGAGGAGGGGGGGCTGACAGAGGAGGGGGACTAACAGAGGAGGGGGAACTGACAGAGGAGGGGGGACTGACAGAGGAGAGGGGACTGACAGAGGGGGGGGCGTCGACAAAGAGAAGGGGGGCTGAAAGAGAGGAGGGGGCCGACAGAGAGGAGGGGGGCCGACAGAGGAGGGGAGCTGACAGAGGAGGGGAGCTGACAGAGAAGAGGAGGGCTGACAGAGGAGGAGGGGGGCTGACAGAGGAAAGGGGGGCTGACAGAGGAAAGGGGGGCTGACAGAGGAAAGGGCTGCTGACAGAGAGGAGGGGGGCTGACAGGGAGGAGGGGAGCTGACAGAGAGGAGGGGGGCTGACAGAGAGGAGGGGAGCTCACAGGAGGGGGGCTGACAGAGGAGGGGGGCTGACAGAGAGGAAGGGGGCTGACAGAGAGGAAGGGGGCTGACAGAGGAGAGGGGGGCTGACAGAGGAGAGGGGGGCTGACAGAGGAGGGGGGCTGACAGGGAGGAGGGGAGCTGACAGAAGAGGGGGGTTGACAGAGGAGAGGGGATTGACAGAAGGGGGCTGACAAGGGGGAGCTGACAAAGGGGGGACTGATGGAGGAGGGGGCTGACAGGGGGCTGACAGAGGAGAGGGGACTGACAGAGGGGGGTTTACAGAGGGGGGGGCTGACAGAGGAGGGAGGCTGACAGAGGAGAGGGGACTGATGGGGGGGTTTACAGAGGAGAGGGGACTGACAGAGGGGGGCTGACAGAGGGGGGCTGACAGAGGAGAGAGGACTGACAGAAGAGGGGGGTTGACAGAGAAGGGGGCTGACAGAGGGTGGGGGCTGACAGGGGGGACTGACAGAGGAGGGGCTGACAGAGGAGAGGGGACTGACAGAGGAGGGGGCTGACAGAGGGTGGGGGCTGACAGGGGGGGACTGACAGAGGAGGGGCTGACAGAGGAGAGGGGACTGACAGAGGAGGGGGCTGACAGAGGGGGGGGGGGTTGACAGAGGAGAGGGGACTGACAGGGGGGGTTTACAGAGGAGAGGGGACTGACAGAGGGGGGCTGACAGAGGAGAGGGGACTGACAGAGGAGGAACTGACAGAGGAGAGGGGACTGACAGAGGGGGGCTGACAGAGGAGGGGGCTGACAGAGGGGGGGTTGACAGAGGAGAGGGATCTGACAGAGGAGGAACTGACAGAGGAGAGGGGACTGACAGAGGGGGGCTGACAGAGGAGGGGGCTGACAGAGGGGGGGTTGACAGAGGAGAGGGGACTGACAGAAGAGGGGGGTTTACAGAGGAGAGGGGACTGACAGAAGAGGGGGGTTTACAGAGGAGAGGGGACTGACAGAAGAGGGGGGTTTACAAAGGAGAGGGGATTGACAGAAGAGGGGTGTTTACAGAGGAGAGGGGATTGACAGAAGAGGGGGGTTTACAGAGGAGAGGGGACTGACAGAGGGGGGTTGAAGGAGGAGAAGGGACTGATGGGGGGTTTACAGAGGAGAGGGGACTGACAGAGGAGAGAGGACTGACAGAGGAGAGGGGACTGACAGAGAGGGGGGCTGACAGAGGAGAGGGGACTGACAGAGGAGAGGGGACTGACAGAGAGGGGTGCTGACAGAGAAGGGGGCTGACAGAAGAGGGGGGTTTACAGAGGAGAGGGGACTGACAGAGGGGGGCTGAAGGAGGAGAAGGGACTGATGGGGGGTTTACAGAGGAGAGGGGACTGACAGAGGAGAGGGGACTGACAGAGGAGAGGGGGGCTGACAGAGAAGGGGGCTGACAGAAGAGGGGGGTTGACAGAGGAGAGGGGACTGACAAAAGGGGGACTGACAGAGGAGTGGGTCTGGCATGGTGCTGGGAGAAGAGAGCCACTGTGAGTTGCAGCGTTTAGGATTCATTAGCCTAGCGCTGCATTGACAGGGGCGAATGGACCGGGGGACTGACTCACCACTCGTCATTCACCATTGGCAGTGAGACTGCCAAAAATCATTAGCCTTGCTGGAGCAGGGGAAGGAGGGGGACCCGGGGGAGCGCGCTGCTTGCAGGAGAGAGAGCGCATTCAGTGCAGGCTGCATTTGCCGATCGGCACAGCCACACTTTTACTGGGGGAGAGGTGCCTGAGGTGGGCGGAGGAGAACACTCACCACTGAAGCCACACAGGACAAGAGCCGTCAGGGGGGCAGGTGCTATTGTAGAGTGTACATCCAGTGACGGAGGTCGCGCTGCTGGAGGGACACAGGGTGGAGCGCAGCTACAGGAGTGGGGGGCTATGCTGTTGGTGGACTGGAGGTATGATAAACTCTCACCTCCCACACTGGCTGGAGCCTATGCTGCTGTGTCCGGGTTTCAAGAGCAGAGAAACCCGGGCACAGCTGTCAAAACCCGGACTGTCCGGGTCATTCCCGTACAGGTGGCAACCCTAGGCAGGAGTCCCCTCTACTGGGATCGTGGTTACTTTGTTTAACCTGCATACTGGGGGGTCCACGACCGGAGGAGCCGACCATTTTTTGAGAAGGCTCTCCTCAAAAGGGTAATACACCGCCATGTATTTGGGGACCGAAAACGACTTGTATATGAACTTATTGAAATAAGTCAGATAAGTGCTCCAACACGCGCTTTATTGCACACAGACCTGGACGGGGACTCATTTTCACTGTCCGATCGGTCCTGGTCAGTGTCATCTGAAATGACAGAGCATGAGTCACCAGCCTCAGCGGGGTCCGAGTCTGCGTCAGAGCTCTCCCCTGAGGACTGGGGGGACGGGAGCCACTTTTTACCACCTTTGCGCCCGTGCACCGCCTCCATCTTGGCAACGAACGTGTTAACGTGTTTCTGAAGCTTTGCTGACCCTACCCTGTCTGCCACCTGTTGGGGACTTAGGACAGTGATGGTCCCACCCTCCTAACTGCTGCAGGCTGAGGGGCCCCCACCGCAGGACTCACCACCCTGTCCGAGTTCTGCTCTGTTCAGCTAGGTGTGCCTGTGTCAGCTCCCAAATGCCTTTGAGAGAAAACCGCGCTGTGCTGAGCCCCAGAGGACAGCATGAGCATCAAAAATGTGTTCAGGCTTCAACAAAATGGCCGCTGAGCGTCCAGTATAAAGGACATAATCACAGGGAAAATGGCCGCGGGACTACAGTAAAATGGAGTCTGACCATGCTACTCCTGCTCACACCAAAAATGGCCACCAAGCACTGTATGCAATGAGAGACAGTGAAAACAGGCAGAGGAAATGTCGGCAAACAGCGCTACAGCAATAAGCAGACACAGCCTCCAGACACCCAGGGGAGAGACCTACAGACATCCAGGGCACAGCTACCCAGCGCAGCCTCCACCCCAGGTGAGATCCCCCCCCGAGGCCCCTGTCTATGGCACACACACTGCTCAGCAGCCCATGCAGTATCCCCCACGGGGGGCGGGGGAGGGAAGATAGGGACAGGGAGAGAAGAGAGGGAGGTGAGGGACCCCCGAATCAACCTCCCAGACAATGCCCAGCTGCTCAGCCCCACCGAGGCAGAGAGAGCTGTGCTTACCAGTCCTGATGAGCTGGGGAACATTCCATCACAGACCCACTTTCCGAACAGTATGGGGTGGCTGCTGGCCTGGCACACTGTGACGCAGACATCAGTAGCCCGGTCATATGTGTGCCCCGGAGCATTACACCTACCGGCCGCCCCTGGAGCTGGGGGGCATGTCGTGGCCGACCCAGCGTGGAGCTCTGGTCTGCACACACTCGCTGGCCAGGCTGGGTAGACTACAAGGATAAGGGTATCCAGCCTGTCACCTAGCCGGGTGTTGATAGCAGATCACAGGATCTAAATATTGCGCAAAAGGCAAACTTCTGCAGAAAAAATCCATGGACCGATGGGTCTGCAGGATTCCAAGGTCCTTCTCCTTCACTAGGCAGAAAAAACACTGAGGCTGCAGGAGGCAGGCTGGGGGTTTGTTACCTAAGGGACTGCCCCTTGGGCAGAACTAGAAAGTTCTGGTTTTGTTGTAAATGTTAACATGTTCTGCCTAGCCCTCTCCTGAAGGTGGAGTAACAACAAGATGGTATAAGAAAGGAGCTGTGTCAGTTGGTGAACGTAAGAGAAAAATATTTTAAGCAACAGACAGCATGGATTTATGAAAGACAGAAGTTGTCAGACAAACCTGATTTCTTTTTATGAGGAGGTAAGTAAAACCTTGGACAGAGGGGTAACAATGGACGTGGTATACTTGGACTTTGCAAAAACGTTCAATACAGTTCCACACACATGGTTCATGTGTAAGGTAAAGTCTACAGGTTTGCAAATGTCAGTTTGTAAATGGATAGAAAACTGGCTAAAAGACAGAATTCAGAGAGTAGTGGTTAATGAGTCTTACTCTGAATGGTCTAAGGTTATCAGTGGTGTTCCCCAAGGTTCAGTGCTGGGGGCATATGATCAACATGTATAAATACATAAGGGGTCCATATAGTGAACTTGGTGTTGAGTTACTCACTTTACAGTCAACACAGAGGACAATGGGGCACTCTTTACATCTAGAGGAAAAGAGATTTCATCTCCAAATACGGAAAGGTTTCTTCACAGTAAGAGCTATGAAAATGTGGAATAAACTCCCTGCAGAGGTGGTTCTGGCCAGCTCAGTAGATTGCTTTAAGAAAGGCCTGGATTATATCCTAAATGTACATAATATAACTGGGTACTAGACACGTGCATTCGTTTTCGTCCGAATGCATTTTCGTCCGAATTTCAGCTATTTTCGTTTTCTTTTTTGACAAACGATAACGAAAGCACAAAATCCGAAAAACGAAAGATCCGACATAAATAAATGCTTTATTTTCGTTTTCATTGTTACAACAGTTCGATATAGAAGGAGATTTGACATGACTCTGACAATAACAATCTGTCTATAGAACCTGTGGTCGAATGTGCCTAACCTTACCTCTATTAGTCCAAGATTATATAGAGAAAATATTCGACAGAGAAAAAAGATTTGTCAGAGAGAAAAGATTCTGCAAGTTACTGTCCTAAAAAGTGTTTGGGGACCCAGGTCCTGCCCCAGGGGACATGTATCAATGCAAAAAAAAGTTTTAAAAACGGCAGTTTTTTTGGGAGCAGTGATTTTAATAATGATTAAAGTGAAACAATAAAAGTGTAATATTCCTTTAAATTTCGTAGGGGGGGTGTCTATAGTATGCCTGTGAAGGGGCTCATGTTTCTGGTGCTTAGAACTGTCCCTGCACAAAGTGTCATTTATGCAGGAAAAAAAGTCCTTTAAAATCACTCGCAGCTATTATGAATTGTCGGCTCCCGTAATACAGAGAACACTCATTGAAAGTCATTGATAAAAAAAAAATAAAAAAAATAAATAAAAAAGTGTGGGGGTCCCCCAAATTCAATTACCAGGCCCTTCAGGTCTGGTATGGATATTAAGGGGAACCCTGCCTCAAATTTAAGAAAAAATTTGACGTGGGGTTCCCCCTAAATATCCATAACCAGACCCTTCAGGTCTGGTATGGATATTAAGGGGAACCCCGCGTCAAATTAAAAAAAAAATTGATGTGGGGGTCCCCCTAAAAATCCATACCAGACCCTTTATCCGAGCACGCAACCTGGCAGGCCGCAGGAAAAGAGGGGGGGACGAGAGAGCGGCCCCCCCTCCCTCCTGAACCGTACCAGGCCACATGCCTTCAACATTGGGAGGATGCTTTGGGGGTCTGTGACCCTCAAAGCACCTTGTCCCCATGTTGATGAGGACAAGGGCCTCATCCCCACAACCGTGGCCGGTGGTTGTGGAGGTCTGCGGGCGGGGGGCTGGTTATGGATATTTAGGGGGAACCCCACGTCAAATTTTTTCTTAAATTTGAGGCAGGGTTCCCCTTAATATCCATACCAGACCTGAAGGGCCTGGTAATTGAATTTGGGGGACCCCCACGCTTTTTTATTTTATTAATTTATTTATTTTTTTATCAATGACTTTCAATGAGTGTTCTCTGTATTACGGAGCCGACAATTCATAATAGCTGCGAGTGATTTTAAAGGACTTTTTTTCCTGCATAAATGACACTTTGTGCAGGGACAGTTCTAAGCACCAGAAACATGAGCCCCTTCACAGGCATACTATAGACACCCCCCCCCCCCCCTACGTAATTTAAAGGAATATCACTCTTTTATTGTTTCACTTTAATCATTATTAAAATCACTGCTCCTGAAAAAACGGCCGTTTTTAAAACTTTTTTTTGCATTGATACATGTCCCCTGGGGCAGGACCTGGGTCCCCAAACACTTTTTAGGACAGTAACTTGCAAATTAGTCTTTAAAATTAGCACTTTAGATTTTGAACGTTGGAGTCCCATAGACTTTAGCAGGGGTTCTAAAGTAAGCTATATACTAGCTCCGTCGAATCTTCTTTATACATTCGACAGACACCATAAGCCTTCAAAGACAGATTCGACCGTAATTCATGTGGATTTTCGGACAAATGCAATTTTTGAACGAAAAATGAAATAAATAAAAACGAATTTCGGGAGTAACTAAATAAATTAAGTTTTCGGACGAAATTCCGAAACGAAATATTTTACTCTGCACATGTCTACTGGGTACTAATATTTAAAGGTAAAGTTGATCCGGGGAAAATCCAATTGCCTCTCAGGGGATCAGGAAGGAATTTTTTCCCCTGCTGTAGCAAATTGGATCATGCTCTGCTGGGATTTTTCGCCTTCCTCTGGATTAACTGTGGGTATAGAATTGGGTATATGGGATTGTATGATATTATTTTATTTTTTCGCGGTTGAACTGGATGGACTTGCATCTTTTTTCAACCTGACTAACTATGTAAATATGTATTGTAGCCAATCTAAAGAGTAGCTTTTCTGCAGTGGCTTGTGTAAGCAAGCATCAAAACAGCGTAGGGTCTGCAGAGGCTCCAAGGGTCACACATCAAGTACCAAAGGGCTGCAGGGTGCAAGAGAATTCTGTTAGGATAAATTCAAGACTTGAATCAGAATCATCAGTGACCATGTCAAAGTAAGAATGGAACTACATTATATAACGCAAAAGGCACACTAAGCACTGCAGCCAGTCCACAATTCAATTTTATCATGTCATGCCTGTCAAAACATTACTGCTTGCATGTGTTGTTAAATACAGTAAAATAATCATATGCAACGTGCTTAATATTCTCTTTTTGATTATAGGCTTGATGTATTAGTGTTTTGGAGTTACTTACCCTGGGCCAACAATCATATTCAAATTTTCCATGAAATCTGACTAGCGACTGTGGGAAATTCTTGGTAATTCATAGTAAGAACATGTTTCTACGTGAGACCTTGTGATGTTTAAATCCACTGATGAATTCCTTGCTGTGCCATTCCAATTAATCCATCAGACACATTTTCACACTTGAAGGGATCTAAAATCACATAATTAATTTCTTTTAGAATGTATTATGATCGCTGGTAACTGACAATAGCTGCACAGCGTTTACAGAGGGAAGGCACAGCTTCTCCTAGCAACACTGGTTGGAGCAGCAAAATTGAATGCGTACTTAGCTAGGTAATGGCTTTTCAGGAATAAAAAAACGTGGCTTTTGTCCTTTAATTTACCAACCAATGTGATGATTAATAGTTTCCACTTGTGTCTGTACTCACCGAGAATCTATCTTCAAAAGAACAAAGTCAGTGACATTTACAGTGCAAATGTATAGGAATATAGTGGTATGAACATTTCTAGCTTGTATGAATGCAAATGATTGCTCATCTCATATTCATACTTAGGTCCTTGTGTTAACAAGTATTTTGTTTTGGACTGTATTAGATTATATTCCTCTAAAGACTGTTTGTTTGTAGCGCCTCAGTTTGCATGAACTTTTGCAAAGTTATATTGTTAGTCTGGTTGAAAAAAGACACAAGTCCATCCAGTTCAACCCACAGAAAAAAAATACACGCACACAAATCGAAAACCTTCATATACACAATCCTATATCCATAATTGATCTAGAAGAAGCCAAAAAACAAAAAAAAACAACAAATCAAGTAAAGCATGATCCAATTTGCTCCAGTGGGCGGAAAAAAATATTTCCCGATCCTCCAAGAGGCAATATTCCCTGCATCAACATTACCTATAAATATTAGTATCAGTTATATTTTTGTGCATTTAGGAAAAAATCCAGGCCTATTTTGAACTGGCCAGAACCACTTATGTATGTATGCATGTTGACCATATACCCCTTTAATTTCCTCTTCTCAAAAGAGTAAACAAATTAACTGGCTCACATCTATTTACTGCAGCAGAATGGCACCATTGGGGAAACCCTGTATGGGTACATCATACCCTTTAGGAGCCACTAGGGAGCTCATACTGCACGGCAGGGGCCCCAATACATGTGGCCGGCGGGAACGATCGCCGCCAGCTACCAGAGATCATGCGCACGAGTGCCAGCACAGGGATATGTGTGTGTAAACACACAAATCCCTGTTCTGTCAGGGGAGAGGAGACAGATGGTTTGTTCCTACTAAGTTACTAAGTAGGAACAACCATCTGTCTCCGCCCACAGTCAGTCCTATCCCCATACAGTTAGAAACACTAACGAGGGACACATTTAACCCCTTGATTGCCCCTAGTGTTAACTCCTTCCCTGCCAGTGACATTTATACAGTAAATGTTTTATTTACACAGTGCATTTTTATAACGCTAATCACTGTATGAATGTCAATGGTCCCAAAAATGTGTCAAAAGTGTCTGATCTGTCTGCCGCAATGTCGCAGTCCCAATAAAAAATAAAATGCAGATCACTGTCATTACTAGCAAAAAAAAAAAAAAAGATAAAAATGCCATAAATCTATCCCCTATTTCGTAGACGCTATAGATGCCCTGGAAGATTTGCCTGGTTAATGACCGGGCCATTTTTTGCAATACGACACTGCACTGCTTTAACTGAGAATTGTGCGGTCGTGCAACGCTGTACCCAAACAATTTTTTTCTCCACAAATAGAGCTTTCTTTTGGTGGTTTTTGATCACCTCTGCAGTTTTTATTTTTTATGCTATAAACAAAAAAAGAGCGACAATTTAGAAAAAAACTAATATTTTGTACTTATTGCTATAATAAATATCCACAATTTTTTTTTTTTTTAAAAGATAATTTTTTTCCTCGGTTTAGGCCAGTACATATTTGTTGGTAATAAAAATTGCAATAAGCGTATATTGATTGGTTTGCGCAAAAATTATAGCGTCTACAAACTATGGGAAAGATTTATGGCATTTTCATTATTATTTTTTTACTAGTAATGGCGATGATCTGGGATTTTTATCAGGACTTTTCTTCTTCCCGAAGTTGGACGCAGACCCGCATGCGCGCTCTGCTTGTTTCACCTGCGGGGACTTCCTGGCCGATTCCCCATGTCAGTGGCGCTCCGACATCTGACGTCATCGTGCCGTTGCATGCTGGACACTGCCCCTCCGGGGGAGCTGCCAATGTGTGCCGCTCATTTCCTTGCTGACAGTCCTGTTGGCTGGTTCATATAGCGACACACCTACTCGGATTGGTCCACCCCTTGGTCCACTCTCACCTATGGGTCTAGATATCCGCCCATCATTTGGACATTGCATGTCTACCCCTGGGACTATTTAAACTTACTAGCAGCAGTATTTTTTTGCTGCATACTAAAGCTCCACATATTGGAGCAGTGATTCCTGCACTCCATCTGATTTTTGGTGAGTTAATAATATATACTTTTCTTTAGTTCTATTCACCTATAGATCCATTTTCCATCTTCTGTTCTTTATGCATTGCTATTCATTCGTTTTTGCTATTAGCATGCTATCAGAGTAGTTTTTAGGCTGGCTTTACCCTCTCCCCATACCTATGTTTTTTTATTTTATCTTTTGTTTTGTTTTTTGGGCCAAAATAGGAGTGGAGGTGTGTTGTTTGCAAGCTTCACTTGCAGCTAAGCTGTATATAAGTATACAGCGCTAGCGTTTACTATTTTTTATATACATGCCTGGTTTGTTGCTAAACTTACTCATTAAGACATGCAGTTACACATGTATATCTTTTTAGATACTTTGTTCTTAATTTTCCACTACTTGTATAAAAGTATCTACTTCTATTACATTTACGCCCATTGTAATTAGCTATATGATACTAGCTTAAGCTCTACATTGTGATTATATGCATATACAGACTTTTTTTCTATCATCTTAGTCTTTGTCTGATTTTTGGCTGCTCTTTGTGTATTAGCACATTCTCGTGCCAACTCTTGCTTTTTTCTGTAAGCCCTTGTACACACGGTCGGAGAATCCGTCGGAATGTGTCCTATTGGACCGTGTCGTCGGATAATCCGACTGTGTGTGGTATGCATTGGACTGATTCCGTCGGAATATCCGTCGGACCCAATTTTCCAACATGTTGGAAATATTTCCCGACCAACTGGGCCGGTCGGACATACTCCGATCATGTGTAGAGAATTTTGATCGGACCAAGTGCCACGCATGCTCAGATCAAATTCCTACATCAAAGCTATTGGCTACTAGCCTGAATGTAGTCCCATCGTAACGAAATTACGTCATCACGTTCTGAAAGATCGGATTTTTCGCCAACTTTGTCCGACCGTGTGTATGCAACAGTTTCGGACAAGATCCGACGGACAAAATCCGACGGGCAAAATCCGACGGATTTGGTTGTGGAAATCTCTGACCGTGTGTACATGGGCTAAGTCTTTTGCATTTGTCTGTAATTATTCGCCATGTTTTATGTATCTCCCATTTTTCTCTTGTGCGATTTTTATTGGGACTGCAACATTATAGCAGATAGGACACTTTTGACACATTTTTGGGACCATTGACACTTATACAGCGATCAGTATTATAAAAATGCACCGATTACTGTGTAAATGTCACTGGCAGGGAAGGGGTTAACACGAGGGGGCGATCGAGGGGTTAACTGTGTTCTCTCAGTGTGTGTTCTAACTGTAGGAGGAAGAAACTGACTAGAGGAGATGACAGGTCATTGTTCCTAGATAGTAGGAACACACGATCTGTCTCTCTTCTCCTCACAGAACAGGGATTTGTGTGTTTACACACACGCGTCCCTATTCTGGCTCTCGTGCCCACAATTGCACGTGGCAGGCAGTCATCACGTGGTTGCTATTCCTACTTAAAGGGCCAACGTACAGCTACAACGGCTGGAGGGAATGTGCTGACCTGCCGCAGTATAATGATGGTGGCTGGTCGGCAAGCGGTTAAAATAACTCTTTAGTTATCATTTATAGCTTTTTTTTAACTTTGACCGTGAGCCACATAGGTTTTACTTTTAGCCTTTTAAACGCATTGCCCATGGTGATATACTCTGCATTGTGTTTGCATACAGTCTTTTTAAAGAATTCCCATTTCTGTTCTGTGTTCATCTATACCAATATTCCCTCCCAGTTTAAGTCTTGGAGAGCAGCCCTCAGCCTTGGAAAATTTGTGCTCTTAAAGTTAAATGTTTTTATCTTTCCAGTATGTGCTTGTTGCTTACAGCTAACATTAAATGAAGTAGAAAGAGGACTGCAGTCAACAATAACAAGATGAGACCCTGGAGTTTGGGTTCAAAGACAATTCTTTCTGAATTATTCACTCATAAAACAAGCTTATATCGTGCCAAAATGTAATTATATTTCAGCAGGCCCCTGCAATTCAGTAATGTAACAGTAGTGGACAATAACATGATATAATTAAAGTCTTGCAAGAAGACAGAGTGAAAGGATCTACTAGGAATAAGTCATCATTACTGATCCCTAAGTTCACTGCAATTCCACTTTCCAGGATATGGATTTGCCAAAAGCTTACAGCTGAAGATATGTGTGGCAGTGCAATAGTTAGCAGATCAGTTACGGTAACTGCCAAAGGCACAAGTGTCAGGAAAACCCTGACATGCACTTTCCTTGATGTCTCTGAAAAGGGCAGAAATAAGATTGTGTCTTTCATTTTCAGAAATGTTTACAGCAGGGTCAAGGGAGCAATTCTTCAATACAGTAGATTTTTACTAGCGGGCACTATAAGTTTGCCATATAGCTCTTTTCAAACTTCTCAATAATTTTTCAGATTAAACTTTTATATGACTAAGCAAGATTGCCATTTTATTTTTCATAGAACAGGGACTTTTCAGTGGTACCAATGACACATCAAAATCTATCCTAAAATATTATATTAAAAAGTTCAAGACAAATATACAGGAACATACACAGTGTAAACACCCCTAGGCTCTCGCCCCATCAATTTTTATATGATACCACCTAGTGAACTGATGGTCCTTGAGCCTCAAATCTCTACATGTTTTATTGTGTGTTAACCCATCAGCTGCTAGAGATCAGCACATGTAATAACCCCTCACTGCCCACTTTTTTAATGCACAGTCTGCAGTGCATGTGTGTTAACTTCTCAGCAGACACTCTCCAGCACATATTGGATAACACCTCATATTTCTTCAATGCCGAATATAAGTCTCATCTCTGCTCCCCTGGTCCAATAGTGACCTCAGCTCCCTGTCCCATTTCTACTTTAACCCTTTAATTTTGCCAATAATTGTCTTTAAAGACCCACTCTGGGGGGAAAAAAGTTTTCACAGAACCTTCCTCCCACCTCCGTCTAACCCATCCTAACAGTCATTTTACTCCTCTAACCTGATGAAGGCAGATATACTCACCTAAGGCTCCTCTCCAGGTTTCTCACTGCCACCAGTTGAAACGTATTTGTAGTGGGGCTTCAGGCTGTAAGTGACACCTTGTAAGTATATGGTGGAACTGTGTCAAATGGTGGAAATGTGTCAAACTTTGGCAATTCATTTTACTTGCGTGTATCAATCCAGGTGAAACCGTGTAATAAAGCTGAATAAGTTGCAGCAAATGTCAGAAACCATTAAATCAGACCGAGACAGAAATAAAGTTAAATCACACTTTTTTAACAATAAAAGTAAAGAGAACAAACGTAGTCAAAACATAGCCAGAGTTAAGTAACTGGAATGGATAGTCAGCCAAGCCAGAAGTCAGGGATCAAAGTAGTGGAACAACAAGCAGGATCTGGAGCCAGAATGGATGTCAGCAAAGCACACACAGGAACGCAGGAGATGTTTCTTGTGATGTTGACCAAGGTGAAGGCAGAGACCCTCTGGACTGGACGGTTTAAGTAGGGAGGACTGACAAGCAGGATATGAACAACAGCTGAGTAACTTTGGAGAGAGATGGGAGCTGGCAATTGGCCAAGAGCTGAGCGGCCAACTCAGAGAAGGAAGGGCTGAGCCAAGCCCTGACAGCAAATATATGTATTAGAATAACATACTTGAAAATTGATTGATAGACTACATGACGTGCTAAATTCTAGAGTTATAAAGTAATAAAGAACATAAAAACTTAAGAAAATATATAAGAAAAAAGTTCATATAAATTATGTGATCAGTCCACAACCATATGATGAATCCAGGTGACTTAGATCAGAATGTCCATGTGTCCCAGGACCACTAAAACACATGTGCATACATCAATGACGATGTCTCCTTACCATAGGATATGAGACTATCTGTGAAGAGAAACCTGAAAATGCTTGTGCGGAAAAGCCTCTACTAGGTAGGAAGCTCCCCCACACCAGTCCTCCATCAATCAGTGATATAGAAAGGACTGCAATACCTACAATCCCATTCTGTCCCACGGGATTGTGGGTATTGGAGTCCTTTCTATATGCTGGCTTGTTTTTGTTTTTTTTTAAAGGTTTGTTTGATTTTCAATGAAACAATTCCAAAGACAAATCAACATGTGATTAAATAATACATGACTTAGAATTGTAGGGGTGAAAGTCTACATGGAATTGTCTATGAGGGGAAAAGGGGGGGGTGGGTAGGGAGGATGGAAAAGGCGGGGAGGAGGGGGGGTAGTGAACCCATGTTGATTTTAAATAACCTGAGCTATCAGGGAGCTTGGATAACCTAATGTTAGAACAGAAGTACAAGAAATTAGACCTAAAACAGAGTCCAAAGCAGCCTCCTGAAACATTCCATTACTTTTGGATAACACCACCAAAACTTGGGGAATAGTGGATGGTAGCTACATAGTCACCATGTCGGTAGTCCCATAACAGAAGATGTGGAGGTTGGCGTTGTAAAGAATAGGGTAGTTGCGGCCTTTTCCTTGTTCTTAGGATGATATTGTGTTGGATTGAATTGCCTCCTTAGTGTAAGATAGATCATTAAGGATGTGTCTGTTGTCTGATAGTGTCACTTTGTCCCTAAATGGGATCCATTTATAAAAGCGGATTATTTTTTGAAAACTAGAGAAGATAAGGTCCAATTTCTCTTTAGTGGTGTGTTGCCACTAGTTACTAACATTCACGCATATTCACCCTGCTGGCAGACATCCAAACGTCCCAATTATAGACAATGAAAAGTAATTTGCTTTGTTTTGTTTTTGTTTATTGGGGGGATATAACTTGGTTGGAGGAAAGGAAATATGGGATGCCTATAGATCAAATTACTTTGCCATCATATTTATAAATTAGAACTTCATTTGAGCCTTAAAGAAATGATGCACATGTATAACATCTACAGTCTCTTCCCTGCATCACCATGCAGATTATTGCTCCTCCTCTGCGTAACTCCTTCAGACTATTGCTCCAAGGAATCCTTCCCTCCTGCACAAACTTATTCTGTAGCACATTATGTTTCTTGTCACATCCTCTTCTTCTGAAGCACCTTCACAGCTCTCCCGGGCCTCCTTCCACAAATGGCACACCCCCCCAGATGGGGATGCCCTCCTGCTGCTGTCTAGTACTCCATTCTCCACTTCTCCCAGCCGATAACTTCCCCCAGTGGCCTGTTACCTCAGCTTATATGGGAGGCCTACCCCCTGGCAATTCCAGTTGGGGATTGGTCAGGGTTCCTCACATGAGCTGCCTGCCACCCCAGTTCTAGGCCCTGCCCCTCTTTCAGAACATTCTCCCTGGAAGCAGGGGAGGTGCCTGAGAACTAAAGTACAGGTGGTCACACCTACTGCTACACTAACCTGCCCCAGATCAAAAACAAACAGACCTAGCTTGCAGCATAGGCCTGCTTAAATTTCCTGACAGAACCTACAACACTATACCTTTAGCACCTACCTATGGTAGAAGGTGCTACTTTCAACCCTCACCAATTTACAGCTGGTCCCCAGCTGTGGAAAAAAAATAGCTTTTTTACAAAAATGACTCCTGGGCCCAGGAGTAAGGGCATCCCATAAAACAAGTTGGATGTGGGAAAGTAGAAAAACTTGGACAAGGCTATGATACAAATAAATTACTTACAAAAATATAGGTATTTACATTCTTGTAACATATTTATTCTGTACATTTTCACATAACATCCTAACTACAGTTCCCTGCAGCTAGACACATACACAATCCGAAGCCAGAGCATAGCTCCCGCAGGAGGAATACTCTGACTCCCACATTCTCTTCATTCTTCTGAACTAAAGTACAGGTGGTCATACCCACTGCTACACTAACCACTCCCTGCCCCCAGATCAAAAACAAACAGGCCTAGATTGCAGCATAGGTCTGCTTAAATTTACCTGTACTGACAGAACCTACAACACTATACCTTTAGCATCTACCTATGGTAGAGGGTGCTACATCTCCATCCTAAAAAGTCTTGATAGATTGGCTTTTACATCTTTAATGTTAGGAGGGAGAGTGGATGTCCACTTTTTGAGGATTGCTCTCCTAGCAGCTATGTAGCATGTAGAAAGCCAAGCTTTGTTGTGTTGTATAATTTTGATCTTTGACCTAGGCAGGTCTTGAATGGGGGCTTCTAGTTATCCAAACAGCAAAGGGTAAATGTACTTGTGGGGGTGAAGCCTGATGATTGTCATCCCCAAGAGCTCCACTTGGTTCCAGAAATATAAAATAAAATATAAAATAAAAGAGCAGAACCATAGTCTTTGTAGCAGGGAAGGCTTACAAGCTTTACACAGAGGGCAATTGGAGCAATCTGGAAGTTCTTTGGTAGTCAGGTGAGGAATGTATGCCCGATGAAGGATTTTGTATTGCTGTTCATGAAAAGATTAATTTGTTACAAAAGCACACGTGGTGTTGTAGCCTGCCAAAATGAAGTTTAGTGCCTCTGAAGATTGTAGGTCCTTGTTCCAAGAGATAGATGTGGTGGAGTGAACTGGTTTTGTGAAGAGAGAGTTTAAAGGTTTGTAAATGTCAGAAATTTTGTGACAATGCCAGTCTAAGAAGATGTCCAGGAGGGAGGATTTAAATAACGCAGGTTCCTAGGCAGGCAAGTGGTTGCCATAAAACGTGTTGCTTGGTGAATGTAGAGTAGGCATCTTGAATAATTGTAGAATTTGGGAGGAGGGGAGGGGTTTCCCTGAGGAGATATCAAACGGTTTGGCAAATCTGATGAGGGCATGCGAGGTCCATGTGAAGAAAGCCGCATGTTGCTGCGCTTGTGGAAACAACGGGTGGCAACAGATAGAGAGATGGCGGGACATAGTCCCAATTTCTTGCCAATCTCTTTCCAGGCCACAACTGTGTCCCAGATGAGGAGGTTGTGTTTTAATGAGGAGGGAATCCCATTGGTCCCGCAATGCAGCAACTCGAGTAATCCACGTAGACCTGTCATCTGAGATTCCAGCTCATATTTGGTATACCTGGAGCCCCGTGTTGTCCAGTCTTATCCCACTCTCAGAAGAACGGAAAGGTTGTAAAGTCTAATATTGAAAAGATAGGCTCCCCTTTCGTGTTTGGGAAGGAAAAGTTTATGCATTAAAATTCAAGGTCTGCGCCCCTTCCATAGAAAAATGGTTAAAGCTTTATGTAGTTTCTGTAGGTCAGGGGTGCCCAACATTTTGAAGAGCGTGGGCCGCTGAAGTGACTTTGTAACTGACTGGTCACGGGCCACAATGAGCGGAACAAGTGGATGACAGGTCTGTGTTCATGCTCCATATGCAGAGTGAACACGGACACAGCACACGCTACTCTATGGGTCCTCCAATTTAATCCACCCAGATTTTTTTTTTGCGGACCGGATTGGAGATAAGCAGGGTTAAATGGACATAGAAGTGAATGAAGGGTCCGATTCGGTCAAACTGATCACGTGAAAGGGGCCTAAGGCTGATATCACATTGATGCACCACGTGCACCTGTGGCTTTCCTACAGGTTAGCTGCACTCTACTATATCCTACAGGTGTGGTACGCTTTCTGCACCAAACTCGCCGGTAATAACAATAGTCTATGGCTCAGTGCAGGTAACTCGCAGGTGGATCAGTTTGAAAGCAGCCTAGTAACCACTGCAGAACAAATATGCCCATATATGTACTGTGATTCCAGTAATAAACGTACCTTTAATAACAGTCTTCCATTCAGGTATCACCGGCTGTAGCTGTCTCAATTAAAGTGTATTTGGTATCGCTTGTGCCAGGAGCTGGAGCTATACAGGAAGCTTCATTCACAACACTGATGCTCTGGGATGGCGGGTCAGCAACCTGAGATCTGGGCTTGCCAAACCACCATCCCAGAGCAAGAAGTCGCAGGTCGCATCAGAGCCAGGGCCACTGGTTGGGAACCCTTGCTGTAGGTCTTTGTGCTTTAATAATAGAGGGTAGAGCAGTTTTGGGAAACTAGCCATCTTAAATAAGTGGCACCTGCCAAACAAAATGAGAGGGAGGCCTGACCAGCTTTCTAGCTCCACAGTAATTTTAGATAGGATAGGGAGGAAATGGAGTTGGTAAAGAGAGATGGGTACCTTCCCTATTTTTATCCTCAGACATGTGATCTGGTTTTTGGCAATCGGGAAGATCAAGTTAGTCGCCGGGAGGGGGGGGGGGTCATGCATGGAAAAGGGCCAGTATTTTGCTTTTAGAGAAGTTCATTCTCAAGCCTGAACAGACCTGGAAGAAACTCAGGCACCTTGAACTGCTAATATCAGAAAGTCTCTAATATCCCCCAGAGAGTAGCCACTTGCAGCTGGGCACTTCATTATGGCAGTCAGCACTTTGATCCAGAACTTGTGACATCTTTGACCTTGAGTAACTGGTAACAGAAGTGAACAGGAACCTTTTTTCTCAGTACCTGGAACGTTCTCGGTCTCCTTGACAGTACTGGAAAAAGCATGAATTCGTCAGTATCCTTCACAACTCAGCAACCAGGCACTTCTCAGGATGCCAGCTTGTTGGCTCTCCTCCGAAGAGTCCTTCCCGGTCGCTTACACGAGCTGCGGTGCCCCTCCAAGCCGAGAGCACACCTTGAATCCTCCCTCAGTTACTGCGCCTTGGACCAGCCGGTTTCGAGACTTGGGAACAGACAGATCCTTACCCCAGACCAGGCGGGTCTATTGGGGTTAGCCAACCGAAGCATGTTGCAGAGCGCCGAATGCTCCCGTGACCCCTCGCGGGGCTACCCCGGTCCAGAATCAGGAACAGACCGCTAGGGCCTCACGAACTAACCTAGAACATGTGACTTCAACATCTTAAGTACCCTTCTCCAGATTCCTCAGCGGGGCCGGGCGCACCCACTGATTGGCTCCGGGGAAGCTGATACCTAAGACGTCCAACCAGGCCTGGTTCTGAGCCTGTCATGTGCACCTAACTGTACACATGACCAGGCAGAACTCTAACACAGCCCAGCCAAACTGATGTTAAAGTTAAACCTACACAATTAAGAATGTGGTGATGTACAACAAGAATGCAGTGACAACACTACGACAAGTCAAGAAAATTGAGTTCAATTCTTCAGAGCAGGCATCGAATTGTTTCCAAGCATGCGTTGAATTGTTTCCGAGCATGCATAGGAATTTTGTGCATTGGAATTGGTACAGACGATCGGAACTTTTTCAGACCGAAAAATTGAGAACCTGCTCTCAATCTTTTGCTGGCTGAAATTCGGCAAGCAAAAGTCAGATGGAGCCTAAACACGGTCGCATTATCTGACTCAAAGGATGCGGCAGAATACATAGTAAGTATGAGATGTAAAAATGTGCCTGTGAAACCAAATCGTGATAGGACCAGCCTCAACCAATGGAAACTGACATTTTCGAATGCGTTTTCTGCGTCGAGTGTGACTATGGCAATCTCGTCAGAGGGATTGGTCTTAGGCAATTTCTAGAACTGTGAGAACTTTTCTAATGTTGGACTCAGCAAACCTCCCTTGGGTGAAGCCCTCCTGTGAGGGGTGGATGAGGGAGGGCATGATAGGGGCTAATCTCCAGGTAGCCGGGACTAGCGAAGGAAGTCAATGTCGCCGCCTTTGGCTGGCCTGGTCACCTGGTATGGACTTAAAGTGGAAGCCCTACGCTGAAAAAACTGCGTGGGGGTCCCCCCCAGGTCCATATTAGACCCTTATCTGAGCACGCAACCCGGCCAGTCAGGAAAGGGGAGGAGACGAGCGAGCGCCCCCCCCCCCTCCTGAGCCGTACCAGGCCACGTGCCCTCAATATGATGGGTGCTTTAGGGAAGGGGGGCCGCGTGGCCCCCCACCCCAAAGCACCTTGTCCCCATGTTGAAGAGGACAAGGGCCTCTTCCCGGCAAAACAGAAGAGAAGAACAGAAGGCGGCAAAGACAGCGGTGACAGAAGACCGGGCCACCGCCAGTAAAAGAGCTGGAAGAAGGGGCGGAGGCTCGCAAGAAGAACCGAAGAGGAGGACAAGACCCCCGAAGTCAGAGGAAGAGGCGGCGGTGGCGACAGAAGAACGGGCCACCACTAGTAAAAGAGCTAAAGGAAGAAAGCGGAGGCCCGGCAAGAAGAACTGAAGAGGGGGACAAGGAGCTGTGCAATAAATTATTTTTAACCCTTGCGTGTTGTGTTTTATTTACATTTTTTTCACAGGTGAATGGGTAGGGGTACATTGTACCCCATACTCATTCACATAGGGTGGGGGGCCGGTATTCTGATAAGCCCCCCGCCTGCAAACCCCGACAACCAATGGCCAGGGTTGTCGGGAAGAGGCCCTTGTCCTCATGAACATGGGGGCAAGGTGCTTTGGGGTGGGGGGCGTGCCGCCCCCCTTCCCCAAAGCACCCCCCACGTTGAGGGCACACGGCCTGGTACGGCTCAGGAGGGGGGGGCGCTCGCTCGTTCCCACCCCCTTTCCTGACCGGCCGAGTTGCGTGCTCGGATAAGGGTCTGATATGGACCTGGGGGGGACCCCCGCGCCATTTTTTGAGCGTAGGGCTTCCCCTTTAAGTTAATACCAGGTGATGGGGCCAGCGACGTGTCAATCTCGCCGCCGAAGGCGGCGACGTTGACTTCCTTCGCTAGTCCCGGCTACCTGAAGATGCACTCAAAATGAACGGACTTTCCTCCATGTGTGGGCAAGTCCGTTCATTTCAAAAGTATGGCGGACAAGTACGCCGGAAAAGTCCCGTGTGTGGGCAAGTCCGCTCGTTCGGACAGTCCGGCGGACTTTCCGGCGGTTTGTCCACCAGACTAAGTCCGCCAGATAGTCTGATCATGTGTACGCGGCATAAGAAGAGTTTGTATAACTCAGATGTGTAACCGTCAGGGCTTGGAGCTTTGCCTGGAGCTAACGATTTAATTGCGCTGGAAACCTTAAAGCCTTGTACACACGGTCGGAGAATCCCTCGGAATGTGTCCTATCGGACAGTGTCGTCGGATAATCCGACTGCGTGTGGTATGCATCGGACTGATTCCGTCCGAATCTCCGTCGGACCCAATTTTCCAACATGTTGGAAATATTTCCTGACCAACTGGGCTGGTCGGACCTAATCCGATCATGTGAAGAGCATTTTGATCGGACCAAGTGCCACGCATGCTCACATTCAAATTCCGACACGGAAGTGCTCGTTCAGGTAAAACTACTGCTCGTAAGCGATATAGCACATTCGTCACGCTGCAATGTTAAAAATTCTTTCATCAAGCGCATTCTCTTGTTCTTTACAATGCTGCAAGAACGAACTTCTTTTGATGCTCAAAGTCACACACACTTCTCCCGAACGGATTTCATTACTCTTTTTTAACCATTTCAGCAATACAATTTTAGTTTGCGTCACATCTACACAATTTTAGATTTGTTTTTTTATTTTTTGGATGTTTTTGGGGGGGAATTCCCTAAAAATCTCCTTTAAAGACAGTTTGCTCATTCTCCTTATTTTTTTTATATTTTTTTTGTGTGTAAACTTACAACAACAACATTATTGTATTTTTTATATTTTCTTTTTTAATCTACAGGAGGTTGTTTAGTGTTGTTACCCCTTGTTATTTAGTTCACTTTGTATTTTTGAAATGTACCTGCCTGCTCACAAATAAACTGTACTTTTTGAAGGAAAACACATTACACAAGTATTTCATCAAACAAAAAAAAATGTATTTTGTTTGCTAGAAACTAAAAATAGGAACGCAGCACTGGAGAAACTTCTTAACTTTGGTGCAGCCTTTGGCCCCCAGGGCAGACATGACTAAATGAGATATAAAAAAATTGGTGGCCTGAGGAGTAGATATCTCAGGGAGAGAAGTCTGGTCCCGAAGTCCTAGAGAGCAGGAAATTCAGATGCCATTTCTGTCCCCAGGATGTGGATCTTCAAGAGGCTGCATCTTCTGGCAGACCAGACTGAACCCAGGCCATCACTCTCTGGTCTTCCTTTGGGACTTCCCACCAGGCATCCTTCCAGGCTGTGGCTGGGCTCCTGTAGCTGGGGCAGGAGAAGGAGGGCGTTGGTCAACCTCCTGGCTGCCACTTGCCACAGCCTCCCCCCGACTGAGGTCATCCTGTGTATGAAAAGGCGACATAGTTTTAGTTTTTTGCTCATCAATCACACCATTTTGTGCTCCTGGCTTTTGCTAATTGAATGTTACCAAATAGAACAGACTATCATTCTGACACCAGCATTTTTCTTTCCCGTCCTAATCATTTTTGGTCACTACTGTCTCTTGAGATGTAAATCCCAACTTACTGATCAATAAGAACATCTAGTTAACATCATTAAATGTAACACAAGAAATATGTTCAATAATGCAATACCTGTCTCAAGCTGGGCCCCACCACATGGTGCTAGCTGGAAGGCCCAGGTTGGACATCAGAAGCCTCAGCTGGGGGTGAAGGATGCCTTGGAGGAAGCCTGGAGAGTGGTGGCCTGAGTGGTGGCCTGGGTACCCCTTGGTCTACCAGAAAATGCAGCCTGTCAAAGTGCACCATCCTGGGGTAATAAACAGCATCTGTTTCTCCTGCTCTCAAGGACTCCAGGTGTTTCTTTCTCTCCCTGAGATATGTCATCTTCATGGCCACAATTTTGTGATTCAGATAGGTCATGTCTGCCGTGGGGACCATGATCCGCAACAAAGCAAGCAGTTTCTCCAGTGCTGCATTCCTCTTTGATCTGTCATTATAAAACTTGTTGTGGAACTGCCACAGGCAGGGCATCTCCATGTACAGTTCTATGAATAGCCCCATAAAGTTGGCATTTGTGAATGGATCCATATTGTCTGTAAGACACAACACAAGACAAACCCTCAAATACTGATAATGCAATTAAAATCCCTCCTAATCTTGTCCCAACATCGGCCTAGATAGAAGCAGTCTAGTCTAGTGAAGCACCAATTTAAAAATGTTACCTTCGTTTCCACGTTCATCGCGTCCGTGCCTCACACTCTCCTCCCAGATCGTACGGACGATACACACGTGTTGCGTTTTATATACAGTGCGCATGCGTCAAACTCTGCCCGCCCCTGACGTTCTTTCCAGACTATTCCCTGCCCCTTCGCTTCCCGCGCAGTGGGGAGAGCACATGGCGGAGAGAACACAGGTGCGCACTAATAGTTTCACTAACGAGGAGGAGGGTGAGGAAAGCCCGGAGCCTGAAACGTCCCGATCCAGAAAGACAAGATTTAAGGCCTCAAATATGTCTTTTGGAGAGATGTTGGAGATGGTCGACATATTGAACAGGACCGACTATGATGGGAAGTATGGACCTTACCCAAACCCAAATATCAGAAAGGCCAAGATCATGAATAAAGTTCTGAAGAGTCTTCTGAAGAATTTTGGGGTACGTTGATCCAAGGATCAACTGAGAAAACGCTGGTCAGACCTGAAACTGAGGGAGCACGAGCAGTACCTAAGGATCAAGCGTGTTCTTAAAAAAAGTAAGTAGTTGTTGTGTGTTCATATGATTATTCTTGCTTGCATACATGCTCCATGTGCTTTTATTTAATGTTGTGCATTTTTAAATGGCCACTTTCAAGGTCATGGTTTCGTTCGTTCGTATGAAACATCGTTCTGCAGGGAAGTATTCCAGCTTAACAAAGTGTCCCCAATAATGTTCTCACCTTGTAAGTCGGCCCAAAAACACAATTGTACAACACTTCCAAGCAATGTTTCATATTCCTATTTCTGCCCTCTGTGTGCTAATTAATCTTTGTTTACATTCTCATAGGGGAGAGAAGACTCGGCAAGTATGAGGACACCAGGGACCACACCCCTCCCAAAGAAGGCCAACTTCCAAAAGCAGAAACAGAGGAGCAGGAGCAGGAGCAGGAGGAGGAGGAGGAAGGAGAGATTGTGGAGGTTGGACAAATTGTCACCACAACAGGTGAGTGTCAGAGAACACAGCTTCCGGTAAGCTCATCAATGTATATCACCATATTTGGATTACATGGTGTGTTTGTTTGCTTTTTTTTGTAGGTGATGTGGAAGAAGATTCCCGTTTTTACCAGCGAAAGTGCCCAGATCTTGATCGGGGAGATAATGGGGTGCAATCGGGATTTGGAAATTGTACAACAAAACATCAATGATGTTAAAAATAAAATGAAGAACATCATTGATGTTTTGGGGAGAGTGTGAAAACTCAAAAACTAGATATGGTTTTATTTTTGCTTTTTAACATAAAAATGTTGTATTTTCAAAATTAAAAATTTAGAAGATGCACAGAGTGTGTAAACATGCGCTATATCCCATCATGGGGGATCAATGTACATGTTTTGTGTAAAGTGTCTGAGATGAAGGGGTTGCAGCCCCAAAGCATGTACATTGATCCCCCATGATCGGAGATAGCGCATGTTGACACACTGTGTGCATCTTCCAAATGTGTTTTTTTTCAGGGGTCACACCCCATGTGATGAAGGCAATATCAGCCCAGTTTGTACATACTCATGTCTGATATTGTCTTTGTAAGTTCCTGTGTTCTGTATTTTACGGTTTGATACATGCCTGTTTACACAAAAAAAAATATATGATTAAACTCTGTTTTGGATACACAAAATCTCTTGGTTTGTTGTAAAAACCTTTAATAAACGCACATATGAATGTGCTTGTATTAAAAAGTTGAATTTTCAACAATGTGTGGCTTTCTTTTTCATTGGGCATAAAATGTATTTGTAGTCAAATTTTAGTTTGTGCTGAGAAGGAGTGCGATTTACTAAAGGTAACTCCACTTTGCACTCCAAGTGCAGTTTCAGGTGTACTTTTGCAGTGCACTTGTAGTGCATAGTGGATGTGCCTTTAGTAAAAAGCACCCACAGTGAGGTGTAAATTTGGACAATCATGCCATTTTCCTGCCATGGTGCTGAAAATGAACACGATTTTGATCAGTAATGCACTACATACATTAGTTAACAAAAAGAAGGTGTGTGTGTAGCAGACCCACAACATAATAAGATTATCTGAAGAAGAGACTGTCCCCTCATCTCGCTCTGAACTTGGGTTTGCACTGTTGGTGAAAAAGGCACAACTTTAATAAAACTGGCAAAGTGGGAGGCCACAGTCTGCCATTCCTGTGGCGTTGAAGGACACTGTGTAGTGAAACAAGAACAAAAACTAGTAATTTGACAAATCAACATTGCATGCAGATTAGACACCCACATTTTTTGACAAAATTAGTATAACATTTTTTTAACAGAGTATTTAAAGCCTAAAGTATAAGGTCCCCTTATGAGAGTCATAACCCCCCATCCCCCCCATCTGATGGGCCCTTGCTAAAAAATGAGGGGGGATGTTTAGGACAGGTAACCCTCTCCACTTGATTGAGAGCTGAATGCCTAAATAATGTGTGATACTTTGGGAAGCCCCTCCTTAGTTACACTATTGGCAGCCCACTGGACAGGTAAGAAGTGTCATAATAACAAAATGGAAGCACATTTTGACATTCTGCTATTACATAGCAAGAAAATTAATGTGTTAAAAAAATAAAAATAGCATTTGAAAGTATTGAGGCAGGCCCTTACACTACATGCTTTGGTGAATTTGTCCATAAATGTGATCATGAAAAAGGTATTTAGAGTGTGTATTGGGTTGGGTCAAGTCATCAGATAGAGGATTGCTATCAGCTGAGCTAGCAGTTGGGGAGAGGGGGGTTACTAATGAGTTTGGCACAACTCCAAAAATCAAAAAAAGGTCACTTTGCATGAATTGAAGCACACACATCACATTTTTAGACATTTTAGGGGGTGTTTAGGGGAAAGCAATACTATGGAGCTGCCAAAAGACATTGTTAAGTGACTAGACTATAGTTTTAGGGGCCAAGAAGAGCATGGTGGGGAAGTTAGTGAGGCAAATATGCATGAGGACAAAGGGGCAGAGCATATGAATTAGAGCATATTGCAATGATGGTAATTAAGGAATGAGGAAAGAAATGCAAAACATTAGCAATCATGAAATACATAGAATGTGATGTTTAAGGATAAAACTTAGCAAAATATAGTCCTTCTGCAGGAGCTGAATGATGGCAGAACAGGTCTCTGGAATAATGATCCCCAGAGCCTGGGGGGAGATGCCTGTAGAGAACTTGAGGTCCAGAAGACTTCTCCCTGTCGCCAAGTAGCGCAACGTGGCGATGAGCCTCTGCTCCGGAGTGATGGCTTGCCACATGCAGGTATCCTGCCTGGTGATATAAGGGGTCAGCAAAGCCAGCAGACGGTGAAAAACGGGGTACGTCATCCTGAGAAAAATCCAGAAATGATCAGGATTATTCTCGCGGATCTCACGGAGCAAAGGCATGTGGGAGAACTGGTGACGCTGGCGCAACCAATTCTTGGTCCACAAACGCCTCCCCTCCCTGTTCATGGTCTGGGCTTGTGTCAAAGTCAAAGTAAGAACCCCAACAAGAAGCCCCTGCACAGCACAAACTGTACGATGAGTACGTAGACGAAACATGTTTGGAAAACGGTTGGCTAGTCAGAACGGACACCAGAAAACACAGATAAACAGCAAGGCCTGAAAGGACGACCTGAATAGCAGAAGCAAGCAGACAATAAAAAAATGCCTTTCAAAGCGTACTATACCAAGATATAGTCCACAATGATAAGCAAATACTTAATGACTGCACGCACTGATTATCAGATACGCAAAGACAAGCACAAACTGAAGAGCTGTACCGATCTGAATCACTAATCTGAAAAGCGCAAATCGTCTCTCACCAAATTTCTACTAAAACACGAGATCAGCAGAAGGAGCCCAAAGGGTGCCGGACGTGGTGCTGAACTTCCTTTTTCTAGTCCCGCCGTACACGGCTTACGTCACCGCGTTCTTGGCAACCGCTAAATCAGAAAACTTGGCCCGACCGTGTGTATGCAACAGTTTCGGACACAATCCGTCGGACTAAATCCGACGGATTTGGTTGGCAAAATCTCCGACCGTGTGTACAGGGGGCTAAGAGAGATCGGGGCATTAAGCTTAGACAGGAGTGTGTCGTTCACAGTGTTGGGTGGGACTTTGTTTAGAAAAGACATAGCTGTAGCCTCGTTGATGGGGTCTGGGCCATAGAGTGCTGCATAGAATTTTTCTAAGATGAGTTTTATGTTTTTTGGGAGAGGAAATGAGATTCCCTGAGCCATCTTTTAAAGCGGTTATATGTGTGGAGGTATGGGGACCGTTACACAGACAGGCCAGGAGTTTGCCTGATTTATTATCATATTTGTGGTAGCTAAGATCAAGGAGTGACTGGTGCATCCTTTCCTGAGCCTCTGCCCACTGGTCAAAACTGACTTTAGCAGTTTGCCCTATTTCCCTGTGTATAGGCCAATTATCTTGTGCTAAGTTTGCCTGGGCCTGGTGTAAAATTTAGCTTGCCTTACAATATTCTCTGGAGACCTTTTCTTTGTAGCCAGAGGCTTAGGAAATTATCTTTCCCCACAGAACCGCTTTTGAAGTTTCCCAAAAAGGATTTGGGTTATCACAGTGTTCGGAGTTGGTAAAGGAGTAATCCGCCCAGGTGTCACTGATGACCTGTTGCAGTTCTCTATCCTGTGCCAAGTAAGACAGGAAATGCCAGAACCTTATGTGACTAGTCCTGTCAAGTTTACAGATATCAGTGCATGGTCTGAGATGTCTATGTCATGTATACATGGGTCTGAAGCGTGTTCAAGGGGGAGGGAGTTTAGGAAGGTGTAGTGTCACGGCCCCTACCGTGTCTTTTAGATGGCCAGGCGTGGTCACGCCCCAAGTGGCTCTAGGTGGTATTGAACTAATGACTGTTTGGTCTCGCATCCTGTTTCTTTAACTCTGAGATACACCTCAGTTCTATCTTGCCTGCTTTCCAGCCATGCCTAGTTTTGCATAAAGTACTGTGGGCAATTCTGTTTGTACCTGTCACTCTTGGATCAGCTGTGGCAGGTTACCTAATTTGCTGGGTATAAAACCCTGTCTCACTCTGAGGGCTGGGTCAGTTCATTGTCTTTTGTCACCAAAGGTTCTTGTGTTCCAAGTTACAGTGTTCCAAGGCTGACCCCGGCTTCTGACCCTGGCTTGTATTTCTTTTATGCTGACTTCTGGAATCCTGGACAACGGCTTTCTTCGACGATCCCTTGGCTTTTCCTGTCAAGCCACCCTGCACAGATTCACAGCCCAGGTAGCTTATCTGTTTGTTTCTGTGGGCTGTGTCTATTTGCAAGGGTGAGCGTACGTCTCTGCACCATGGACTCCAACCTAGGTAAGCCCTCACATAATGAACTGACCACCATGGAGTCCGCAGAGATGTACAGGATGCTCACATCCCTTGCTCTACAAGTCTCCAGCCTGGGCCAGACCGTTGCTGAGCTGCAGCAAGAGGTCCACTTGTTTAGAGGCACAGTACACCCAACCCTGGAACCTGCATGTCCAGAACCATTTGTTTTGATGCCTGAGAAGTTTGATGGTAATCGTGCTTCCTTCTTTTGTTTTAAGATGGATTGTGAGCTGTTGTTTGCCCTTAAGCCTAGGACCTATGGCACCGACTATATTAAGATTCGTGCTTCCATCAACCTGCTCACTGGACAATGCAAAGCATAGAAGCCAGGAAAGTACAAATACCCCCCAAATGACCCCTTTTTTGAAAGTAGACATTCCAAGGTATTTAGTAAGAGGAATGGTGAGCTTTTTGATGTTGTCATTTTTTTCCTCAATTCTTTGGAAAATGAAGATTTTTCTATTTTATTTTCATTTTTTCCACAAAATTGTCATTGTAATAGGTTATTTCTCTCATGTGGCATGTGTATACCACAAATAATGCCCCAAAATAAATTCTGCTACTCCTCCTGTGTATTACAATACCACATGTGTGGGACTTTTCCACAGCCTGGCCACATAAAGAGGCCCAACATGCAGGGAGCACCATCACATGTTCTAGGAGTATAAATTACACATCTAACTTGTTGACTACCTATTACACTTTTGAAGGCCCTGGAGCACCAAGACAATGACACGTGGCACTGATGACAGATGGCACTGATGACATGTGATACTGACAGATGGCACTAATATATGGCACTTATACGCGGCACTGATGACACGTGGCACTGATGACAGATGGCACTAATACGTGGCACTGATGACAGATGGCACTAATACGTGACATTGATGACACATGACACTGATGACAGATGGCACTGATACCTGCCATTGATGACACGTGGCACTGATGACAGATGGCACTGATACGTGTGACTGATGGCACTAATATGTGGCACTGATGACACGTGGCACTGATGACAGATGGCACTGATGTGGCACTGATGACACGTGGCACTGATGACAGGTGGCACTGATACGTGGCACTGGGAACAGATGGCACTGATGACAGGAGGCAGTGGGGGCAGATGGCACTGACAGGTGGCAGTGGGGGAAGATGGCAGTGGGGACAGATAGGCACTGTATTTTCATTTTATTTTTTTTATTTTTTTACACTGACCGCTGCATCTCTACAGCGGTTCATCTCTCCCTCCTCACATGCTGTCTGTGTGAGTAGGGAGAGCCGGCGATGAGAGATGATCTCATATGTTTACATATGAGATCATCTCTCATTGGGCACACCGATCACGCTGTAAACGATCACTGTGATTCGCCGTTTACAGCGATCTGTGACTGGCTGTGTCCGGGGGACACGGCCAGCACAGAACTTCCCCGATGCGCGCCTGAAGCGGCGCGCAGGGAGAAGTTAAAGGGAGAACGTCCAGGGACGGCCTCCTGGCAGTTAGCGTCCGCGCTGCAGCTGTCTTTTGGCTATAGCGCGGGCGCGAAGTGGTTAAAGGGATGTTTCTATATTGTAACTCATTATCACATATAGTGAAACTGTAATCTCAAATGTTTAGAATTGCTGGTGATGAGCTGTTGAACATTATCCTCAGGTGTTGTGCCATTGACTCATTGCCATAGAAACATTTGTAAAGGGGAGGGGTTAGTAAGATGATCATGCTCATGTGGGGGTGCCAGAAATATTTCTGCACCCAAGCGTCTGTGAGGATCATCCCTACATGGAGGAGGAGAGAAGCGGGGGCTAGAACCGAACACTGAGCATCTGCCAACAGGTATGGGCTGCCGAGACAGGGACAAAGGAAGAACAGCTTCTTCCTTACAAAAACCATAGCATGCACGCTACAGGTGGCAACACACGCACTGTAAGATCTGATGCTGCAGTGGGAACACAGAGCGACCAGGTTTTTAATGCTCTACATACAGCAGATGTAATTATGATTAAGAGATTATGTTTACAATGCAATATTACAGTATTACATGTAAAGAGATTTATATTGTTTCTGGATTTAATGACATCCGAGAGACTAGGGGCAGATCGGCTTCGGGTAAGGACATCGCAGGTGCCCTGGACAGGTAAATGTCCATATTTTAAAAGTCAGTAGCTGCAGTATTTGTAGCTGCTGACTTTTAAAAAATTGAATTTGAGCGGAACTCCGCTTTAAGATATGGCTCCCATTGACTTCAAAGAGGTTTATATTTGGCACTTGAACTTCACTAAAGTTCACCAAACCCAAACCAAACCTAGTTATACTCAACTCATCACTAGTTTCAAACTTTTCTAGAAAAATATACTGTACCTGCAAAGGAAAAAACTGATTACTTTAGCTGTCAGTTGAAGAACTGAGTATAAAGATGATTGACATTACAAAACACAGAATAGTTATACTGAAAATAAAAGAGGCTGAATTATTTTATTTCAAAAGTGCATTCAGAAACAAAAAGCAGATAAATACATTGCACATATGGTATATCAATGTTGTAGCACTGACCCCCGAAGGAGCGGCTGATTTGATTGGGCTTACCGTTACCTCCTTGACCTCGTGTATGCCTAGGGGTTTCCCCAGGTAGATGGCCCAAGAACTGCAGAGACTGACACCAGATCCACTTGAGGGATTTTTATTTGCAAAAAAGAGGAATAGCAAAACAGTCTCTCAAAATAGGGTTAGAGGGTTTAGGTAGAAAGTCCAGGTACTCTTGGAACTTAGTCAAATAGAAAAGAGTCTCTCACATTAGGAAATCCAGAGAATAGCCATTCACAACTGGATCCTTACCCTTATCGGATAGTCGTTCTCTCACTTGCTGTAGGAAACTTGAATAAAGTCTCTGCCACAGACTTGTTGTAGAACACTTGAATAACTGAAGTATGCAGACAAATTTAGAGAACCCTCGTACGGTACCAGTATCTTGCAGCCGGTCTGGCGATACCATACAAGATCAGATTTGCTTGAGGTCTTTCAACTAAGCCTCCAGACTCCTTCTGAGAAGCCAGCCTTTTGTGTGGCCTTCTCCCGAAGAGTCCTCCCCTGGATGCCTCTCCAGTCGCTGGGCCTCTCCACAAACCGAGATGGCACCAGACCACCTCCGAATCCTCCCTCCAGTTACTTTGCCTCGGGCCAGCCAGCCCAGAGACTTGGAATTGGGTGGATGAGCACCCCAGGCCATGACAGCCCTGGGGGCTTGTCAGGAGGACCAGGACCAAACAGACAGAAAGCACTTCTGGGCCAGAACCCCCGAAGCACGTGACGTCAGCACCTTAAGTACCCTCTCCCAGAATACACAGCAAGAGGACACTCTCACTGGACTGGTTCCGAGAAAGAATTGGCACTTAATGCACCCAACTAGACTGCATTCTAGCACCTGCCAGAGATGACAGCGCCACCTATGGTCAAGCAGAACACAATACAATCCAGCTAGACTGGTACTGAGATCAAAATTGAGTGTAATTGAACCCAAAACCAAACTGCGGTTCTAGGAATATTAAATGACAAAAACATATAGTGTGGGCTCTTCAGGAGTCGGCGCTACAATGTGTTTTTTTTGTTTGTTTTTTTGTTTTACATTACAACCAAAACAATTAAATGCTCTGTGTTTATATAAGCACATACTGCATTTCTCGCTAATCCTTTGATGCTCAGTGAGTAAAATGCCAACAAATATATAACAACATAATGTAATCTGACACACTGTGGAGACTCTGTTCAGCTTTGCATCTTCCCAGTTTTCCGCAGTCATGGATATGCACACTGCATTGCTAGGATTGCCTATTCTGAGTGTGGGTTGCTGGGAGAGGTTATAGCTGTTGGGGGGGGGAGGAATGCAGAAAGAGATTTCAGATTCTGTAACTGTCCAGCTGTATAATTCATTCGGTAGAACAGCTGTTCTGTTTAGAGTGCTCTTAACTGAGGCTCAGGTGCCAACAAACATGTTTTCACAGCCAGTGCTTTTATGTCAGTGCCCCGAGAACCTGGTTGTCATATGAAACATTGACTGATTTTTTTATTTTGTACTTTTAACAATCTGTTTAAATGTAAAATAGTGTTTTTTAGATTTTCATTTGAAGTAAAAAATTCCTTGTGCCATACTGCCTATTCTAACTACAAAAACTAAAATCTTATGATGGTTGAGCATGTATATAGTCATATAATATACAGTATCTCACAAAAGTACACCCCTCACATTTTTGTAAATATTTTATTATATCTTTTAATGTGACAACACCGAAGAAATTAAAGTTGGCTACAGTGTAAAGTGGTGAATGCAGGGGTCAAGTCATGGGGGAAAAAGTGTGCAAACTCCCACCCAAGATCCACTCCCCCCCAAAAAAAAAAAAAAAATGATACGCTCATATGCACGAACGCTTCAAAAGTGGTATTTTTCATCCAATTTTCGTATTGTGTGTATGAAGCTTAACTGTTAGTACATAAAAAAAAAACAATCCTCAATAAACATAAATACGGTAATTCTCTGAATAATCAGCATTCATTCAATTGTGCTTCCATGCAAATGTAAACATCATGCTCTGATCTTTATTGGGGAATTTTACTTTGTATATAGAGTGTTTATGTGGTGAGTTTACACTTTTCATTGAACAGAGTTTGGATAACACAGGGTTAAACGGAAAGGTCATAAGTGAACTGCACATTATCTGGACAGAATGCTTGGGGAGATAGTGATGTGTTTCTGCTTAGGAGATGTATGTTAGCTTGAGGGGCTGCAAACTCTGCTGGGCTCCAACACACACTCGCTGCTATTCCAACCCTTCACATATTTCCACATAAACTTCCCTCCTGGCATTAAACTTTGCCAGGTATTGTGCTCAGCTTACTATCCCAAACTGATGTTCCTCCCTCATCTCACCTCTCTTCCTGCATGTCCTGTGAGCAGAATAGCTGTGATCCTCCTCTGGGTTCTCTCATCATATGGCACTGAAGATAGAGGAGGGTGGGACACACAGAGCAAGTATGCAGGAGACTGGGTGGGGGGGGGGGGGGGGGGGTTTAGAAGACAGAAAATCAGGAGGGGCCGGCGGGGAGGAGCGCATCATGAGAGGTCTGACTAAATACAATCTCTTAGCAGCAGGGACCTGATCTACCTATTAACTAGCTGTGATTGACAGGTAGATCGAAGTGGAAGCTGTAATGGGGCCCCCTACTGGCAATGCCTGAATGGTTAGTCTACCCCTGGTATGCGGCACTTACTATTGTGAGCTGTGTCTGCAGCTGCTGGTGTAGCACTTGCCGCACAAGTCGCATACTTCAAAGTCTTGCACATGGCTGCTAACGGGAACGGAGTTCCTGTTGTGGAAAAAGTGCAGGAACTCCGTTCCCATGCGTTCCCACAGGACTTGAGCCCAGAGTGAGTGTACAGCTTGTATAACAGTGTCAATTTTCTGTCCCCTCCAAATAACTCAACACACATCCATTAATGTCTAAACCACTGGCAACAAAAGTGAGTACAACCCTAGGTGAAAATGTCCAAATTGGGCCCAAAGTTTCAATATTTTGTGTGGCCACCATTATTTTCCAGCACTGCTTTAACCCTCTGGGGCATGGCGTTCACCAGAGCTTCACGGGTTGCCACTGGAGTCCTCTTCTACTCCTCCATGATGACATCATGGAGCTGGTGGATGTTAGAGACCTTTCGCTCTTCCACCTACCATTTAAGGATGCCCCACAGATGCTCAATAGGGTTTAGGTCTGGAGACATGCTTGGCCAGTCCATCACCTTTACCCATAGCTTCTTTAGCAAGGCAGTGGTCATCTTTGGAGGTGTGTTTGGGGTTGTTATCATGTACTGCCCTGTTGCCCAATCTCCAAAGGGAGAGGATCATGCTCTGCTTCAGTATGTCACAGTATATTAATTTAGACTTTCCGACCAAATAAAAACATTGTTTGCTTATGCCGCGTACACACGTAGCAGACTATCCGGCGGACTTAGTCTGGCGGACTTTCCGCCGGACTGTCCGAACGAGCTACTTGCCCACACATGGCACTTTTTCAGCGGACTAATACGGCGTACTAAGTCCGCCGGAATATCCGCCGTACTTTTGAAATGAACGGACTCGCCCACATACGTGGAGGAAAGTCCGCTCATTTTGAGCGCGTCTCCAGGTAGCCGGGGCCAGCGAAGGATGCGTCACTGGCCCCGTCACCTGGTATGAACTTAAAGGGGAACCCCTACGCCAAAAAATCGGCGTGGGGGCCCCCCAGGTCCATATCAGACCCTTATCCGAGCACACTACCTGGCCGGCCAGGAAAGGGGGTGGGGACGAGCGACCATGTTTGAAAGTAGGGGCCTGCCCTATATGCTCTGCAGAAATGGCAGAACAAGGTGTTGGTTTTGCCACAACATTGTAAGCCCTCAAAGTGACTCTTGGTGGGCGCTGGAGCTCCCTGCTGTGAACGATTATATCAAGAATTGTAATTACATGCCATTGTTGAACAGTGGTAGAAAAATTGACCTTTGGTGGTTGTGGTGCTGGTGCCACAACACTATAAGTCCTCACCGTTACTCTGGGTGGGCACAGGAAGGGTCCCTCCTGTGAAATATTATATCAAGAATTGTAATTACATGTCCCTGTTAAACAGGGGCAGAAAAATTTGGCCTTAGGCACTGCTGCTGGTGCCACCACACTGCAACCTCTTCCATATACTCTAGTTTTTTTGCTGGAATTAGCCCTGCTGCAAAGCATTGCATCAAAAATTGTACTTAAACGCCCCTGTTAAACAGGGGAAGAAAAATTGGGCCTTAGGCTGAGGTGAATATTGCGGTGTATACTGCGGTCAGGGCACGCAGACAATAACCAGAAAACAGCAGAGATAAAGGGGTATATACAGATGTATACTGTGCTGTGCTGGAGGCACATACAACTTCCAATAACTCCTGCAGATGGCAAGTGGGCTCAAATAGAGAAGAGCTATGTAGGTGGATTATAGCGGTATGTACTGGGTACAGAGCACGCAGACAGCACGCACTATCTCCTAACACTACTGACTGCAAGCTCTATTATTAAAGATAGATCACTAGCTATATAGGTGAGGTGAATATAGTGGTGTATACTGCGGTCAGGGCACAGACAATAACCACTACACAAGAGCAAGATAGGAAATCAGCCAAAAACGATTGGTGTGTACTGTGTTGAAGGTACACAGAACACCCACTGCTTCAGATGCCAACACACTACACGAGGCCGCCTCAATGGCGGCCTTATATAGTGTGGGGCGTGCACTACACAGCCTGAGCTATGATTGGCCACAGGCATCCTGTTCGAACACGAAGCTCATCCCTACCCTTCAACATAAGTCAATTAAACTATCGACTTCTGTCAAGCAGAGATGATCACACACATTGAAATTTGACCCATCTCTGCTGAACTGCCTGAATTGTATTCAGTATTTGGCCAACTAAGGAGGTAATGCTTATGGATGGTTTGCAGCATAAATCTACTCTAGTGTCAAATTATAGGCTGTTTTTGTATGTCTGTGGAGCCACATGTGGCACATACAGCCAGCCATGGAAGTGAATGAGTGTACTGAAGTAAACACTAATGCTTTTTTTTTTGCATCGGCATTTACATGTGCATGCATGTTTGATGTGTTCCTTGAATACTGAAGTCATACATTATGTGCAAAAAAAGCATTGGCGTACAGACATTCACTTATATCACCACGCCAACTGCTGTTCCCCAGGCATCAACTTCCAGGATTTTGATGCTAGAACATACAGTGGTGTGAAAAAGTGTTTGCCCCCTTCCTCATTTCCTGTTCCTTTGCATGTTTGTCACACTTAAGTGTTTCGGAACATCAAACCAATTTAAACAATAGTCAAGGACAACACAAGTAAACACAAAATGCAATTTGTAAATGAAGGTGTTTATTATTAAAGGTGAAAAAAAATCCAAACCATCATGGCCCTGTGTGAAAAAGTGATTGCCCCCTAAACCTAATAACTGGTTGGGCCACCCTTAGCAGCAACAACTGCAACCAAGCGTTTGCGATAACGTGCAATGAGGCTTTTACAGCGTCCTGGAGGAATTTTGGCCCACTCATCTTTGCAGAATTGTCCTAATTCAGTTACATTAGAGGGTTTTCGAGCATGAACGGTCTTTTTAAGGTCATACCACAACATCTCAATAGGATTCAGGTCAGGACTTTGGCTAGGCCACTCCAAAGTCTTCATTTTGTTTTTCTTCAGCCATTCGGTGGTGGACTTGCTGGTGTGTTTAGGATCATTGTCCTGCTGCAGAACCCAAGTTCGTTTCAGCTTGAGTACACGAACAGATGGTCGGACATTCTCCTTCAGGATCTCTTGGTAGACAGCAGAATTCATAGTTCCTTTTATCACGGCAAGTCTTCCAGGTCCTGAAGCAGCAAAACAGCCCCAGACCATCACACTACCACCACCATATTTTACTGTTGGTATAATGTTCTTTTTATGAAATGCAGTGTTCCTTCTACGCCAGATATACTTGGACACACACCTTCCAAAGAGTTCCACTTTTGTCTCATCGGTCCACAGAATGTTGTCCCAAAAGTCTTGGGGATCATCAAGATGTGTTGTGGAGAAATTGAGACGAGCTCTGATGTTCTTTTTGCTCAGCAGTGGTTTTCTCCTTGGAACTCTGCCATGCAGGCCATTTTTGCCCAGTCTTTTCCTGATGGTGGAGGCATGAACGCTGACCTTAACTGAGGCAAGTGAGGCCTGCAGTTCCTTGGACGTTGTTGTGGGGTCTTTTGTGACCTCTTGGATGAGTCGTCGCTGCGCTCTTGGGGTAATTTTGGGCGGCCGGCCACTCCTGGGAAGGTTCACCACTGTTCCATGTCTTCGCCATTTGTGGATAATGGCTCTCACTGTGGTTCGCTGGATTCCCAAAGCTTTGGAAATGGCTTTATAACCCTTTCCAGACTGATAGATCTCAATTACTTTCTTTCTCAATTGTTCCTGAATTTCTTTGGGTCTCGGCATGATGTGTAGCTTTTAAGGATCTTCTGGTGGACCTTACTGTGTCAAGCAGCTCCTATTTAAGTGATGCCTTGATTGTGAACAGGTGTGGCAATAATCAGGCCTGGGTGCGGCTAGAGAAATTGAACTCAGGTGTGGACAACCACAGTTATAGTATGTTTTAACAAGGGGGGCAATCACTTTTTCACACAGGGCCATGATGGTTTGGATTTTTTTTCACCTTTAATAATAAACACCTTCATTTACAAATTGCATTTTGTGTTTACTTGTGTTGTCCTTGACTATTGTTTAAATTGGTTTGATGTTCCGAAACACTTAAGTGTGACAAACATGCAAAGGAACAGGAAATGAGGAAGGGGGCAAACACTTTTTCACCCCACTGTATCTAAACCACAAACTGTAAATGTGTATGAGCCCTAAATGTTATTCAGTTAAGCCCCATACACACTATCAGTTTTTCTGATGAGTTTTTCCTTCAGATTTACCAAAACCATATAATATGAGGTCAAACCTTAGGAGTTTCAATTTGTATGCAATCAGGCAGGTCCTTCTACTAGATGGTTTTGGTAAACCTGAAGGAAAAAATCAGCAGAAAATCTGATAGTGTGTATGGGGCATTATGCCTTGTATACACGGTCAGAAATTCCGACAGAAAAGGTCCGATTGGATTATATTGTCGGAAAATCCGATCGTGTGTGGGCTCTATCGGACTTTTTCCATCGGAAATTCAATTTTCCGACAAAGAAATCGGATCAGACTTTTTGCATTGAAGTGCCACGCATGTGCAGATCAAATTACGAGACCAAAACTATTGGCTACTAGCCTCTACGTCGTCCCGTCGTAACGAACAAATGTTATCACATTCTGAACGATCGGATTTTCTGACATCTTTGTCCGACCATGTGTATGCAACACCAGTTTAGGACAAAATCCATCTGAAAAAATCAGACGGATTTTGTTGTCGGAATGTATACAGGGCATTAGGGTTTACATCAACTTTACCTATTGTGTGATTGTGACTTAATGAGGATTCCACATTGATTTATCCATCTAATCTATTTTACAGTGCCTTGCGAAAGTATTCGGCCCCCTTGAACTTTTCAACCTTTTGCCACATTTCAGGCTTCAAACATAAAGATATAAAAATTTTATTTTTTGTGAAGAATCACCAACAAGTGGGACAAAATTGTGAAGTGGAACGAAATCTATTGGATTTTTGAAACTTTTTTAACTAATAAAAAAATGAAAAGTGGGGCGTGCAAAATTATTCGGCCCCCTTGCGTTAATACTTTGTAGAGCCACCTTTTGCTGCGATTACAGCTGCAAGTCGCTTGGGGTATGTCTCTATCAGTTTTGCACATCGAGAGACTGAAATTCTTGCCCATTCTTCCCTGCAAAACAGCTCGAGCTCAGTGAGGTTGGATGGAGAGCGTTTGTGAACAGCAGTTTTCAGCTCTTTCCACAGATTCTCGATTGGATTCAGGTCTGGACTTTGACTTGGCCATTCTAACACCTGGATACGTTTATTTTTGAACAAATCCTTTGTAGATTTTGCTGTATGTTTGGGATAATTGTCTTGTTGGAATATAAATCTCCGTCCCAGTTTCAGGTCTTTTGCAGACTCCAACAGGTTTTCATCCAGAATGGTCCTGTATTTGGCTGCATCCATCTTCCCCTCAATTTTAACCATCTTCCCTGTCCCTGCTGAAGAAAACCAGGACCAAACCATGATGCTGCCACCACCATGTTTGACAGTGGGGATGGTGTGTTGAGGGTGATGAGCTGTGTTGCTTTTACGCCAAACATATCGTTTTGCATTGTGGGCAAAAAGTTTGAATTTGGTTTCATCTGACCAGAGCACCTTCTTCCACATGTTTGGTGTGTCTCCCAGGTGGCTTGTGGCAAACTTTAGACGAGACTTTTCATGGATATCTTTGAGAAATGGCTTTCTTCTTGCCACTCTTCCATAAAGGCCAGATTTGTGCAGTGTACGACTGATTGTTGTCCTATGGACAGACTCTCCCATCTCAGCTGTAGTTCTCTGCAGTTCATCCAGAGTGATCATGGGTCTCTTGGCTGCATCTCTGATCAGTCTTCTCCTTGTCTGAGCTGAAAGTTTAGAGGGACGGCCAGGTCTTGGTAGATTTGCAGTGGTCTGATACTCCTTCCATTTCAAAATGATCGCTTGCACAGTGCTCCTTGGGATGTTTAAAGCTAGGGAAATCTTTTTGTATCCAAATCTGGCTTTAAACTTCTCCACAACAGTATTACAGACCTGCCTGGTGTGTTCCTTGGTCTTCATGATGCTCTCTGCGCTTTCAACAGAACCCTGAGACTATCACAGAGCAGGTGTATTTATACAGAGACTTGATTACAAGCAGGTGGATTCTATTTATCACCATCAGTCATTTAGGACAACATTGGATCATTCAGAGTTCCTCGCTGAACTTCTGGAGTGAGATTGCTGCACTGAAAGTAAAGGGGCCGAATAATTTTGCACTCACCACTTTTCAGTTTTTTATTTGCTAAAAAAGTTTAAAATATCCAATAGATTTTGTTCCACTTCACAATTGTGTCCCACTTGTTGGTGATTCTTCACAAAAAATAAAATTTTATATCTTTATGTTTGAAGCCTGAAATATGGCAAAAGGTTGAAAAGTTCAAGGGGGCCGAATACTTTCGCAAGGCACTGTATCTATTTTCCATGAATAAGCCACTAAGCAAGTCATCTTTTCATGATACAGTACTGTATGTGTATCTCATTATATTTCTCCTGTACTATAGTAATAGTTCCACACTACTGCTATTTAATGGCAATGCTTGCCTCTCCGCTTCTAAAATGTCAGAACTCTACTCTAATTTCTGATACTTGCATATATCCTCGCCCTTCTGCACACAGTATATTTGCGTTGCCTCCTATCAGATACCATAGTAACCAGTGGACATGAAGGACGCGACAGAGTTTAATAGAATATTGCGGCACACTCTGAATATAGAAATGTAACAAGGAATTCTTGTAGTTCACATATTAGAGAAAGGAATCGTGAGGGGGTTGCATTTAAGCATCTATACACACAGAGGAGGCTCTCTAATTAGGCAAATTGGGCAGTTGCCTAAGGCTTCACCCTCCCAGGGGCCTTGCAGCCGCCTAATTTGCCTAAAGAGTCGCCTCCGGCTATCCTCATACATCTGTCCCAGTACAGTCAGCAGGGATTCGTGCCGCCTCGTTCAGTGTAAAATCAGTTTCCTCTGCTCTATAACACCACACCCCACCAGAGCACCACTGGAACAGCAAGGGCTGGACTGGGACAAAACATTGGCCCTAGACTTCATCTTGACTGGCCCACTTTCAATTTCAGTGCCCCCAACAGCGTCCCCCCTTACATATGAGAGTACCCACCAGCAGCCCCCTTCACATCAGAGTCTCGATTAGCAGCCCCCTTCACATCAGAGAGTCCGCACCAGCAGCCCCCTTCACATCAGAGTCCGCACCAGCAGCCCCCTTCACATCAGAGTCCGCACCAGCAGCCCCCTTCACATCAGAGTCCGCACCAGCAGCCCCCTTCACATCAGAGTCCGCACCAGCAGCCCCCTTCACATCAGAGTCCGCACCAGCAGCCCCCTTCACATCAGAGTCCGCACCAGCAGCCCCCTTCACATCAGAGTCCGCACCAGCAGCCCCCTTCACATCAGAGTCCACACCAGCAGCCCCCTTCACATCAGAGTCCGCACCAGCAGCCCCCTTCACATCAGAGTCCCCACCAGCAGCCCCCTTCACATCAGAGTCCTCACCAGCAGCCCCTTCACATCAGAGTCCCCACCAGCAGCCCCCTTCACATCAGAGTCCCCACCTGCAGCCTCCTTCACATCAGAGTCCCCACCAGCAGCCTCCTTCACATCAGAGTCCCCACCAGCAGCCTCCTTCACATCAGAGTCCCCACCAGCAGCCTCCTTCACATCAGAGTCCCCACCAGCAGCCTCCTTCACATCAGAGCGTCCCCACCAGCAGCCTCCTTCACATCAGAGCGTCCCCACCAGCAGCCTCCTTCACATCAGAGCGTCCCCACCAGCAGCCCCCTTCACATCAGAGCGTCCCCACCAGCAGCCCCCTTCACATCAGAGCGTCCCCACCAGCAGCCCCCTTCACATCAGAGCGTCCCCACCAGCAGCCCCCTTCACATCAGAGCGTCCCCACCAGCAGCCCCCTTTACATCAGAGCGTCCCCACCAGCAGCCCCCTTTACATCAGAGCGTCCCCACCAGCAGCCCCCTTTACATCAGAGCGTCCCCACCAGCAGCCCCCTTTACATCAGAGCGTCCCCACCAGCAGCCCCCTTTACATCAGAGCATCCCCACCAGCAGCCCCCTTTACATCAGAGTCACCATCAGAAGCCCCTTTCACATCAGAGTTACCATCAGAAGCCCCTTTCACATCAGAGTCACCATCAGAAGCCCCTTTCACATCAGAGTCACCATCAACAGCCCCTTCACATCAGAGTCACCATCAACAGCCCCTTCACATCAGTGTGTCCCCATCAGAGAGTCCCCATCAACAGCCCCTTTACATCAGAGTCCCCATCAACAGCCCCCTTTACATCAGAGCATCCCCACCAGCAGCCCCCTTTACATCAGAGTCACCATCAGAAGCCCCTTTCACATCAGAGTTACCATCAGAAGCCCCTTTCACATCAGAGTCACCATCAGAAGCCCCTTTCACATCAGAGTCACCATCAACAGCCCCTTCACATCAGAGTCACCATCAACAGCCCCTTCACATCAGTGTGTCCCCATCAGAGAGTCCCCATCAACAGCCCCTTTACATCAGAGTCCCCATCAACAGCCCCTTCACATCAGAGTCCCCATCAACAGCCCCTTCACATCAGAGTCCCCATCAACAGCCCCTTCACATCAGAGTCCCCATCAACAACCTCCTTCAAAAATTTTCAAAAATCCAATAGATTTCGTTCCACTTCACAATTGTGTCCCACTTGTTGGTGATTCTTCACAAAAAATAAAATTTTTATATCTTTATGTTTGAAGCCTGAAATGTGGCAAAAGGTTGAAAAGTTCAAGGGGGCTGAATACTTTCGCAAGGCACTGTATCTATTTTCCATGGATAAGCCACTAAGCAAGTCATCTTTTCATGATACAGTACTGTATGTGTATCTCATTATATTTCTCCTGTACTATAGTAATAGTTCCACACTACTGCTATTTAATGGCAATGCTTGCCTCTCCGCTTTTAAAATGTCAGAACTCTACTCTAATTTCTGATACTTGCATATATCCTCGCCCTTCTGCACACAGTATATTTGCGTTGCCTCCTATCAGATACCATAGTAACCAGTGGACATGAAGGACGCGACAGAGTTTAATAGAATATTGCGGCACACTCTGAATATAGAAATGTAACAAGGAATTCTTGTAGTTCACATATTAGAGAAAGGAATCGTGAGGGGGTTGCATTTAAGCATCTATACACACAGAGGAGGCTCTCTAATTAGGCAAATTGGGCAGTTGCCTAAGGCTTCACCCTCCCAGGGGCCTTGCAGCCGCCTAATTTGCCTAAAGGGTCGCCTCCGGCTATCCTCATACATCTGTCCCAGTACAGTCAGCAGGGATTCGTGCCGCCTCGTTCAGTGTAAAATCAGTTTCCCCTGCTCTATAACACCACACCCCACCAGAGCACCACTGGAACAGCAAGGGCTGGACTGGGACAAAACATTGGCCCTAGACTTCATCTTGACTGGCCCACTTTCAATTTCAGTGTCCCCAACAGCATCCCCCCGTACATATGAGAGTACCCACCAGCAGCCCCCTTCACATCAGAGTCTCGATTAGCAGCCCCTTCACATCAGAGAGTCCGCACCAGCAGCCCCCTTCACATCAGAGAGTCCGCACCAGCAGCCCCCTTCACATCAGAGAGTCCGCACCAGCAGCCCCCTTCACATCAGAGAGTCCGCACCAGCAGCCCCCTTCACATCAGAGAGTCCGCACCAGCAGCCCCCTTCACATCAGAGAGTCCGCATCAGCAGCCCCCTTCACATCAGAGAGTCCGCACCAGCAGCCCCCTTCACATCAGAGTCCGCACCAGCAGCCCCCTTCACATCAGAGTCCCCACCAGCAGCCCCCTTCACATCAGAGTCCCCACCAGCAGCCCCCTTCACATCAGAGTCCCCACCAGCAGCCCCCTTCACATCAGAGTCCCCACCAGCAGCCCCCTTCACATCAGAGCGTCCCCACCAGCAGCCCCCTTCACATCAGAGCGTCCCCACCAGCAGCCCCCTTCACATCAGAGTGTCCCCACCAGCAGCCCCCTTCACATCAGAGTCCCCACCAGCAGCCCCCTTCACATCAGAGCGTCCCCACCAGCAGCCCCCTTCACATCAGAGCGTCCCCACCAGCAGCCCCCTTCACATCAGAGCGTCCCCACCAGCAGCCCCCTTCACATCAGAGCGTCCCCACCAGCAGCCCCCTTCACATCAGAGCGTCCCCACCAGCAGCCCCCTTCACATCAGAGCGTCCCCACCAGCAGCCCCCTTCACATCAGAGTGTCCCCACCAGCAGCCCCCTTCACATCAGAGCGTCCCCACCAGCAGCCCCCTTCACATCAGAGCGTCCCCACCAGCAGCCCCCTTCACATCAGAGCGTCCCCACCAGCAGCCCCCTTCACATCAGAGCGTCCCCACCAGCAGCCCCCTTTACATCAGAGCGTCCCCACCAGCAGCCCCCTTTACATCAGAGCATCCCCACCAGCAGCCCCTTTCACATCAGAGTCACCATCAGAAGCCCCTTTCACATCAGAGTCACCATCAGAAGCCCCTGTCCCATCAGAGTCACCATCAGAAGCCCCTTTCACATCACAGAGTATACATCAGCAGCCCCCTTCACATCACAGAGTATACATCAGCAGCCCCCTTCACATCAGTGTATCCCCATCAGAGAGTCCCCATCAGCAGCCCCTTCACATCAGAGAGTCCCCATCAGCAGCCCCTTCACATCAGAGAGTCCCCATCAGCAGCCCCTTCACATCAGAGTCCCCACCAGCAGCCCCTTCACATCAGAGTCCCCACCAGCAGCCCCCTTCACATCAGAGTCCCCACCTGCAGCCTCCTTCACATCAGAGTCCCCACCAGCAGCCTCCTTCACATCAGAGTCCCCACCAGCAGCCTCCTTCACATCAGAGTCCCCACCAGCAGCCTCCTTCACATCAGAGTCCCCACCAGCAGCCTCCTTCACATCAGAGCGTCCCCACCAGCAGCCTCCTTCACATCAGAGCGTCCCCACCAGCAGCCCCCTTCACATCAGAGCGTCCCCACCAGCAGCCCCCTTCACATCAAAGCGTCCCCACCAGCAGCCCCCTTCACATCAGAGTGTCCCCACCAGCAGCCCCTTTCACATCAGAGCGTCCCCACCAGCAGCCCCCTTCACATCAGAGCGTCCCCACCAGCAGCCCCCTTCACATCAGAGCGTCCCCACCAGCAGCCCCCTTCACATCAGAGCGTCCCCACCAGCAGCCCCCTTTACATCAGAGCGTCCCCACCAGCAGCCCCCTTTACATCAGAGCGTCCCCACCAGCAGCCCCCTTTACATCAGAGCGTCCCCACCAGCAGCCCCCTTTACATCAGAGCGTCCCCACCAGCAGCCCCCTTTACATCAGAGCGTCCCCACCAGCAGCCCCCTTTACATCAGAGCGTCTCCACCAGCAGCCCCCTTTACATCAGAGCATCCCCACCAGCAGCCCCCTTTACATCAGAGTTACCATCAGAAGCCCCTTTCACATCAGAGTCACCATCAGAAGCCCCTTTCACATCAGAGTCACCATCAACAGCCCCTTCACATCAGAGTCACCATCAACAGCCCCTTCACATCAGTGTGTCCCCATCAGAGAGTCCCCATCAACAGCCCCTTCACATCAGAGTCCCCATCAACAGCCCCTTCACATCAGAGTCCCCATCAACAGCCCCTTCACATCAGAGTCCCCATCAACAGCCCCTTCACATCAGAGTCCCCATCAACAACCTCCTTCAAAAATTTTCAAAAATCCAATAGATTTCGTTCCACTTCACAATTGTGTCCCACTTGTTGGTGATTCTTCACAAAAAATAAAATTTTTATATCTTTATGTTTGAAGCCTGAAATGTGGCAAAAGGTTGAAAAGTTCAAGGGGGCCGAATACTTTCGCAAGGCACTGTATCTATTTTCCATGGATAAGCCACTAAGCAAGTCATCTTTTCATGATACAGTACTGTATGTGTATCTCATTATATTTCTCCTGTACTATAGTAATAGTTCCACACTACTGCTATTTAATGGCAATGCTTGCCTCTCCGCTTTTAAAATGTCAGAACTCTACTCTAATTTCTGATACTTGCATATATCCTCGCCCTTCTGCACACAGTATATTTGCGTTGCCTCCTATCAGATACCATAGTAACCAGTGGACATGAAGGACGCGACAGAGTTTAATAGAATATTGCGGCACACTCTGAATATAGAAATGTAACAAGGAATTCTTGTAGTTCACATATTAGAGAAAGGAATTGTGAGGGGGTTGCATTTAAGCATCTATACACACAGAGGAGGCTCTCTAATTAGGCAAATTGGGCAGTTGCCTAAGGCTTCACCCTCCCAGGGGCCTTGCAGCTGCCTAATTTGCCTAAAGGGTCGCCTCCGGCTATCCTCATACATCTGTCCCAGTACAGTCAGCAGAGATTCGTGCCGCCTCGTTCAGTGTAAAATCAGTTTCCTCTGCTCTATAACACCACACCCCACCAGAGCACCACTGGAACAGCAAGGGCTGGACTGGGACAAAACATTGGCCCTAGACTTCATCTTGACTGGCCCACTTTGAATTTCAGTGTCCCCAACAGCGTCCCCCCTTACATATGAGAGTACCCACCAGCAGCCCCCTTCACATCAGAGTCTCGATTAGCAGCCCCTTCACATCAGAGAGTCCGCACCAGCAGCCCCCTTCACATCAGAGCGTACCCACCAGCAGCCCCCTTCACATCAGAGCGTCCCCACCAGCAGCCCCCTTCACATCAGAGCGTCCCCACCAGCAGCCCCCTTCACATCAGAGCGTCCCCACCAGCAGCCCCCTTCACATCAGAGCGTCCCCACCAGCAGCCCCCTTCACATCAGAGCGTCCCCACCAGCAGCCCCCTTCACATCAGAGCGTCCCCACCAGCAGCCCCCTTTACATCAGAGCGTCCCCACCAGCAGCCCCCTTTACATCAGAGCATCCCCACCAGCAGCCCCTTTCACATCAGAGTCACCATCAGAAGCCCCTTTCACATCAGAGTCACCATCAGAAGCCCCTGTCCCATCAGAGTCACCATCAGAAGCCCCTTTCACATCACAGAGTATACATCAGCAGCCCCCTTCACATCACAGAGTATACATCAGCAGCCCCCTTCACATCAGTGTATCCCCATCAGAGAGTCCCCATCAGCAGCCCCTTCACATCAGAGAGTCCCCATCAGCAGCCCCTTCACATCAGAGTCCCCACCAGCAGCCCCTTCACATCAGAGTCCCCACCAGCAGCCCCTTCACATCAGAGTCCCCACCAGCAGCCCCTTCGCATCAGAGTCCCCACCAGCAGCCCCTTCACATCAGAGAGCCCCACCAGAAGCCCCCTTCACATCAGAGAATCAGCAGCCTCCTTCACATCAGAATGTCCTCCCTCTCCTCCTCCTCCCACATGTACTCACAGTTTCTCGTTCCTCTATCCAGTCATGTGATAATAAGTGATAAGGGGAGAGAGGAAAGAAAGTCTGCCAGCTGTCTATCTTTCCCTGCAGGCTGGAGGGAGCAGAAAGCCTAATGCTCTCTCCAGAAAGTGATGGAGCTGCTCCGCCTGACAGGAGTGAAATCGCAACCACTCACTATCAAAGAAGAGCGGCTCCAGGACTGCACCTGACTGGCCCACTGAGCCATCGGCCCACTGGGAAACTCCCGGTAGTCTCGATGGCCAATACATGCCTGGGAACAGCCGGCAGAAATGCACACAGAGACAACTGCCCTGCCTCACCCCACCCCGCCAGCAAATCCTGCCTGTCCCTTCAGTCGATATCTTGTGCAAGGGCCCATCTAGCACCTCAGCAGGATCACAGAGTCCACCCTCCTTCCAGGGTGAGACTCCCATGGTGGAGGCGGAGCCAATTCCAGTTCGCTGTAGCCTGCCTGTGTGCAACCGACTGACTGCTGAGCTGAGGGTGCGCTAACTGAACTGTTAGGGGACAGTGCCTTGCTATATGTGAGGTACATGAGGAGGGGGGTGGGCATGTGACTGGGAGGTGTTCATGTGCCTGGGGGTGGTACATGTGACTTGGGGAGGTGTGCATGTGCCTGGAGAAGTACATGTGACTAGGGGAGTACATGTGACTATGTGGGTGTGCATGTGTCTGGGGGGTTCAAATGCGACTATGGGGGTGTGCATGTGACTGGGGTGGGGTGTGCATGTGACTTGGGGGGATCTGGGGGGTGTGCATGTGGTCTGGGGTGAGTGAGCATGTGACTAGGGGATGTGAATGTGACTAGGGGGTACATGTGACTAGGGGGTACATGTGATGGGGGTGTGCATGTGACTGGGGGGTGTGTGCATGTGACAGGGGTGTGCATGTGACTGGGCAGGTGCATGTGACTGGGGATGGCATGTGACATGGGGGGGTGTGCATGTGACTGGGGGGTTTGCATGGGACTGGGGGTACATGTGACTGGGGAGTGTGCATGCGACAGGGGTGTGCATGCGACTGGGGATGTGTGCATGTGACTGGGGGGGTGTGCATGTGACCTGGTGGTATGCATGTGACTGGAGGGTGTGCATGTGACCTGGGGGTGTGCATGCAACTGGGGGGTACATGTGACTGGGGGAGTGTGCATGCGATGGCTGGTGTGCATGTGACTGGGGGGATTCGCAACCCTCATCCCCAGCCACCCATGTCTCCACTAGAGTGGTCGGGAGGTCCCAGCTCTGTCCAGTGCCAATTTTCAGCCATGAGAGACAGAGCACTGACACCAGCACTGAGAGAGACAGAGCACTGACACCAGCACTGAGAGAAACAGAGCACTTACACCAGCACTGAGAGAGACAGAGTACTGACACCAGCACTAGGAGAGTGTACACTGACACCAGCACTAGGAGGGGCCATACACACGGTTGGATTTTCCGATGTTCGATGGGAACCTTTTGTCGGAAGTTCCGACCGTGTGTAGGCTCCATCGGACAGTTTCCATCTGAATTTCCATCGCACAAAGTTTGAGATCTTGTTCTCCAACTTTCTGACAACAAAATCCGTTCGCGTATATTTCGGCACACAAAGTGCCACACATGCACAGAATAAATTACGAGACAGAAGCACTCTGGTAAAACTACCGTTCGTAATGGAGATAGCACATTTGTCATGCTGCAATTTTATGAATAGTTTAATGCAGCGCACTCTCTTCTTCTTTAGAATGCTAGAAGAATGACTTTTTTTTGCTTCTTATATTCACACTAAATGTTTCCTTTATTATTTCTTGTGATCTCATGAATAATATTTTTTTTTTTTTCTTCAGATCTCCATAATGTTTATATATATTTTTTTTGTTTGTTTTTTGTTTTTTTATCAAGATCTACTACTTTTTATTTTTTTATTAGTCATCTCCCTAATATTATTTCTCTTTTTGTGTGTCAAGTTACCACAACACCATTATTATCTAGTATTTTTTAATCCCAAGGAGGTTGGTTTGTGTTGGTTTCCCTTGCAAATTTGACATTGTATTTTTGAAATGTACCTGCCTACTCACAAACAAACTGTCCCTTTTGAAGTTAAACACATAGGCAAGTTTTTGTCTATGAAAACTGGGAGAAAGATGTGGTCTTTGAACTCATCCATTTTCTCTGCAAGACACAACACAAGACAAACCCTAATGTCAGGCTAAACGCTCATAATCTTGTCCCAATATAGGCCTCAATCTAGAAGCAGTATAGGCCACTGATGCACCAAGTTAAAACTGTACCTTTGTTAGAACGATCGTCGCTTCTGATACTCCATCCTCCGCTCACAGATTGTATATACGACGCACGCATGTTACACTTTATATACACTGCGCATGCGTGAAACTCCGCCCGCCCCTGACGTTCTTTCTAGTATGTTCCCTGCCACTTCTCTTTCGGCACAGTGGGTAGAAAAAATGACAGAGACAGAGCAGATGCATGCAGAGGAGAGCAGCAACGATGAAAGCCCGGAGCCACGAACGTCCTGATCGCTGAGGAGATTTAAGGCCTGTCCTTTGAAGAGATGGTGGACATCTTGAAATGGGCCGACTATGATGGGAAGCATGGACCTTACCCAAACCCTAATGTGAGAAAGGCCAAGATCATGGCTAAAGTCTGCTACAGAATTTTGGGGTAGGGATGGCCGAACGGTTCGCCCGGCGGTCGGTTCGCGGCAAATTTCGGCTGTTCGCGGTCCGCCCGATCGGCGGACTATTGCCGCTGTTCGCCCGGCGGACTTCCGTGTTTTTACTGTGTAAAAGAACTTTGACCTATGATGACACATCCATCATGTGGTACAGGACAGCCAATTGAGACATTACAGCACATGGACACTTGGACATTCCCCCTAACTTATAAATAGACCCGATCCGGCGGCCATTTTACATTCTTTCTTCTGTCACTATAGGGAGAGGTTGCTGTGTGGAGCAGGGAGAGACTGCAGTGACCCAAATCGCTAGCTATTAGGTCCACAAAAGTTCTTTTAAGGACTGGTATGGTATAGGTGTTAGGTGTAGTTCAGGATATAAGTTTGAGGCACTGCTATTCAAGTCATTGTTGCTGCAGATTGTCTTTTGTCAGGGCTGAGAGAGGGACAGGACGCTGTGTGCAGCAGGGACAGTCAGTTTAATCATTAGCTGTTACTATTAGGTCCACAAAAGTCCTTTTCAGGACTGGTACGGTAAAGTAGTACAGGATATAGTTTTGAGTGCTATTCAAGTTCTTGTTGCAGGAGCCTGTGTTTTGTTAGTTTAAATAGGGACAGGCAGGAAGCTGTGTGTGGCAGTGAGGGACAGTCAGTTTAATCAGTAGCTGTTAATATTAGGTCCACAAAGGTTCTTTTCAGGACTGGTATGGTAATAGGCTTGTAAAAGTATAATATTCTTTCTTCCAAATGGGTTTACTTCCTCTTTTTTTCCCTGCAAAGGTAAAGCATAATGGACTACTATGCATCGCATAGTAGCTCATTATGTGTCACTTACCTGACACAGGAGCCAGCGAAGTCGCCGCTGTCCCCTGTAGTCCGCCGCATCCATGTTGCTTGTGGCGTCTCGCAGCTCCGACGAATCACAGCGGCGCAACCGCGATGACGTCACTCCCGCGCATGCGCACGGGAGTCGCGCCTCGCAGCTCCGCCGCTGTCATACGGCGAATAAAGAAATCAAAATGACTGGAGGTTGGGACTTTAAATGAAGCAGGCAGGTGTAAAACATTTACATTTATTGGAAAATCAATGGTAAGTTGCATGAGGGTAGTCATGAGTACATCAAGAAGACCAATATATTCCATTCAATGGATAAACATACAGCAATAACAATTGACCACAAAAATACAAATCACATATTACAAGTGATCATTAGGTAAATAAAACATATGGTTGGCATAAAACATGGCATATAGTAGCTCTATGCATTTCGTGGATTCATCCACTCTTCAGGAGCATGCACGTGGAAAACTGAATGCTGTAGTATAATAACAAATAATATCTGTAAGGTCTGGCCCTGTCACGGGAAATAGAGGTTGAAATAAAGTAATTAGAAGTAATATTGGCTAGGATAAACCCCCCCAAAAACCACTCTCAAAAGTACTTACATTGTCTGTATCTATGCAGTAGCAATGTGCCAAAATGAATCAGAATAACCCCATATCACAAGTCTTCTGGGGCAGATTGACTCACATGATGGTTCCAGCCTTGTATCTGCACACCTTGCGGAGCACTCAACACTGAAGTGTCTATTAGGTAATTTGATCTTACTTTTTCACTATTTGATTTATCCTGCACCTTTATTTCATTTCATCTAACTATTTTGGTTGATATGGTTTCTTCAATGTTGTTTTTATTTTCTTTATATATCCCATGTACTTTACCTTTCCAATCATTCTAACTTTCTACTCTCACTAAGTTAACCTTACTTATACACTCATTAGCATCTCATTATCCTATCCTTTACCAAGTTTAGGACAGATTACCTTTTGTATCACATAATATGACCCTCCAATTTATTTTACAATCCTTCTTTCACTTTTAGCACCTTTGGTCACTGCTGACCCTTATTAATCTTTGGAATTTCCTTTCTTGGAAACCATCTTTGTCCAGTCCTGATCTGCCTTAACCACCTCAGCTCCCATCAGTGATACCCATATGGGGTTATTCTGATTCATTTTGGCACATTGCTACTGCATAGATACAGACAATGTAAGTACTTTTGAGAGTGGTTTTTGGGGGGGTTTATCCTAGCCAATATTACTTCTAATTACTTTATTTCAACCTCTATTTCCCGTGACAGGGCCAGACCTTACAGATATTATTTGTTATTATACTACAGCATTCAGTTTTCCACGTGCATGCTCCTGAAGAGTGGATGAATCCACGAAATGCATAGAGCTACTATATGCCATGTTTTATGCCAACCATATGTTTTATTTACCTAATGATCACTTGTAATATGTGATTTGTATTTTTGTGGTCAATTGTTATTGCTGTATGTTTATCCATTGAATGGAATATATTGGTCTTCTTGATGTACTCATGACTACCCTCATGCAACTTACCATTGATTTTCCAATAAATGTAAATGTTTTACACCTGCCTGCTTCATTTAAAGTCCCAACCTCCAGTCATTTTGATTTCTTTATTCAAATAGGGATGGAGGCAACTGACCTTACCCGGTCACCGCCTCATTTAAAGTCCCAATGTTCTCTTTTTCTTCTGTCATACGGCGAAGCCGCGATGACGTCACTCCCGCGCATGCGCACGGGAGTCGACAAATTTGGCAAATCCATTCTTGGATTTGCCGCATTTAGTGCGCATGCGCGCCGCTGTCTACGGCGCATGCGCCGTAGACAGCGGTGCCCATTTTCGGGCAAATATCTCCTAAACCATATAGGTTTAGGAGATATTGCTTGGACCTACAGGTAAGCCTTAATCTAGGCTTACCTATAGGTCCAAGTTGTTTGGAAGGGTTTACTTCCTCTTTAAGGACTGGTATAGGTCCACAATATATAGGGTTGAGGTGCACTACTGCTGACTGCTGCCCTATTCTGCAGCAGTCCTTTATTAGTATAGGGACTGAGAGTTTAGTCACAGGGTAATTTAAAAAATGACAGGCAGAGGAAGAGGCAGGCTCTTCCGCAGGGGTGGTAGGGGTAGGGCAGGAGCAACAGGCTTGAGCCAAAGTGGGAAGTTGCAGAAGGTGCGTTCAATTACTTTAAAGGACGCACCAGACTTGGTTGAGTGGCTCACTCAGCCTTACTTTTCTGCACCCTCCTCATCCTCTCGATCTGCACCCTCTTCTTCACTCTCTGCTATGTGCACCCCCAAAGTCACTACCACCAACAACACCACCACCACATACCTTCCGCTTGAGTCACAGGAATTATTTTACGATCCATATCAAGACATTTCTGATGCGCAGCCACTCTTGGCATTGGATCAGGAAGAGGAGGTAGCAAGAACCGCCACTCAGCAGTCTGACAACAGTACCCAGATCAGCCCAAGGAGGCGGTTGGTCCCCGGTGTTGCTGCCTACTCCGAGATCTCTACTTATAGCGGTGAAGGTGACGTCGATGATGATGTGTCTAGTGATGTCACGTGGGTGCCCACAAGAGAGGAAGAGGAGGGGAGTTCAGAGGGAGATATGGACCAGCAGATAGGGAGGAGGAGCAGGAATAACTTACATTTCACAGGAGGGACAAAGCAGACTGCTAATGTATCAGGAGCGAGTCATCGACCATGTACGGTCACATCTGGCGCTCCCAGGACGCCGGCACATGGCTCCGCAGTGTGGGCTTTTTTTAACGTGTCCACTGCTGACAACAATGTTGCCATCTGCAATCTTTGCAGTCAACGCATTAGTCGCGGTAAGCCCAACACTCACCTAGGGACGACCGCCTTAAGAAGGCACATGAGCTGCCATTACCGAGCCCAATGGGAGCAACGGAACACACAAAGCCACACTCCAGGCTCTCACCGTCCAGCCTCGTCTTCTACTTCTCCTTCTCCTCTCTCCTCACAATTGTCCTCCACTCCACCTTCCATCACGCCAAGCTCACGTTTTTCTGCAAAAAGGCAGGCTTCCGTTGGCCTAATGTTCGAGCGTAAAAAAATCATGACGCCGGATAACCCTCTTGCCCAACGGTTGACGGCTGGCTTGTCAGAACTGATAGCCCGCCAACTACTGCCATATAAACTGGTGGACTCGGAGGCCTTTCGAACAAATTTGTGGCCATTCGAACACCACACCACACAGCAGCAAGTGAATGTATCTCTGGCACATAGTGTCGGTGCCAAGATACATCTGACCACAGACACATGGTCTAGCAAACAAGGGAAGGTATATCACTTTTACTGCCCACTGGGTGAACCTTCTGACGGCCGTCAAGCATGTAACCCGTGGCACCCGTGTAGATTTGGTTTTACCGCTACGGATTGCATGCATGCCTGGCTCTTCTTCTCCTCCTCCTCCTACTGCATCCTCCTTCCTCTCCTCCTCGGCTGACTCCTCCTTTTCCGCTGCTAGCGTCTCTTCCGCTGCGGCGCCCAAGCTCCCCAGAGCCATGCCGTGCTGCGTCTGTTGTGCCTGGAAGCCAAGAGCCACACTGGCCCGGCACTCCTTTCAGCTTTGCGTTCACAGGCAGATCAGTGGCTAACACCGCTCAATTTGACAGTTGGTAAAGTGGTGTGTGACAACGGTGCCAATCTGCTTAGCGCATTGAAACAGGGCAAAATTACGCACGTGCCATGCATGGCACACGTCTTAAACTTGGTCGTGCAGCGATTCGTTGTCAAAGGACATCTTGCGGCAGGCAAGGAAAATCTCGGCCCATTTCAGAAGATCTTACACGGCCATGGCTCGCCTTGCTGACATTCAGCGGCAACACAATCTGCCGGTCAGACGTCTTATTTGCGATTGCCCGACGCGATGGAACTCAACCTTCTATATGCTTGATAGGCTGCTCCAGCAGAAACGTGCAGTTAACGTCTACCTATATGAACTCTGCGGCAGAACAGGTTCTGGGGAGCTGGTTTTTTTTCACCACGCCAGTGGCTGCTCATGCGCGACGCATGCAGACTTCTGCGGCCATTTGAGGAGATCACCAAACTGGTCAGTCGCAGCCATGGCGCCATCAGTGACATGGTACCTTATGCCTTATTTATGGAGCGTGCATTGCGTCGTGTCTTTGATCAAGCTGTGGAAGAGCAGGAGCGGGAAGATGAGGAAGTCGCAATGCTGGATGAATTCCCAGGGGGGGCTACTCTATCTGAGACAAGTGAACAACAGGAGTCTGAAGAGGAGTCAGAGGAGGATGGTGCCGGGGCGGATGAGGAGGAGCAAGAAGAGCATGCTTTAAACCTTTCTGGGATCCCTGTTCTGTGGATGGGGAGAGGAGAATGAAGAGGACGACATTATCCTGGATGATGAGCAGGAGCCAGGCCACCACACCGCTTCCAGTTTAGTGCAAATGGGGGCCTTCAGGCTCCAGTGTTTTAATAGGGACCCCCGTATAAAAAGCATAAGGGTCAAGGACCAGTACTGGGTGGCAACGTACTTAGACCCCTGGTACAAACACAAAATGGCGGAAATGTTGCCGCCATCACAGAGGGCTGTCGGAATGGAGCACTTCCAGGCCTTGCTTCAAGAAATGCTGCATTCTGCTTTTGCGTGCGCTGGCAGAGGAGCAATTCCCACTCCCAGAGAAGGAGTTGCGGGTACCAATCCAACAGTGCTTGCAAGAAGAGGCCGGTTTGAAGATGTGTTGGTGACTTCTGATATGAGGTCATTCTTTCAGCCGACCCATCAACAGGTGTCATCCAGGTCCAGCATCAGGGAACGCCTAGACGGTCAGGTGTCCGACTACATCGGGTTAACGGCCGATGTGGACGCTCTGAGGAATGATGAACCCCTGGACTACTGGGTGGGCAGGCTTGACCTCTGGCCAGAGCTTGCCCAATTTGCAATCGAACTGTTGGCTTGCCCCTCGTCCAGTGTCCTGTCCGAAAGGACGTTCAGCGCAGCAGGGGGGATCGTGACCAATAAGCTTACTCGCCTAGCTCACGACAGTGTTAACTACCTCACATTTCTAAAAATGAATGAGGCATGGATCTCGGAGGAATTCAACACATGTGACCAGTAGACCATGTATATCTCTATAAACGATTTTTTTAATCGAGCACACAGACCTTCTTTCTTCATTTGGCTCACTTCCTTGTCCAAAAAAAGCACGCCGTACTATATGCCCGTACCCTCCTGTTTGAAGAGGTTGAGCGGTGTCATATTTTTGGGGCCCAGCAGCAAGTTGCTGGTATCAGTGCTGCTGTTAGTGCTCTCTATCTCGGTGCTGGTGTCAGTGCACTCTATCACGGTGCAGGTGTCAGATCACCCTATCACGGTGCAGGTGTCAGTGCTCTATATCACGGTGCTGGTGATGATCATCATCTCCTGCACCCTCTTCTTTGCCTACCCTGACCTTCCCTCGCCTCCATTGTCTCAAGAGTCCTGAAGTTTCAGAATTTCACATATAAAAAAAGAATGCTTGTAGTTTTCGCTCCCAGATTCACCTCATACATGTGTTCTGTCATTGGCCATGTGGTGGGACTATGTGTGCACAGCTAGTAATTATTTTGTGGCTGCAAATATGACCTGTAGGTTTGTAAAGTTCACCATCCCTGTGCTGTGTTGACTTCCTCCTGGGGCTGCTTATTATGAGGGGCTCCCACCATCCCTGTGCTATGCTGACTTCCTCCTGGGGCTGCTTATTATCAGGGTCTCCCACCATCCCTGTGCTGTGCTGACTTCCTCCTGGAGCTGCTTATGATGCAGGTGTCAGTGCTGTATATCACGGTGCTGGTGTCAGTGCTTTATGTCACGCTGCTGATGTCAGTGCTCTCTATCACGGTGCAGGTGTCAGTGCTCTATATCACGGTGCTGGTGATCATCTCCTGCACCCTCTTCTTTGCCTACCCTCACCTTCCCTCGCCTCCATTGTCTCAAGATTCCTGAATTTTCAGAATTTCACATATAAAAAAAGAATGCTTGTAGTTGTCGATCCCAGATTCACCTTATACATGTGTTATGTCACGGTGCTGGTGTCAGATCACTCTATCACGGTGCAGGTGTCAGTGCTCTATATCACGGTGCTGGTGATCATCTCCTGCACCCTCTTCTTTGCCTACCCTCACCTTCCCTCGCCTCCATTGTCTCAAGATTCCTGAATTTTCAGAATTTCACATATAAAAAAAGAATGCTTGTAGTTGTCGATCCCAGATTCACATCATACATGTGTTATGGCATTGACCATGTGGTGGGACTATGTGTGCACAGCTAGTAATTATTTTGTGGCTGCAAATATGACCTGTAGGTTTGTAAAGTTCACCATCCCAATGCTGTGCTGATTTCCTCCTGGGGCTGTACCTCTGCTGTGCATATTATGAGGGGCTCCCACCATCCCTGTGCTATGCTCATTATGAGGGGCTCACACCATCCCTGTGCTATGCTCATTATGAGGGGCTCCCACCATCCCTGTGCTGTGCTGACTTCTTCCTGGGGCTGCTTATTATGAGGGGCTCCCACCATCCCTGTGCTATGCTGACATCCTCCTGGGGCTGCTTATTATGAGGGGCTCCCACCATCCCTGTGCTGTGCTGACTTCCTCCTGGGGCTGTACCTCTGCTGTGCATATTATGAGGGGCTCACACCATCCCTGTGCTATGCTCATTATGAGGGGCTCACACCATCCCTGTGCTATGCTCATTATGAGGGGCTCACACCATCCCTGTGCTATGCTCATTATGAGGGGCTCCCACCATCCCTGTGCTGTGCTGACTTCTTCCTGGGGCTGCTTATTATGAGGGGCTCCCACCATCCCTGTGCTATGCTGACATCCTCCTGGGGCTGCTTATTATGAGGGGCTCCCACCATCCCTGTGTTGTGCTGACTTCCTCCTGGGGCTGTACCTCTGCTGTGCATATTATGAGGGGCTCCCACCATCCCTGTGCTATGCTCATTATGAGGGGCTCCCACCATCCCTGTGCTATGCTGACTTCCTCCTGGGGCTGCTTACGGTGCAGGTGTCGGTGCTCTCTATCACGGTACTGGTGTCAGTGCTGTATATCACGGTGTTGGTGTCAGTGCTTTATGTCACGCTGCTGATGTCAGTGCTCTCTATCACGGTGCTGGTGTCAGATCACTCTATCACGGTGCAGGTGTCATTGTTGTATGTCACGCTGCTGATGTCGGTGCTGTATATCCCGGTGCTGGTGTCAGTGCTGTATATCACGGTGCTGGTGTCAGTGCTTTATGTCACGCTGCTGATGTCCGTGCTCTCTATCACGGTGCTGGTGTCAGATCACTCTATCACGGTGCAGGTGTCATTGCTGTATGTCACGCTGCTGATGTCAGTGCTCTCTATCACGGTGCTGGTGTCAGATCACTCTATCACGGTGCAGGTGTCATTGCTGTATGTCATGCTGCTGGTGATCATCTCCTGCACCCTCTTCTTTGCCTACCCTGCCCTTCCCTCTACTCCATTGCCTTCATGCGCTCCACAGTCCTGAATTGTCACAATTTCACATATAAAAAAAGAATGCTTGTAGTTGTCGATCCCAGATTCACCTCATACATGTGTTATGTCATTGGCCATGTGGTGGGACTATGTTTGCACAGCTAGTAATTATTTTGTGGCTGCAAATTTGACCTGTAGGTTTGCAAAGTTCACCTCCCATTGAAGTCAATGGCGCCCGCCGGGAACGTTACGGTTCGCAAACTATCGGCCGCGTTCGCGGTCCGCGTTCATGAAACGTCCCGTCGGAAGTTCGTCCATCACTATTTTGGGGTACGACGATCCAAGGATCAATTGAGGAAACGCTGGTCAGACCTGAAATTGAGGGAGCACGATCAGTACAGAAGAATCAAGAGTGTTCTTTTCAAAAGTAAGTAGTTGTCGTGTATTCCTATTCTTCTTACGTTTGTGCTGCTCCATGTGCTTTTCTTTACTGTTGTGCAGTTTAAAATGGCAACTTTCATGTTCATGGGCACAGTAATCCGTCATAGGAAACATTGTTCGTTCACCCACTTATAAGATGTTTTTGGCAGATACAGGTTAACTACATTTGTTCAGGCCTATTTGTATTAAAATAAGTTTGTTGTCTAGATGGGTTTGCACTAGAATGAAATGCAGACTTTTAGGTGATGTGGACGTTGTGGAAGAAGAATCTCATTTCACGAGTGAAAGTGCCCAGATCCTCATCGGGGTGTAATCGTGATTTAGAAAAGATAAATGAAAACATCAATGATGTTCAACAAAAATGAAGAACATCACTGATGTTTTAGGCAGAATATAAAACACACAAAAAATATACAGTTTTATTGTGTATTTTGTTTTATAAAACAGTTTTAAAGTATTTTAAAAGCCAAATTTTGAAGATGCACATGGGTGTGTCAACATGTGCTATCTTCCATCACGGGATATCAAGGTACGTGTTTTGTGGGTGCAACCCCTTCCTCGCAACTGAAGTAAGTGAGAGAAAGGGGTTGCACCCCCAAAACACATCCATTGACCCCCCGTAATGGGAGCTAGCACATGCTGACATTAGGCATGGGATCAGGAGGGAAATCCCCAGTTTGAATCCCAATTTGTGTGCATCTTCAAAATTTGGCTTTTACAGGGGTGACATCACCCCATCTGATGAAGGCAATATCAATACAGTTGGCAAAGCCCAGGAAACGCTGCAGAGGATGTAAACCCATGGGTCAAGGCCACTGTAGGACTGCCGACAGTTTCTCTGGGTCCATCGAAAAACCAGCAGTGGAAATGACATAACCCAGGAATATAACCTGTTCACGATGGAACTCACACTTCTCCAGTTAGAGGATATCATTGAGATAAACCACCACACACAATTGCAACAAATCTCGGAGGACATCATTAATAAATTCCTGGAAAACTGCCGGGGCATTACAAAGGCCAAAAGGCATTACCAGGTATTCATAATGGCCTGTTCTGGTATTAAACGCAGTTTTCCACTCGTCGCCGTCTTTAATGCGCACGAGATTGTATGCCCCTCTCAGGTCAAGCTTTGTGAAAACCGTTGCTCCCTTGAGGCGATCAAATAAATCTGTAATCAATAGAATCAGGTAGGCATTCTTAATCGTGACACGATTGAGACCCCTATAATATATACAAGGTCTCAGTTCACCGCTCTTCTTTTTCACAAAGAAGAAACCAGCACCAGCAGGAGACGAGGACTTGCGGATGAAACCTTGAGAAAGTGCGTCAGCAACATACTCCTCCATGGCCTTATCCTCCAAGACCGACAAAGGGTAAACCCGGCCACGAGGAGGTATGGCACCAGGTTGAAGGTCAATTGCGCAATCATAAGGCCGGTGGGGAGGCAAACTACCAGCTTGACCTTTATCAAAGACATCGTCAAAATCACGATACTCCTCCGGCAAGGAGGGGAGTGAAGCGGTGCACAGGACCTTGGATTCCTTCAGGAAGCATGTCTCACTGCATTGTGGTGACCAGGAGAGAACCTCAGCACGGAGCCAATCAAAAGAGGGGTTGTGCCTCTGTAACCAAGGATAACCAATAACCAGCGGAAATCTGGGTGAGGAAATAACTTGGAATTGGATTATCTCATGGTGAAGAGCCCCTACGGCCATGGACAACGGAACCGTCTCATGAGTCACATGGGCAAGCTGTAAAGGTCTCCTGTCAAGAGCCTCAATGGCAAGTGGAGTGTCACGCAGCTGCAGCGGAATCGAGTGCTGCGAAACAAATGCAGCATCAATGAACAGGCCTGCAGCCCCAGAGTCGATTAGAGCCTGTATCTCGATGGATGACTCAGCCCAAGAAAGGGTGACCAAAATCAGGGGCTTATCCTTCTGGATAACTGGGGACGAAACAACGCCACCTAAGGTCTGTCCATGACAGGACCTCAAGGTTCGGGCGTTCCCTGGATAGGTAGGACAAGACTTCAAAAAGTGACCTGCCTGGCCACAATAAAGGCACAATCTCTCCCTCCTCCTAAAGGCTCTCTCATCCGCAGAGACGCGTGAAGCCCAGGTGCATGGGTTCATCATCCCTGACCAACTTGGTACCAGGAGGCATGGGAGGTGAGGGAGGCATGGGTGGGACTACAAAGCTCGGAGGCAAACGTACAGGAGGCTTAAGAGAGTCTTTCTCTGAGTCTGGAGTCAATGAGGATGGCAAATGAGATCAAGCTCTCCATCTCAGTGGGTATATCTCGGGCTGCTATCTCATCCTTGATGGAATCTGAGAGACCATGAGAAAAAGCAGCCACGAGGGCCTCATTGTTCCAAGCAACCTCTGCTGCCAGAGTACGGAATTCAATGGCGTAGTTGGCAACAGTTCTCGTACTCTGATGGACATTAGGGTGGGATGTCAGCAAGCCAGTCTTAAAACAAACAGCAGGAGATGGATCCCTGTGATGTGACCAACGCAAAGGCAAATGGAAAAGTGAGCAGGAAGGCTTTAAATAGGCAGGTCAGACGAGCATCATCGGGAACAGCTGGTAACTGTGGAAAGAGAAGAGAGCTGACAATTAGTCGACAGCTGAGCGGCCAGCCCAGAGGAGGAAGGGCTAAGCCAGCCCTGACAGTCCCCCAGCGCAAATGCTTCATCCGTGACGAAGACGAACGGGAGTCCTTCCACATTGTCTTCTGGAGGGCTCCATTCTGGAGCCGTTGGTAAAACTCTGTCTGGGCGATGACTCCACCATCCGACATCTGGCCATTTTTCCCCACGTCCACATAAAGAAAATCATATGTCGCCGACACCACCGCCAACATCACTATACTATTAAACCCCTTGTAATTATAATTGTATGACCCCGAGTTGGGGGGTGATACGATGTGGACATGTTTCCCCTCTATTGCCCCTCCTCAGTTTGGAAAGTCCCAACGCTGGTCAAATTGGGAAGCCACAGTCTGCCATTCCTGTGATGTTGAAGGAAACACTGGAGTCAAACAAGAAAAAAATAATTTAGTTTTGCACATAACATTGCAAGCAGATTAGACACAAACCGACAGGCTTCATTGAGAGCTGAATACATAAGGAATGTGTGTTACTTTGGCCAGCCCCTCCTTAATTACACTATTGGCAACCCACTGGACAGGTAAGAAGTGTCAGAATACAAAAATATGAATATACACTGTACAAATTGAAGCACTTTTTTACATTCTACAGTTACCTATCAAGATAATAGGAGAACAAAACTTTACAAGTACCATTTGAAAGTATTCAGGCAGGCCCTTTCACTTCATGCTTTGGTGAATCCATCCATAAATATGACCACAAAAGAGGTAGGTATAGTGTGTATGGGTTTGGCAAAGTTAGCAGATAGAGGATTGGTATCGGTTGACTTAGTGATTGGGGGGAGGGTTCCAAATGAGTTTGGGACCCCCCCAAAAAAAGCCTCTGGCACTCTGCATGAATTTAAGCACACAAATAACATTTCAACACATTGTAGGGGGTATTTAGGGTAAAGCAGTACAATGAAGATAACAAAATACATTGTTAAAAGTAATTAAGCTAGGTGTGTATGGGCCCAGGATAGCATGCTGGGGAGGTTAGTGAAGGCAAATATGCATGAAGGACAAAAAAGGAAGTTTCAAAAATTCCATCATGCATGAGGACAATGGGGGACATTCACAGCATATTACAATCAGGGTAATTATGGAATGATGAAAGAAATTCCATCGCCAAGTGCCGCAAGGTGTTGACTAGCCTCTGTTCAGGAGTGATGGCTTGCCACATGCAGGTGTCCTGTCTACTAATATAAGTGGACAGCAAAGCCAACAGACGGTGAAAAACGGGGTTTGTCACCTGGAGATAATTCCTGAAATCATTAGGATTATTTTCATGGCTCTCCCACAACAAAGGCACGCGCGAGAATTGGTCATGCTGGAGCAACCAATTCTTCGTCCATGAACTCCTCCCCATCCTGTTCATGGACTAGGCTAGGGTCAAAGCAAGAACCCCAACACCAAGCTCCTGCATAACACGAACTCCACAACAAGTACGTAACCGCAACATGGTTTTAAAACAGTCAGCTGGTCAGAATGAACAGAACACACTGAAAAACAGAAAAGCCTGAGAAGAGCGAGCTGAAAATCAGAAACGAGGGTTTGTCACCTGGAGATAATTCCTTAAATCATCAGGATTATTCTCATGGCTCTCCAACAACAAAGGCATGCGCGAGAATTGGTCATGCTGGAGCAACCAATTCTTCATCCATGAACTCCTCCCTATTCTGTTCATGGACTAGGCTAGGGTCAAAGCAAGAACCCCAACACCAAGCTCCTGCATAGCACGAACTCCACAACGAGTACGTAACCGCAACATGGTTTTAAAACAGTCGGCTGGTCAGAATGAACAGAACACACTGAAAAACAGAAAAGCCTGAGGACAGCGAGCTGAAAATCAGAAACGAGGGTTTGTCACCTGTAGATAATTCCTTAAATCATCAGGATTATTCTCATGGCTCTCCCACAACAAAGGCATGCGCGAGAATTGGTCATGCTCGAGCAACCAATTCTTCGTCCATGAACTCCTCCCCATCCTGTTCATGGACTAGGCTAGGGTCAAAGCAAGAACCCCAACACCAAGCTCCTGCATAGCACGAACTCCACAACGAGTACGTAACCGTAACATGGTTTTAAAACAGTCGGCTGGTCAGAATGAACAGAACACACTGAAAAACAGAAAAGCCTGAGAAGAGCGAGCTGAAAATCAGAAACGAGTGGACAAGAGCGCACTGCAAATTAAAATACGTAATATGAAAATGCGCACTGATAAACAAATGCAAACGGACTACACGCACTGAAAACCAGATACGAACCTACAACAAACTGAAGAGCAGTAACGATTGCAAAAAGCGCAAGTCTGAAAAGCACGAATCGTCTGTCACCAAACTTCTACTAACACGAGACTAGCAGAAGTAGCCCAAAGGGTTGCACACTTGGTATTGAACTTCCTCTTTCTAGTCCCGTTGTACGCATTGTACATCACCACGTTCTTGACGTTCGCAAACGTCAACTTTGTGTGACCATGTGTATGCAAGACAAGTTTGAGCCAACATCCGTGCCTTCCATAAATTTTGTTGTCGGAATGTGCGATTGTGTGTACGCGGCATAAGAGTTTATTCATATCAGAGTTAATCTGCATGCTTTCATTATCCTGCGTGCCACAGTTCTTAAAGGGCCCAGAGTACTGGCAGAAAAGTCATCACAAATACTTATTCTGACCACGTTATCCTGAATGCAGTCAATGTTTAACTCTGTCTCATCTTGCAGGCACAAACCTAGCCCCTTTGTTTTGAGAGCTCACAAGTGGCATACAGGCATACCCCTCTTTTAAGTACACAATGGAGTTTATTTACTAAAGCTGAAAAATGCAAAATCAGGCTCACTTCTGCATAGAAACCAATGAGCTTCTAACCAGTAGCGTAACTAGAACCTTCAGGGCCCCGATGCAAGAAACCATGAAGGGCCCCCCTGAACCCCAGCCAGGGCCCTTCCCTCCGAGTCTGGCGGTGGAACTCCAGTGCATGGTCACAGGTATGATCTTTGTGAGCCCTGTAGTTCCACCACTGGTATCAGTAGTTTATTTTTTTATTTTTAGGTGCACCATTGGGGGACTGTCCCTAGGCAGGATGGGGTCCCCAACTCCAGAAGAGATTAGTTCCTTTTCTCCAGGGCAGATGAAGTTACTGCCCCCAGGTGAGAATGGGTCCCTGTCCCCAGGGGAGGTGGGGGTCCCTGTCCCCACGTGAGAAGGGGTCCCTGTCCCCAGGGGGAGATGGAGGGGGTATGTAATAGTGTGTGGGGGATGGAGTCCTCTCACTCACCATGACCAAGCTGCAGGCCGCGCACTCATCCATGTTGGCCTGGGCTCCATCCAGTGTGCTGGACGGGCGATCAGCATATCTCCCAGAAAGACCTTTCATCATCTGTGTATGACGGGGGAGGAGGGGGTCTCTCATAGGGCTGCACTGCATCTGTGTGCTTAAATTGTGTTTACCCGGGAGAAGTATGCAGTGCAGTGTGGGCAGGATTCGGGGGGGGGGGGGGGTGGGACTCTGGCTGGGGAGAACAGACATTGCACTGAGCGGCAATGCATGGAGCAGGAGAGGGGTACTCTGAGGAACCGGCCGAGGACACAGGTCATGCGGGGAATGTACAACTAAAGAGTAGCCAGTGCAATAGTCGAGCATGGAGCTCTGCTAGTCACCTTCCACCTCCACCACCCGTGTGCATGGTGCACTAGTACCCCTAGCTGCATATGCTGCTGCCGTCCATATGTAGAGGGGGCTGCATGGGCCCCCTGCATCACAGGGCCCAGGTGTGTTCGCGACTGCTGCACCCCCTATAGTTACGCCCCTGCTTCTAACCTCAGCTTGTTCAATTAAGCTTTGGTAATAAAACCTGGAAGCTCATTAGTTTCTATGCAGAAGTGAGCCTGATTTTGCACTTTCCAGCTTTAGTAAATAAACCCCATTGTGTACTTAAAAGTGGGGTATGCCTGTAGTTGGCCTACTCTTATTTGCCCACTTGGAATGTTTCTTCTCATACGAAGAGCTACTGTTTAAGCCCTTGGGGGTCACAGTATAAGCTGGGGTCCAGGTCTTTTATGAGGTCATTGGAGGGATCAGGTATACCGCTAATGTTGTGTTCATGCTACTTGACCTAAAGTGGCGTTCCACTCATTTTCAAAAGTTATTCTTATTTCAATGTCCACCAACAGTGTTTATGTAATTGAATAATCAAAAGTTTCAAAGTTCTGTAAAAGTACCTTTTTTATATATACAATCCATACCACACCCTTTATCCAAGCATGCAATTTGACGCGGGGTCCCCCTTAATATCCATACCAGACCTGAAGGGGCTGGTAATTGAATTTGGGGAACCGCACGCTTTTTTTTTTATCAATGACTTTCAATGAGTGTTCTCTGTATTACGGGAGCCGACAATTCATATAGCCGCAAAATGAATTTTTTTTTCTACAGAAATTACACTTTGTGCAGGGACAGTTCTAAGCACGGGAAACATGCGCCCCTTCACAGGCATACTATAGACACCCCCCAGGTACGAAATTTAAAGGAATATTACACTTTTATTGTTTCACTTTAATCATTATTAAAATCACTGCTCCCGAAAAAACTGACCTTTTTTAAAACTTTTTTTTGCATTGATCCATGTCCCCTGGGGCAGGACCAAGGTTCCCAAACACTTTTTAGGACAGTAACTTGCATATTAGCCTTTAAAATTAGCACTTTAGATTTCTCCCATAGACTTATACAGGGTGTTCCATGGCTCTTCGAATTTGCTGTGAACACCCCAAATTGTTCGCTGAACAGGCGAACAGGCAATGTTCGAGTCGAACTCACTCGAAGCTCATCCCTAATCCCGTTATTTACAGGCCAGAAATGACACGATCGGAAGGAGTTTGGGCGGTGCTTGATCCTTTCCCAGGCCTCACTTGTATCAGTGTTTGCTTACTTCTGGATTTTCTGTTGATTATCAAGTTGCCATAACAATGGGTTTGAAACTTCTGCCGATGCCACCATTGTCATGGCAACCTGTTATCAACAAAGTGTGTCACTCAGTGGCATTACTGCGCAGGCCCAAGATCGGGAGGTGTATGCTAGATAGCCAGCTGCACGAAATTCTGGAAATTCATAGGAACAGGCTTCAAACGCCCACATGTTTTATGGCCACTGCCTGCCTTGAGGGAGCATGTAGAAAATCAATGATTGGCAAGTAAAATTATTTGGGGAGTTGTAGCAATATCCGAGTTATATGCTGCACGTGATAAGAATCACAGAAGTGCTTTTTTTTTTATTGGCATGGGGTCCCCGCCAAAATCCAGAGCAAATTATCAGAGCAAGCAGCCTGGCAGGCCAGGATGGGGGGTACGAGCAACCCCCCCCCCCCCCACTGAACCATACCAGACCACTTGCCCTCAACATGGGGAGGATGCTTTGGGGTCCCCTCAAAGCACCTTGTCCCCATGTTGATGGGGACAAAGGCCTCATCCCCACAACTCTTGTCGGGTGGTTGTAGGGGTCTGCGGGCGGGGGGGCTTTTCAGAATCTGGAAGCCCCCTTTAACAAGGGGTCCCCCAGGTCCTGGCCTCCCGTAAGTGAATGGGTATCGGGTACATTGTACCCCTACCCATTCACAAAAAAAGTGTAAAAAAGTAAAAACCACAAAAAAATGTTTTTGACAATTCCTTTATTAAAAAAGAAAACAAAAAGTGTCCCGCGGTGTCCATCCAACTTCAATCATGAGGCCGGACGGACCCAAAAAATAGAAGCCGTGAGCAATTTTAAATGAATTTTTTTTTCCTTTAGAAATGTAATTTTGCTGCGGCACTGTAAAACACATCAGACACTGGGACCCCCTGGCACAATATTTAAAGGAATTTTTTTTTATTGTTTCACTTTAACCACCGACTTACGACGATATACGTCGGCAGAATAGCATGGGCAGGCAGAGTAATGTATGGGTACTTTACTCCCCTCCCGCGGGCGGGGGGTGTGATCATGCCCCCCCCCCGGTGCCCAAGGGCATCATTCCAGGAGCAATCCTCAGGGGGAGGCCACTGATTCATGGCCTCTCCCTCACGATTGCTCCTGACAAATGAGGAAGCTTTCTCTGCTTCTGAACCTGTAAACAGAAGCGGAGGAAGTAATGTCATCTCTCCTAGTGAAGCCTTTTTGTTCCGACGCCCGAGGAGAGAAGACATCAGAGCAAGTTACACCAACAGCACACTAACACCAGTACACATAGGCACACAAATCACCCCCCAATCATCCCCCCCTCCCGGCACCCCCTGTAAAAACTGACACCAATAGCAGTTTTAATTTTTTACTGATCACTGCATTGGTGTCATTTTGTGACTGTTATAAGCATTATGGAAGTTAGTGGTAGGCTCTTTTAGGTCTAGGGTACTCCTCTAAACCCCCTAATAAAGGTTTAACCCCTTGATCGCCCCAAGTTAACCCTTTCACTCCATGTCGCCAGTGTCACTAAGCAATCTTTTTTCTGATCGCCGTATTAGTGTCATGGGTGATGCTAGTTAGCCTGTTAGCTATTTAGGTTCACCGTAACGTACCCCCATATACTACCTAATAAAGGAGGTTTTAACCCCCCGATTGCCTCCTAGTTAACCCTTTCACCCTCTGTCACCAGTGAACACTGTATAAGTGTCATAGGTGACGATAGTTAGCCAGTTAGCTATTTAGGTTCAACGTCCAGTTTTTATAGTGTCAGGTACCCCATATATTACCTAATAAAGTTTTTTTTTTCAAATATAAAAATACGTTTTTATTAAACACCAACTGAGGGAGAAATCCCAGCAATACAGAAGATCCGGAAATGCAAAATGTGTTACAGACACTATATGCAATATAGTAATGAACAACAACCAATGTACATTTGAGTGTTGCATGTCACAGACATGTGTATTGTACAACGACTGGGTTCAAGGAATTCAAGATGTTTCACACGTGCCTAATGGTTGCCGGTTCTCCTCCCTGCTTTTTCCACTTTTCCCATAGTGCAACAGTAAATAGAGGCCAGGAAAAAAGGGGGGGGGCAGGGCAGTGGTAGAAAGTGGTAGAAAGGAGATGTAGGTGGAAAGTGGGGCAGGGGAAGGGGGGGCTAGGAATGAGCAGCCAGAGCGAGGGTTGGCGTGTTGTAGTGCTCTCGGGGTCAGAGTTGAGTAAATGTTTATTAATCATTTAAGAGTTCAGGAGAGAGGTTCCCTCATGTGAGTAAATAAAAATATTCCAGTTAGTTCAGGTTTCTGAGTATTTCTTGCGGTTATGCTGCACTGTAAGGACTAAGCTTACTAATCTCCTCCACCTTCCGCAGCCAATCCGCTACGGTCGGTGGGCACCATTGTTTCCAGCGTAGTGGTATACATGCCTTTGGGACTTTCAGTAGGTGTCGAGTCAATGATTTTTTGTATCTTTTGATCGGTATTTTTGACAAATGGAGGATGAAAAAAGCTGCATCATCTGGTATCTCATACTCTGTAAACTTCTGAGTTATACATCTAATCTCCTTCCAGAAATTCTGCAGTTTAGGGCAGGACCAAAAGATGTGCAGCATTGAACCTTCCCCCTCCCCACACCGCCAGCAACAGTCTGAGGTGTTGGGGAAACACTTGTGTAATCTGGAGGGGGTAAGATACCACCGTGATAAAATTTTATAGTTTGTCTCTTGTATTTTGGTACATACCGTAGGGATGATTTGAAAGCACAGCTGATGATTTTCTGTTGTGTCTCAGAAAATTTACGGTTGAGATCTCTCTCCTACCTATCTAGACAGAGTAGATGAGGTTGTGTAGGGGGTGTGTTGAGTAGTGTATACATTTTGGAGAGGGTTTTGCTAACGGTTCAGTGCCTGAACAAAAGTCCTCAAATGGCATCAGTTGTCTGGTGAAGTCCCGAGGGTTGGGTAGCGAATGCAGAAAGTGGGGCAATTGTACTGCTTTCCAAAAGGAGAGTTGGTATACACCTGTTGTTTCGGTTAGTTCCGATATGGTGGGCCAACGTCCAGCTGTCACAAACTTGGCAGCGTGGTCAAAGCCGGAACTCCTCAGGGTGTCAAACTCAGTGTGTTGAAGACCTGGTGTAAACTCAGGGTGCCCTAAGATTGGGTATAATGGTGAGTCGCTTGAGGTGAAGGAGGACTGGATGGTTACCTGTCTACTGTGATGTAGAGTTGTACCCAGAAGGGGATTTGTTTTCAGCCCCAGGGGGAGAGAGTCATAGCACCAGAGCACAGCTTTTAATGCAACGTAAGCTTGGGCCTGTTCTATCTTCACCCAGAGTTTAGTCACCCTGTTGTGTCTCCAGTCCAGTATGCAACCTAATTGTGAGGCCAGGTAGTATTGTCTGATGTCTGGTAGCACTAAACCTCCCTGTTGCTTTGGTAGTGAAATCTACTGATACAGGGTTTTTTATTGACCCAAATGAATCGGGTGAATAGAGCATGAACTTGTTTGAAAAAGGAATGCGGTATGTGAATAGGGAGGGCTTGGAGAAAGTATAGAAATTTAGGTAGGATGCACATTTTTAGGAGGTTACATCTGCCAAACCCACTATTCCATTTCTCTAGAAGGGCATGTATCTTAGTCAGGATGGGAGGGAAATTCAGCTCAAAGGTGCGTTTGATATCCGTTGGGATGTGTGTCCTTAAGTATTTTAACGCCACGCTTGTCCACTTAAAGCGGAAATGTGCTTGCATGGACTGCATGGTTTGAGGGGTCATGGCAATTCCCATTTCTGTCGATTTGGAAAAATGTATCTTCAGATTTGACAGCACGTCATGCTGTCAGTGTTGTCATGATATGCGTCAAATTCTTTAAGAAGGTTTGGTAAAGTTAAGGTGAACAATAGGTTTTTTTCTTAGGCTGCGATCTTATAGTGGATGTCACCTACTGGGAGCCCCCGAATGTCTGCATTCAGTCTTATTTTACATAGGAAGGGCTCTAGTGAGAGTGCGAAGGAGAGGTGATAGGGGGCACCCCTGTCTCGTACCATTCGAAATGGGGAAGGGAGACGAGAGGAGACCATTCGCTTTCACTTGTGCCGTGGGATTGGAATATATCTTGTTTATCCAGCTGAGCATCCTGTCACCCAAGCCAATGTGGCAGAGTACTGCGAACATAAAGTTCCAGTCTACTCTATCAAACACTTTTTCAGCGTCAGTACTCAAGAATACACACGGGGAGCCCTTAGCATTGGCTATGTGAAGGAGATTCAGAGCTTCAGTTGTGTTGTCTCGAGCTTCCCTGTTAGGTATAAAGACAAAACTCTCAAAATACCCCTAATGGTGGACTTTTAAGGCACGTACAGTAAATATCAAAAGGTTTTTTAAAGATTCAAACAGTTATTTTATTGAAAAAGTAAAAAAAGGGTAGAAAAATGTATAAAAAAACAAGGAATGCATAAATACACTGATGGTTTGTACATATATGGATTACTTGGAATATCCTACGCGTTTCGGAGAAGTTAAATCTCCTTCTTTAGGGGATATGTACAACTGTAAGGCCTCATGCACACGAGACGCTGTTAAACGCGTGTTCAGATGCAGTTGGACACTTTTTTCAACTGCCCCTGAACTCATTCAATGTTATCCTATGTGTCCATGCACACAGTCTCGTTTTTTGCCGTTTTTATGCAGTTGCGTTTAACCTCGTTTTTCCAGAAGCAAAAAAATGGGTTCAGACGCAAAAATTTCCAAGTTTCAGACGCTAAACACGGCACCCGCGTTTAGCTGTGTTTGCGTTTATAAGCGTTTTTAAAGGAACCCAATTTTTTGGACCTGAAAACTCAGAAATATGATCTGAGAATGACATTTTGCGACCTGACTTTGGGGGCCCATATCTTGGGGCCACTTATTGCCAAGAACCCCAAATTTGGTATGCAGACACTGTGGAACTAGCACTACAACAAATTTAAGGTTCCTATCACCAAGTGCCCCGAGATAGGGGGCCCCAAAGTCAGGTCGCAAAATGCCATGCACTTTTCTGCATCAGAGATACATGGCCTCAAAGTCAACTGTAATTTGGTCCTTAGGGTTGGGTGTTATGGTAAGTGGTTATCCGTTAGGGTTAGGGTTATTGTTTAGGATTAAGGGTTGGGTTAGGGTTAGTGTAAGGGATAGGGTTAGCGGTTAGGGGTAGGGTTAGTGTTAGGGTTAGTGTTAGGGTTATTGTTTAGGGTTAGGGGTAGGGTTAGTGGTTAGGGTTAGGATGAATGGTTAGGGTTAGGGTTCTGGATATTTTAATAAGGCATTAAAAAATATTATACTACCATATACAGCAGCAAAGAATTAAAATATATTAATCAATACATATTTCACGATAAAAATATATTAAAAAATTGGCCAAATAAATTTAAAACAATTATAAAAAATCTAATTAACCTAGATTTGCTTTTAAATAAAGCAATTTAAAACTAGAAAAAATGAATAAAAAAATATATATATAAAAAAAAAAACTATTAATATTGTTTTATATTAGAAATAATGAAAACATTTTAAAAAATTGCCACAAGAAAATTTTAGATATTTAAAAAAATTGGATAATTTGCTATAAATAGACATTATTATTTTTTAAATAAAGGACAGAGAAAAAAAAATCATCTGTACATCTATAGATAAATATATTTTATAAATATATACACATACCTGATCGTTACCAACAGACGTTCCTCTGGTGACACACTGTTTCTCATATTGGTGTCCATGAATGTCAGACCAGGTCGTACTTTTTCTAAGAGCAGATCAAATGTGACAATGGACATCCAGCTAAAATTAAAAAATTTGTCGGGGTAGGTACGCAGCTGCACATACATGTTTGTGAAATATCCAATGGACATTCGCTGTCCCATCAACGGATAGGTCCAATATCGACGAGCATTGACTCTGGACCTCTCACGAAATTTGCAACAACATTGCTGTCTCATCAAGAGCAACATCAGGAGCATTTCCTGACATATATTCAATATGGGATCCATTTCAAAATATATACCACAGAAAGAGAGGCAAATGCAAGTGTACAACTGCTCTCTATGCTGCTGCTGCTCACTCTGATCAAAATAGCAGAAATAGTTAAAAAAAAGATGCTTTGAGAGCTTGGGGAGGGTCTACATGATGTTATCTTTATAAATGCTTATAAACGCAAACGCGGCATACAAACGTGGCAAAACGCGTGTTTCTAAACGCGTGTTTCAGCTTTTTTTGAGCAGAGTTTTCACCTGCGTCTCGTGTGCATGAGGCCTAAGATATAATCTATTGAAACAGAAAATAGAATATATGTTAGAAAAATTCCTAGCTTTAAGAAAAATACATGTGTAGTATTCACTATATGCTTCACTATTGTAGTCATCACTTACATCTTCAAAGCAGTGTGTTGTAAAGACATTCGATTAAATTAAAAACACGACAGAGAACCAGGGTAACTATTGTCAGTGGTTGTTCTGCCCCCCTTGAGGTCTTCCCATACAGTCACTCCAATAGAACAGGCCACTAAACTAAACTGTACGGAAACTAGTATTTACAAAATAGAGACAGATAAACTCTGTGATAGGCTTCTCTCACAGGGATATTCTCATACCTGACTGAAACGTGCGTTCAAAAAAGCCTCTTTAAAAACAAGAGAAGACCTTCTCTACTCAAATAGACCTAAAAAAGATGCGAATACGGCCAGAATTATCATGAAATATAACAATCGGCAGAAGAAGATTCAAACGATTATAGAAAAGTATTGGCACTTGTTATTGCTGGATTCTACTTTGGGACAATTTGTCGCTACTAAACCCCGTTCACCTTCAAACGCGCTGCTTCCATCAAAGATAGGGTGGTTAGCAGTGAATTTCGAGGTAACTCGGATAAAACGCATTGTAAATATAAAGGAACATTCATTTGTGGCAAATGCCACTACTGCCGATATATGCATGTTCAAAAAAATCCTAGACTGCCTAATGGTCAGATCTTCCGCCCCAGACATTTTGCGAATTGCAGAACATCTGGGGTGGTCTATTTACTACTATGTGACTGTACATGCTTCTACGTCGGTAAAGCAAAAGTGTAATTCTGGCATAGAGCATATAGACATGTTTTGAGTATGCAGACTTGTGATCCTGACCTCCCCCTTGGAAGACATACCAGTATAGTGCATAATGGGAAGTTTCCCAAAATAAAATTCCTGATCTTGGATCGGGTACATCCAGATCCCCAGGGGGGGGGGGGGGGATTGGAATAAGGCTCTCTTACAATTAGAATCCCGATGGATTCATAGATTAAAGGCTACACAATCTCCAGGACTTAACAAAAAGATTTGGTTTAAACCCTTCTTGGAGGGGTTCTCGTCAGGAGAAAGAGAGAAATGAATTTTTGTAACAATAGGCTGCCATTACAGGGTTAATTACATTATTTATACTCTATATATTTAATATAATTTTCTACTATGTAGTTTGTATATCGAGTCTTGGACCAAAAGTCGACAAACGGAAAATGTATGTATTGTATTGTATCAAACGGAAAGTGTATATATTATATTGTATCTAATGGACAAATGGAATGTTATGTATTTTACTACTATACTATGCACACTGTATACTAAGCCTGTATATGTTGATTTTTTGCATACTTACTGCTTTTTATGCTGGTTAGAAATGACAATTTATGGGTGTATGTTTAAACTACCAATATTATGTGTTTGCTTTCTTTCTGACATATGTGCTGCATTTTTTATGTATACTTTGTATATGTGCCCTTGAGACAGACTAAGTAATGTTGAGAATTAATTTCTCTGTGCACATTAATATTTGGCCCCTTTGGGTGTTCCCACCCCTCCCGTAGAACTTTTGGGTTGGCCACAGTCTGGAGTCCGCTTTCTCCGTGCGATGATGGGCTTTTATTCCCGGGGCAGCGTCTGGCACACCAAGTCGCCCAGGCTCTTTAGCCTGTGGCGGCGTTACAGGGAAAGATGGCCGCATACGTCATCAGCGACCGTCCTCCCTCTGGGTACTCCCGCCGGGCATGTGTAGTCTGGCAGGAGAAGCTCGCTGTGTCGGTGGGTGGAGTGGGCGTGGCCTCGTTCCGACGCACGTGCACATGCACGCGCGTCACTCAGGGGGCAGTCTTGCCTCAGTCCTCCTCCCTGCCTGTCAGCTGCTGCAATTAGTTGCGCCAGCTGATTGGGCAGGAACTACTTTAAATAGATGAGAGCCTCTGCCGTCCGACATCCTTCACATTCCAGTGCTGGATGCCGTGACGGACAGATGGTTGCTCTGAGAACATTAAAGAGGAGGGCCGGTTTTAAAAAAAAAAATGTAAAAGTCAGCAGCTGCAAACACTGTAGCTGCTGAATTTTAATAACACACTTACCTGTCCAGGGCGCCCGTGATGTCGGCCGGCCGGGCCTGACCCATCCCTCGGCTCTCGGGTCCCGGCGCCACCATTTTGGCTAAGGGAAACAGGCAGTGGAGCCTTGCGGCTTCACTGCCCGTTTCCTACTGCTCATGCGCAAGTCGCACAGCGCTTTGTGAATGGGTTGCGCTGTGTTCTGGGACACACAGTTCCCAGAACACAGCGCGACCCATTACTCAGAAGACACCACACGGAGGAGAGAAGATAGAAGATCTCCACGGAGGAGGAAGAGGCAGATTAGGACGATGTGCCTAGCAACAGGCATTTCTGGTAAGTTAAAAAAAAAAAAAAAATCTTTTTTTTTTTTCAGATTTTTTTCTAATTTTTTATGTATTTTTTTTTCAGGGTGGCCCTCCACTTTAAGCTGAGGTTGGTTTCCTTTTTTTTGGACAACCCAATAAATTAATTATTAATATAACAATATTGATGGTATTTCAATTTTGTGGACAAGTCTCTATTTTTATAATACAATTGGCAGTGATGATTTAAAGTGTCCGGACATTGACAAAAAGAAAAAAAAGGGATACATTTGGGAAATAATAATTTCTTCATATTACGATATAAATAATTCATCTATATACAATTTAATAATTTATAGTATTTGCGGTAATTTAATTAGTATTTAGTATTAGTAAAAGTATAAATCAAATTTTATGAATATAATTTTTCCAATAATTTGATCCCCCCTCTTTTTTCCGTTATGTTTTTTTGTTTTTTCCATAAGGCCCTTTTATTTATTATTTTTACCAGTTGAAAGTACAGGATAAGATCTGGATATAATATACTATATTTTTATTTTTATTTTTACTTAGGACTGTGCGCTTTGCCCCAGTGTCTCTTCTGGGTTTGGAGCCTACCACCTGCCCATCATTGCGGGGGGGGGGGGGGGGTTTGGTCCTTTCTTAACATCTTGCCAGTTTAGTGACCTGTTCTATTGGAGTGACTGTACGGGAAGACCTCAAAAACAAAACACGTAGGATATTGAAAGTAATCCATATTTGTACAAACCATCAGTGTATTTATGCATTCCTTGTTTTTTATACATTTTTCTACCCTTTTTTTACTTTTTCAATAAAATAACTGTTTGGATCTTTAAAAACCTTTTGATATTTACTGTACGTGGCTTAAAAGTCCACCATTAGGGGTATTTTGAGAGTTTTGTCTTGAATTCTGGATGTGGCACACAAAAGTGTAAAATTATTGCCTCCCATACATTTCTGCTAGGTATAAAGTCCACTTGGTCTAGGTGTATTAGGGACTGGAGATGATGTGCTAGTCGGGTTGCCAGGATTTTGAAGAATAATTTTAGGTCGACGTTTAGTAAAGATGTGGGTCTGTAACTCCCGCATGTTGTTGGGTCTTTGCCCTCTTTGGGAATCAGAGATATGTGAGCTTTTAGCATCTCTCTGTGGAAGATTGCTTCAGCTCCAACTGCATTAAAGAAAGTAACCATACGTGGGCCTATGATGGGGAGAAAAGTTTTGTAGTATTGGATAGTATACCCATATGGACCCAGGACTTTATCTGGTTTCATAGCCCCGATGGCCGTCCTCCATGGTAATAGGTGTCTCTAGCTCATCTCGTACTTCTGTGGTGAGAAAGGGCATTTGGGAGGTCGCTAAGTAATCGTCAATGGCTGCCTGGGAGGGGCTATTTGTTTGTTAAGTTATAGAACTTGGAATAGAAGTCCCTAAACACGTCAGATATTTGCTCTGGAAAGGTGACCTTCTGGACGTCGGGGGTTTATAATATGGGGGATGTAGGATGCTTGCTTTTGTTCTCGGACTGCCCTAGCCAAAGTCTTCCCACATTTGTCTCTGGATTCGTAAGTAGTCTGCCGGCAGCGTTGTAGTGCTGCTTTGACTTTATAGTGCAGTAAGTCGGTTATCTGCTTACGTACCCTCCCTAGCTCTGTTTCGAGGGTTTGTGACACGCTTCCAAGGAGGACAGGGCAGTCAGAAGTTTGGCTAGCTGTTCCGAGCGCTCCCTCTTCATTCATGCTCAATGACTGATTAGTAGCCCCCTAATGACCGCTTTATGGGCTTCCCATAAGGAGCCTGGGTCACAATCTGGAGTGTCATTTTCCTGGAAATATAGGGTCAGAGCTTTTGTCACTTCTGCCAGTATTTCAGGAACTTGGATGAGGCTCTCGTTCAGCCGCCAAAACTTCGATCTGGGCGTGAATCTCCCCGTAAGTGTGTATTCAAGGGTGATAGTGGCATGGTCCGACCATGTGATATGCCCTATAGAGGAGTCTATTACTGAATGCAGTTGGTTATGAGGTATCAGGAAGTAATCTATTCTGGAGTAAAGTTTGTGAGTGTGCGAATAAAAAGTGTAGTCACGTTCTCCAGAGTGCAGTAGGTGCCAAATATCAACTAATTGAGCTTTGTGAAGGGAGTTGGCTATGCGTTTTCTATGTGACGGGGGTAATGAGGAGTGTCCAGAGGACATATCTGAAGAAGGGATTAAGGGGACATTGAAATCACCCCCTAGGATCAGTTGGCCTGTTGCAAACTCGCAGAGTTTGTCTAGGACATGTGTAATAAAGGTACTTTGATCCTCATTGGGGGCATAAATTGATGCCAGTGTGAGGGGAACACCACCCACCAGCCCCTTAAGGAACATGTAGCAGCCTTCCGGATCCCCCAGTACTGCCTGGCACTGCCAAGGGAGCTTGCTTGAGATCAGTATAGATACCCCCTTAGTTTTGGCTGCGGGTTGGTGGAATGGTAAACTAATGGAAAGAATCTGTTTTTAAGGAGTGGGTAGTTGTCATGTTTAAAATGGGTTTCCTGGATGAAGGCAATATCTACGTGAGATTTTCTGAGATCATTTAATAACATACGTCTTTTTTCCATGGTGTTCAGGCCCTTGGCATTGAGTCACACTAATTTTATAGAGTCTATCGCTCTGGCTGCAGGAAGGGTAGAAGAGGGGAAGAGGATGAAGGGGAAAAGGAGGGGGAGAGTAGAAGGAAGGGATGGACAGAACAGAGGGGGAGGGAGGAAGAAAAAAGTGGATTTGAGGTAAGGGGAGAGTGTATCTCTCTCTTATGTAGTAGAATGGGAATTATAATACAGGTCACAACTGATTGACCTGATTCACTACATTAACAAGTAGAAACTTGAGTTAACATAGTACCTCCAAAAAACTGGAGGTAAGTGTAGGCCTATTTGGGAAATAACGAATGCAGCGTTGTAAGGCTTTAACAATATGTTTCAGAATACAGTATAAGGAAGGGAGAAGAGGGGAAAAAACAAACAAAAAAAAAAAAAAACATGCAAAAAGAACAATACAAGATGGGTTAACACTCATTGTTTGATATTGACGTTGAACAGAGCCAAAAGCATTCCCCCAGCATAATTATACCAACTCTAATCCTGCTCTCCAATTGTTTCTCTTAGATTGTGTCCCTGTCATTTTCCACAATTAAGGGGAGCTCTACTTGGAGCATTGTCTTTCTGCCTCTTCTGGCTAGGTGAGCCCGCAAGCACCCCGGGGACTGTGAGGAGTCCCGACATCTCCCGTGAGGGCCCCCCTGTCCAGTGGGGGGTATGCGCATCAAGTTGTCCCCCTTGGGTGTGGTCTCATTTCAGATACAACATCCTCCTGGCATCAGCACACCCTTATCCCGCCAGGCCAAGCACCCAACCAAAGGACAGCTGAACCCACCCAACCAAACAGAAAGCGCACTGTCCCCACCACAAGCGGGCATCGCCCCCCTGCTGCTGCATAGTGTCTAATAAAGGTTTTAACCCCCTGATTGCCTCCCAGTTAACCCTTTCACCCCCTGTCACCAGAGATCCACCATAATGATGTATATATAACTGTATATCTATGACAGTGACTGTCATTTTTATTTTGTGCGCATTGTGACTTATCTCTTTCCCCCGTATATATTCCTATATGCCGATGGGGCCCAAACGGTTGACGGGCATAGATACCTGTCATCAGTTACTGGGCACCGCTGATTGGTTGAAATAGAGCGGACGGGTGTATTTATATGAGCTATTATGCCATGCTGTCATGCCCTCTGTTGAAGTCAGATGCCGAAACCGGTCAGGGCGTGACCAGCACGGATACCGGAAGTGACGCTATGCGCTCCACCATGCTTTGCCCTCTACCCGGAAGTGTAACACAGTGTCTGCAAGGAACAGCACGCTTCCAGCGGATGCCTAAAGATGGTGATAGGGCCCTCTATATACTTCTTTATGCTTGCTGATTGCATTGTAAATGGAAGCAGCTAGGATTAAGGGGGTTTCTGCTGTTTGGGAATTTTGCATTATAATAAACAGGATTACGCTATGCATATCTATCCTTGTGTTTTATGATACAATTGGAGTACCTATACCAGTGGACCTTCTGCATAAGTGGGGTTTCAGCACAGAGCAATTGTTGCATACTGATTCAAGGCTTTCTTTATAGCAGTGTATGGGGAGTTTGAACCCCAGAGGGGTGTGTGCTTCACGAGGTGAATAATTACATTCTTACTCTGGTGGAAGGTGCACGGTAAGAAAAAAATGACTGTGAATAATCTGAACTGTCCACATATCCATCTACTATACAAAGACTGTTGGCTGTGGTGTTTGCCATTGCCCTATGGTTTCATCACCATTAGTTCTTTTAATTTTATGTTTTAGCGCTGTTTTAGTATTTATTTGACTCAAGGAGGACTTTGGCTCTAGAGATACTACTATAATATTACAAAAAAATATCTAAAATGAAAAAAACTAAAATAGTTGTAGTTTTATTGTTCTCTCTCTATTCTCGCTATTGTTCTGTTTTTACTGTATTCTGTTCTGCAATGTTAGCAGGGCGGCACAGTGGTGTAGTAGTTAGCACTCTCACCTAGCTTTGTCCTGCCTTGTCCTTGTGTTATCAGCCTGATAACTTGACAAGCTCTCTTAGACGGGAGACAGAAGTGTGTGTCAGAGGAGGTTGCTATAAATATATTAGTAGACTGCTAAACTATTCACAGGCATCCTCTGCATGTGTGGGAAGGGGGTGTGTGCCTTTCCTCCAATCAGCTGTCCCAGTGTCTAGCAATAATACACTCCTACAGATGAATGAGGAAGTGAAAAATCTAACAGAACATGCACTTAGGCGGCACAGTGGTGTAGTGTTAGCACTCTCGCCTAGCTGTAAAAACTGGTTCAAATCCCAACCATGACTCTACCCGCCTGGAGTTTGCATGTTCTCCCTGTGCCTGCGTGGGTTTCCTTTGGGTACTCTGGTTTCCTCCCACAATCCAAAGACATGCAGGTAGGTTAATTGGCTTCTGTCCAAAATTGGCCCTAGTATATTAATGGGGACCTTGGATTGTGGGCTCCTTGAGGGTAGGGACCAATGTGAGTGTGTAATGTGCATGGATAGGGACAATTGTGGACACTCACTCAGGATGGACTGGTGTCTTTATTCAACCTTGCTAACTATGTAACTATGTTTTATTGTTATTATGTTTTATCATGTTTGCTTTTCAGGTATGAATTTTTTTTTTATACTTTACGGTTTACTGTGTTTTATTGTTAACCATTTTTTTGTTTTCAGGTACGCCATTCAGCTGCAGTGTGGATTTCTTTATCTTGACAGCAACAGCATTTGCTCTCACAATACATAAAGCTGTGACTCCAGCGCTGTAGGAGGTGACTTCACCACCACAGTTAAAAAAAGAGCATATATACCGAAGCATGGGGGCAGCAGGGGTGGAGGAGCGATCTGCTCCTAACTTTTAGGATGGATGCCCCCATGCTTCTGCATATATATATATATATATATATATATATATATATATATATATATATATATATATATATATATATATATATATATATATATTTTAGGCACAGATTGCGTTAACATTTTTAAAAAATTTTTGTATTTTCTTTGCAAGTATGGTATGTCTTACTGTTATACTATAATGTTACTTTGTTTTATTATTAACCATCATTTACTTAGCAGGTACACCATTCAGTTGCAGCACAGATTTATTTATCTCGACAGCAACAGCGCTTGCTCCCACGATACATAAAGCCATGACTCCAGTGCTGTAGGAGGTGATTTCATCACTACAGTTAAAAACACAATGGTGCATGAATGCCCATCATTAGAAGTGGGTGGATTTTTTTTTGCACAAAGTTGTCACTAAATGATATATTGCTCAAACATGCCATGGGCATATGTGGAATTACACCCCAAAATACATTCTGCTGCTTCTCCTGAGTAGGGGGATATCACATATGTGGGACTTTCTGGGAGCCTAGCCGTGTACAGGGCCCCGAAAACCAATCACCGCCTCCAGGATTTCTAATGGCATACATTTTTAATTTCACTCCTCACTACCTATCACAGTTTCGAAGGCCATAAAATGCCAAGATAGCACAAACACCCCACTCCCATGACCCCATTTTGGAAAGTAGACACCCCAAGCTATTTGCTGAGAGGTATGGTGAGTATTTTGTAGCTCTCTTTTGTTTTTGAAAATGAAGAAAGGAAATACATTTTTTTTTCTTTTTTCAAAAATGTAATTTTTTTCAAACTTTTGGTCTTTTTCCGTTTATATCACAAAAATAAAAATCGCAGAGGCAATCAAATACCATAAAAAGAAATCTCTATTTGTGGGGAAAAAAAGACACACATTTTGTTTGGGAACAACATTGAATGACCGCGCAATTACCAGTTAAAGTGATGCAGTGCCAAATTATAAAAAGTGCTCTGGTCTTTAGGCAGCCAAATGGTCCGGGGCTGAAGTGGTTAAGCATTACTAAAATCACTGTTCTTGAATAAATAGTCGTTTTAAAAACTTTTTTTACATTGATACATATCCCCTGGGGCAGTACCCAGGTCCCCATACACTTTTTATGGCAATAACTTGCATATAAGCATTTCAAATTAAACACTGATTTTTCATGTTCGTGTCCCATAGACTTTAATAGGGTTCACATGTTTGCACAAATTGTTTGCCTGTTCGCATTATGTTCTGGTGTGACCAAAGCGGTCCATCCCTACTCCTGCAGGGGCAGCACTACAGTTACAAAGTGAAATGGTTAAAAAAACAAGACAGAGTGTGATTCTGTGACAAAATTTAGAGCATTTTTTTTATTGTTTTTTATTGTTACAGCAGAATGACATGAGCTATAAAAGCCTTTTGACTACAGGGAAATTGAGCTGATAATTTATCAGTAAAGTATCCTGGCTGCAAAGAATAAAGCTTTCATACTATTCCACCCCTTCACGGAATTCCAAGTTTAAAAATAAATGCATACTGAAAAATGTAGAAATCCAGGCTTATCCTAAAAAAGGTGCTGCTAAAAACAAGCCCGAAGTGCAAAATATAGTAATGCATAGTAAGCAGATTTTAGCACAACAAAGTTCTTCGTCTAAAAATAATACTTATTGCTCATTGTGGGTTACTGAGCAATTGTACTTAACTCTTTGACTTATTAAGCTAATGATGGCAGCCAATTGGATTTCAGCTGAAATCTGCAATAGATAATATATCGATACTCCTTGTCTTGTTAAATAAGCATGGTTATGAATCCTCATTTTCAAGTGCCTAAAAGGCAAATTGTCGGCTGAAAAATTGACAACTGGAACCTATTTCTGTGGTGCAGTAGTCAATTAAAGAATTACATTTTTCCAGTTTCATGGGTTCTTGTTGGTTGCAATCTTTGCAGCTCTTTAGCAACACATTTTTATTAGTACACTTTTAGAAGAATATGTTTGTGTTCATTAGAACAGCTTGTTTTATTTTTTGCTTGGAATACTATTCAGTAGAAGAGCACCATCATTTTTTAGTTGGACAGACTTGACATTAGAGTGGTAGAAGTAATTAGTTCCTTTCAAAGGAATAATTCTTAATTAAATAATAGCTACCTGTACACAGTGCATAAAGACTAAACAAACACTGCTATTAATCCATCTGGTTCAACCACTTTATGGAAATCATTCTAGGATTTATGTGTCCTTGGACAAGATATACAGCTATGCAAGCCATAAATGACAATAATACATACAACCTTGGTCAGTGGCAGCGAAATGTGATGTTTCATATTTATGCACAGAAATGTGCATTGGGAGGGGCCTGCGCAAGGCTCACTGAGCAGACATGGCTGCTTAGAGCTCCGCTTCTCCCGGGACATTACGGCCTCGTATCACCAATTCACGAATGAATATCACAATTTCACAGTAATATCTTGGTTCCTTATATTATTGGACACAAATTGATATAATGTATGTCGTGAGAAAAACTAAACTTAAGCCCAAGAAGAGTCAAGAAGCGCAAATGAAAGCTGTAGCTAAAATGACAGCAGCATCATCATCCCGCTCTAATTTACCTCACGCACAGAAACAGACAAGGAATGATAATCCTTCCTCACAGTATCTAATACCTGATTCTGAATTTGATATGACTCCCATCTCTCTCCAAAATATCCCTAATGGCTCTGACCTTATTAGTCAATTTGAACGGGTTCTCCAAAAAGCACTTCAAATCACCTCAGATACTATAACTGGGAAACTGACGCGGGAAATCCGTGAAGTGGGACACCACACAACTATATTAGAACACAGAATGAATGAAATAAATTACATTGCTAATACTAATAATGAGGAGATAGAAACACTCAGAGAGGAAAATTCATCCCTTACTGCCTGCATTGAAGATTTTGAAAACAGGGCCAGGAGATCTAACCTGAGAATTCATGGACTACCTGAAACAATAATGGATCCCCATTCTACAATTACAGCTATCTTCCAGGAACTTGCCCCATCTATCCCTATTGAAAGACTGGAGATGGACAGATTTCATAGAACCCTGGCCCCCAAAAAAGATGATGCCCCCCCAGAGATATTGTTTTGAAATTACATTATTTTCGTACCAAACTACAAATAACGGAAGCTGCTCGAAGTAAAGACATTTTATCTTTCCAAGGATATCGCTATCAAATATGTCAAGACCTCTCGCAACAAACTCTCATTAAAAGAAGAGAGATGAAACCCCATCTACAAATTCTCCAACATCATCACATTCCGTATCGTTGGAGTTTCCCATTTGCCATCCGATTCTCTCATAAAGGTACCTCTTATACCTGTAAAACAGTGGATGACCTCTCAACAGTGATTTGAGATCTTTGCCTGTCAACTCCGGATAACTCAACTGAAGGTTCCAAACGTTGAGCATTGTCAAATTCTCATACAAATCGAAAAGATGAAACTGACCAACAAGCCCATCCAAGCATCCACAAAAGGAGTCGCATAGCATCAACATAACCAGATCCTGAAGATCAAATGGACTGAATTTTTCTTCTTGGTGACCCTATAAGTTAAATTTATACTTATTGACATAACATTTAGAATGACAAAATATATGTAATCCTTAAATGGGAATATATTCTCTATTTCCTAATTGTTCTTTAATTTTAGGATACATAAATAAGCTCTTAAAATTGCTATTACTTTTCACACATAACAACAGATTTGGTGTTTCTTGAGATGTCATGAGCTTTACTTTATTTCCCTGACTCATATATCTAAAGAAATTAAAATCCTTTGTAAAGGTATTTATTTTTATTATTTTTTCAGAAATGTTAACAGCTAGTGATGGCCGAACGGTTCGCCCGGCGGTCGTTTCGCGGCGAATTTTGGCTGTTCGCGGTCCGCCCGTTCGGCGGACTATTGGCGCCGTTCGCCCGGCGGACTTCCGTGTTTACTGTGTAAAAGAACTTTGACCTATGATGACACATCCATCATGGGGTACAGGACAGCCAATTGAGACATTACAGCACATGGACACTTGGACATTCCCCCTAACTTATAAATACACCCGATCCGGCGGCCATTTTACATTCTTTCTTCTGTCACTATAGGGAGAGGTTGCTGTGTGGAGCAGGGAGAGATTACAGTGACCCAAATCGCTAGCTATTTGGTACACAAAAGTTCTTTTCAGGACTGGTATAGGTGTTAGGTGTAGTTCAGGATAGGCAGTGCTGTGCTAGTGATTGTTGCAGCAGCCTGAGTGTCTTTTGTCAGTTTAGAGAAAGGGATAGGACGGTGTGTGCTGCAGGGACAGCCAGTTTAGTCATTAGCTGTTACTATCAGGTCCACAAAAGTGCTATTTCAATTATTGTTCCAGTAGCCTCTGTTTTGTCAGTTTATATAGGGACAGGCAGGAAGCAGTGTGTGAGGCAGTGAGGGTCAGTTTAATCAGTAGCTGTTACTATTAGTTCCACAAAGGTTCTTTTCAGGACTGGTATCAGTGGTATGGTAATATTCTTTCTTCCAAATATAGAAAGAATATTATACTTGACTGCTGCCCTTCTGCTGCAGTCTGCAAATCATTCACAACCCACTTGAGTGAGGGTTGAGTGAGGTACAGTCTGCCATTCTATAAGGACTGGTATAGGTCCACAGTACATAGGGTTGAGGTGCACTACTGCTGACCGCTGCCCTATACTGCAGCAGTCCTTCATCGGTATAGGGACTGACGTACAGTCTGCTAATCACTCACACACAATCTACTTGGTCCACAAAAGTCCTTATAAGGACTGGTAAGTTATAGGGTACTACAGTACATAGGGTTGAGTGAGGTACAGTCTGCCATTCTATAAGGACTGGTATTGGTCCACAATACATAGGGTTGAGGTGCACTACTGCTGACCGCTGCCCTATACTGCAGCAGTCCTTCATCGGTATAGGGACTGACGTACAGTCTGCTAATCACTCATGCACAACCTACTTGGTCCACAAAGGTCCTTATAAGGACTGGTAAGGTATAGGGTACTACAGTACATAGTGTTGAGTGAGGTACAGTCTGCCATTCTATAAGGACTGGTATAGGTCCACAGTACATAGGGTTGAGGTGCACTACTGCTGACCGCTGCTCTATACTGCAGCAGTCCTTCATCGGTATAGGGACTGACGTACAGTCTGCTAATCACTCACACACAACCTATTTGGTCCACAAAAGTCCTTATAAGGACTGGTAACTTGGTCTGTCTAGGGTGCTACAGTACATAGGGTTGAGTGAGGTACAGTCTGCCATTCTATAAGGACTGGTATAGGTCCACAATACATAGGGTTGAGGTGCACTACTGCTGACCGCTGCCCTATACTGCAGCAGTCCTTCATCGGTATATGGGGACTGACGTACAGTCTGCTAATCACTCACACACAACCTATTTGGTCCACAAAAGTCCTTATAAGGACTGGTAACTTGGTCTGTCTAGGGTGCTACAGTACATAGGGTTGAGTGAGGTACAGTCTGCCATTCTATAAGGACTGGTATCGGTCCACAATACATAGGGTTGAGCTGCACTACTGCTGACCGCTGCCCTATACTGCAGCAGTCCTTCATCGGTATAGGGACTGAGAGTTTTGTCCCAGGGTCATTTAAAAAATGACAGGCAGAGGAAGAGGCAGGCCCTTCCGCAGGGGTGGTAGGGGTAGGGCAGGAGCAACAGGCTTGAGTCAAAGTGGGAAGTTGCAGAAGGTGCGTTCAATTACTTTAAAGGACGCACCAGACTTGGTTGAGTGGCTCGCTCAGCCTTACTCTTCTGCCCCCTCCTCATCCTCTCGATCTGCACCCTCTTCTTCACTCTCTGCTATGTGCACCCCCAAAGACACTACCACCACCACCACATACCTTCCGCTTGAGTCACAGGAATTATTTTCCGATCCTTATCAAGAGGACATTTCTGATGCGCAGCCACTCTTGGCATTGGATCAGGAAGAGGAGGTAGCAACAACCGCTACTCAGCAGTCTGACGACAGTACCCAGATCAGCCCAAGGAGGAGGTTGGTCCCCGGTGTTGCTGCCTACTCCGAGATCTCTACTTATAGCGGTGGGGAAGGTGACGTCGATGACGACGTGTCTAGTGATGTCACGTGGGTGCCCACAAGAGAGGAAGAGGAGGGGAGTTCAGAGGGAGATATGGACCAGCAGATAGGGAGGAGAAGCAGCAATAACTTGCATTGCACTGGAGGGACAAAGCAGACTGCAAATGTATCAGGAGCGAGTCGTCGACCATGTATGGTCACATCTGGCGCTCCCAGGACACCGGCACATGGCTCTGCAGTGTGGGCTTTTTTTAACATGTCCGCTGCTGACAATAGAGTTGCCATCTGCAATCTTTGCAGTCAACGCATTAGTCGCGGTAAGCCCAAAACTCACCTAGGGACGACCGCCTTAAGAAGGCACATGAGCAGCCATCACCGAGCCGAGTGGGAGCAATGGAACACACAAAGCCACACTGCAGGCTCTCACCGTCCAGCCTCGTCTTCTACTTCTCCTTCTCCTCTCTCCTCACAATTGTCCTCCACTCCACCTTCCATCACGCCAAGCTCACGTTTTTCTGCAAAAAGGCAGGCTTCAGTGGGCCTAATGTTCGAGCATAAAAAAATGATGACGCCGGATAACCCTCTTGCCCAATGGTTGACGGCTGGCTTGTCAGAACTCATAGCCCGCCGACTGCTGCCATATAAACTGGTGGACTCGGAGGCCTTTTCGCAAATTTGTGGCCATTGGAACACCACAATGGAAGGTCCCAGGAAGGAAGTATTTCTCAGAGAAGGGCATCCCAGAGCTATATGGCCATGTTCAGCGGCAAGTGAATGTATCTCTGGCACACAGTGTCGGTGCCAAGATACATCTGACCACAGACACGTGGTCTAGCAAACATGGGCAGGGAAGGTATATCACTTTTACTGCCCACTGAACCTTCTGACGGCCGTCAAGCATGTAACCCGTGGCACCCATGTAGATTTGGTTTTACCACCACGGATTGCATGCAGGGCTGACTCTTCTTCTCCTCCTCCTCCTACTCCATCCTCCTCCCTCTCCTCCTCGGCTGACTCCTCCTTTTCGGCTGCTAGCGTCTCTTCCGCTGCGCCGCCCAAGCTCCCCAGAACCTATTCGACATGCCAGGTGAGACGTTGCCATGCCGTGCTGCGTCTGTTGTGCCTGGAAGCCAAGAGCCCCACTGGCCCGGCACTCCTTTCAGCTTTGCGTTCACAGGCAGATCAGTGGCTAACACCGCTCAATTTGACAGTTGGTAAAGTGGTGTGTGACAACGGTGCCAATCTGCTTAGCGCATTGAAACAGGGCAAAATCACGCACGTGCCATGCATGGCACACGTCTTAAACTTGGTCGTGCAGCGATTCGTTGTCAAATACCCTGGGGTCCAGGACATCTTGCGGCAGGCAAGGAAAATCTTGGCCCATTTCAGAAGATCTTACACGGCCATGGCTCGCCTTGCTGACATTCAGCGGCGACACAATCTGCCAGTCAGACGTCTTATTTGCGATTGCCCGACGCGATGGAACTCAACCTTCTATATGCTTGATAGGCTGCTCCAGCAGAAACGTGCAGTTAACGTCTACCTGTATGAACTCTGTGGCAGAACCGGTTCTGGTGAGCTGGGTTTTTTTTCACCGCGCCAGTGGCTGCTCATGCGCAACGCATGCAGACTTCTGCGCCCATTTGAGGAGATCACCAAACTGGTCAGTCGCAGCCATGGCACCATCAGTGACATGGTACCTTATGCCTTCTTTATGGAGCGTGCATTGCGTTGTGTCATTGATCAAGCTGTGGAGGAGCAGGAGCGGGAAGATGAGGAAGTCGCAATGCTGGATGAATTCCCAGGGGGGGCTACTCTATCTGAGACAAGTGAACAACAGGAGTCTGAAGAGGAGTCAGAGGAGGATGGTGCCGGGGCACATGAGGAGGAGCAAGAAGAGCATGCTTTAAACCTTTCTGGGATCCCTGTTGTGCATGGATGGGGAGAGGAGAATGAAGAGGACGACATTATCCTGGATGATGAGCAAGAGCCAGGCCCCCACACCGCTTCCAGTTTAGTGCAAATGGGGGCCTTCATGCTCCAGTGTTTTAATAGGGACCCCCGTATAAAAAGCATAAGGGTCAAGGACCAGTACTGGGTGGCAACGTACTTAGACCCCCGGTACAAACACAAAATGGTGGAAATGTTACCGCCGTCACAGAGGGCTGTCAGAATGCAGCACTTCCAGGCCTTGCTTCGAGAAATGCTGCATTCTGCTTTTGCGTGCACTGGCAGAGGAACAATTTCCACTCCCAGAGAAGGAGTTGCGGGTACCAATCCAACAGCGCCTGCAAGAAGAGGCCGGTTTGAAGATGTGTTGGTGACTTCGGATATGAGGTCATTCTTTCAGCCGACCCATCGACAGGTGTCATCCGGATCCAGCATCAGGGAACGCCTAGACCGCCAGGTGTCCGACTACATCGGGTTAACGGCCGATGTGGACGCTCTGAGGAGTGATGAACCCCTGGACTACTGGGTGGGCAGGCTTGACCTCTGGCCAGAGCTTGCCCAATTTGCAATCGAACTGTTGGCTTGCCCCACGTCCAGTGTCCTGTCCGAAAGGACGTTCAGCGCAGCAGGGGGGATCGTGACCGATAAGCGTCAGTGTTAACTACCGCACATTTCTAAAAATGAATGAGGCATGGATCTCGGAGGAATTCAACACATGTGACCAGTAGACCATGTATATGTCTATAAACTATTTTTTTAATCGAACACAGAGACCTTCTTTCTTCATTTGGCTCACTTCCTTGTCCAAAAAAAGCACACCGTACTATATGCCCGTACCCTCCTCTTTGAAGAGGTTGAGCGGTGTCATATTTCTACTGGGGCTGCTTATTATGAGGGGCTCCCACCATCCCTGTGCTGTGCTGACATCCTCCTGGGGCTGTACCTCTGCTGTGCATATTATGAGGGGCTCCCACCATCCCTGTGCTGTGCTGACATCCTCCTGGGGCTGCTTATTATGAGGGGCTCCCACCATCCCTGTGCTGTGCTGACTTCCTCCTGGGGCTGCTTATTATGAGGGGCTCCCACCATCCCTGTGCTATGCTCATTATGAGGGGCTCCCACCATCCCTGTGTTATGCTGACTTCCTCCTGGGGCTGCTTACGGTGCAGGTGTCAGTGCTGTATATCACGGTGCTGATGTCAGTATTCTCTGTCACGGTGCTGCTGCCAGTGCTGTATATCACAGTGCTGGTGTGAGTGCTTTATGTCACGCTGCTGATGTCAGTGCTCTCTATCACGGTGCTGCTGTCAGTGCTGTATATCCCGGTGCTGGTGTGAGTGCTTTATGTCACGCTGCTGATGTCAGTGCTCTCTATCACGGTGCTGCTGTCAGTGCTGTATATCACGGTGCTGGTGTCAGTGCTTTATGTCACGCTGCTGATGTCAGTGCTCTCTATCACGGTGCTGTTGTCAGATCACTCTATCAAGGTGCAGGTGTCATTGCTGTATGTCACGCTGCTGATGTCAGTGCTCTCTATCACGGTGCTGCTGTCAGATGACTCTATCACAGTGCAGGTGTCATTGCTGTATGTCACGCTGCTGGTGATCATCTCCTGCACCCTCTTCTTTGCCTACCCTGGTCCCTGACCTTCCCTCTCCTCCATTGCCTTCATGCGCTCCACAGTCCTGAATTGTCACAACAATTTCCCATATAAAAAAAGAATGCTTGTAGTTGTCGATCCCAGATTCACCTCATACATGTGTTATGTCATTGGCCATGTGGTGGGACTATGTTTGCACAGCTATTAAATATTTTGTGGCTGCAAATTTGACCTGTAGGTTTGCGAAGTTCGCCTCCCATTGAAGTCAATGGGGCCCGCCGCGAATGTTCCGGTTCGCGAACTATCGGCCGCGTTCGCGGTCCGCGTTAGCGAAACGTCCCGTCGGAAGTTCGTCCATCACTATTAACAGCCACCTGCACATACACTGATTTATGTCTTCCATCATAAAAATGGGGATCCATACCTTCCTTAAATACTATCGCCTCATATCTCCTATATATCTTTAGTGTATTTGCAGGTCATTTACTTTATTTTATTCTATATACTCTATTTATTTCTTTATTTTATTTATCTTGATAATGTGATATTTATCACATATTCTATACCCTATTTGTTCAAATACCAGTTTACAAATATATCTAATTGATGAGGTTTTATTTATTATTTTATTTTATTTTAATTTCCCTTTTTAAATAGTGAATTGTTAATTTTATAATTACTAAGTAGTTCACTGCACCTCCCACTTAGTCCTCGAATAGCCGATCTTATTGATCGGATACTCTTTAGACACACTGTATCCCTGGATTGGTGACTTTTCATCACTCTCTGGATACTAGCTCCACTGAGGACCAATATTTCTATCTATTCAAATAAAACCTCTCTTTTTCTGCCTTAACACCTGATAATATTTATATTATGAATCTACTTATATCTCTTCCCTCAAGTTTAGACTCCCTATTTACCTTCTCCCCCTCCTCCTAGAAATTATAACTCATTACTAGGTAAGCAACTTAAGATCTCATATTTTCTCACATACTAGTCAATGATGTCATTGAATGTGATCACCCATAATGTCCAAGGTCTCAATTCCCCTCCCAAAAAAACTAAAGCTTTTCATTCATACTCTCTCTGCCCATGTTGTTTGCTTGCAGGAAACACATCTTTCCTTACAGTCCTCCCCACATTTTTTTAGTCATCAATACCCTCAGGTCTATATGCCTTCGACCTCTACTAAACAAAGAGGTGTCTTAATTGCATTTCATCGCACTACTCCCTTTACCCTACACAAAGAGATCAAGGATCCCGAAGGGCGTTATATCTTGCTCAGAGGCCTGCTGTTGGTTGATGAAATAACCATAATCGCATATTATGCTTCCAACAGAAATCCTATTTCATTTCTTCTATAATCCCAAGTGCTTGTCATGACTACCTTCTCTTCTCTAATCCCAAAATCTAAACATAGATCTTGGTGCATAAATGAAAATTTATTAGCAAATCCAACTTACAGACAAACTTTAGAAACTACCATTCAAAATTATATCTCTAATAATTCACCCACAGACACTAATCCCCTAAAATTATGGGAGGCTCTAAAACCAACTATTCGGGGAGTCTGTATAAGTCAAACATCTCATCATCATAAAACAAAACGACAACTATATAAATAACTTGAAGATGTCTGCTATAAAGCCTCAAATTTCAAAAATAAACCTTCTTCATCAACTAAACTTGATTATGATAAAGCTAAATTAGAACTGGATCTCTTTCTAAGGGACTTGGCAGTACAGGTCCTTAGGAAATCAAAACATAATCTTTACATGAAGGCAAACAAACCAAACACATTCTTAGCTCTAAAACTACGGAGAACTGAACACATTCCAAAACTAATAAGACTTAAAATAAATACAAATACTTATACTAGTAACCCATTCAAAATACTCAACGAATTTTGCAGGAAATTCATAACATTATATAAAAACACATAAATTAGATCAAAAACAATTTGATACTCTACTATCACCCATCTAACTTCCTACCCTCCCCGCTACCCATCAAGAAATACTAGATATAACTGATTTGGAAGTCAAAGAAGCAATTCAAACCCTTAAATTACACAAACGCCCAGGCCCAGACGGCTTTTTAGCCACCTACTATAAACAATTACCCTACTCTCCCCATTAATGACTGCCGCTTTTCAATTCTCTCTTGGAAGGAAATTCCTTCCATACAGAATCATTATATGCGTCTATAGCTATGATTCCTAAACCACATTCTGACGATTCATCCTGGTTCAATTATAAAGCAATATCAATATTAAACTTGGATGTCAAAATACTAGCTAAGATCCTCGCTAATCGTCTAAATCCAATTATAGAAAACCTAATACATAAGGATCAAACTGGGTTCATTTCCTCCAGACACAGGTGACAACATTTGTCGTGCTACCTTACTAGCCCATATAGCCTGAAAACGCTGCATCCCTGCCTGCTTCCTCTCAATCGACATACAGAAGGCATTCGATCCTCTGTCATAGCCTTATCTTGATGCTATTCTTCACAAATTGGGGTTTGGAGTACAGTTCCTGACATGGGTATCCTTTCTTTATCATAACCCGAAAGCATACATATCCTACTCACCCTGGTCCTATAACCTACATCCTTTGCCCATGGAACTGAGATCAGCTCCTCCTGTCTGAAGAGCTCTGGCAACCCTTATGCAGACTTCAGTCCTCAACCCCAAACAGGGATTCACCCCAAGTTCCCACTGATTCACTCCCCCTTCCCTCATTTAAGTCCCAGTGAGGACGTCTGCCGGTTACGGCAACACCCCTCCCCTTTTGTTTTTTGGTGCAGGACGTGACCATACTAACCTAATTAAAAGGGTTTACTGTTGGTAAGTTCGGGGTATAGGCCTGATCTGATCACTCCCCAGTTTTTCGGGATGTCATCAGATGAGGGCAGATCTGACACCTCTGTGTCATCATAGGTATTGTTCATTAGTTCTGTTAATGTTTATGTTTACTTGTTTTTTTGGTCTTTCATTGGTCGCACTTAAACCTGGTGTAGGTTCCCTCAGTCATTGCTGCTCCTGAGATGTACACACAACTCTGTTTCAGCCCTCCTCTCTTTCCCCACCAAACCCCTGCACAATGGCGGGATGTGACACCCCCACCTACAGTGTACTGTCCTGGAATGTCCGGGGTCTTAACTCTAAGTTTAAAAGAGCGGTGCTCTTCAAATACCTTAAACTACACTCCTCACATATCATAATTCTACAGGAAACACATCTCATGGGCAGCAAACTACTTGCATTGAGAAAACCATGGATCTAGAGAGCCTTCCATGCCTCTTACTCAACGTATGCCAGAGGGGTCACCATATTAATCAGTAAATCCTTCCCTTGTGTAATAGAACAATGTTCACACTGACCCCCAGGGCAAATAAGTGATAATAGTGTTTACTGTCTGGGGTATCCGATACATTGTGGTGGGTGTTTACTCCCCCCCTTTCTCCCCCTCCACCCTATACACCATTCTGGAAAAAATCACTCCATACTGCCCGGCCAAATTGTTGCTCATGGGTGACTTCAACGCCATTCTAGTTCCGGACCTGGATAGGCCCATCTTTCCTAAATAATTTTCCACTGAATTGCACTCATGGGCAGAGACACTTGGTGTGTCCGAGGTGTGGAGATGGAAACATCCCACGACTAGAGCATACTCCTGTTTCTCTAACATGCACAAAACCTCTTCCCTTATAGATCTTGCCTTTGCCAACCCAACTATGCTGACAGATATATTGGACGCTTCCTACTTGCCCAGCAGTCTCTCAGACCACTGTCCCCTACTCCTTAACATTCGCTCCCCGTCCTCTCGTTCCTCGTCCCTTTGGTGCCTGGGGACCCATTGGATCTCCCATGTGGACCTAGCAAATACCATTCCACCATGTTTGACAGAATTTCACAACTGTGACCTGGGACGCCTTTAAGGCTTTCACCAGAGGGCAATACATCTCCTCCATTGCTGGGATCCGGAGGGAACAAGCCACTGTCACTACTAACCTGCAGACCACAGCGCAATCCCAGTCAGATATTTATGCTGCCGACCCCTCGAACGTAAATTATGACTCCCTTAATGCAGCAAAACACGAGCTACACCTCCACCTTACTGAAGTGACTAGACTGGATCTTTACCGGACTAGGCAACGTTTTTTTGAGCAGGGAGACCGGAACAGTTGCCTCCTGGCGATGTTGGCGCAATATGACAAACCCTTGACGGCGATCCCCAGTGTGGTGTCCCCTTCGGTTGAATCGGTCTCCTCCTTACCAGATGTATAAGAGACATTCCGCAAATATTACACCTCCCTCTATACCTCAGTCCTACCATTGAATTTCCAGTTAGGAGACCTTGCACCCTGGCTGGACTCCTTGGCATTTGGTTGGCTTTCTGATGAGGAGAGAGAATCCCTAGTGAGGCCAATTACCCCGGAGGAGGTACTGAGGGCGTTGGGGTCTTTCCCTACTGGGAGGTCTCCGGGTCGGTTGGGCTCCCCATTGAGTTCTATAAGACTCATGGGGACCTATTGGCTCCCAAATTAGCTCAACTTTTTACCCACTGTTTGGCCAATGGTGCCCTTCCGGCTTCCAAGGACCATGCCCACATTGTTCTCATCCACAAAACTCCTCCTAAAGATCCCACGTCCTGTGCCTCCTACAGGCCTATCGCCCTACTTAATACAGATTTCAAGATCCTCACTAAATTATTGACCCAGAGACTGCAGCCCCTACTACCCACTATCATCGAGACTGACAAAACTGGTTTCATGGCCAATAGACCAACAAACGTAAACTTGAGACGGCTGTTCACTAACATACACACGCAGTATCTTAATATGGGGTCCAAGGTGGTGGCCTCTCTCGACATTGAAAAGGCCTTTGACACGGTCGAATGGCCATTTCTCTGGGAGATCCTCAGACGAATGGGTTTTCCCATAGTCTTTATCGAGTGGATCAAGGTCCTTTACCGTGACCCCCCCCTCCGCCATTGGGCTGGGGGGGCCTGCCACAGTCTTTCCGTTTGTCCAGAGGTACGCGACAGGGCTGGCCTCTCTCCCCAGCTCTATTTGCCATTGGGATGGAGCCGCTTGCAAAGGCCCTCCGAACCTCCCCTTGCGTTAGGGGGCTGCGGATTGGCTGGTTGGAGGAGAGAGTCTCCCTCTACGCAGACGACCTCCTGCATTTTCTCAACGATGCGGGTCCATCACTTGAGGGAGCCCTACAGATCCTTAACTCCTTTTCCTCTGTTATGTGCCTCAGAGTCAACTGGACAACATCTCTCTTATTCCCCATAGACCCAGCGGCCCGAGCCACAGCTCCTCCTAACATTCCCCTTCAATGGGACAAGACCTTTAAGTATCTGGGGGTGGTCTCCAGACAGGCCTCTGGCTACCTACCCCTTAACCTCTCCCCGGTAGTTCAGGAGGCTCGGCAATGACTGAAGGCACGGGAGTCATTACCACTCTCATTGATGGGACATATAAATTTCACATACCTATTTTGTCACTCTCCCCAGTGGATACCTAAATCTTTTTTTCACACGTTACACCGCCTCCTTGCCTCTTTTCTGTGGGGTTCACAGTCCCCCAGATACAGCTGGACCACACTGACACTGATCTCTGAGGGCGGCTTGGCGTGTCCGGATTTACATAAGTACTACTTAGCCACCCAGCTAGTCACGGCTGCCTGGTGGTTCAATCTGGCTACCCAGATTGAGACGGCAGTGCTGGGATCTCGAGGCCCTCAAATTTTTACTTTTTCGAGGCCCCCGTGCCCCCCATCCACTGACGCCTTCCATGCGCACCACATTGCGTGCATGGGGGGCAGGTCTAAAAACCATAAAATACCCTAAACAGGCAATTTCACCTAGTGCCCCCTCTGGCGAAACCCAACCCTAGAGCACATCTACAAATTACCTGAGCCCCAGGTGATGCATAATGGACATTAATTGGGACTTTTAACGAAGCTATGGCCTGGTAAGGTCATGTGATTCCATCCCACGGGACTTTAAATGAAACTATGGCCTGGTAAGGTCATGCGTTTCCATCCCTATTGTATTCAAAAAAAGGGGGGAACAAGGGGGACATTGGGACTTTACATGAAGTATGTGGTAGCAATAGAGTACAAGGTGAACTGATAGGAATTTTATTAATCATTGCAATTGGATTTACAAGCAATAAATACAATGATAAACAAAGTAATAAACAATACATGATAATGGTAATAATGATAATAATAGTACAGCATGATAATAACATGAATATCACAAAGTATCATAATAAAACTCCAAAGTTCACCGCAGCAGGATTGAATAAAAGCATATGTAGCATAATGCCTGCAGGACCAAGGTCTTTGTGCACCAATTAGGGTAATGTATAGTAACGTCAGAATCTGAATGTATTCAAAAGAAGCACGGCATACGATAGCTCTACGCACGTTTCGTGGCCTTTATACCACTCATCAGGAGCAGAGCACGTGTTCAATCTATAATAAAGAGTAATATGATATTCAGAAGTAAGGTAAATGAAAAATAAAAATAATAATAAAAACGCATGAAAAGGGGTGGGGTAAACAAGTCACCCACACCTAATACATGCTTACTCACTTAGGTGAGTGCACTGATGGTTTAGTGGGTGGGTGACGCAAGCCGTCCAATATACACTCCCAACCGGGAGCCGTGGTGGGTAACTCAATGGAGATAGGCACAAAAGGCCGCAACACAAGCAGGCATGGGGTCACCACGAGGCACTTCTATAGAGAGTGAAAAATTAGAACCATTAGGAGATGTACAAGATGTGGAGAGAGTGAAGGATTAAGAAAGATAATAAGGGGAGCTGAATGTTAAGAAGAAAAGGAAAATATAAAAGTGAGGGGACCAAACATAGCGCTGTTAGCGACAGGAATGCAGTGAAGGAGTGAGAGATTAAATTAAAAGACTGCATGTGATCTGGTGTATAAAAAGCCTTGAGTAACCACACCCCCCAGAGAGCCGCCCCCATAAGTACCACCACAAGTCGTCCCACCACCGTCACGCCGCATGGCGGAGTGGGGGGAGAAGGGCTTCCGTCAGCCGGATAGTATGTATCTCCGGTCTGGCGGCTTCGAACTACCCCCATAATGCCAGCAGTGTATAAAACTCAACTGCAATGACGTAGCAGCAGTAAAAGGACGCTGCACATCCTGCGTGAAGTGCGTCACGTCGACACACAGTGAGACGCATCCACCAATCAGGCGCCCAATGATGCAAAGGATGGGAGGAGACTAGCAGTGTGCGTCACGGCTCCCGGAAGTGGAGATGGAAGCCGGACGGCATAGCAGCATATCCACACAAGGCACCAGCAGAGCGGCAGACAAGACTTGTAGGTCCAAAATGGAATATATATTGCACATGATTTAAAACTATAAATATGGTAGTAAACAAAAAGAAAATTGATACAAAGGGTAAACAAGATAATTAAATATAAATAGAAGGGGCTGGCCAAGGTCAATAGTAGCAGAGAAATACTGATACTTAAGCTGATAGAGCATTACCACATACTTCCATCCCTGAATTCATGTGATGCATAATGGACATTAATTGGGACTTTTAACGAAGCTATGGCCTGGTAAGGTCATGTGCTTCCATCCCACGGGACTTTAAATGAAACTATGGCCTGGTAAGGTCATGCGTTTCCATCCCTATTGTATTCAAAAAAAGGGGGGAACAAGGGGGACATTGGGACTTTACATGAAGTATGTGGTAGCAAGAGAGTACAAGGTGAACTGATAGGAATTTTATTAATCGTTGCAATTGGATTTACAAGAAATAAATACAATGATAAACAAAGTAATAAACAATACATGATAATGGTAATAATGATAATAGTACAGCATGATAATAACATGAATATCACAAAGTATCATAATAAAACTCCAAAGTTCACCGCAGCAGGATTGAATAAAAGCATATGTAGCATAATGCCTGCAGGACCAAGGTCTTTGTGCACCAATTAGGGTAATTTATAGTAACGTCAGAATCTGAATGTATTCAAAAGAAGCACAGCATATGATAGCTCTACGCACGTTTCGTGGCCTTTATACCACTCATTAGGAGCAGAGCACGTGTTCAATCTATAATAAAGAGTAACATGATATTCAGAAGTAAGGTAAATGAAAAATAAAAATAATAATAAAAACGCATGAAAAGGGGTGGGGTAAACAAGTCACCCACACCTAATACATGCTTACTCACTTAGGTGAGTGCACTGATGGTTTAGTAGGTGGGTGCCGCAAGCCGTCCAATATACACTCCCAACCGGGTGCCGTGGTGGGTAACTCAATGGAGATAGCCACAAAAGGCCGCAACACAAGCAGGCATGGGGTCACCATGAGGCACTTCTATAGAGAGTGAAAAATTAGAACCATTAGGAGATTTGCAAGATGTGGAGAGAGTGAAGGATTAAGAAAGATAATAAGGGGAGCTGAATGTTAAGAAGAAAAGGAAAATTTAAAAGTGAGGGCTCACCGAGCAAAAAAGTGAGGGGACCAAACATAGCGCTGTTAGCGATAGGAATGCAGTGAAGGAGTGAGAGATTAAAGGCCTGGACCAAATTCAACATAAAAACTATATCACAGATTGTTTCCTACCAATCCCTGATTCAGCTTTCCAAATTGAACTCTGACTTTAATGTGCCTATTTTTTTCGATACCATCAACTAGGGATGAGCCGAACACCCCCCGGTTCGGTTCGCACCAGAACTTTCGAACGGACCCCAAATTCGAACGAACTTTAGAACCCCATTGAAGTCTATGGAACTTGAACGTTCGAAATTAAAAGTGCTAATTTTAACGGCTAATATGCAAGATACTGTCCTAAAAAGGGTTTGGGGACCTGGCTCCTGCCCCAGGGGACATGGGTCAATGCATAAAATGTTTTTAAAAATGGCCGTTTTGGCGGGAGCACTGATTTTAATGACGATTAAAATGAAAAAAAGTGAAATATTCCTTTAAATATGGTGCCTGGGGGGTGTCTGTAGTATGCCTGTGAAGTGCCACGTGTTTCCCGTGTTTAGAACAGTCCCTGCACAAAATGACATTAAACGGAAATAACACCATTTAAAACTGATTGCGGTTTTAATGTTATATCTGGTTCCTGCAATATGGTTGAAAATCATTCAGAAAAATGGCATGGGTAGCCCTCCCTGCCCATTACCAGCCTATTTGGGTCTTGTACGCATATTAAGGGGAACCCTGTACCCATATTAAAAAAAGGAAATGCGTGTGGCCCCCAGGCCCTATATACTCAGAACAGCAGTATACAGGCGGTGCAAACAAGACAGGGACTGTGTAGGTTTGTTGTGTTAAGTTGAATCTGTTTGTAATTTTCAACTGGTACATTTTTAAAGTGTAGCTCCAGTCAAACAAAACTATTTTTAAGCTTTTTGGAAAACATAGGGAAGGGTTATCACCCCTGTATAATTAGTTTTGTCGTCCATCTTTTTTCATCTCACTTGCTGTTGTCTCCTTCCGTTTGCAAGTAGGAGATGTTTGTAAATTGGATGTTTGAAAGTAGGGGCCTGCCCTATATGCTCTGCAGAACAAGGTGTTGGTTTTGCCACAACATTGTAAGCCCTCAAAGTGACTCTTGGTGGGCGCTGGAGCGCCCTGCTGTGAACGATTATATCAAGAATTGTAATTACATGCCATTGTTGAACAGTGGTAGAAAAATTGACCTTTGGTGGTTGTGGTGCTGGTGCCACAACACTATAAGTCCTCACCGTTACTCTGGGTGGGCACAGGAAGGGGCCCTCCTGTGAAATATTATATCAAGAATTGTAATTACATGTCCCTGTTAAACAGGGGCAGAAAAATTTGGCCTTAGGCACTGGTGCTGGTGCCACCACACTGCAACCTCTGCCATATATTCTAGTTTTATTGCAGGAATTAGCCCTGCTGCAAAGCATTGCATCAAAAATTGTACTTAAACGCCCCTGTTAAACATGGGAAGAAAAATTGGGCCTTAGGCACTGGTGCTGGTGCCACCACACTGCAACCTCTGCCATATACTCTAGTTTTATTGCAGGAATTAGCCCTGCTGCAAAGCATTGCATCAAAAATTGTAATTAAACGCCCCTGTTAAACAGGGGCAGAAAAATTGGGCCTTAGGCACTGGTGCTGGTGCCACCACACTGCAACCTCTGCCATATACTCTAGTTTTATTGCAGAAATTAGCCCTGCTGCAAAGCATTGCATCAAAAATTGTAATTAAACGCCCCTGTTAAACAGGGGCAGAAAAATTGGGCCTTAGGCACTGGTGCTGGTGCCACCACACTGCAACCTCTGCCATATACTCTAGTTTTATTGCAGGAATTAGCCCTGCTGCAAAGCATTGCATCAAAAATTGTAATTAAATGCCCCTGTTAAACAGGGGCAGAAAAATTGGGCTGCTGGCATCACCCAGAACCAAAAATGTTCTTCCAACATATCAGCGGAGGAGGAAGAGGATAGACAATCAACATAACAGGACAGTCACTCAGCATCAGCATAGGCAGTCTTGAAGGGATGTGGTATTTCAAAAAAAATTATTCGGTTACATCAGCTTCAGGTGCTTGGTAGCTGTGGGTGATCCAAGACTGATTCATCTTGATGAAGGTCAGTCGATCAACTGATTCGGTGGACAGGCGCACCCTGTGATCGGTAACAAAGCCACCAGCAGCACTGAAGGTGCGTTCCGAAAGAACGCTAGATGCAGGACAGGCCAGTAGCTCAATTGCATACTGTGCAAGCTCTGGCCAGTGATCCATCCTCAAGACCCAGTAAGCCAGAGGATTTTCGGTGGGAAAGGTGTCCAAGTCTGACCTTGCCCCTAGGTATTCCTGCACCATGTAAATCAGACACTGGCGATGGGTGCTGGAAGCAATCATACCTTGGGGCTGCGGACTAAAAAATTGTCTGAAAGCATCAGCCAGACGGCCACCTTCTCCACCGCTCCTTCTGACCGATGCCTCAGCAACACGTTGTCCAGGACCAGGAGTTTGTAACCTCCCAGTCTCTGGGAACGCGTTGCACAGAGCTTTCTGCAAGGCCTCCCGGAGATGTCTCATCCTCTGCTCCCTCTGCGATGGCAAGATAAGGTCGGCAACCTTACCCTTGTACCGTGGATCAAGGAGAGTGGCCAGCCAGTAATGATCCCTCTCCTTGATCCGAAGAATACAAGGATCCTTCTGCAGGCTTTGCAGGATCAGGGAGGCCATGCAGCGTAGGTTAGCTGAGGCATTCGGTCCGGAGTCCTCTGGGTCACTAAGGACAACATGATCCGCAGCTACCTCCTCCCAGCCACGTACAAGTCCACGTGTTTCTTGGGACGGTAAATCATCCCTATAAGACTGCTGCTGCTGCTGCTGCTGCTGCTGCTGCTGATGCTGAGTGCCAGCCTCCACCTCCATGCTGACACAATCATCCTCCTCCTCCTCTTCCACCTCCTCATCCTCTTCCTGTGTGATGGGTGGCACAGCAGGAACACTGTCAGGATAAAGGGGGCCTTGAGAGGCAAGGAAGTCCTCCTCTTCCTGCCTCTGTTCTGCCTCAAGTGCCCTGTCTATTATTCCACGCAGCGTATGCTCCAAGAGGTGGACAAGAGGTACAGTGTCACTGATGCATGCACTGTCACTGCTCACCATCCTTGTGGCCTCCTCAAACGGTGACAGGACAGTGCATGCATCCCTGATCATGCCCCACTGGCGTGGTGAGAAAAAACCAAGCTCCCCTGACCCTGTCCTGGTGCCGTAGTCGCACAGGTACTCATTGATGGCCCTCTGCTGCGTGTGCAGCCGCTACAGCATGGCCAATGTTGAGTTCCATCTGGTGGGCATGTCATATATAAGGCGGTTCTTGGGCAGGTTCAACTCCTTTTGGAGCTCAGCCAGCTGAGCACAGGCATTAAATGATCGGCGGAAATGCACACAGACTTTCCTGGCCTGCTTCAGGACATCCTGTAAGCCGGGGTACCTGCCCAAGAACCGCTGCACCACCAGGTTAAGGACGTGAGCTACACAGGGCACATGGGTCAGTTGTCCCTGTCGGAGGGCGGAGAGAAGGTTGGTGCCATTGTCGCAAACCACCATTCCTGGCTTAAGCTGGCGTGGCGTCAACCACCTCTCGGCCTGCCCCTGCAGAGCTGACAAAACATCCGCCCCAGTGTGGCTCCTGTCCCCCAAACAAACCAGCGCAAGCACGGAATGGCATCGTTTTGCCTGCGTACTTGCGTAGCCCCTGCAACGCCTACGGAGCACCGCTGGTTCTGAGGACAGAGCACTGGAAGAGGCCATGGAGGAAGAAGAAGAGGAGGGGGTGGAGGAGAGAGGTGTGTCACAACCAATAGTAGCATTTTGGAGGCGTGGTGGCGGAACAACCTCCAACACTACTGCACCTTGTCCTGCATCCTTCCCAGCAGCCAGAAGAGTGACCCAATGGGCCGTGAAAGACAGGTAACGTCCCTGTCCATGCCTGCTGGACCATGAGTCAGCGGTAATATGCACCTTACCGCTGACCGCCCTGTCCAGCGAGGCATGGACATTGCCTTCCACATGCCGGTAGAGAGCCGGAATCGCCTTCCGTGAGAAAAAGTGGCGTTTGGGGACCTGCCACTGAGGAACCGCACATTGTACAAACTCACGGAAGGGGGCCGAGTCTACCAACTGAAAAGGCAGCAGTTGAAGTGCTAGCAATTTAGCCAAGCTAGCATTCAACCGCTGGGCATGTGGATGGCTGGGAGTAAACTTGTTCCGCCGGTCCAGCAGCTGGGGCAGGGACATTTGCCTGCTATAATCGGACGTGGGTGTACCGCTAGCAGAGTTCCCGGAAGCACTTGGCTGTGACACACCTAATTCTACACCTTCATTCCTCTCAGAGCAGGTTTCAGAGAGGACTGAAGGTCTAGTGGGGTTGGAGATGCCAGCTGATGAGGAGCAAGGAGAGGTCCGCTTTGTTCTTTGGTGTGGGTCTTTGAGGTACGCTTGCCAACGAGCTGCATGGCAGGTCAACATATGTCTGGTCAAGCATGTGGTGCCCAAGCGGCTGATCTTTTGGCCACGTGAGATACGCTTGAGACATATGTTGCAAATAGCAGCGGTGCGATCTGATGCACTCGTCTCAAAAAAGGCCCACACCAAAGAACTTTTAGAATAACGCGCAGAGGCAGCGCTCTGCACAGGCGGAGCTCTGCGGTGTGATTCAGTCGGTGTGCTGCCCCTAAGCTGGCCCAAGGAGGGCATCCTGCCTCGTTGGACATGTGCCTCCTCCTCCTCCTCCTCCTCCTCCTCCCTCCTTCCAGGCACCCACGTGGAGTCAGTGCCCTCATAATCCCCTCCCTCTTCATCGCTGTAGCAAACCTGGCAGTATGCTGCAGCTTGTGGAACATGACTGCCAGATTGCTGTCCTTCTTGAGCATCCCCTCTCTCTGCGCTCACGCTACTGCCTTCCTCTAGCTGAGTGTCATCATCAGAGCCCACCAAACACTGGGCATCCTCCTGGAGCATGTACCCAACACTGTGCTCAAAGAGTTCAGGAGACTCCTCAGGAGGACGTGGTGGGTCTAGGGAAGGAGTCACTGATGATGACATTGAGAGGAGGGAAGACGATGCGTTGGCAGCTGCTTTGCGACTACCCTGAGACTGGGTGAGAGAGGATGAAGAGGGCTTGGTCATCCACTCAACCAAGTCGTTGGCATGTTGCAGTTCAACATGTCCAGCTGCCGAAAAGAAGGACAAGCATGTCCCATGGCCACGTGCTGATGACAATGCACCGCGTCCACGACCAGCACTGTTGTCTCTAGACACAGAGCCTGCTTGCCCTCTTTTATCGGCTCGCGCCTGTCTGCCTCTCCTTGCTGGCCTTCCAGACATGGTAATGGCCTGAAGGGAGTTGGGTAAAACAGCAGTTGGGTAGTTTATATTGTGCTGGAGGCACACACAACTTCCAATAACTCCTGCAGATGGCAATTGGGCTCAAATAGAGAACAGCTATGTAGGTGGATTATAGCGGTATGTACTGGGTACAGAGCACGCAGACAGCACGCACTCTCCTAACACTACTGACTGCAAGCTCTATTATTAACGATAGATCACTAGCTATATAGGTTAGGTGAATATCGCGGTGTATACTGCGGTCAGGGCACGCAGACAATAACCAGAAAACAGCAGAGATAAAGGGGTATATACAGATGTATACTGTGCTGTGCTGGAGGCACACACAACTTCCAATAACTCCTGCAGATGGCAATTGGGCTCAAATAGAGAACAGCTATGTAGGTGGATTATAGCGGTATGTACTGGGTACAGAGCACGCAGACAGCACGCACTATCTCCTAACACTACTGACTGCAAGCTCTATTATTAACGATAGATCACTAGCTATATAGGTTAGGTGAATATCGCGGTGTATACTGCGGTCAGGGCACGCAGACAATAACCAGAAAACAGCAGAGATAAAGGGGTATCTACAGATGTATACTGTACTGTGCTGGAGGCACACACAACTTCCAATAACTCCTGCAGATGGCAATTGGGCTCAAATAGAGAACAGCTATGTAGGTGGATTATAGCGGTATGTACTGGGTACAGAGCACGCAGACAGCACTCACTATCTCCTAACACTACTGACTGCAAGCTCTATTATTAAAGATATATAAATATAGTGAAGTGAATAGTGAATATAGTGGTGTATACTGCGGTCAGGGCACAGACAATAACCACTACACAACAGCAAGATAGGAAATCAGCCAAAAACGATCGGTGTGTACTGTGTTGAAGGTACACAGAACACCCACTGCTTCAGATGCTAACACACTACACGAGGCCGCCTCAATGGCGGCCTTTTATAGTGTGGGGCGTGCACTACACAGCCTCAGCTATGATTGGCCACAGGCATCCTGCCTGTGGCCAATCATGGCTCTCCTCGCTGCTGGCGCTGCGATTGGCCAAGCATGCGGGGTCACAGTGCATGCTTGGCCAATCATGAGCCAGCAATGCACTGCGCCATCGCAGTGCATTGTGGGCCATGAGCGACATGCGAATTTTGACGCGAACAGACCAAGTGTTTGGATTTCGCCGAATGGACGAACAGCCAATGTTCGAGTCGAACTTACGTTCGACTCGAACACGAAGCTCATCCCTAGCGGTGTGTACTGGGTACAGAGCACGCAGACAGCACGCACAAGCTCCTAACACTACTGACTGCAAGCTCTATTATAAAAGATAGATCACTAGCTATATAGGTGAGGTGAATATAGCGGTGTATACTGCGGTCAGGGCACACAGACAACAACCACTACACAACAGCAAGATCGAAAATCGGCCGAAAACGATCGGTGTGTACTGTGTTGAAGGTACACAGAACACCCACTAACTGCTTCAGACACCAACACACTACACTAGGCCGCCGCGCTGGCGGCCTTATATAGTGTGGGGCGTGTACTACACAGCCTGAGCTATGATTGGCCACAGGCATCCTGCCTGTGGCCAATCATGGCTCTCCTCACTGCTGGCGCTGTGATTGGCCAAGCATGCAGGGTCACAGTGCATGCTTGGCCAATCATGAGCCAGCAATGCACTGCGATGACTCAGTGCATTGTGGGCCGTGAGCGCCACACGAATTTGGTGCGAACGGCCCATAACGTTCGGAATTCGCCGAACGGGCGAACAGCCGATGTTCGAGTCGAACGTATGTTCGACTCGAACACGAAGCTCATCCCTACCATCAACTCTCCCATGCCTTCAGTAGCCAATTCTCCAGCTCCCCTCCTCAACTAGTCCAGTCTTCACTAGAGGACCTCCTTAGGTCTGACTGTGCAAAAAAAACACTTCTCAATTATACTCACACCTGATTATCACCTCCCTCCCGGCATCAGAAACGCTAAGAGCTAAATGGTCATGTGACATCCCCGATCTTAACAACGATGATTGGGACGACATTTCGGATTTCCCTTTTAAGTCCCTAGTCTCTCTGAGAGACCGCCTGATCCAATTCAAGATCATCCACCGGGCATACTTTAGCCCCCACAGGTTGCATAAAATGAACCCTGACTCCCCTCCTGGGTGTTGGAGATGTGGTGGGATTCCTGGGGACTTCATCCATGTCTTCTGGACCTGCCCAAAGATTGCCTGCTACTGGAATGAGATTCTGGCCTTTATCACACAGGTTACCTCAGTATCACTACAACCATCAATGGCAATTTGTATATTAGGCCTGATTGACGAACTAATCCCTACGGTGGCGGGTCATACGCTCGTGGGACTCCTACTGTTTTATGCCCACAAAGCAATAGCCCTCAACTGGCGTAAACCAACCCCCCCCCCCTCTCTATCTCTCTCTGTGGAATCAACTCATCAACAATAGCCTACCTCTATATAAAGATACATACGCCAATAGAGGCTGTCGCAGCAAAAATGACAAAATCTAATCTACATGGTGGGCTGATCCCTCCTCTGCTTCGGAGGTCTCCTAGTGGTACCTGCTCCAGACGAATATAAATTGTGCATACCAAATATATCTGTTATGTCGACATACAAAATGTTTACCACAGCACCCGGGGACCCGGGGATCTGTGCTGCTATACAACAATCATAATACTGGTTATATGTCTGCTATTCATGTATGAAACAACCAAAATGAAGTTCCCGCGGGATTCCAAAGTTGCCATGTAAGACCAATGTATGTTTAATTGTCTATGTTTTGTCTAAATCAATAAAGAGATATTTAAAAAAAGCCATAAAACTATCCCCTATTTAGTAAACGCTATAACTTTTGCGCCAACCAATAATCACTGTCATGCAGTGATCTTCCGGTTTGCTTACCTCCCCTCATGTGTTCAGACTAAGAGGCCAGCCACTTCTACCTGGTGCTTTTTATAACCGCTCCTCTAAGCATGGCTCCACCCCAGGCCCTATCAGGGAACCTTATATTAACCTGTGCACTGCAAGCCAACAGTGCTGATCAACCATTGTGTATTCCTTTGTGTGTTTAGCTTCCTGTTACCTGCTGTGTGCTCTTCTGTTGTTCCGTTACCGACTTTGGCGTGTCTTTGACTATCCCTGTTTGCCTGTGATCCTGACCTTTTGGCGTGTCCCTGACTATTCCTGTCTGCTTGTGGCCCCGACCTTAGCTTTGTCCCTCACCATCCCTATCCTCCTGTTGCTTACTGTGGGTGTGAGCTGGGGGACCCTGGGGGTCGTGACCTGGAGCCAGTTGCAGCCAAGTCCATCCTCACCACTAGAGGCACTGGTGAACACCTGCTGGCTCTTAGACTCCGTGCCCCAGGGAATCTTACGCTCTAACCCCAGTGGGATCTGTCTCCCGTCTGCAGCAGTCAGCCGTAGGGTCCACAACCTTGCGGTGCACTCCTGATCCCTACGGTGTGCATCTGTCACCTTGCCTCAAGGTGACCTGACAATCGCTTATTGCGATTTATTTTTTTATGTAGAAGAATACGAATCGGCCTAAACTGAGGAAAAAAACATTTTTTTTTATATATTTTTGGGGATATTTATTATAGCAAAAAGTAAAAAATAATGCGTTTTTTTCAAAATTGTCACTCTTTTTTTGTTTATAGAGCAAAAAATAAAAACTGCAGAGGTGATCAAATACCACCAAAAGAAAGCTCCATTTGTGGGAAAAAAGGACATCAATTTTGTTTGGGAGTCACGTCGCATGACCACGCAATTGTCAGTTAAAGCGACGCAGTGCCGAATCGCAAAAAAAGTGCTCTTGTCTTAAGGCAGAAAAGTGGTCCGGTCTGAAAGTGGTTAAAGAATGTTATGGGATTTTTTTTGCTCTCCTCCACTATGTGTCTTTCATGTTCTATCTTAGCCGTGCTTATTGCATTATTACATTTCTTGTTGTATTCTTTATAAAGTCTGAATGCTGATGATCCCTCAACCTTGTAGTTTTTTGAAAGCCTTGTTTGCTTTTATATGCATTTTTACATTGGAGTTAAGCCATCCAGGACTTTTGTGCTCTCTTTTAAATGTATTACCCAATGGGATGCGTTGGCTAATGCCCTTATTTAATATGCTCTTAAAGCAAACCCATCTCTCCTCCGTGTTCTTTGTTCCTAAGATTTCATCCCAATTTATGCCTTCTAGCAAGGTTCGTAGTTTAGGGAAGTTGGCTCTTTTGAAATTCATTGTCTTTGTATTCCCCTTGTTTCCTATTTGTGTGATTTATACTGAACCCAATTGACCTGTGATTGCTGTTACCTAAATTGCCCCATATTTTCACATCCGTGATCAGGTCTGTATTGTTGGTAATCAGTAGATCCAGTAACGCTTTATTTCTAATTGGTGCATCTACCATCTGACCCATAAAATTGTCCTGCAAGACATTTAGGAACTGTCAAGCCTTAGATGAATGTGCAGTTCCTTCCGCCCAGTCTGTCTGGATAGTTAAAATCCCCCATTATGATAACTCTTCCCATCCTTGCTGCTAAACCAAATAGTGATAGGAGATCTGTCTCCCCTTCTTCCCTCAGGTTAGGGGGCCTATAGCATACTCCCAGTATTATTTTCTCCCTAGCTTCATCCCTTTAGGAGCTCTACCCATAAGGCAGGCATGTCCAAAATCCGGCCCGCGGTCCAGTTTTGAACGGCCTGCCTGGTCTTTCTCAATTTAGTGTGCCGCGGGAGCAGGGCTGTCAGATGAGCCCAATCCCCGGCACTGTGAGTAGCTCTGTGAGCTTCAAAAGTGAAAGTAAAGTGCAGAGGAGTGTGCTGTGCTCTCTGCTTCCCCCTACAGTGCAGTACCCGGCTGAATGAGGAAGCTGCAAAGGTACTGTACTATGCTACAAGCTAAATTAGTGTTAAAAAGGGCTTTATTCATGTGTGTGTATGTGTGTGCATGTATGTCTGTATGTGTGTGTGTGCACATGTGTCTGTATGTGTGTGTGTGTGTGCGTGCACATAGTTACATAGTTAGGTTGAAAAAAGACACAATTCCATCCAGTTCAACCAAAAAAAAAAAAAAAATATATATATATATATATATATATATATATATATATATATATATATATATATATAATAAATATCATACCAGCCCATATACCCAATTCTATACCCACAGTTGATCCAGAGGAAGGCAAAAAAAAAACCAGCAGAACATGATCCAATTGGCTAAAGCAGGGGAAAAAATTCCTTCCTGATCCCCCGAGAGGCAATCGGATTTTCCGCGGTTCAACCTTACCTATAAATGTTAGTACCCAGTTATATTATGTACACTTAGGAAATAATCCAGGCCTTTCATAAAGCAATCCACTGAGCTGGCCATAACCACCTCTGCAGGGAGTCTATTCCACATTTTCACAGCTCTTACTGTGAAGAAACCTTTCCGTATTCCGTAATCCTCTAGACGTAAAGAGTGCCCCCTTGTCCTCTTTGTTGACTGTAAAGTGAATAACTCGACACCAAGTTCCCTATATGGATCCCTTATATATTTGTACATGTTGATCATATCCCCCCTTAATCTCCTCTTATCAAGAGTGAATAAATTCAGTTCCTCTAATCTTTCCTCATAGCTGAGCTCCTCCATGCCTCTTATCAGTTTGGTTGCCCTTCTCTGCACTTTCTCCAGTTCACCGATATCCTTTTTGAGAACTGGTGCCTAAAACTGAACTGCATATTCCAGATGAGGTCTTACTAATGATTTGAACAGGGGCAAAATGATATCTCTCTGGAGTACATACCTCTCTTAATACAGGAAAGGACTTTGCTCGCTTTGGAAACCGCAGCTTGGCATGCTATTATTGAGCTTATGATCTACCAAAACCCCCAAGATCCTTCTCCACTATGGATTCCCCCAGTTGTACTCCCCCTAGCATGTATGATGCATGCATATTCTTAGCCCCCAGTGCATAACTTTACATTTCTCAGCATTAAACCTCATCTGCCACAGTCGCCCAATTAGACAGAGCATTGAGGTCGGCTTGTAAATTGGAGACATCCTGTAAGGACGTTATTCCACTGCATAGCTTGGTGTCATCTGCAAACACGGAAATGTTACTTTTGATCCCAGAACCAATATCATTTATAAAGATATTAAAAAGTAAGGGTCCCAACACTGAACCTTGGAGTACACCACTGATAACCTTAGACCATTCAGAGTAAGAATCATTAACCACTACTCTCTGAATTCTGTCTTTTAGCCAGTTTTCTATCCATTTACAAACTGATATTTCCAAACCTGTAGACTTTACCTTACACATGAGCCGTGTGTGCGGAACTGTATCGAAAGCTTTTGCAAAATCCAAATATATCACATCCACCGCCAACCCTCTGTCCAAGGTTTTACTTACCACCTCATAAAAAGAAATCAGGTTTGTCTGACAACTTCTGTCTTTCATGAATCCATGCTGTCTGTTGCTCATAATATTTTTATCCGGCAAGAACTTGTCTATGTGGTCTTTTATTAATCCCTCCAGTATCTTCCCAACTATAGAAGTTAAACTAACGGGTCTATAATTACTTGGTAAAGACTTTCTTCCCTTTTTAAATATAGGCACCATATTGGCTCTGCGCCAATCCAGTGGTACTCATTAATGAGTCCCTAAAAATTAGATACAATGGCTTTGAAATTACAGAGCTCAATTTTTTAGGATCCGTGGGTGGATGCCATCAGGTCCAGGTGCTTTATCCACCTTTATTCTGTCCAAATATTTCTGGACCATATCACTTTTGAGCCATTGTGGATTTGGGGCTGCGTCAGTACCACCCCCATTATGGACATGAGCTCCCCCATGCTCCTTTGTATACACAGAGCTGAAGAAAGTATTTAATAAGTTAGCCTTCTCTTTGTCCCCAGTCACCCACTCCAGATTATTTTGCAAAGGGCCTACATGCTCAGACTTAACCTTTTTACTATTAATATATTTGAAGAATTTTTGGGGGTTTGTCCTACTATCTTTTGCAATCTGTCTTTCATTTTGAATTTTTGCATTCTTGATTTCCCTTTTACATATTCTGTTATATTCCTTGTAACATTTAAATGACACTAGTGTTCCTTCATTTTTATATTTTTTAAAAGCTCTTTTTTTATAGTTTATAGCTTTTTTAACTTATGCCGTGAGCCACATCTGTTTTATTTTTAACCTTTTAAACTTATTGCCTATGGGAATATACTTTGCCGTGAGATCACAAAGTCTTTTTGAAGAATTCCCATTGCCAATATTCTCTCCCAGTCTAAGTCCTGGAGAGCAGCCCTCATCCTTGGAAAATTTGCTCTCTTGAAATTAAGTGTTTTTATCTTTCCCGTATGTGATTTTTGCTTACAGCTAACATCAAATGAAATCATGTTATGGTCACTGCTACCCAGATGTTCCTTTATCTGAACATTAGTAATACGTTCTGCATGGTTTGAGATTACCAGGTCCAACAGAGCATCATTCCTAGTTGGGGCCTCAATAAACTGGACCATAAAATCTTCCTGTAATAGGTTTACACATTTTTCCCCTTTAACTGTCCCAACAGTGCCATTACCCCAGTCAATTTCTGGGTAGTTAAAATCTCCCATTATTATCACTGTCCCAGCCATTGCAGCCCTTTCTATCTGTGCAAGGAGCTGAGTCTCCACCTCCTAATTAACATTGGATGGTCTATAACAAACTCCAATGATTAACTTTGAACTACGCACATCTGTATGCAGATCCACCCATAATGCCTCAGACTCCTCACACTCTCCGTCCACCAGGTCCTCTTTCTCACTCGCTTTGAGATCATTTCTCACATACAGATAGACCCCTCCACCTTTCCTTTTTACTCTGTCTTTCTGAAAGAGTGCATAGCCAGGAATATTAATAGCCCAGTCATGTGAGGAATTAAGCCAAGTTTCAGCAATACCGATTACATCATAGCTCTCCTGATGCACCAGAGCTTCCAACTCGCCTATTTTGCTTGGTAGACTTCTGGCATTGGCGAACAAACATTTTAATGTATTAATACATTTTGACCGGTCACATACTATCCTCTTGGGTGTTCCAAGATTACAACTAGGACCTGCCACCATATCCACCTTGGGTTTATGCGCTTTGGTTACCCCACCACTAATGCCCCTAATATTACCCTCTGGAATATGCTCCACGCTGACTATCTATCTCTGAACCCTCCCCCCATCACCTAGTTTAAAAACCCCTCTAAATTTTTGTCCATCCTTAATCCCAGCTGATCTGCACCCTCCTCATTTAGGTGCAGTCCGTCCCTTCTATAGTACCGGTTATCAACTGAAGTCGTCCCACTCCTCCAGGAACCCAAACCCCTCCTTACTACACCATCTTTTGAGCCACTTGTTTACTTCCCTAATCTCCCTCTTCCTTTCTGGTGTGGCTCGATGTACTGGTAGTATTCCTGAGAATATTATCTTGGAGGTCCTTTTCTTCAATTTAGCTCCCAAGTCCCTAAAATCATTCTTTAGGACACTCCATCTGCCTCTGACTTTGTCATTGGTGCCAACGTGCACCATGACAGCTGGGTCTTCCCCAGCCCCTCCCAGTAATCTGTCCACCAGATCCATGATGTGCCGAACCCGAGCGCCCGGCAGACAACATACAGTTCGGCACTTCAGGTTGTTGTTACAGATTGGCCTCTCTGTCCTCCTAAGAATTGAGTCCCCTACCACCAGAATCTGTCTTTCCTTTCCCTTCACTCCCCCCCCCCCCACTCTCACTGGAGGAGTTCTTCTCATGGCAGCTAGGAGAATCCCTCAGCTCCAGCAGTGCTGGTCCCTGACTGGGATCACCAATGTCACTCAATGGAGCATACTTATTGGGATGCCCCAGCCCTGGATCGGCCTCCCTGGCACTTGCCCCTATACCCTTCCTGACTGTCACCCATCTACTCTCTGCTAGTGCCTGCACCTCTTTGTCTCCATCCACCTCTGTGCTGGCCCCTGCCGTGTACATTCCTGGCTCTCATTTAGGGTGGAGGGTCCTCTCAGTGCTGACAGTTGCTTCCCCAGATTCACAACCTGGGCTTCCAGGGAAACAATGTGCTTACATTTTGCACAGCAGTATTCACCCTCGATCAGATGATCAAGGAACACATACATGCCGCAAGATGTACACCGAGTCGCCTCTCCACACCCGCCAGTCATCGTACCTATTAATTTAATGAGGATTAGAGTTTATACCCAGTCCAAATTACCTAACAACTAGCTTCCTGACACTAATACTCAACAAGACAGGTACTCACAGACCAGCGTGCACCCACAATGCACAAGTACTAAAGATACACACACACACACACACACTACTCAGACACACAGGTACTCACACTACACAGCTACTCCTGTTATAACCCTGTTATAACCTCCTGTTTTAAACTGGTTTTTAACTCACCACTTGGACCAGTTCCACTTACTCTGGTTTTTAACTCACCACTTGGACCAGCTCCACTTACTCTGGTTTTTAACTCACCACTTGGACCAGTTCCACTTACTCTGGTTTTTAACTCACCACTTGGACCAGTTCCACTTACTCTGATTTTTAACTCACCACTTGGACCAGTTCCACTTACTCTGGTTTTTAACTCACCACTTGGACCAGTTCCACTTAGACAGAGTTCTCACAGACTCAAGATGAGCAGGCTCAAATGAGTTCTACCCAAACTTATATAGACCTCAAGCACCTGTGCCCAATTAACCCCCCCCCCCTTAATTAGTAGGCTGAAGGAAGGAAAGAAAAAAAATATTTAAAAAGTGTCAGAAAAGGGTATTAACCACTACAGCCCTGGGCCAATAAACACCTTAAGGACCAGAGGTCTTTTTCCAATTTTGCACTGCGCTGCTTTAACTGGTAATTGCGCGGTCATGCAATATTGCACCCATACGAAATTTGCGTCCTTTTCTTCCCACAAATAGAGCTTTCTTTTGATGGTATTTGATTGCCTCTGCGATTTTTTTTTTTGCGATATAAATGGAAAAAGAGCGAAAATTTTGAAAAAAAAAGATATTTTCTTCTTTTTGTTATAAGAAAAATCGAATAAACTAAATTTTAGTCATACATTGAGGGCAAAATGTATTCAGCCACATGTCTTTAGTAAAAAAAATGTCAATAAGCGTATATTTTTTGGTTTGCGCAAAAGTTATAGCGTCTACAAACTAGAGTACATTTTCTGGAATTTACACAGCTTTTAATTTATGACTGCCTATCTCATTTCTTGAGGTGCTAAAATGGCAGGGCAGTACAAACCCCCCCCCAAATGACCCAATTTTGGAAAGTAGACACCCCAAGGAAATTGCTGATGGGTATGTTGAGCCCATTGAATATTTATTTTTTTTGTCCTAAGGGATTGAATAATGACAAAAAAAAAAAAAATGTTACAAAAAGTTGTCACTAAATGATATATTGCTCACACATGCCATGGTTATATGTGGAATTGCACCCCAAAATATATTCCGCTACTTCTCCTGAGTACAGGGATACCACATGTGTGGGACTTTTTGGGAGCCTAGCCGCGTACGGGACCCCGAAATCCAAGCACCGCCTTCAGGATTTCTAAGGGCATACATTTTTTATTTTACTCCTCACTACCTATCACAGTTTTGAAGGCCATAAAATGCCAAGATGGCATAAAACCCCCCCAAATGACCCCATTTTGGAAAGTAGACACCCCAAGCTATTTGCTGAGGGCCATGTTGAGACCATTAAATATTTTTTTTTTGTCCCAAGGGATTGAATAATGACAAAAAAAAAAAAAAAATTTTTTTTTACAAAAAGTTGTCACTAAATGATATATTGCTCACACATGCCATGGTTATATGTGGAATTGCACCCCAAAATATATTCCGCTACTTCTCCCGAGTATGGGGATACCACATGTGTGGGACTTTTTGGGAGTCTAGTCGCGCACGGCACCCCGAAAACCAATCACCACCTTCAGGATTTCTAAGGGTGCAAATTTTTGATTTCACTCCTCACTACCTATCACAGTTTCGAAGGCCATAAAATGCCAAAATAGCACAAAAGCCCCCAAAATGACCCCATTTTGGAAAGTAGACACCCCAAGCTATTTACTGAGAGGCATGTTGAGTCCATGGAATATTTTATATTTTGCCACAAGTTGCGGGAATATTACAAACTTTTTTTTTTTTTGCACAAAGCTGTCACTAAATGATATATTGCTCACACATGCTATGGGCATAAGTCAAATTACACCCCAAAATTAATTCTGCTGCTTCTCCCGAGTACAGGGATACCACATGTGGGGGACTTTTTGGGAGCCTAGCCACATACGGGACTCCGAAAACCAAGCACTGCCTTCCGGATTTAAATATAAAATGCTACCAAAAAAACTGTTAGCGATCGCAGGGATCAGGCCTGACTCTGCGATCGCTGCAGTTATGTGTTTAGTGTTTTGTAAGTGACAGTGATCGATCGATACTGCACTTGGGTGGGCTGGGCAGAGGGGCAAAACGCAGGTGCCAGCAGGTATCTGGGCTGATCCCGCTAACAATGCGTTTTTTTGGAACCCTGAACTGCTGGGGACGCTAGTATAGATCTGATCAGATCAGATATTGATCTGTTCAGATACTATACCACTACAGGAGGTTTATGCTTTGCGTGTGGGTGTTAGCGGTACTGGCACTAACCTAGCGCTGCCTGGGGTGACGCAGACCCTGACCCTAAAACCTAATTGATATCACCCGCCGGGTGATCAGGGGGTTAAACCTTTATTGGGTAATAAATGGTGGGTGCCCTGATGCTATAAAAAGCAAACTAACCAGAGTCACCCGTAACACTTATACGGTGATCAGTGGTGAAAGGGTTAACTAAGGGCAATCAGGGGGTTCAAATTTTTATTAGGTAGTATATGGGGGTCCCTGGCGCTATATAAAAACCTGATGGGGAACCTAAATAACTAACTGGCTAACCAGCGTCACCAGTGACACTTATACTGTGATCGCTGGTGAAAGGGTTAACTAGGGGCAATCAGGGGGTTAAAACCATTATTGGGTAGTATATCGGGGTACCTAGCGCTATAAAAACCTGGCGGTGAACCTAAAAAAAAACTAGCTACCTAGCGACACTAGCGACACTGATGCAGCGATCAGAAAAATGATCGCTTGGTGACACTGACAAAAGGGGGTGAAAGGGTTAACTAGGGGAAATCAGGGGGTTAAAACCATTATTGGGTAGTATATCGGGGTACCTAGCGCTATAAAAACCTGGCGGTGAACCTAAAAAAATAACTAGCTACCTAGCGACACTAGCGACACTAATGCAGCGATCAGAAAAATGATCGCTTAGTGACAGTGGCAAAAGGGGGTGAAAGGGTTAACTAGGGGCAATCAGGGGGTTAAAACCATTATTGGGTAGTATATCGGGGTACCTAGCGCTATAAAAACCTGGCGGTGAACCTAAAAAAATAACTAGCTACCTAGCGACAGTAGCGACACTAATGCAGCGATCAGAAAAATTATCGCTTAGTGACACTGGCAAAAGGGGGTGAAAGGGTTAACTAGGGGCAATCAGGGGGTTACAACCATTATTGGGTAGTATATCGGGGTACCTAGCGATATAAAAACCTGGCGGTGAACCTAAAAAAATAACTAGCTACCTAGCGACAGTAGCGACACTGATGCAGCGATCAGAAAAATGATCGCTTAGTGACACTGGCAAAAGGGGTTGAAAGGGTTAACTAGGGGCAATCAGGGGGTTAAAACCATTATTGGGTAGTATATCGGGGGGGGATCGGGGGGGTTTGTGTGCCTGTGTGTACCTACATGTCAGTGTAGTGTTGGTGCACACTTACTTTTAGTCTTCTCCTCGTAGTCTGGTCAAAAAGACCGCCCCGAGGAGAATGACATCACTTCCTCCTTCCTGTGTAAACAATACACAGTGGGAGGAAGTTCGTCATTGGCCAGGAGCGATCCAGAGGGGGTGGCCAGAAACCAACGGCCATCCCCTCATCACGGATCGCTTCTGGAGCGAACCGGACCGCCGTATCCAGTGGGAGGGGGTCCGATCCGCTGGAAGGCAGGCACGTACATCTACGTGCTTGTGCCTGCCTGTGCCATTGTGATGACGTATAATGGCAATACGTTAGTCCTTAAGTGGTTAAAAAGCTACAAGAAAAAGCCCCAAAATAACCTAAAAATGCAACCCAGCAGTCACCAGCAGTCAAAAAGCAATACTTATTCACACTCCACTCAAGGCTCCACTGTTCAGCTTGCAACCAGCAGTTTGGCAATTTCACATGAGTTCTACCCAAACTTATATAGACCTCAAGCACATGTGCCCAATTAAACCCTCCCCTTAATTAGTAGGCTGAAGGAAGGAAAGAAAAAAAACTATTTAAAAAGTGTCAGAAATTTTACATTTTCCAATGTGTGGGGTACCATTAAGAATTAATGGTACCCCCTAAAGTGCAGAGAGAATTCTTGTTGGGCAGTGTATTAGTGCTCGGATGGACACACAGACCGAATTTTCAATGGTTCAAAGAATGTCAGGCAAAATGGTCGGCCCTCACTCATGTTCACTTCATCAAATCTGGCCCTCTTTGAAAAAAGTTTGGACACCCCTGCCATAAGGGTCCCGCCTCCTCCCTAGCTCACTTAGTGATGTCATCTCTCAGATTCATTTGTACATTAGTCTTGATATATAGGCATACCCCTCCCCCTTTTTTACCCTCTCTATCCTTGCGATAAAGGGTATACTCTTGAATGTTTGCCATCCAATCATGAGAGCTCTTAAACCAGGTCTCAGAAATTCCCACAAAATCCAAATCCTCCTTGTACAACAGTATCTTTAGTTCACCCATCTTGTCCGCCAGGCTCCTGGTATTGGTGAACATGCCACATAGTTTAGACCGGTTGCATATTATCTCTTTATTGAGTGTTCTGAGATTGCAACTAGGACTTGCTACTATACTTACCTTGGGTTTATGTGCTTTGGTCAGCCTACCACTAATGCCTCCAATACTACCCTCTGGACTATGTTCCCCGCTTACTGACTCTACCTCTGGATCCACCCCCGTCACCTAGCTTAGAAACTCCTCTAACTTTTTGGCCAACTTTACTCCCGTCCAGGAACCCAAACCCCCTCCTTACTACATCAGTTCTTCAGCCACTTGTTTACTTCCCTAATTCCCTCTGCCTTTCTGGTGTGGCTTGATGTAGCGGTAGTATTCCTGAGAATACTACCTTGGAGGTCCTTCTTACTCAATTTAGCTCTACCCTAAAATCATTCTTTAGGACACTCCATCTGCCTCTGACTTTGTCATTGGTGCCAATGTGCACCATGACAGCTGGGTTTTCCCCAGCCCTTCCCAGTAATCTGTCCACCAGATCCGTGATGTGCCAAACCGGTAGACAACATGCTGTTCGGTGCTTCAGATCTTTACAGATTAGCCTCTCTGTCCTTCTAAGAATTGAGTCCCCTACCACCAGAATCTGTGTTTCCTTTCCCTTTGCTTCCCCCCACTCTCACTGGAGGAGGCCTTCCCCCTAGGAGAGTCCTTAGCTCCAGCAGTGCTGGTCCCTGACTGGTTTCACCAATGTCACTTAATGGAGCGTACTTATTGGGATGCTCCAGCCCTGGATCGGCCTCCCTGGCACTTCCAACTCTACCCTTCCTGTCACCCATCTACTCTTTGCTAGTGCCTGCACCTCTTTGTCTCCACCCGCCTCTGTGCTGGCCCCTGCCGGCACTTGCCGTGTACGTTTCTGGCTCTCCTTTAGTATGGAGGTTCTTCTCTGTGCTGACAGTTGCTTGCACAGATTCAGAACCTGGGCTTCCAGGGAAACAATGTGCTTACATTTTGCACAGCAGTATTCACCCTCGATCGGATGATCAAGGAATGCATCCATGCTGCAACATGTACTTGGAGTTGCCTCTCCACACCCACCGGGCATCGTACCAAATTACCTAACTAGCTTCCTGACATTAACACTCACAGACCACTCGCACACCTAAGTGCACACGTTTTTTTCAACATTTTTATGGGCTTTTTTTGTTTATAGCGCAAAAAAAAAACGCAGAGGTGATCAAATACCACCAAAAGTGTCAAGAAGGTCAGCCCGATCATCCGACTGTCCCCGGAGGTTCTGTCCGTGAAGTCCTTGGTGAAAGTGGCAGTCGGCGCACGCGGGTGCACGCTAACGCAGGTGGGCGCACGCGGGTGCGTGGATGTTCTGATGGGCACACTCGGGTGCGCATTAACGCTGGTGGGCGCACGCGGTGTGCGCTGTTGCTGCTGGGCGCACGCAGGTGCGCGCTAGTGATGTTGAGCGCACGCGAGTGCGCGGAGAGGTGGGTGTGCGCGCGCGTGTGCGCGTGGCGTGACAGCTCTTGGCGCCAAAGGGGTTATTTAAAGGGACCTGTTACCTTGCCTCCTTGCTGTCCGGTCTACAGCATTCCTGAAGTGACCCCAGTGTACCTGCCTGATTCTCGCTTACTCCTGTGACTCGGCTTACCCTGACTACTACTTACTTGCTGCCTGCCCACGACCCCGGCTTGTTTGACGATTCTTCTGCCTGCTGATTCTGTACCTTACCTGTCTGTCTGTTCCTTATCAGGCCTGTCCACAACTTTGTTCAGCCTGCTATTCCTCTACGGTTCCTGCCTTCCGGTATTCTACTCTGTTTGACGGTCTGCTGAGAGAGCCGTACTACAAGACACCTTCCCCGCTTCTTCAGCGTGTGCGTTTCCTGCAGCTCCTGCTTCCTGTTGATCCCTGTTCCAGCTCGCATCTGGTCCTCTTCAGTTCCCGGAGCCGGACTAGCCCTTGCACCAGTGTCCTGCTTGGCACTTGTGCCCCTTCTGCGCTCTCGAACCTCTGTCTCTTCTACCAGGAGTTCCTGAGCCGGAGGAATACAAGTTGCCACTCCCAGCATCCGTAGGGCTCAACCACCAGGTACGTGACAGTACCGGACAGCCATTTCCGAGCCCACGCCGGGAGCCTCTCCGATGGATGAACTCTGCCGTCATCTTGAGGGCCTCACTCAGGCTGTGAAGAGCCTGCAAGAGGGGTACAACCGTCTGGAGGGCCAAGTTCAAGCCCTGTAGGTGTCTTCACCTCCTTCACCTGGACCAGCCCCCACTCCTTCCGTGGTGACGCTGCCACCCGAACCAAGGGTCCCCACTCCTGAGAGGTTCTCGGGGGACCGAATCAAATTCAGGGCTTTCCGTAATGCCTGCAGTTTGTTCTTCGCCCTGCAACCCCCGGACTTTCTCGCTTGAATCCACTAAGGTGGGGTTCGTCATTTCTCTGCTACTGGGTGAACCACAGTCCTGAGCCCACCGCCTTCTTGAGCAGAAGCACGCCTCCCTTGACAACTTGGACTCATTCTTCCAGGCTATGTCCCAGCTTTACGAGGACCCTCAATTGACAGCTACTGCAGAGGCGGCTTTGCACTCCCTACAGCAGGGCCGCAGACCTGTAGAGGACTATGTATCTGAGTTCAGGCGCTGGAGTTCCGATACCAACTGGAATGACGCCGCCCTACGCTACCAATTTCGTGCGGGACTCTCTGAGAACTTGAAGGACGAGCTGGCCTGAGTGGGCGTCCCAAAGACTTTAGAAGCTCTCATTAATCTCTCCATACAGATTGATAGGAGGTTAAGGGAGCGGAGATCAGAACGCTCTGCCGGTCCTTCCCGTCCAGTTTGGATGCTTCCCCGAGTTACCAGCTACCCTCAACAAGCTTCTTCTGCTCCGGTGACTTCTTCCTCCGATTCTTCTGAACCTATGCAACTTGGCCTCCTGCGGCCTTCTCTCACATCAGAAGAACGTTTGCGCAGGAGGACTAACAACCTGTGCCTGTACTGCGGGGAACCTGGACATTACGTAAGGACCTGTCCAGCCAAGCTCTGTAAGTGCCCAGCCACTACCTCTGTTCCTGTATCCACTTTACCTGACAACGTTTCTCATTTGGCTGTTTCCGCTCTCTTACAGCTTCCAGGAAGGAGTATCCGGGTCACCGCAATTATTGATTCTGGAGCTTGCAGTGGCTTTATGGACTTGACCTTTGCCATCAAGAATCCCATTCCCTTACGGCCCAGGGCAAAGGGGCTTTCAGTACACTTGGCCGACGGTTCTGTTCTTAAGTCCGGGCCAGTTACGCAGGAGACAAGACCCCTGATGACCACCATTTCCGAGAACCATCAAGAACTATTATGCTTGGGTATTATTGATTCCCCTTTATTCCCGATCATCCTTGGCATGCCCTGGCTGAAAGCTCATAACCCTCAGATTGACTGGCGCACCGGGAAGATCAACTTCTCCTCCTCCTACTGTAATCAGCATTGCCTGATAAAGACTATCAATGTTTCTCCATCTTTGTTATGCCTGGAAGCTGACAAGGAAATTCACCAATCTGTCCCTAAAGTTTATCACGAGTTCCTGGACGTCTTTAACAAGAAAGGTGCAGAAACTCTCCCTCCACATAGGCCCTACGATTGCCCGATCGAGCTCCTTCCAGGAGCCGAAATCCCATTCAGAAGGATCTTTCCCCTAACAGAGCTGGAGTTGGGGACCTTGAAGACGTATATTGACGAGAACTTGGAGAGGGGATTTATCCGACCCTCTACTTCCCCTGCGGGAGCCAGAATCTTTTTTGTGAAAGAGAAATACCACTCGTTGGGCCCCTGTGTTGATTATCGGGAACTTAACAAAATAACTATCAAGAATCGGTATCCTCTACCTCTGGTGCCCGAAATGTTCCAGAAACTGGGGACGGCGACGGTATTCACTAAACTGGATCTCCGCGGGACCTACAACTTAGTCCGCATCCGGAGTGGCGACGAGTGGAAGACTGCCTTCCGCACCCGGTTCGGGCACTTCGAGTACCTGGTCATGCCCTTTGGTTTGTGCAACACACCTGCTACGTTCCAGCACTTTGTGAACGACATCTTCAGGGACTATCTTGATCTGTTCGTTATTATTTATCTTGATGACATCCTGATCTTTTCTCCCTCTCTGCCCGAGCACCACGAACACGTTAAAAAGGTGTTAACCAGACTACGTTGTCATGGCCTGTATGCGAAGCCAGAGAAATGTGTGTTTGAGCAACAGAGTATCCAGTTTCTGGGCCTGATCATCTCTGTGGAAGGCATTCAGATGGACTCACAGAAAGTTTCCGCCATCTTGGACTGGCCCGCTCCCTCTGATAAGAAGGGCGTTCAGCGTTTCGTGGGCTTCGCCAACTTCTACCGAAAATTAATTAAGGGGTTCTCTACTATCATCTCCCCCATTACAAAGCTCACGAAGCAGGGCTGTCGTTTCCATTGGACTTCCGAAGCCCAGGGAGATTTTGTGGCCCTCAAGAACCTGTTCACCTCGGCATCAATCTTGAAGCATCCTGATCCGGCCCTGCTCTACATTCTAGAGGTCCACGCTTCTGAAATTGTTGTTCGGGCAGTTCTTTCGCAGAGACAAGGTTCCAAGGCTCTTCTTCATCCGGTGGCGTTCCTCTCCTGTAAGCTTTCTGAAGCTGAGAGGAACTATGATGTGGGAGATCGGGAACTGTTGGCCATCAAATCGGCACTCGAGGAATGGAGGTACCTTCCGGAGGGAGCAGCACATCCCATCCTCATTTATACCGATCACAAGAATCTCGAGTATTTGAAGGTCGCTAAGAGGTTGAAACCACGTCAGGCCAGGTGGGCACTCTTTTTTACTCAATTTTCTTTTCACATAACATACAGACCGGGTTCAAAGAACACCAAGCCGGATGCCCTCTCAAGGATGTTTAGTGGATCTGAGGCCTCTTCATCCCCAGATACCATCCTGTCTTCTGGAAATTTCCTTTTACTTCAGGAAAACCTGCTGAATCAGATCAAACGGGCTTCACTCCATGTCTCTCCTCCTCCTGGTGTCACTCTGCAGGCAAGAGACAATCTATTGTGGCATCTGGATAAGATCTTTGTACCCCAGGGGGTACGGGAAGCTGTCCTAAGTGGCCTGCCATGACCATAAGTTAGCCGGTCATTTCGGGGTACACAAGTCACTTGAACTCCTTCAGCTGACTTTTTGATGGCCACAATTGGCGAAGGACTGCAAAGATTATGTGGAATCCTGCGCGGTCTGCACGAAGAACAAGGGCAGCAGATCTAAGGTCTGGGGTCTGCTGAAACCTCTGCCTGTTCCTGAAAGGCCATGGAGGATGATCTCCATGGATTTTATTGTTGAGCTGCCTCCTTCTGAAGACCATTCTACCATCTTCGTGGTTGTGGACAGGCTCTCAAAAATGGCGCATTTCCTTCCCATGAAAGGTACCCCTTCTGCTGCCGAGACTGCCAGGGTGTTTATTAGAGAAATTGGGAGGCTCCATGGGATTCCTGTGGATATTGTTTCTGATCGGGGAGTGCAGTTCACTTCGAGGTTCTGGAAGGCATTATGTGGTTCCCTGGAGATTAACCTTTCCTTTTCTTCTGCTTACCATCCGCAGACTAATGGCCAGACGGAAAGAACGCACCAAACTCTGGAGCAGTACTTACGTTGTTTCTCTTGCTTCTCTCAAGATGACTGGGTCTCTCTCTTACCTCTCGCTGAATTTGCTTACAATAATTCTGTCCACTCTGCCACCAAGCAAACTCCTTTCTTCGCGAATTATGGATTTCATCCCCTGTTTCTAACGAACAGCCTTCCGGAGTGCTCGGTGCCTGCTGCTCAGGAAACTTTGGCCTTCTTCAGTGCCAACAACAAGCTTCTTCAGGAAACAATGTCCAGGACTCAGGAGTATTATAAACAAATTTTTGACAAAAAGAGGAGAGGGGAACTTAACCTGAAGCCCGGGGAACAAGTTTGGCTGTCAACCCTGAACTTAAAACTGGCATGTCCCTCCAAGAAGCTGGGCCCTAAGTTCATTGGTCCCTTTCCGGTTAAGAGGAAGATCAACAGTTTGGCTTATGAGTTACAACTGCCAGAGTCTTTCCGAATTCACCCGGTCTTCCATGTGGCTCTACTCAAGCCCGCTGTCCTGGATCCCTTTGTGGGCAGAGATATTGGTCCACCTGAGCCTGTTCTGATCGACGGAGAAGTCGAGTTTGAAGTGGAATCGATTCTGGACTGCAGGAGGAGATGGGGACAGGTTCAGTACCTGGTGAAATGGAAAGGGTATGGTCCTGAAGATAATTCTTGGGAACCAGAATGTAACATTCATGCTGAGAAACTGATCCTGGCCTTCAAGAGAGCGCACCCAGCTAAGCTGGCTCAATTGGGCATCCGGGGGCTGCCCCTTGGGGGGGCAATGTCAAGAAGGTCAGCCCGATCATCCGACTGTCCCCGGAGGTTCTGTCAGTGAAGTCCTTGGTGAAAGCGCCAGTTGGCGCGCGCGGGTGCGCGCTAACGCAGGTGGGCGCATGCGGGTGCGCGGATGTTGTGATGGGCGCACGCGGGTGCGCGTTAACGCAGGTGGGTGCACGCGGGTGCACATTAACGCTGGTGGGAGCATGCGGTGCGCACTGTTGCTGCCGGGCGCACGCGGGTGCGCGCTAGTGATGTTGAGCGCACGCGGGTGCGCGGAGAGGTGGGTGTGCGCGTGGCGTGACAGCTCTTGGCACCAAAGGGGTTATTTAAAGGGACCTGTTACCTTGCCTCCTTGCTATCCGGTCTACACCATTCCTGGAGTGACCCCATTGTACCTGCCTGATTCTCGCTTACTCCTGTGACTCGGCTTACCCTGACTACTACTTGCTTGCTGCCTGCCCACAACCCCGGCTTGTTTGACGATTCTTCTGCCTGCTGATTCGGTACCTTACCTGCCTGTCTGTTCCTGATCCAGCCTGTCCACGACTTCGTTCAGCCTGCTATTCCTCGACGGTTCCTGCCTTCCGGTATTCTACTCCATCTGCTTGAAGGTCTGCTGAGAGAGCCATACTACAAGACACCTTCCCCGCTTCTTCAGCGTGTGTGTTTCCTGCAGCTCCTGCTTCCTGCTGATCCCTGTTCCAGCTCGCATCTGGTCCTCTTCAGTTCCCGGAGCCGGACTAGCCCTTGCACCAGTGTCCTGCTTGGCACTTGTGCCCCTTCTGCGCTCTCGAACCTCTGTCTCCTCTACCAGGAGTTCCTGAGCCGGAGGAATAAGAGTTGCCATTCCCAGCATCCGTGGGGCTCAATCACCAGGTACGTGACAAAAAGAAAGCCCTATTTTTGGGGAATAAAATAGGTAAATTTTATTTGGGGGCCATGCAATTATCAGTTAAAACAATGCAGTGCCACATCTCAAAAAATGGCCCGGTCAGGAAGAAGGTAAATCCTTTCGGGGCTGAAGTGGTTAAAAGAAGAAAATTGCTGAAATTGTTTGGGGAGCCCAAAAACCTTGTATTATGGCTGATGCACTTTATCGGAAAAAAAAATAAAATTGGTAGCCTTGGTGTCCTTGATATATCAAATATTAAATTGCTGCTCAGGTCACAACATTATTACTTGTACTACATGCTACCTCAGAGCTTCCAATTTGGACCAATCTGGCTATTATAAAATGCTCAACCATCCCAGTTCACAACTTAATTTGGATGAATATAGATGATCCTTCCTTACGCTATTCCCTTTAAAATTGGGACCGGATCAAGTTGGCAGCACAGTGGTGTAGTGGTTAGCACTCTCACCTAGCAGTAAAAAGCGTCGGTGGTTCAAATCCCAACCACGACACTACCTGCCTGGAGTTTGCATGTTCTCCCTGTGCCTGCGTGGGTTTCCTCCGGGTACTCCGGTTTCCTCCCACACTCCAAAGACATGCAGGTAGGTTAATTGGCTTCTGTCCAAAATTGGCCCTAGTATATGAATGGGGACCTTGGATTGTGGGCTCCTTGAGGGCAGGGACCAATGTGAGTGTGCAATGTACAGGGATAGGGGTAGACACTCACTCAGGTTGAACTGGATGGGCTGGTGTCTTTATTCAACCTTACTAACTATGAAAACTATGAAAAGTTATTTAGACAATTCCTTTCACTTCACCTTTCACTGGCAGGGATTGTTTAAATTCCTGTTTCCCCTCACTTCTAATAATCCATTGGCCTCTAGATGGTAGATAAAAAAGGAAGTACATGACCTCTTATCTTCTGATGGCATGGTACCGCATGCTTACCTCATGGAACATTGGCATCTCCCATCATCACAATTGTCTTGTTTGCTTCAAATATCTAATTTTTTCAAATTCTTCTTAAAAACATGTGCGATTTATTTGACCTCTTTTGAAAAAGCAAGTAAAAACCAATCTCCACTTGACTGGTCTCATATCTCTATTATATTTAGCTCAAGTCTCCCCCATGACAATATTAAACCCAAATACATCCTTGACTGGGTATGTGAACTGGGGGAAGCTCTGGACATTACAGAATGGTAATTTGATCAAAATTTGGTCAGCCACAGCCACAGAAAAATGGCCATAAATTACTTTTCTGTTGGTATAGGACTCCTGCTCAACTAGCACATTTCTTTCCCTCAACCTCCCTCGTGTTTCAGAGAACGCAACACCCAAGACACACTAATTCACATTTGGTGGGAATGCCCCATAGTCCAGAAATTATGGACACAAGTGTATAAGACTCGACTTATCAAGTCCTTATTTATGAACCCATGGGAAACTCATGGGAAACTCTGCTTCACAGACCTAATTTGAACCTGAAGAAATTGGAAAGAAAATGAGTATCTTTCATATTCTTGGCAACACGCCAAACTATCACTAAAGCTTGGAGGCAGCCATCCCTGAACATTAGAGAAGTAAAGCAGAGAATTACAGGAACCATGATCCATGAAAAATTTACTTCTAAGTGAGGATCACGTTAACTTTTTATGTACATGAATAGGTTTGACTAAAATACTAATCTCGATATTGATTTTTCTTTGCTTTCTGCTGTGAAACCTCAACTCAGAACTTCAAAAACAGCATTGCCCGGTCAGTTACTCATCCCCTTTCCTTCCCCTCCCCTTCCTCACAGAGTTGCAAGTTCTCAGAATAACATTTCATTCGCTTTTTTCCCAGGCCCCATCATCACATTGGAGTCCTTTTTCAGGTGTTTTGTTTTGCAAAACAAGGACAATTCCTCCTGGTGTCCAGTGATAGGGTTCTCTCAGGATCCAGAACACACTTGCAGCGTTGGCTTAGCATTCTCATGCACTGGAAATAGTGGCAGGGACCTAAAGTTTGGACATACATAAGTGTACTAAAACATAACTTGTCAAGGCTGACACCTCTGAGTCCACATAAATTATGTTTACTTTCAGCCCACAAAAGTAAATAGCAGCTGAGTGCATTTATGCCACATAAATGGGTATTCTTCTATACTTACTGTTTTTTTAAGGAATAAAGCATGGGGAAATATATATGTATGGCAGAGATGTACTGCATTTTCCTTTTTTTTTTTACATATACTTTAAATGTTAAATAATGCAGAACAACCACAGGATGCTAGAAATGTGTAAGAAAACAATATAATATAATAACAATCTCTGGTCTGCTTCATCAGATAAGGCCATTTCAGATATATTCTGACAATCTTCACATTTAAAAATCATGGCAAAGATGGCATAGTGATTTTGTAAATATTTTATATATTTGATAATTATTAGGATATGAACTAAAAACAATTACAAGGACCTTATGAAAAATGAATATAAAAAAAAAAATAAAAAATAAATATGAAAAAATGACTTGTAAATATTTTTATTTCTAGTCAATAGGCGGTCCTTCGGACTAATTTCCGCGTTTCCCAAGCTAGTCTTAGCTGCTCTGTTGAAAAATGCATGTTTACAGAACTTGATAGCGATGAAATTTTACACATGTACAGTGGGCAAAAAAGTATTTAGTCAGCCACCAATTGTGCAAGTAAACCCATCGATTTAAACAGTTAAAAAAAAAAGGCATGCCGGGAATGCTAACTGCACATTGGCTGTGCTCTCAGCCAAACTATCAAACCATCCAATGGCTGGTTTCATAACGAATCACATGTGCAGCACCATAGCAGTTGAAGATTAAATAGAGGCAAAGATGGCAGCTTCCTTGGCTGAAAACGATAGGGGAGTTTACTTCCACTTTAAAATGATGAGAGGCCTGTAATTGTCATCATAGGTTTACCTCAACTATGAGAGACAAAATGTGGAAACAAATCCAGACAATCACATTGTCTGATTTTTTTAAAGAATTTATTTGCAAATTATGGTGGAAAATAAGTATTTGCTCACCTACAAACAAGCAAGATTTCTGGCTCTCACAGACCTGTATCTTCTTCTTTAAGAGGCTTCTCTGTCCTGCACTCATTACCTGTATTAATCGCACTTGTTTCAACTTATCAGTATAAAAGACACTTGTCCACAACCTCAGTCACACTCCAAACTCCACTATGGTGAAGACCAAAGAGCTGTCGAAGGACACCAGAAACAAAAATTGTAGACTGCACCAGGCTGGTGGCTGACTAAATACTTTTTTGCCCCACTGTATATTTAGACAGAGGAAGTCTGAAGATGAGCGGCTTATTTGCCATTTTCTCTATTTAGAAATCTACTCTGTAACAGTAGTCAGGAGTACATGCTGTACTATGTTTTGATCTGTAAAATTTAGAATACCGTATATACTCGAGTATAAGCCGAGATTTTCAGCCTCTTTTTTGAGGCTGAAAGTGCCCCCCTCGGCTTATACTCGAGTCATCGCTGTCTGCCTGCTCGATCAGCGTGTCGAGCAGACAGACAGCGGACATTCTAAAATTCAAAAGCCGCGCCTCCGCCTCCGCCTTCGTCTGTGATAGGCGGAACACTGAATTTCCCAGCAGTCAGTGTTCCGCCTATCACGGACATCCGCTCATCCTCGTACTACGGACGAGGATGAGACGATGTCCGTGATAGGCGGAACACAGGCTGCTGGGAAATTCAGTGTTCCGCCTATCACAGGCGAAGGCGGAGGCGCGGCTTTTGAATTTTAGAATGGCCGCCGAGGCGCCGACGAAGAGCGGCGATCCTGGCAAGGCACGGGACGGAGGCAAGGCAAGGCACGGCACGGGACGGGACGGAGGCAAGGCACGACACGGGACGGAGGCAAGGAGGCAAGGCACGGCACGGGACGGAGGCAAGGCACGGCACGGGACGGAGGCAAGGAGGCAAGGCACGGGACGGAGGCTCGGGACACAGGCAGGCTGGACACACACACACACACACACACACACACACACACACACACACACACACACACATGGACGGATGGATGGAGACACACACACACAGGGATGGATGGATACACACACACACAGGGATGGATGGATGGAGACACACACACACAGGGATGGATGGATGGAGACACACACACACAGGGATGGATGGATGGAGACACACACACACAGGGATGGATGGATGGATGGAGACACACACACACAGGGATGGATGGATGGATGGACACACACACACACAGGGATGGATGGATGGATGGACACACACACACACAGGGATGGATGGATGGATGGACACACACACACACAGGGATGGACGGACACACAGGGATGGACGGACACACAGGGATGGACGGACACACAGGGATGGACGGACACACAGGGATGGACGGACACACACACAGGGATGGACAGGCATGTCTCACCCTCGGCTTATACACGAGTCAATAAGTTTGCCAGTTTTTTTGGGGGTAAATTGGGGGCCTCGGCTTATATTCGGGTCGGCCTATACTCGAGTATATACGGTACATAAAATAAATAAACCTATATAAACCAATTTAAAAATGTATCCTTTAAAATTACACCAAACTTTCACTGACTTGCACTGATGAGGCTGTGCTGATTGGCACTGATGGTGAGGCCCTTATATGCAGCCCTGATAGGCGGCACTGATGGGCACTCATGGGTGGCACGAATAGGTGGGACTGGAGGGCATACACACAATTGGTATATGTGGCGCACGCTGGATGTGGCTATGTACTACTGACAAAAAGAGGTGGGTTGGATAATCAATCTGGGCATTAAGTCCATAACAATATGTCCAAGTGAGGAGGATAGTGTGCCATCCTTTAGGCGGCTGCCAGTTCGAAAAGCTAGAAGAGGCTCTGAAACAAAGTAAAAGACAAAGAACGGTGCCCTCTAAATGCAGAAAGTTTATAACTTTTTAATTCATAAAAGGCAATATTAAAAACACTCACAATAGCGATATTTTCCAGCATGGGCATGTGTAGTACAAGTTTTATTCGCATTGTCCCTGAGCGGTGCTAGGCATCACTGGCTGGTGGAAGCGCTCAGGTGTTCGGCTTCTATCTGGTTGCGCTGTATGCTCGCAGAGGTTCCTGAAGGCTGGAGCATGGATCGGCGATGATCTATGATGCCGTCACTTCTGGAAACGGGGTCAGCGGGCGGTGCTTCGCATTCAGAGCATGCATGCTCTTTCCCCAGGCTTTGCTGGTGGCTATCTTGATGTAGGCTAATTATACCATACAGGGGAGGTATTGTATAATTAGCCTACACCAGGATGGCCACCAGCAAAGCCTGAGGAAGGAGCATGCTTACCCTGAATACGAAACACCGCCCGCCGACCCAGTTCCCGGAAGTGACGACATCACAGAGCATTGCTGATCCATGCTCCAGCCTTCTGGAAGCGCTGTGAGCATACAGTGCAACTGGATAGAAGCCGGACACCTGATCGCCTCCACCAGCCAGTGATGCCTGCCACTGTTCGGGGACAATGCGGATCAAACTTATATTACACATACCTATGCTGGAAAATATTGTTCTTCTGTAAGAATTTTTAATCTTACCTATTATCAATTAAAAAGTTATAAACTTGCTGCATTTAGAGGGCGTCATTCTTTGTCCTTTACTTTGGCACTGGAGGGCACTTATAGGCAGCACTGATTGATGGCACTGATCAGGAGGCACTGGCAGGCATCACTGATGGGCACAGAGTGCCATCCCTAATGGGCACTGATTGGCATCCCTGTGGGGCTCTAGTCATGGGTGGCCATGGTGGCCGCGGGTGGGCATCCCGGGGGGGGGGGGGGGCTGCACTGATAATCAGCACAGAGCCCCCATCAGGATAGTAGCCAATCTGCTCTCCTCTACTCGCGTCTGTAAGCGTGATTGGAGGAAAAGCCGATGAATGGCTTTTCCTGCTTACACTGTGATTAGCTGTGATTGGACACAGCTGGTCACCTGGTTAAAAGCCTACATCATAGGATCTTTACCTCAATCAGAGATGTGGTGTGTCAGACTGACAAACACACAAACGGTCATCGCGCTGCACGCCCCCACAGGCAAGCGATTGTGGCTTTTCCTGCTGGACCTCATATGAAGCCCAGTCAGGATAACAGAACCACTTTCCAGCCGTCAAATTTGCTATATGGCAGGCAGGCATTGATTAAATATACCATAGAAAGCTTTTGCAATATCTATTTTATATGGCATAATAAATGGTTGTTGATCTTGCCACAAATTTATTGAGTTGATAACTTACTGTGCTGTCTGCCTGTGCTGTATTCTTATCAGTAACATTATCCTTAGCTTTCTCTAAGGACTACAGAATCCCACCACTCTTACGGAGAGAAGGAGAGGGGGTTCTGTAGTCCTGATCTGTTTTCATTGGCCTAATGCAGTGGGTGATTGAGCATTGTATCATTGGTCAGGATATTTGTTACTAGCAGAATCACCAGGTGAAAATAAAGGAAGGAAGCTTGTAAAAAAGAAAAACAGTGCAGTCACTACATCTAGTTTAGTCATCCATTTAACAAACCTACTTTGCTTATAATTAGGTTGCTTGAAGTCTGTTGGTAGATACACTATTGATTTAAATGATGACATTGACCTTTTAAAACTAACTAAATTACCAGAGTGCAGACATTACTTTAATGAGAAGAGTGCCATTTACCTGCGTTCTATGCCGGCAGAATTGTAAGTATTTAGAAGATTTTTTTTTACAGTAATTTCTAAAATCATTTCTGCCTTCTTCTTTGGTGGTAAGTGGCCTTTCAATTTTAACCACATAAGCCCCGGACCATTTGGCCGGTCAATGACCGGAGGACTTTTTACAATTTGGCAGTGATAATTGCGCGGTCATGAGCAATGTTGAACCCGAACAAAATTTGCGTCCTTTTTTTTCCCACAAATAGAGCTTTCTTTTAAAAGGTATTTGATTGACTCTGCGATTTTTATTTTTTGCGATATAAACATAAGACCGAAAATTTTGAAAAAAAATGATATTTTCTACTTTTTGTTATTAGAAAAATCCAATAAACTCAATTTTAGTCATACATTTAGGCCAATATGTATTAACCACTTAACAACCGGCCCATAGTCGGATGATGGCTACAGGGCAGTTGCTTAACTCTGGGAGGCCGTCATATGACATCCTCTCAGAATTCCGCTTTGGCACACCCCCTGAAGCACGCACTCGAGCACTTCCGTGACCGCCGGGTCCACAGGACCCGGCGCATCATGGATCACGGTAAACGCCCCCTCATCACGGCCGTTTACCACGTGATCAATCCGACCCGGCGGTACAGTGAGATCAGTGTCAGCAACGCTGTGGGCTGTATCGGCAGTGCCCACAGCGCTGCTCACCGACAATTAACCCCTCAATTCCCTGCCAATACTCTGCAATACCCAGCAAAGCCCTGCCAATACTCTGCAATACCCAGCAATGCCCTGCCAATACTCTGCAATACCCAGAAATGCCCTGCCAATACTCTGCAATACCCAGAAATGCCCTGCCAATACTCTGCAATACCCTGCCAATACTCTGCAATACCCAGCCAATTCTCTGCAATGCCCTGCCAATACTCTGAAATGCCCTGCCAATACTCTACGATGCCCTGCCAATACTCTACGATGCCCTGCCAATACTCTACGATGCCCTGCCAATACTCTGCAATACCCAGCAATGCCCTGCCAATACTCTGCAATACCCAGCAATACTCTGCAATAGCCTGCAATACCCTGCCAATACTCTGCCATAAATTGCCATACCCAGCCATACTAGGTGATGCCCTGCAATACCCAGCCATACTCGGTGATACCCTGCAATACCCAGCCATACTCGGTGATACCCTGCAATACCCAGCCATAGTCGGTGATACTCTGCAATACCCAGCCATAGTTGGTGATACTCTGCAATACCCAGCCATAGTTTGTGATACTCTGCAATACCCAGCCATAGTTTGTGATACTCTGCAATACCCAGCCATAGTTTGTGATACTCTGCAATACCCAGCCATAGGAAGAAGTCACTTTTGACGAAACGACGTAGGGTTAGCGGCGTGCTGACGTCACCGCATTTCCACGTTAATCCGGAAGGGCGGGCAGTGCAAACAAGAGAGAGCCGGCCGGCTCGTTTTTTTTTTATACGCTATACGCTTATACTCTGCTGGGAATTCGTGAGTTGTTACTTTACTTTTTATATTTTAATAAATCTTTACGGAATTATGCTATGGGAGCTTTTTTTCTTCTCTCTTTGCCGTACTAAATGAATGTGGTGGAACGAGATATACCATAAAGAGGGAGCAGATAGATTGGTGTTACCAACAGAGCCCAGTGTGGGGACCAGGAACGTAACATTTTACAAGCCCGTATGATCTCCTTAAAAAGATATCTTGACAGCTGGTAAGCCTCCTCTAATTTGGTGGTGGATAATCTCTTTCTACTCTGGGTGCACCTGCTACGTGTGTAAAGGGTGGTTTTTGAGAGTCACCGAAAATGGACTAAGATTCAGCATCCTATCCATCTTTCCTTTTCTTTGGACTGCTTATATGCCTGGAAATCATTACTTTGGCACTATTTTTGCATGTTTTGGGGATTTTTTTGTAAATTAGAAAAATTATGTCACTTTATAATTTTGTTTTATAAGTTTTAGCGCAGCTATATTTTTTGAATACCCAGCCATAGTCTGTGATACTCTGCAATACCTAGCCATACCCAGTGATACTCTGCAATTCCCAGCCATACTCAGCCATACTCTGATACCTTGCAATACCCAGCCATACTCTGTGATACCCTGCAATACTCAGTGATACCCAGCCATGCTCGGCCATGCTTGGCTGTACTCGGCCTCTGTATGTTGCCAAGCTGTGGAAGTCTCACACGTGTTATCGCCGCACTCAGGAGGAGTAGGAGAATCTATTTAGGGGTGTCACTTTTGCTATGTACATGCTTAAAAAAAATGCATTTTAACCACTTCCCGCCGGCTGGCCATCATATGACATCCTTGACTTTGTGCGGCGATATCTGAATGATGCCTGTAGCTACAGGCATCATTCAGATATCAGCTTTTTTAGCCGGCAATTTCCTACACCATAAGAATGATCATAGCAGCTGTTCCACTGCTTGATCATTTTTACAGGAGGCAAGAGGGGACATCCACTCCTCTCCCGCCGCCCTCCGGTGCTTCTACCGACTCGTCAATACGATCAAAGCCAGAATCGTTTTTTTTGTTTTTTGTTTTGTTTTTTATTTCAGGCTTCCCAGCCTAGAGGTGAGATGTGGGGGTCTTATTGACCCCATATCTCACTGTAAAGAGGACCTGTCATGCCATATTCCTATTACAAGGGATGTTTACATTCCTTGTAATAGGAATAAAAGTGATCAAAAAACGTATTTTTGGGGAAAAAAAAGTCAAACTAAAATAAAGTAAAATGAACAATAAAAAAAAAAAAAATTTAAAGCACCCCTGTCCCCGTGTGCTCGCATGCAGAAGTGAACGCATACGTAAGTCCCACCCACATATGAAAATGGTGTTCAAATCACACATGTGAGGTATCGCTGCGAATGTTAGAGCGGGAGCAATAATTTTGGCTCTAGACATCCTCTGTAACTCAAAACATGTAACCAGTAAAAAAATTTAAAGCGTCGCCTATGGGGATTTTTAAGCAGCGAAGTTTGGCGCCATTCCACGGGTGTGTGCAATTTTGAAGGGTGACATGTTAGGTATCTATTTACTCGGCGTAACTTCATATTTCACATTATGCAAAAACATTGGGCTAACTTTACTGTTTTGTTTTGTTTTAAAGCACAAAACTGATTTTTTTTTCAAAAAAAAGCATTCGAAAAATTGCTGCACAAATACCGTGCGAGATAAAAAGTTGCAACGACCACCATAGTATTGTCTAGGGTCTTTGCTAAAAAAAACATATATATAATGTTTTGGGGTTCTATGCAATTTTCTAGCAAATAAATGATGATTTTTACATGTAGGAGAGAAATGTCAGAATTGGCCTGGGTGCTCCAGAAAGCCTAATGGTGCTCCCGGATGTTGGGCCTCTATATGTGGCCGGGCTGTGTAAAAGTCTTACACATGTGGTATTACCATACTCGGGAGTAATAACAGAATGTGTTCTGGGATGTAATTTGTGGTATGCATATGCTGTGTGTGAGAAATAACCTGATAATATGACAATTTTGTTAAAAAAAAAAGGAAAAAAAAAAAAATCTTGATTTTGCAAAGAATTGTAGGAAAAAATTACAACTTCAAAAAACTCATCATGCCTCTTACTAAATACCCTGGAATGCCTTCTTTCCAAAAAGGGGTCATTTGGAGGGTATTTGTACTTTTCTGGCATGTTAGAGTCTCAAGAAATGAGATAGGCTGTCACTACTTCAGGTGTGATAAATTTTCAGATATTGGCACCATAGATTGTGGACACTCTAACTTTCACAAAGACCAAATAATATCCACCAATTTGTACTTATTTTTACCAAAGATATGTAGTAGTATAAATTTTGGCCAAAATTTATGAAGAAAAATTGACTAATTTGCTAAATTTTATAACAGAAACGAAGAAAATTATTTTTTTTACAGAATTTTCGGTCTTTTTTCTTTTATAGCACAAAAAATAAAAAACCCAGCGGAGATTAAATACCACCAAAAGAAAGCTCTATTTGTGTGAAAAAAGGACAAAAATTTTAAATGGGTACAGTGTTGCATGACTGAGTAATTGTCATTCAAAATGTGAGAGCACCAAAAAGCTGAAAATTGGTCTGGTTATTATGGGTGTTTAAGTGCTCAGTGGTCAAGTGGTTAAGCCACGTCTTTGGTAAACAAAAAAGTCAATAAGTGTATATTTATTGGTTTTGCGAAAAAGTTATCACGTCTACAAAATAGGGTACATTTTCTGGAATTTATGCAGCTTTTAGTTTATGACTGCCCATCTAATTTCTTGAGGTGCTAAAATGGCAGGGCAGTACAACCCCCTCCCCCCCAAATTACCCCATTTTGGAAAGTAGACACCCTAAGGAAATTGCTAAGAGGCATGTTGAGTCCATTGAATATTTTATTTTTTGTCCCAAGTGATTGAATGACAAAAAAATAAAGTTTAAAAAAAAAAAAAGTTGTCTCTAAATTATATATTGCTCACACATGCCATGGGCATATGTGAAATTACATTTATAACAAATTATAGCAAACAATTATAACAAAGAAAATTGCGCTGGACAAAGAAAAAGCAACTTATATAGCAGCAACACCATGTGAGATACACACCAATAACCATAAAAATCCAAAAAATAGTAAAAATTAATTCATGGGGGGGCGTGGCCTGGACATGGCTGGGTGAGGACGCGTGTGTTCCGTGCTCCCGACCTTTCCCTGACTACCGGCGCCTATTATGATCACCGGACTGTTCTGAGGTCACGGCATGTCTGCTAAGCGGAGGAAGACCAAGGGGCAATCCAGGCGCGAGAGACCGAGAGGCTCCGGTGGACAGATAGCTCAATTCTTCTCACCGCTTCAGCCGCAGCTGCCTTCTGTTCCCCCTAAGATGGCGGACACACGTGGAGAGAGGAGCGCGGCGCTGGCGAGCGGGCCGCCCTCGCCGGCAGTCTCGCTGGGCTCTGACTCGCTTGCGGACACTCCGCCTGACCTACAATCGGGCTCGGAAGCCCCACTGATGTCTGCTACGGGAAGCGGAGGTAACGCGGAGCTTTGGACGCTCCTCCGGGCTCTCCCGACTAAATCGGATATCGAATCCCTCATTGGCAGACTGGAGGCACAGCACCGCCAGGATATGAAAGAGGTGAGGGGTGAGCTGAGCTCTATCACGGCGCGCCTGACGGCGGGGGAGACCGCAGCGGCGGACATGGAAGGCAGGGTCAGTGCGCTGGAGCGCCTTCAGGAAGCACACATCGATGCGGCTACCCTACTTCAGCTCCATCAGGAGGAGATGGAAGACAGAAGCAGACGGAATAATATCCGTCTGCGAGGACTCCCGGAGGCGACTGGTTCGGAGGACTTGGCCGCTACAGCCACCCCCATTTTCCGCAGACTGCCAGGCGAGCCCCTTCCGCAGACCCTGGAGTTCGACCGGATCCATCGAGCGCTGGGACCAAAGCCACAGGACGTCAATAGGCCGCGAGATGTCATCTGCCGCCTACATCGTTACTCGTATAAGGAGTTGATCCTCCGCAGGGCATGGGAGGCTGGGACTGTGGACTTTGACGGAGCAGATGTTAGAATCCTGCCTGATCTCTCCCGTGCAACGCTGCAGAGAAGAGCCATGCTTCGCCCTGTGCTAGAAGCTGCCCGCCGGCGTGGTGTCACCTACCGATGGGGGTACCCACTCGCGGTTACTTTTAGAAGAGACCGGCAGTCGTTCCACCTTCGTTCTCCGGGAGACCTACCCGCTTTATTCACGTTCCTGGGTGTGGATCCTTTCAGAATCCCGAATTGGCTGATGTTCCTTCCTCCGCCGGGGGGCCGCTCCGGACTGCAATCCTCGTGGGGGTCGGCCCAACCGAGACCCCAGAGACGTCGCCGTGGCTCCAGGACGACTACGCCGGAGAGGGCACGTGAGTTGTGAGCACAGGCGGCTCGCTGTATGAGGTACACTTTTGCCCTGTTTGCTGCCCCTACGCTGCACCATTCCCCCCCCTGGGCTGCGTGAGCGCAGTTCGCTGCGACGGCTGTACTGTGTCCCACTCTGTGCTGGAGATGGACTTGGGATGTTTTGGAGGTGGGGGCTACTGACTGTCCTGGCCGTCTTGCCCGGGGGACCCCTTCGGGAGGGACAGACAATCCGGCCGTTTAGGCCTGTGGGGGTGACTTTGTTGAGACAGCTCGCTGGGGGGGTGGTCTGCTGGGCTGGTGAACCCCCCCGTACCTGCTATGTCGGTGACTAGAGGATTTAACACCGCAACTCCCATGTGTACCAAGGATTGCCCCCTCCCCCATGCCCAAGGTATGTTAGGAACACTGGACTGCGCCTGGCTGAGATGTGGAGCCCGGGGAGACATGTGGGTGTTTTTCTTTGATGCACTGGGGGGCAGCTGAGGGACTTTGAGACATTGCTTTCACAACCTTTTTTCAGTTGCAGAATCCGTTCGCCCCTGTCTCGGGGGGGGGGGGGCCTTTTTGTGGGGTTTTTTCCCCCCTTCCCCAGTTGGGGTAGCCGCCCCCTTTTTGACTCAGGGGGGACTGTTGATGCTCGGTTGGGGACTCTCCCCAGATACGCAATGTTCCATGTTGTTATGTGTTTATTTTACTATATTGTTTTATGTGTTATTTTGGATCCCCCCCTTGTTCCTGGCGGGTTCAGTTTCATCTGTCTGCGCGCCGGGAGAATGGTAGATGTGGCACAGGAGTGCCTATCGGGAGCCGCCTCCTGATGGGGAGCCTGGCTTCTAGGTGGGTCGGGTGCTGGACCGTAGACAGGAGACCTACGCCCCTCCCGGGGATGTGCCATTCTTGTTCCCCCGCCCCTTGGGAGCTCAGGGGTCCTGCTCTGTGCTCCGTTGTTATTGGGGCGGTTAGCCGCTTTTGGAGCATGTTGGGGCGGGGCCCTCGGGATGGAGTTGAGGGCCCCCCTCCTGACGCCCTCTGGGTTTCCCCCCCCCCCGCGGCTAGGCCGTGGGGCTGCGGGGGAGGGTGATCTTATTGGTGCCGTTGGACCATACTTTAGCTGCTCCTGGGGCCCCGGGGTGTCGGGGAGGGCCGGGAGCACCCCTCCTCAGTTGTTTCCAGCCACTTCCCCCACGTAGGCCGGCACGTCCTCGGCCGTTTTTGGTGGAGACGTGCCACGCAAGCTTTTTGCTTGCCCTTAGCTAGTTCCCTTCCCTTAATCCCCTCTGTTCGTGCCTTCCCTTGCCCTTCCCCCCCCTTTTTTCCCTGGTGACGCTCCTGGTTGGGTGGCGGGGGTAGGGACCCTCTCCCCTTTATATATATATATATATATATATATCCCTCCCTTTTTATTTATTTATTTTTTTTTTTTCCTCTCTTCTTTCCCCTTTCCCACCCTCCCCCTCTGGTTGAGGATGGAGAGCCTCCGAATATACTCCTTGAACGCGAAAGGCCTCAATATCCCTGAGAAGCGGCGTATGTTGCTGCATGACTTACGGCGGGATCGCAGCGATATAGTCTATATCCAGGAAACTCATTTCAGGGAGGATAGGTTGCCGGTCCTCAAAAACAGATTTTTCCCCCTGACGTACCATTCCACCAATAAAACGAAATCTCGGGGGGCCTCCATTCTTATCTCCGGTAGAATACCCTGGACTCTTCAGGATTCTAGGATCGATCCGGGAGGTCGCTATGTGTTCCTCAAGGGTCGCATTGGCGATGTTCAGGTGACGTTGGCGAACGTCTATGCCCCAAATGACGGTCAGGATGTTTTTCTGCGACGCACGCTTGCTAAACTGTCGGAATTTCAAGAGGGCCAATTGATCCTGGGGGGAGACTGGAATATACCCCTGGCCCCTAACGTCGACACGTCGTCGGGTGTATCCTCTATGCCGGCGGGAACCCGTACACGCATTATTAAATGTCTGCATGAGACGCAGTTGATTGATATCTGGCGACTTCAACACCCGGGAGAACGGGACTACACATTCTATTCCTCCCCCCATAAAATTTACACAAGAATAGATTACTTCCTTGTACCCCACGGTCAACTCCATGCGGTTCACGCCTCCACTATAGGTCAGCGGACATGGTCGGATCATGCGCCCATTACGTTGACCTATAAACTCTCCAATAACCCGTCCCAGAGGACGCGATTTTGGCGACTAAATGAAAGCCTTCTGCAGCAGCCGGGGGTCTTGGAGGAGGTGACTAGGGAACTTAGTTATTATTTTCAGACTAACACAACGACCGATTCCTCACCGGGAGCAGTTTGGGAAGCCCATAAGACAGTTATTAGGGGTATCATGATAAAACACGGCTCGCGTATCAAAAAAGAAACCGGGACACTTCTGGAGTCGCTTCTGGCTAAACTCCAAGTTCTGGAGTCACACCACAAAGCTTCCCCGGATCCTCATGTGGAGGCTGAACTGTCCTCTCTCCGGAGTCAGATCAATGACCTTCTGGGACATAAAGCTAAGGCTGCGTTACAAAAATGTAGGCTCATGGCATACGAATCCGGGAATAAATGCGGTCGCATCCTAGCGAGGGCGGTCAAAGACGTTAAGACGCGGACCTATATCCCCCGGATTAAGACGACAGCGAACGTAACCGTCGGCCTCCCGCATCAGATTGCGGGAACATTTAAAGATTTCTACGACACTCTCTATAACCTACCGACCCAGCAGGGGAGACAGCCCCAGATGGAGGCTTATATATTATCCAGCCAGACCCCTACTCTGTCCCCTGAAAACATCGCTGAACTAGAGGCCCCGATCACTACAGACGAGCTGGAACTGGCGCTTAAGATGACTAAACCTGGAAAGGCACCTGGGCCAGATGGCTTCACCCTTGCATATTATAAGACCCTGCTTCCGGCCCTTAGCTCTCATATGGTGGGTTTCTTTAATGCTATAGGGAACGCGGCCACCTTCGCTCCTGACACCACCAGGGCCCATATCACGGTCATCCCTAAAGACGGTAAGGACCCCTTGGTTTGTGGTAGCTACAGACCAATCTCGCTGCTGAACACTGATCTCAAGCTGTTCACTAAAATTTTAGCGACCCGGTTAGCCCGTCACTTACAGACCCTGGTTCACCTAGACCAGGTGGGTTTTGTCCCTTCGAGGGAAGCTAGAGACAGCACGACTAAAGTGCTGAACTTAATATATATTGCTAATCAAACCAGCACACCTTCCGTATTTTTAAACACCGATGCAGAAAAAGCCTTTGATAGGGTTAACTGGGAGTACCTGTTCGCGGTTCTCCGGCATGTGGGACTAGGTGAAAAAATGATTAATTGGATTACCCAGATATATGCTGCCCCGACAGCACAAATTAAAGTGAATGGAGTCCTGTCAGACCCCCTTTCTATTAAAAATGGAACTAGACAGGGCTGCCCATTGTCCCCCCTTCTCTTTGCCCTTTCCCTGGAACCTTTCTTATGCAAAATTAGAAACAATCCTGATATCCAAGGCCTGATAGCGGGGGGTGTCCAATACAAGGTCTCCGCTTATGCGGACGACTTGATGTTTTCCCTTTCGAACCCGGCAATATCCCTCCCGAATCTCCTCAGGGAATTTGAGGAGTATGGACGGATCTCTAACCTGAAAATTAATTACACTAAATCGGAGGCTATGGGAGTAGCACTCCCGCAAGCCGCCATGAACACACTCCACTCAAGTTTTAATTTTAAATGGACAACCGTGGCACTGACATATTTGGGGACCTTGATTCCTGCGAATCTAGACCACGTCTTTAAGCTTAATTTTCCACCCCTGTTGACTAGAGCCCGCGCCCTGCTGGAGTCCTGGCATAAAGGCCTACACTCTTGGTTTGGCAGGTGCAACCTTATCAAGATGTGCATCTTACCCAAATTTTTATATTTACTGCATGCACTGCCCGTCCTGGTCCCCGCCTCGTTCTTGCGACAGGTACATGGGATGTTTACTAGATTTATCTGGGCAAATAAAAAACCGAGACTGGCCCGGACTCTACTCTCCCTACCCAAACTTCACGGGGGCCTCGCAGTCCCGGATGTGAAGAAATACTACCATGCGGTTCATCTTGGTAGGATTATTGACTGGGGTCGCCACCGGGATTTTAAGCTGTGGACCCGGTTAGAACAAGCCCAAACGCAGGTGCCTCTACAGGGAGCTATCTGGTGCTATGCACACCTCCCTAAGGATACGAAAAATCATCCCCTGATAGGGGTAACGCTGCGGGTGGGATCGACGTACTGTTCGGACGGGCCACTATCCACGGCTAACTCTCCGCTCTATCCCATTCTGGGGAATCCTCGATTCCCTCCAGGTTTGGACCGCCAAATTCTGTCAGATATGTCTACTAGGAACTGCACACAAGCGAGGCACTTCCAGACGAATGGAGACTGGCCTTCTATAGAGCTGCTGTGTGACGCGTCGGGCCCCTACAGACTGGCTCTCTGGACTGCAGTCCAGCTTAGACATTTTCTTCGGTCCCTCCCGTCTCCGCAGCAGTTTGGTGTACCTTTGACTACATTTGAGGAACACTGTTCGGGAGGCGGGGCACTCCCGAGGACACTGTCAACAATGTACAACCTCCTTATCGCCCCGGTCGATGACACTCACTTAACCTTCTTGACTAAATGGGAGAGGGAGCTGAACTGCACATTTACTTCGAGCCAGACTCAACGTATGCTAACCTTTGCCCTACAATCTACCATCTGTACCAAAATACAGGAAACTAACTACAAACTCCTGACGAGATGGTACTTAACCCCTCAGGTACTACACTCCTTCTATCCGAACACCTCGGCACTTTGCTGGAGGTGTGGTCAGGGGCAGGGCACATTGTTACACATATTTTGGTCCTGTCCGAAGTTGTCCCATTTCTGGTCTACAGTCAGGTCCATTACCCAAAAGTTCACGGAATACAACGTCCCAGATGACCCGGCCTTTTTTCTCCTACATGATAATACCATGTCTACTAAAAAATACAAAAAGTCCATTCTGTGTCACCTGGTGAATGCAGCCAGAGCCTGCATTCCGCTTCACTGGAAAAGCCAGGCCCCACCGTCGGTGGCGTCCTGGATTCGAAGGGTGGATGACGTTAGTAAACTAGAGGACCTGGTGCTGTCTGGGAGGCAACAACAGGAAAGATTTAAAACCACGTGGGCTCTCTGGCATCAGTTTATTTTCTCCCCTGAAGGAGTCTCCCTGAGGACCCTGTGAGATAGTTTGCGACCTGATCCAAGTATATGACGTGGTGTTCCGGAATCAACCAGATCCCTCCCCCCCTTCCCCCTCCCCTCTTTTTTTTTTTTTTTTTTTTTTTTTTTCTCTCCCCTCTCTCTCCCCCAGCCTTCCCCGGCCTTTCTCCCTTGTGTGTCCTTGTCCCCCCTTATGTTAGACTCTGACCTCGGATGTTCGATTGTTTACCGGGGCAATGGGGTTCTGGTGTGGGGAAGAGGGGGGAGGCGGCTCAGAATTAGGCGTCTAGTGAGTCCATGGCTACTTCGCGCAGCGCTTTGGCCCACATGGGCTGGGGTAGCCGGAATGATGATGAACGTGACCTTACAAGAACTCATGTTAATTTGAGATGTATTGTATGTAAGCTATGCCTGCTTCCCCCTCTATCCCTGTATCGAACTTACTGGGCACTTTTCCCTTCCTTCCCCCCATGTACCCCAACTGTATGTCTATGTTATATGTGCGCCCAGGTTGGGCATTGTTTAAATAAATAAAGTCTATATTTGAAAAAAAAAAATTAATTCATAAATGTGTTCATAGGAAAAAATTCCATATAAATATGTATCCACATAAAAATTTAAAAATAAAAAAAATAAAAATAAATAAAAAAATATGTATAAATCAGTCCACGGTCCATGAAGAAATCAAGTGACAGATGAAATGTTTTCTACAATAAAGTAACTTGTGCTAAAAGGATCCCACCACCAAGTGAAGTGCGCACTTACCAGCTGTGAAAGCTTCAAACGCATATGGCCATAACCCGGCCAGGGCCTTTTCCTCAGAAGTTTTTCACCACATGATCCAATCGCCAAAACGATCCAATCGACAAATCCTCTGTAAACGTCTCCCAGCCCTACTCAATTGGCTCTGCACTGGTACCAAATGATATGGCGAAGGGTAGATAATTGTGGAATTACACCCAAAAATGTATTCTACTGCTTCTCCTGAGTACGGGGGTACCGCATGTGTGGGACTTTTTGGGAGCCTAGCCACGTACGGTGGCCTCGAAAAAACCAAGCACCACCTTCCGGATTTTTGATTTCACGCCTCACTACCTATCACAGTTTTGAAGGCTATAAAATGCACAAACCCCCCCCCCCAATGACCTCATTTGGTAAAGTACAGTGGTGTGAAAAAGTGTTTGCCCCCTTCCTCATTTCCTGTTCCTTTGCATGTTTGTCACACTTAAGTGTTTCGGAACATCAAACCAATTTAAACAATAGTCAAGGACAACACAAGTAAACACAAAATGCAATTTGTAAATGAAGGTGTTTATTATTAAAGGTGAAAAAAAATCCAAACCATCATGGCCATGTGTGAAAAAGTGATTGCCCCCCCTTGTTAAAACATACTATAACTGTGGTTGTCCACACCTGAGTTCAATTTCTCTAGCCACACCCAGGCCTGATTATTGCCACACCTGTTCACAATCAAGGCATCACTTAAATAGGAGCTGCTTGACACAGTAAGGTCCACCAGAAGATCCTTAAAAGCTACACATCGTGCCGAGACCCAAAGAAATTCAGGAACAATTGAGAAAGAAAGTAATTGAGATCTATCAGTCTGGAAAGGGTTATAAAGCCATTTCCAAAGCTTTGGAAATCCAGCGAACCACAGTGAGAGCCATTATCCACAAATGGCGAAGACATGGAACAGTGGTGAACCTTCCCAGGAGTGGCCGGCCGCCCAAAATTACCCCAAGAGCGCAGCGACGACTCATCCAAGAGGTCACAAAAGACCCCACAACAACGTCCAAGGAACTGCAGGCCTCACTTGCCTCAGTTAAGGTCAGCGTTCATGCCTCCACCATCAGGAAAAGACTGGGCAAAAATGGCCTGCATGGCAGAGTTCCAAGGAGAAAACCACTGCTGAGCAAAAAGAACATCAAAGCTCGTCTCAATTTCTCCACAACACATCTTGATGATCCCCAAGACTTTTGGGACAACATTCTGTGGACCGATGAGACAAAAGTGGAACTCTTTGGAAGGTGTGTGTCCAAGTATATCTGGCGTAGAAGAAACACTGCATTTCATAAAAAGAACATTATACCAACAGTAAAATATGGTGGTGGTAGTGTGATGGTCTGGGGCTGTTTTGCTGCATCGGGACCTGGAAGACTTGCCGTGATAAAAGGAACTATGAATTCTGCTGTCTACCAAGAGATCCTGAAGGAGAATGTCCGACCATCTGTTCGTGTACTCAAGCTGAAACGAACTTGGGTTCTGCAGCAGGACAATGATCCTAAACACACCAGCAAGTCCACCACCGAATGGCTGAAGAAAAACAAAATGAAGACTTTGGAGTGGCCTAGCCAAAGTCCTGACCTGAATCCTATGGAGATGTTGTGGTATGACCTTAAAAAGGGCGTTCATGCTCGAAAACCCTCTAATGTAACTGAATTAGGACAATTCTGCAAAGATGAGTGGGCCAAAATTCCTCCAGGACGCTGTAAAAGCCTCATTGCACGTTATCGCAAACGCTTGGTTGCAGTTGTTGCTGCTAAGGGTGGCCCAGCCAGTTATTAGGTTTAGGGGGCAATCACTTTTTCACACAGGGCCATGATGGTTTGGATTTTTTTTCACCTTTAATAATAAACACCTTAATTTACAAATTGCATTTTGTGTTTACTTGTGTTGTCCTTGACTATTGTTTAAATTGGTTTGATGTTCCGAAACACTTAAGTGTGACAAACATGCAAAGGAACAGGAAATGAGGAAGGGGGCAAACACTTTTTCACACCACTGTAGACACCCCAAGCTATCTGCTGAGAGTCGTGGTGAGTAGGGATGAGCTTCGTGTTCGAGTCGAACGTCGGCGAATTCCCAACGTTATGGGCCGTTCGCACCAAATTCGTGTGGCTCATGATTGGCCAAGCATGCACTGTGACCCCGCATGCTTGGCCAATCACAGCGCCGGCTAGAAGGAGAGCCATGATTGGCCACAGGCAGGATGCCTGTGGCCAATCGTAGCTCAGGCTGTGTAGTACACGCCCCACACTATATAAGGCAGCCAGCGCGGCGGCCTTGTGTAGTGTGTTGGCGTCTGTAGGAGTTAGTAGGTGTTCTGCGTACAACACAGTATACACCGATCGTTATCGGACGATTTTTCGTTCTTGCTCTTCTGTAGTGGTTGTTGTCTGCGTGCCCTGACCGCAGTATACACCGCAGTATACACCGCTATATTCACCTATATAGCTAGCTATATTTCTCTTTTCTAATAGAGCTTGCAGTCAGTGGTATGAGATTGTGCGTGCTGTCTGCGTGCTCTGAACCCAGTATACACCGCTATATCCATCTATATAGCTAGCTATCTTGCTCGTTTTAAATAGAGCTTGCAGTCAGTGTTAGGAGCTTGTGCGTGCTGGCTGCGTGCTCTGAACTGTCCTGAGAGTGTGAAAGCTTCCAGAGAGTTGGAGGAGGAGAGGGAGCTCCAGGGGGCACAGGCGTGGTCAAGGGGTATGGGGGGTCCGGAGAGGCGCAGGCAGAATGTGGTGCAGCTCAGGTGGGAGGGGACGGCCGCGTGTCCCAGTAGGGGTCAAGTAATTGACTACCTGCTGGGATTACGCTTCAAGGTTTCTGACTTGTTCGCGGTCATACATCCTGCGAACAGCAAGGAGTTCGATGTGAGCTTCGTCTCCGTGGTCTCTATGGAACTTTTCCTGACCCTGTACGAGATTGTCAGGAAGTCAGATCCGTGGAAAGGTTTCCGTGTAGTACCCCTCTCGAGGCAGGAGGAGATAAAGAACGTGACCATCTTGGTTAGAAACGAGTCCCTTCCTCCTGAGGACATCGCAACCTGGCTGGCGCGGTATGGGCAGCTCCAGACAGGGTTGAGGAAGAATTTGGACGAGCGCGGGGTCTGGACAGGTGCTTGGTTGGTCAGGATCCGGCTCAAGCGCCACAACAACACCGTGGCGCATGTACCCAGGAGTGCGTTTATAGGGAGAGACCGGATCCTGGTCTTCTACGCTGGCCAGCCCCATCGCTGTTTCAAATGTGGCAGTCCCACGCACCTTAGCGCGGACTGCACTATGCCTCACTGTGTGAGGTGTAATGGTTTCGGCCACTCACCTGAGGTTTGCAGACTTATAGTCTGCAACCTCTGTGGGGAAATGAGGCACCCCTTCAGCCGTTGCCCCAAAGCTTTTAGGGGGTGCCAGACTGAGGAGAGTGCTCCAGGCCCGGAGGGTGGGCGGGTTCCTAGACAAAGTGGGGGCCCCAATCCTTCTGGGTCACAGAATGAGGGCGCCCCCCTCCCTCAAAGGGTCAGACCCCCCAGGCGTGAGTAGGGGGCGGGTACTGCAGGGGTGGGTATGTCAGCAGGTTCCTCGGCCCCGTCCGGTACTGTGCCTGATGGGGCGACGGTAGGGAATCCAGCAGAGGTTCAGGCTAAACCAAAAAAGCCCTCTGTCAAGAAGCATCCTCCCTCCCCTCCACCAGTTCCCCAGCCCCCCCCCCCCTTCCCCTCCCCCCCTTGTTTCCCCTCTCCCTGCCTCCCCTTCCCGTCCCCTGCCACCTTCCCTTTCCCCCCCCTTCTTCTCCTTCCCCGTCCACCTCTCCCCCCAGATGTACCATGTCTGCCTCCGGATCCGGCGGCCCTTCTCATGCCTCCTCCCGCCTCCACGGAGGTGGTGGGTGGTCGGCGGGTTGGCCTGGAGGGTGGTATCCCAATGGACACCTCTGAGGTGGGTAAGGGGGTGAATAAGCGCCCCAGGGAGGTGTCTAGTGGGAGGTCAGATGGTGAGAGTGGGAGAGTGGGAGAGAGCCCCCCAAGTCGGGCTGGGTTAAGAAAAAGACAAAAAAACGGAAGAGGAAGGGCCTGGGGAAGGAGGGTGGCGAGGACCCTCAGCCCAACACCAGTCTGGGGGCGGGTGGGTGATCCTCGCTCGCCCTCTGGAACTGTTTTGGGGTCCTATCCTCCGATTCCGAGGAGGATTAACTTGGGTTTGTAATATAGAGAGGAACGTAAACTTTAATCACTAAGGATAACGGTACCCGCTCCAATACGCTTGGGACGATTAATGTTGAAAGTGTGCGTTCTGCGGCGGCTAGGTTTTCAGCCTTTGATTTTCTCAGCCGCGTTGAAGCCGACATTTTGTTTATGCAAGAGACCTGGCTGGCATCTGTGGCAGAGATGCACCTAGCAAAGAGGGAGTGGAGACATGGGCCCTCCCTCTGGTCTCTTGCGGCTGAGCCCTGCAGTGGTGTTGCGGTCCTTTTTAAGACCGGTTCGGTGGCTTGTCGACGAGTGATTGAATTAGAAATTGGTAGGTGTTTGATTGTGGATGCAGTCGTGAGAGGGGAATTTCTCCGCCTCATAAATTTCTATAGTCCCCACTCAAGATAGGGAGGAAGGACCTTCTTGCGCTGCTGAAACCATACCTGTTTACATCTCAGCAGGTGGTCTTTGGTGGTGACTTTAACCTAGTCACCAGGTCAAAGGACCAGGCAGGCACCTCAGGCCCTCTGGGATATGATAGTATCTTTTTGAATCGCATAGTGAGGGAGGCCGGTTTGGTGGATGTGCATGTTCACCACTTCCCCAACCTCACTGGTTTCACATACTCCAGAGGTAGTAGTAAGAGTAGACTAGATAAGTTTTTTTAGAAGGGGGACTCGTCCTTTGCGGCTCCTGTGCTGCATGCGGTCGAGTTTTCCCATCACTGTATGGTGTCAGTCACTCTGAATGTGGCGGACACCCCTCAGAAGGGTAGGGGCCTATGGCGACTAAATGGGTCGCTACTTGAGGACCCTGAAGTCAGGTCGGCCTATGAAGACTTCTTTATGGAACAAGCTTCGCTCCTTGAGAGCGGCTGCTCTCACCAGGAATGGTGGGAAGTAGTGAAGAAGAGGTCGGAAGGCTTCTTCCGTGAAGTCTCTGGTCATCGGGCAGCTTCCCGGTACCAGGCCTACCAGAAGTTGCACAGGCGGCTTGACCGCTTGGTTTCTGATGGTGGCCCTCAGGACCAGATTTCAGGTCTGAAGCTTCAGATGAAGGAGTGTCAGTATGACCGTCTCGCCTCCCTGGTTCTTGAGAGGGATTACGGGAAGTTCACCAACCCGGACCCCTACAAGAGCCGTGGTGATGCGGTGAGTGGAAAGGTCATACACGGACTGAGGGATCCCTCGGGTTCTTTGGCGAGGTCCAGGCCGGGAATCCTGTGGGATCGTCAGAGCCCATTTTTCGGACCTCCTGAAGAAGAAGCCTTTGGACCTTGGAAAAGCCAAAAAAATTTCTTGATGAGACTCCACTTGAGGTGGGGTCTGACCCCCTTGGCTCTTTGACAGAGGAGATCTCTGTGGTCGAAGTTGAACAGGCCATAGACTCTTTGTCTCTAAAGAAGTCGCCGGGACCCGATGGGTTCCCGGCGGAGTTCTACAGGACCTTTAAGGGCCTCTTGGCTCCTTGTCTGAGGGAGGTGTTCAGTGAGTGTTTGGCGTCTGGCCTGCTTCCTCCCTCGATGAGAAGGTCGACCTTGATCCTTCTGTCAAAGGGGAAAGATCCGTCCCTGGTGGAGAATTGGCGCCCTATCGCCCTTCTCTCCACGGATAGAAAGATCCTGGCGAAGATACTGTTTGTGAGTATGTCTGCAGTCGCGGGCAAGCTACTGTCTGTTTCCCAGCACTGCACGGTTCCTGGCCGCAGCACCTTTAGTGCTGTCCTCAACGTCCGGGAGGCTGTGGAAAGGTGCAGGGCAACGGGTGACGGGCGGTATCTGTTGGCATTAGACCAGGTGAAAGCTTTTGACCGGGTGAACCATGAGTATCTCTGGCTTCTCTTGGGGAGCTACGGTCTGCCTGATCAATTCATCGATTGGCTCAGAGTTTTGTACAGGGGGGCTGAAAGCTTCCCTCTTGTCAATGGTTGGGTGGGTCCTACCTTTCCGGTGGACTCTGGTGTTAGGCAGGGCTGCCCGCTGAGTCCGCTGCTCTACGTCTTTGCGGTTGACCCCTTCGTAAGGAGGCTAGACTGCGGACACCTGAGGGGGGTCCAGGCGAAGCCCTGCAGTGGCCCAGATAAGGCGGTAAGGGTGGTGGCCTATGCGGACGACGTCTCAATAGTAGTGGCTAGCCAAAAGGAGGCCCAGTTTGTGGAAACACAGATTGGAGATTACTCCGAGGCGTCCGTTTCGCTGGTCAACTGGACTAAGAGTGAAGTTCTCTGGTTGGGGAGGGAGGGTGAGCAGTTTGCCCTCCCGGACGTCTTCCCCACGCCCCGGCCAGAAATTAGAATTCTGGGCATCCTTTTTGGGCAGGGTGACTATCCCAAACTAAACTGGGAGCGCAGGCTGGTGAGTGCCACCCAAAAGGTTAATGCCTGGAAAGGCTGGAAGCTGTCACTGAGGGAAAGGGTGAGCCTGGTCAAAACCTTTTTGCTTCCCGAATTCCTCTTTGTCAGCCACGTTTGTCTTCTGCCAAGATCGCTCTATGCGCGGATCTGCGGTCTGTTCTTTCTGCTTTTGTGGGGAAACAGGCTGAATCTGATAAAGAGGGAGGTCACGTACCGACAGAGGAGGCAGGGTGGGTTGGACATGAATAATCCCACGGTTTTCTTTACCGTGGTGTTTCTTAAGTTCAACCTACAATCCATTTTTCAGGACGAACCCTCCCTGTGGGAACGCTCATGTAAGAACTGGTTTCTGGTTTTCCTGAGTGGGTGGGAGGGGGGTGGTCGCCCCGGTGATCTACGGAGATCCCATGGGTACCTCCCCACCTATGTTCCAACTCCCCTAAGGGTACTGAGGCGGTGGAGGATAACGGCCCTGGAGGTGGGCTCGTTGGGTCGGCGTGAGCTGTACCAGCGGGTCATGACCTCAGACTTTTTGAGACCACTAGCCTTAAGGGATTGTCCGGACAGGGTTCTCAGGGAGGGATTAGCCCTTCTGAATTCTAAGAGAATTCCAGCCAAGTTCTGGGATCTTGCATGGAGGGCGTTCCATGGACGGCTCTATGTGAGGTCGAACTTAAAGTACCGGAGTCTTGAGGACAGGGGCTGTCCTCGTCCCGAGTGTGGAGGGGCACTGGAGACCATGGACCACTTTTTGGTTGAGTGCCCTTTCAACTTGGAGGATCTGGGCGAGGTTGGGGATGCCATTGGCTATCCCCGTCTCCGGGCCCTTACCTATTCTGAGAAGGTGTACGGCGACTTCAGGGTCCGGAGGGGTCATGAGTTATCGTCACTGTTTTTAGTTAGTACAGTTTGCCTTTATTACACCTGGCACATGCGGTGCTTAGTGTCCACTAGGGGCAAGTTCCTGCCTGTGCATGAGGTGGTGGGTGATATCTTTTGGGAATTGGTGAAGGTGAGGTATCTTGAAGGAGAAAGAACGAGCAGGGAAAGGTGTGCCAGATTGTGGAGAGGCTTTTCTTTCCGGCCACCTTGATGATCCTCCCCCTTCTTTTTCCCTAGGTGGTGGGTCTGTCTGTCCTGTCCCTCACGTTTAGTTTTTTGGGCAATCTAATTTTAAAAGCATGGTAGGCACTGATGGTTTCGTTACATTCCTGTCTATAAAGGGTGTGTAGTGTACATAGATAGGTTGCTATTGTAGATAAACTGTTCTAATCCGAGTGACTTTTCTTTTAAGCTGGTGAAGAAAGCATGTTTTCTTTTCTATTTTATTAAGTCTGTTTAAGTTGGTTCTCCTTTCTTCTTTTCAAGAATGAGTATTTATGTCTTTGTTTTGTAAATACAACTGGCAGCAGTTTTTTTTAATAAAAACCTCCACCTATATAGCTAACTATCTTGCTTTTTTTTAATAGAGCTTGCAGTCAGTGGTAGGAGATTGTGCGTGCTGTCTGCGTGCTCTGAACCCAGTATACACCGCTATATCCACCTATATAGCTAACTATCTTGCTTTTTTTTAATAGAGCTTGCAGTCAGTGGTAGGAGATTATGCGTGCTCTGAACCCAGTATACACCGCTATATCCACCTATATAGCTAACTATCTTGCTTTTTTTAATACAGCTTGCAGTCAGTGGTAGGAGATTGTGCGTGCTGTCTGTGTGCTCTGAACCCAGTATACACCACTATATCCATCTATATAGCTAGCTATCTTGCTCGTTTTAAATAGGGCTTGCAGTCAGTGGTAGGAGATTGTGCGTGCTGTCTGCGTGCTCTGAACCCAGTATAAACCGCTATATCCATCTATATAGCTAGCTATCTTGCTCATTTTAAATAGAGTTTGCAGTCAGTGGTAGGAGATTGTGCCTGCTGTCTGCGTGCTCTGACCTGTCCTGTGACTGTGAGAGCTTCCAGTGTGGTGGAGGAGGAAGGGGAGCTGATGGCATCAGCTAGCCCAGGTCCGGGGCCCTCTTCCCAGCCTGGGCCCATGGTTCATCCCCCTGGAGTGAAAGACCTCTCCAGGGAGGAGAGATTGTACCTGCAGACACAGTTTGAACTACTGGACTGGACCCGGGCACAGCCGGGAGAGGACCCGGGGAGGATGCAGAAACACCGGACTAGGATTAAAGTCCTTATACAGAAGGCCACATTGGCATACGTGCTGATGTCTGAGAGACTTGCGGACCTGCGGAATCGCAGAGACCGCTCAGCCAGTAGCAGAAGAGGGGAATACCGGGAGGCCATTGAGGGCCTGAAACATGAATGCAGGGACCTGTGGCGGTTGCTGGGCGGTCTCTGCGAATGCGGTGTTGGTGAGAGGGGTTTCCTCTCTGAAGTAAAGAAAGAACTCCTGAGGGCGAGCCAGGAAGGATCTCAGGCAGCCAGGAGGAAAGGCTCTTCCCAGAGAGTGTTGCTAGAATCAGAGGAGAAGCTACGTACCCCGATGGAGGAAGCAACCTCAATGGGTGAGGAAGACCAGCGCCCGAGGTGGAAACCAGCCGGGTGAGCGTGGCCCCCGGAGCCGTAAGTGCGGAGGGTCCCCGGATCCCTGTTGTCTCACCTTCTCAGCCAGAGGCTGTGGAGCAGATAGATCCGGGTAGGGTACCCCCTGATGCACAGGGAAGCTCTGGGGGAGAGGCAAGTTGGATGGAACAGCATGGAAGGAAGCTGGTGGTGGTTCTTGCTAGAGGCCACCCGGAGGGACCTGTGAAGACCGGCGGCCGGAGGTTGGTGGACGGTGATGCTGTGCGGCCCCCCCAGTGGCCCCGGTCGAGCCCGCAGCATCCTGGACAGTGCGAAGGGTGCCGGCCGTAATGGCGGCCCCCGCCGTGGCCGCATGTGGTGAGGGGGAGGTGCCGGCAAGCACGGACTATGTTCGGGAAAAACATCTTGGACAAACATCCTCTGCAGACACCAGGGAGGGTGGGGGCGGGGAGATGGATGTGTCACTTCCTGTTTCCGGGGGTGCGGCCGGAAGTGACCTCCGTGAACTGGAAGTACCACTTGCGGTGACCCTGGAGGTTGTGAAAAAATGTACTGAGGAGGTGGGGATGCCCCGGGCCTCGTGACCAAGTCTCCTGCTCCTCTGGGTCAGGTAGGGGCTTTGGGGGTCTCAGGGGCTCCTCTGATGGCTACTGCCATGGGTACACCGGAATCCTCCAGTGGAGCTTTACCCGTGGACAGAAAAGTTGGGGGGAGTCCCCTATGGGGGAACTAAGGGGGGAGTGCCCAGCCCTGGATTTCATCAGGGAGCTGGAGGGGTCCCAACAGCAGGAGCAGGATATGGCACAGGGGATGGAAGTGGGTTCCTCTCAAGCCCCCGCTGCTGTGGGGGGTGTGGCTACGTCCCCATCTACGGTGGTGGTTGAGAACAAGTCACCTGTTGGGGGGGTAGAGGGTGGGAGTGGGGGGTGTGTGCTGCTCCATCAGAGCCCATGGGCTCGTCTCAGCGGGGGTCTGGTCCTTCCCCCACAGTCCCGAATCCCATCTTGGGCACGCAGGAAGAGGCAAACCTCTTAGGTGCCCTGAAAGCTGGGCGCTCATTTGCCCAGGTGGCAGGTTCCTCTGGGTCCCCTGTATGGCCAGTTTGGTGCCCAGAACTTCAGGGCCCCCCCTGAGGAACAGCTCCAGGGGGCGCAGGCGTGGTAAAGGGGTACGGGCGGTCCGGGGAGGTGCAGGCGGAATGTGGTGCAGCTCAGGTGGGAGGGGACGGCCACGTGTCCCAGTAGGGGTCAAGTAATTGACTACCTGCTGGGATTACGCTTCAAGGTTTCTGACTTGTTCGCGGTCATACATCCTGCGAACAGCAAGGAGTTCGATGTGAGCTTCGTTTCCGTGGTCTCTATTCTATTCTCTTCCGTGGCATTTTATGGCCTTCAAAACTGTGATAGGTAGTGATAGGTAGCGAGGAGTAAAATAAAAAATGTATGCCCTTAGAAATCCTGAAGGCGGTGCTTGGATTTCGGGGTCCCGTACGCAGCTAGGCTCCCAAAAAGTCCCACACATGTGGTATCCCCATACTCGGGAGAAGTAGCGGAATATATTTTGGCATGTAATTCAACATATAACCATGGCATGTGTGAGCAATATATCATTTAGTGACAACTTTTTGTAAAATTTTTTTTTTTTTTGTCATTATTCAATCCCTTAGGACAAAAAAAAAAAAAAATATTCAATGGGCTCAACATACCCATCAGCAATTTCCTTGGGGTATCTACTTTCCAAAATGGGGTCATTTGGGGGGGGTTTGTACTGCCCTGCCATTTTAGCACCTCAAGAAATGAGATAGGCAGTCATAAATTAAAAGCTGTGTAAATTCCAGAAAATGTACTCTAGTTTGTAGACGCTATAACTTTTGCGCAAACCAAAAAATATACGCTTATTGACATTTTTTTTACTAAAGACATGTGGCTGAATAAATTTTGCCCTCAATGTATGACTAAAATTTAGTTTATTAGATTTTTCTTATAACAAAAAGAAGAAAATATCTTTTTTTTTCAAAAAAATTTTCCATTTATATCTCAAAAAATAAAAATCGCAGAGGCAATCAAATACCATCAAAAGAAAGCTCTATTTGTGGGAAGAAAAGGACGCAAATTTTGTTTGGGTGCAATATTGCATGACCGCGCAATTACCAGTTAAAGCAGCGCAGTGCGAAATTGGAAAAAGACCTCTGGTCCTTAAGGTGTTTATTGGTCCGGGGCTGTAGTGGTTATATCCACCAATTAACCCAATTAGTAGGTGAAGCCTTTGATACTTTAGCCACTATATATCTCAAAGTTTCACGTCTTATTGTAGTTATGATTAAAGCGGTGTAGGCTGAAACGTGTCAACTGATTGCACCTGCATACTGTACACTGCGGTTTCCTTCATAAAAAGCAAGATTTTAGAGCAATAGTGGTTGTGCGGATCATCTTTATGGACTATTACTCTCAGATGGGAGACTGTAGATCAGGCACCTGTGAGCTCTGCTGATGGTGGACCATATGGGTAGTAGCACTGAAATCTGTATTATACATTATATCTAAGTCTAGGTAAAGGGATATAGAGGGGGTGGGTATGGGATCTATAGATGTGTGTAAATAGATAGGGGCTTGCCTCCTTAAATCTTTCCTCCCTCTCTACCCCCCCCCCCCCCCTTCCGCATATGAGAGAACTTTATTGCAACTGGTGGTGGTATAACTAAGCAATTGTTCAAAATGTGATTACTGCCATCTAGATGGAAAAACAAATTAAGTTTATATTGGTGGATCCTGACAAAGAGGACAATGTCCAAGAAACTAGTTGAGCTGTAAAGATTGTATGCGAAAATACAGCAGTACTAATGCTGACCTTTTTTTTATATTTCTGTATTTTATCATGGTGTATTTTGTAGTGGGATATGAAAATCATATTGATGTTTAACTATTTTGAATTAACAAATAAATGTTAAATAAAAAAGACACCTTTCACACTGAAGAGCTGCTAAAACGGCATTAAAGCGCTGGTCGTTTTTGCAGTGCTTTAGCAGCACTTTTTGGGCACTAGTGGGGGGCTTTCTATTTTATTTATTTTTTGGTCATATGACCACAAAAAAGAAGAAGAAGAAAAAAAAAGACCCTTTTTGTGGCACTATCAATTTCAATGGGCAGGGACGTTTTGGGAGCACAATTTACAGTGCCCCAAAGATGATGCTTGCAGGACTTGGTTGTTAATTGTGAATCTTTTAAAGCGTAACCACTTTTTTTTTTTCTCAACAAAACATTCCCCTCTAGGTGATCAAAGTACATTGCAAAGATTATAATAAACCTTGTTGCAGATTCCTACCTTTTGTTATTCTGAAGAAATTCTTGTGAGTTTTTATGTGCCTCTGTTCTGAGTGGGTCTCATGGGAGTGGTTTCATAAATAACTGTCAGGTGTGGAACTACAGGGTATTAATGGGGAAATCTGCTGGGTTCCTATTGAAAGTATCTAAAAAAAAAAAAAAATTGCAAGGGATGCCTGAAATCTAACTTGTATCTTAGGCAGACTTCTGGGAAAATTGGTGATCCAATCACACAAGTAGGAAATGTTTCTGGGTCGTGGTCAGTACACACTGTGTACAGAATACTCCAGGTAGCAATGTATTCTCAGAAAATTACATTGGCTGCAGACTGAAAAGGGAAAGGTAATTTTTAATAACAATTATAAAATGATTAGTGTCAATCATATGCTCTATTTTTTTTTGTTTGTTTTTTTCCCCCCACAAAAGTGGAGTTACCCTTAACCTAAGGGTAATTGGTGAAAGGTTTGACTTGTTGTCCTGAAATAGATAAGGCCTTTTGCACACAAGATCAGGTATACCACATTTGATAAACTGCAGCAACCCTGGATTTGAAGTTACCCTGTTGTCAGGGCTGGGCTCAGCCTTTCCTTCTCTGAGCTGGCCGCTTAGCTGTCGGCTAATTGCCAGACCCTATCTCTCCACAGTGACTCACCTGTTGACGATATCCTGCTCATCAGTCCTGCCTACTTAAGCCATCCAGCCCAGACGATCTATGCCTTCACCTTGGTCAACATCACAGACTATCTCCTGCGTTCTTGTTAACCACTTCCCTACCCACCCATAGTCATATGACACCCCCAGATGGGATCTCCCATCCTGGGTGGGCATCATATGACGTCCTCCCATTCCTGGCTGCACGTGCACCGCCGCTCAGGACCCGGTGACCCGCAATTGCCCAGAAACACAGCAGGACCGTGGATCTGTGTATGTAAACACACAGATCCACGTCCAGTCAGTGAAGAGGAGAGACAGATGGTGTGTTCCCAGTACAGGGGAACACCGATCGGTCTCCTCCCCTTGTGAGTCCCCTCCAACACAGTTAGAATCACTCCCATAAGGAACATAACCACCCCTGCAGTGCCCCCTGGTCTCAACCCCTTCCCTGACAGTCACATTTACACAGTAATCAGTGCAATTTTATGGAAACCAATCGATGTGTAAATGTGAATGGTCCCAAAAATGTGTCAAAAGTGTCTGATATGTCTGTCACAATGTCGCAGTCACGGAAGAAAAAATAAATAAAAATAAAATAAAATCACAGATCGCCGCCATTACTAGTGAAAAAAAAAAAGCCATAAATATATCTCCTATTCTGTAGACTCTATAACTTTTGCGCAAACCAATCTATATACGCTTATTGCGATTTTTACCAAAAATATGAAGAACAATACGTATTAGCCTAAACTGAGGGAAATTTATTTTTTTAAATTGTATATTTATTATAGCAACAAGTAAAAAATAGTGTTTTGTTTTTTTTCTAAATTGTCGCTCTTTTGTTTATAGCGCAAAAAATAAAAAACCGCAGGTGATCAAATACCACCAAAAAGAAAGCTATTTGTGGGAAAAAATTATGTTAATTTTGTTTGGGTGCAACGTCGCACGACCGCGCAATTGTCAAAGCGACGCTGTGCCAAATCGCATAAGTGCTCTGGTAAGGAAGGGGATAAAATCGTCTGGGGCTGAAGTGGTTAAAGACTTGCTTGCCTGACATTCCTTCTGGCTCCAGATCCTGCTTTCTGTTCCACTACACTTTTCCCTGGATTCCCGACTTGTCTGACCATTTGTTCCGGTTACTGAACTTTGGCTATGTTTTGACTAGGTTTGTTCTATTTACTTTTATTAAACAAGTTTGACTGTACATCGGTCTGATTTATGGTTTCGGACAGTAGGCATAGGCCATGAATTCAGAAGATCCAGTCAATCCACTTATTGGTAATATTTTTTACAGATTGGAGGAGGATAACCGCATGGATCAGTTTACCATGGCGTTACAAACAGCTCACCTAGAATCTCCTGCTGTGGCTGCTCCGGTACAACCTGTGTTGAAGGCTGTCCCTGCTGCTGCTCCAGTCTCTGTGCAGGCACCCACCTCAAGTATTACCTCTATAAGAGGTATGTCTGGTTCCGCTCCCCTTCCCCAGCGAGTTGGGGGCGATTCAGTCCAACGCAGAAGGTTTCTCAACCAGGTTGAGATATACTTTGAAATGCTGCCCCAGGCGTTTCCCACGGACAGAAGCAATGGTTTAGTGAAATATTTGCTTTCTGAGAGAGCCTTGGCCTGGGCAAACCCTCTATGGGAGGCACAAAAACCTGTTGTCTTCAGTTACAGAGTTTGTGGCTTCTTTTAAAAGGGTATTTGATGTTCCCACACACTCCGCTTCTGCTGCAAAGTGCCTCGTCCATCAGAGTACAAGAACTGATGCCGATTACACGTGTACATTGGTCTCCAAGCTATGCAGTCCCACCCTTGCCTCCTGGTACCGAGTCAGTGAGTGAAGATGAACCCATGCCCTTGGGCTTCACGCGTCTCTCTGCAGATGAGAGAACCCTTAGGAGGAGGGAGAGATTGTGCCTTTATTGTGGCAGGTCACTTTTTGAAGTCTTGTCTTACCCATCTACGGAACGCCCGAACCTTGAGGTCCTGTCATGGACATACCTTAGGTGGCATTTTTTCATCCCCAGTTATCCAGAAGGATAAGCCCTGGTTTTGGTTACCCTTTCTTGGGCTGAGTCGTCCATCAAGATATAGGCTCTAATCGACACTGGGGCTGTAGGCCTGTTCATTGATGCTGCCTTGTGTCGAAGCACTAGATTCAGCTGCAGCTGCGCAACACTGCACTTGCCATTGAGGCTCTTGACGGTAGACCTCTACAGCCTGCCCATTTGACTCACGAGACTGTTCCGTTGTCCATGGCCGTAGGAGCTTTTCACCATGAGATAATCTAATTCCAAGTTATTTCTTCACCCAAGTTCCCGCTGGTTATTGGTTATCCTTGGTTACAGAGGCACAACCCCTCTTTTTTATTGGCTCCATGCTGAGGTTCACCCCTGGTCACCACAATCCAGCAAGACATGCTTCCAGAAGGTAGCAAAGGTCCTGTGCACCTCTTCACTCTCCTCCCTGCTGGAGGAGTATCGTGATTTTACCAATGTCTTCAACAAAGGTCAAGTCGGTAGTTTGCCTCGACACCGGTCGTACGATTGCTCAATTGACCTTCAACCTGATGCCATACCCCCTCGTGGCCAGGTTTACCCTTTGTCGGTCTTGGAGGATAAGGCCATGGAGGAGTATGTTGCAGAAGCACTCTCTCAAGGTTCTCATCTGCAACTCCTAATCTCCTGCTGGTTTCTTCTTTGTGAAGAAGAGTGGTAAACCGAGATTGATTGTATTGTATTGATGCAAGCAGCATCCTTGAGGCACCATAGGAGCCGTTTATACACCACTCCTACAGCACCCATCCATTGAAATCAATGGGCAGGGCCACCAAAGCGGTGCTTTGTGGGCCCTTTTAACCCTTTTTCAGCTATTAGCGGGGGTTAAAAGTGCCCCGCTAGCAGTCGAAAAGAGCTGCAAAAAGACAGTAAAGCGTCTCTTTACCCATGCGATCACAGCTGATCACATGTAAACACAGAAATGCAGTTTATCGCCTTTCCTCACCTCACATTGATTGAGTGTGAGAGCCCATCAGTGGAATCTCCTCAGAAGGGTGACCTGTCCAGATATTCAGGGCACTGATCATCAGTGCCCTGATTATCAGTGCAGCCCCAACAATGCCCAGCAGTGATGCCAGTCAATGCACAGCGATGCCAGTTAGTGCTGCCTTTCATGCCTGCTCATTTGTTCCACCCATCAGTGCTCATCAGTAATGCAGATCAGTGCCATCCATCAGTGCTGCATATTACTGCCTCATCAGTGCAGCCCATCAATGAAGGCGCAAAAATTACTTATTCACCAAATTGACAAAAGGAAAAAAAAGGAGAAAAAAAAACACTTGAGGGCTTGTGGCCTGGTTTTCACTATACCACCACCCCCCTGACCTGTCAGGCTGCATGCTCAGCTAAGGGTTTGGCTGGTATGGATTTTGGGAGGACTTCACTTTTTTTTGGGCATGAGGATTCCCCTCAAAAATCCATCCCCAACTGAATGGGCCCCCCCATTTTGGTGTGGGGTTCCCTACCATACTCAAAGGGCCTGGTATGGATCTTGGGGGGGACCCCCGCACTGTTTTATTTTTTCCATTTTGCCCTGGGGTTCCCCTTCAAGATCTTCAGAGCCCAAGTCGCACTCAAGTCGTATCATTGATCTGACTTCTATTCAAATCAATGGGTTGAAAGTCGGTTCAGTGAAGACGGCTCTCATAGGGAACCACTCAATTTGAAGAGAGGCAGAGAAACGCTGCTAACAGCTAAAACGCGCATAAACGCCAATGCAAAAAGATACTAAAAGTGCATTTTTATAACCGTTTTTTCCTGGCATTGGTAGTGGCTTTGCAGCTCATATTTTCTACTGCCCTGTGTGCATAGGAACTAATCATTAGTACTGAACTTTGTACAATGCTAAGTAGCAGCATTTAGCCGAATACAATACATGATTTTATTACCTACTGAAAACGGATTTATCAGATGCGTTTATAGTCATACACTTAAGTTCTGAATTAGGTTGTTGGCGTCTTTGCAAAGCGTGCATTATTCCTTTAATACCTTAAGTACGTTTCTTGATGTAATTTCTGTTATACCATACTTTTGTAATATATGCCTTTTGTATTATTTTGATTAAAATCCAATAAAAGACAATGATGGAAAAAGTCATTTATTATGTGTGTATATATAATTATTATATATATATATAAAAAAAAATAATAATAATAATTGCAGAATGAACTGTTTTAGAACTATAAGCTGCTTTATATTTCACTCTTGAGTTTACTAATCCTTTAAAAGAAGTCCAGCCTGAGCTTTTTAGGCTGGGCTTCTCCTAAGGGTCACAGGACTGCAATTAATTTTGTACGCCTATAACCCGTTTTCAGCAGAGAGAAGTCTGATGGGCCGCTCTCCTCTGACGTCACAACAAGCACAGTGCATCATCTCAACTTAGGAAGTCTGGATCCACCAGGTGCCTTGACTGATGGTAGTCTCAGCGAGCCACTGAGATGGCCACTCAACAGCTCAGCGCTCCAATGAGCATGGAGAAACAGAGCAGGAGAGATACTGACTGACAGTCAGCAGCTCTCCGCTTAGGGAGGAGTGAGAACCAAGCCAGGGTTCGTGGCTCAGTTCTCAGTGCAGAGCAGCATCGGTCTGCTGCTGCATCCACCCAAGTATGAATATATATATATATATATAAATAAATAAAAACACGCCATACTTCACTTTTAGGTCTTAAAGGGGTTGTAAAGCTTAATTTTTTATTTTCTAAATAGGTTCCTTTAAGCTAGTGCATTGTTGGTTCACTTACCTTTTCCTTTGATTTCCCTTCTAAAGGTTTTCTTTCTTTGTCTGAATTTCTCACTTCCTGTTTCTCCTCAGTAAACTTCACACCATAATCCGAGTGGTGTTTAGTCAGCCAGAACAGCTTACTGAGGAGGAACAGAAAGTGAGAAATCCAGACAAAGAAAAAAAATAAAAAAAAAAAAAAAAAACACAACATTTAGAAGAAGGGGAATCAAAGGAAAATGTAAGTGAATCAACAATGCACTAGCTTAAAGGAACCTATTTAGAAAATAAAAAACAAACCTTTACAACCCCTTTAATGAAATGTAAACTATGGACAACAAACACTGTAAAACTATTTTACACAGCTGTCAGTCATATTGAAGAAAAACTTCATATGGTTCTGGAAACAGGTTTCTTTAAAGTGGTTGTAAACCCCACTTTACAACCTTATGTTGCAGTTAAGCATATATTAAGGCTTACCTGTAGCTACCCAGGATATCTCCTAAATCTTTATGGTTTAGGAGATATCTCCCCTGCATGCCTAGGTGTCATTGCTGCAGTCTCTGGGCCGTTACCAGCGGCTCCCACGTGCATGCGCAGGAGTGATGTCATCTCTGCTCTGGCCAATCACAGTGCTGGAGCCGCGATACCCAGAAGTAACTCCGGGATGACATGTCGGCAGGAGGAGGAGACTTGGACTTCTGCGGGGGCTTCGATCTGAGGCAATACATAATGAGCTAGTATGCTATGCATATTAGCTCATTGTGTCTTTTTTTTTGCAGGGTTTTATTTTTTCCTTTTTTTATTTTTTATTTATTTTTTTATTTAAAGAGGGTTTACTTCCTCTTTAATTTTACTCACAAATAGATCAAAAGTTATTTTGCAGTTTATCATATATATTGACATGGCTAGTCTGCTATAATATATTTTATACTGTACACACACACACACACACACACACACAAGTTTTCGTATTAAAACTAGGGGTGCACCGAATGGGTTTTTTGGTGCCGAAACCGATACCGAAAATGAAAAATACACTAGGCCGAAAACCGAAACAGCACCAATACCGAAAATGACTGTTTTAAAAAAATATTTTCATACAGCAGATGGTCAGAGACTGCAGGCATAGTAAAGGAGATGGTCAGAGACTGCAGGCATGGTGCAGGAGATGGTCAGAGACTGCAGGCATGGTGCAGGAGATGGTCAGAGACTGCAGGCATGGTGCAGGAGATGGTCAGAGACTGCAGGCATGGTGCAGGAGATGGTCAGAGACTGCAGGCATGGTGCAGGAGATGGTCAGAGACTGCAGGCATAGTAAAGGAGATGGTCAGAGACTGCAGGCATGGTGCAGGAGATGGTCAGAGACTGCAGGCATGGTGCAGGAGATGGTCAGAGACTGCAGGCATGGTGCAGGAGATGGTCAGAGACTGCAGGCATGGTGCAGGAGATGGTCAGAGACTGCAGGCATGGTGCAGGAGATGGTCAGAGACTGCAGGCATGGTACAGGAGATGGTCAGAGACTGCAGGCATGGTACAGGAGATGGTCAGAGACTGCAGGCATGGTACAGGAGATGGTCAGAGACTGCAGGCATGGTGCAGGAGATGGTCAGAGACTGCAGGCATGGTGCAGGAGATGGTCAGAGACTGCAGGCATGGTGCAGGAGATGGTCAGAGACTGCAGGCATGGTGCAGGAGATGGTCAGAGACTGCAGGCATGGTGCAGGAGATGGTCATAGACTGCAGGCATGGTGCAGGAGATGGTCAGAGACTGCAGGCATGGTGCAGGAGATGGTCAGAGACTGCAGACATAATACAGTAGATGGTCAGAGACTGCAGACATAATACAGGAGATGGTCAGAGACTGCAGGCATGGTACAGGAGATGGTCAGAGACTGCAGGCATGGTACAGGAGATGGTCAGAGACTGCAGGCATGGTACAGGAGATGGTCAGAGACTGCAGGCATGGTACAGGAGATGATCAGAGACTGCAGGCATGGTACAGGAGATCAAAGCAGCCTCACCGGTTCCCCTCAGATGCAGCCTGCCTGATAAAAATACATGCACAGTGTTTTCCATGTATTCCAATGGCTGTAGTTCACACCATGCAGTCAGTTTCCGGTGCGGAAACTGACTGCATGGTGTGAACTAGAGCCATTGGAAGACATGGAAAACATTGTGCATGCATTTTGTGCAAAAAAAAAAAAAAAAAAAAAAAAACACACGGAACTGCATCTGGTGTGAACTGGCCCCAAGCAAGCTACCTGGTTCCGTTCCAACAGACTTCTATTGGGAATGCTCATATCGTTACCTCTACTAGCAATAACTTAACCCTTCCCCATTCTATCACATGGAGATAAAAACCTAGCTGGGTCAAAATCAAGATTATTATTATTTTTTATTATATGGTCAATAAAAGGGAGTACAGCCTTTGTCCTGTGACCTGGTGTTATATAGCATTGCTACATTCACACAAGTGGCCAGAGGTGGATAGTTTCAGAGGCAAACAAATTACTTTTGGATGCAGCAGCACTGTGGGCACAAAAAACGTGTGATTTAGCTGCGGACAAAACTCTGCAATGCTTGCCCTGGGCACACTCTTTCCCCCTCATGCAGCTTGCCAGTGTCTAAATGCAGCCTTACCCATGCCCGGATCAGAGCGATGATCTCCGTATGTCACGGAGCTGTGCATTGAATTACCTGGGCGGCTGCAGTAACAATGTCCCGCCTCCTGTAATCACGTCACGCTGATTCAATGTCCCGCCATTGGATCAGTGTACCGTCTGTCACAGGAGGCGGGATATTGTTACTGCAGCCGCCCAGGCAATTCAATGCACAGCTCCGTGACACACGGAGATCACCGCACTGTCGGGCGGGAAGAGAGGAGGACAGAGGACTGGGGACGGACAAGGAAAACACCCGTGCAATGGGCGGCACCAGGGGGCGGAGCCCCGCACAAGCCCCGCCCCATTTTCGGCCCCATTATCGGCAAGATTTTCCTTTCGGCATTTTGCCGAAAACACAATTTTCGGCCGATATGTTTCGGCTGCCGAAATTTCGGTGCATCCCTAATTAAAACAAAATGGAGTACTAGGAGTCATGATCATTCTTGTTTTCAAGCTATACATCACTAAACCAAGAGATTTTTACCATTAGAAGGTGAAAGTCATCTATGTTGAAATGGCCCTAAAAAGGAAAACGGCTGTCTTAAAACTTTGCGTCAATATTGTCTGTAAATAGATTACATAAACAAACATGGAAACAACCATTTGGTTCATTAAAGAGGAGAGATGAGATTCCTGCTTAGTACTGTCAACTATAGTTGCGGGTTACTGTTCCTCTGTCTGAATGAAATTTTGTGTGCATGACAAAGTTTTTGATGCTAATGCCAATCACCAAAAAACTTCTGTTGAACGAGAATGTTGGGAAATTAACAGCTGCAGCCAACTGTTCAGTGTATTCTGACAGCGGAAGAGTACCACTGTCAGAATCCCTGAGATAGGATTCCTCCATTTACCTCATTTGTATGGATAGAGGAATCCATTTGCTTTTTTGCATTCAGCCTACTGGCTGCATATTTACGTGTTGACTAGGGAGACTGACTAGTTTCCAAGACTAAAGGTGGCCAAAACGGCAAACATACATCATAATCTAGTAAAGCAAACATATCAGGGGGGGCGTGGCCAAGATGGCAACCAGCTAGGACGTGTTTGCAGAGAGCTCCGCACCTGGCAGGCTATTTATCCGGCATTTAGGGACATATATCTATCCTCGAGGGCCGGTGAAGCGGTGGTGAGGCTCGGGGATGCGCAGGGGTAGCTCCGGTTCCCATAGGAAGAAGCACACAGCACCGGGAACCCCGCCGGGAACCCCGCTACAGACCCACGCGGCACGCGGACAGGCCTACACCAACATGGCGTCTCAAACGGACCACGCTGACACGCCACCGCTGGGTGCTGATCAGTTCCAAGCTCTTATGCAAGCGATCACAGGCTGCCAGACTACCCTAACCACTAAGATAGAGCAGATACAGCTCGACATGGGGCTTATCCGGCGAGATATGGATAAACCCCGGGAGCGGCTTACCGAGGCGGAGCGGAGGGTTGGAGACGTGGAAGATGTTACCCGCGACCATGATGCCTCCCTCCGTACCCTGCAGGTGCGGGTGAAGGCGCTGGAATCCAAGGCTGAGGACCACGAGAACAGGAATAGGAGGAACAACCTGAGGTTGGTGGGCCTGCCGGAGGGGTCGGAGGGCCGTGACACCGAAGCCTTTACCGAACGTTTGCTACGTACACTTCTCCCGCTCGCTGAGTTCTCTCCTCACTTTGTCGTGGAACGAGCGCATAGAATGCCGTCGGTTCGTGGCCCGCCGGGAGTCCCGCCGCGCACGTTTATTTTCCGTCTTTTGAACTTTAGAGACAGAGACCTGGTTCTTCGGGAGGCGAGGAAGGTGGGGGACCTGCGCTTTGAAAATGCTAAATTAATGCTCTTTCCTGATTATTCTGTGGAGACGCAGAGGCAACGCAGGACATTCGACCAAGTCAAGGCCCAGCTGCGCACCAAAGGTCTCAAGTACAACATGATGTTCCCCGCGAAACTCAGAGTGATTGACGGAGAATCCGTTCGTTTCTTTACCTCCCCGAGTGAGGCCTCCAGATGGATCGATTCCCTTCCCCGGCAGGGATAATTTTTGATGGTGATTACCTGACTGGGGTCCACAAGCATCACAAGTTTCGCCCAGTGGTACGCGGATCGGTTTCCCCCCCCCCAGCTCTGTCCCTCCATCTCTGAACTTGGAGCTCCGGTTGGAGTGCCCCCCTCCTTTCCATTAGTGGTTTTGGGCAGGGGGCGAGGAGCCGACCTGATATTCTGAGGCTCCTTGGGGGGGGTCTATGGGTTCATGTTTCCATATTACTGCCTTACGGGCCTTACCCCCCCCCCAGCTTATGCCCGGGGGGGTTTGCATGATTACTTCTGGACGTGGACACACTGTACCGAGGATGCTGGACCCCGTTACTCCGAAGTTGTCGTCCAAACTTTTGGGGGGGGTTTCTTTCTTTCTTTTTTTTTTTTTTTGTTTTTGTCTCCCCTTTTTGTTGGACGAGTTGTAACTAAGAATGGGCCCTTGGAACATTCCAAGAGAATCTTGCACTTCAATCTGAGGCGTCACTTATACTATTGTTTGTTCCCCTTTAACTTGTTTTTTTTTTGCCTCCAGGAAGCGGCTGCGCTGGAGTCTGTCTACTCTGCGCAGGAGACTCTGTCCTAGGTGTGCTGGTTGATACGCACCGCCCCCACGGGAGATTTCTCCTTTAATTGGGTTTAATTACGTTTGGTTTGGGTTCTCAAACACCCTGGGGCTGTTTTTCTGGGGTGTGGGGTGGGAAGGGAGGGGAGTTCTGTTTTTTTTGTTGTTTTTTTGTTACATGCTTCTATGTTTTCTGCTATGGACAGCGCTACTATAACGAATGTACAGGGTATATCATTGCATTGCTTAAGATGAGATATTTGTGCCTTGGCCCCGGTCGGGCGGTCATATCCGTTGGTCCCCCCTGTCCTTCCAGGTTATGGCTCCGTTGAAGATCCTCTCCTGGAACGTTAGGGGGCTTAACCAGAAGATTAAACGCTCTCTTGTTTTTGACTACATGAAAAAATATGCTCCGCATATCTGTATTCTTCAGGAGACGCACCTAGTGGGGGGAAGGATTATGGGTTTGAAGAGGCCCTGGGTGGGATACCACTATCATGCCACATATTCCGGCTATGCCCGGGGGGTTAGCGTCCTGATCCATAAGTCCCTTAATTTTGAGCCTCTTGATATTGTTACAGATAAGGACGGGAGATACGTGCTGGTGCACGCCACAATAGACATGATAGAGATGGTGCTGGTGGGTCTTTATATGCCTCCTCCTGCGGATCTGTCTTTACTACATAAATTGACTGCCCTGATAGCCCAATTTCACACTGACAATGTGGTTATAGCAGGGGACTTTAATATTCCTCCTAATCCTTCCCTGGATAGGTTGACGCCTGACCGGGCCACAGACTCTCCAGTGTCTCGCTGGGCACAGGTGTTTGGGCTGGAGGATGTCTGGAGGTGGAAACACCCATCAGATCGCCGGTTTACGTGCCACTCCTCCTCCCACAACACACTCTCCCGTATTGACCTTGTCTACGCTGGTGCCCCCATGCTTCCCAGGGTCCTTGGAATAGAGTTACTTCCTCGGGGCATCTCTGACCACTCCCCACTGTTGTGTACATTGCAGACCTCTACCCCTCAGAGGGATAGACTATGGAGATTGTCTAGGTACTGGATTGAACACCCCACTATTGCCTTTGAGATGGGCGGTGAAATCCGGGGATTTTGGGCCTCAAACGTTGGCACGGCTTCTGGGGGGATGGTCTGGGATGCCTTCAAGGCCTATATGAGGGGGTGTTACCTCTCTTCCATTGGTCGGGAGCGTAGGAATGATAGGATCACGGTGGAGGAGGCAGAAGCCAGGGCCCAAGAACTGGAGACCCGATTCACCCTCACGGGTAACCCACTCACGGCTCAGGATATGAAAGTAGCGTACCGAGAGGTGGTGCTGCTTAGGGTGGCTAAGACAAGCAAACGTCAACTGGCTCAGACGCAGAGGATTTTTGAACAGGGCGAAAAGACGGGGAGGTTGTTGGCCTGGATCTCTAGGGAGCAGGCCCCAATCTCCACTATCCCTCGAATACAGAATAGTGCTGGGACACTGGTGACGGATCCCCTTGCCATTAACGCTTGCTTTGCAGAGTTTTACTCCACCCTTTACTCATCTAGGGTGCAGTACTCAGCGCAGGAGTTAAGTGCTTTTTTAGAGGGGGTGACACTCCCTGCCCTCACTTCTGAGGCCAGGGATGGCCTGGACTCCCCGATCACTCTGGCGGAGGTCCGACTTGCACTGGGGTCCATGCAGCCGGGGAAGACCCCTGGGGAGGATGGGATACCCCCGGAATTTTATAAGCACTACCTGGAGGAGGTGTCAGTTAGAATGCATGATATGCTTACTGCGTCCCTCCGAGAGGGAGATCTTCCTCCATCTATGGCACAAGCCATCATAGTGGTGATCCCTAAACCTGGGAAGGACCCCCAGCTGTGCTCGTCATACCGACCCATCTCCCTGCTCAACTCGGACGCGAAAGTGCTGACCAAAATCCTTGCCAGGCGACTGAATGAGGTTATACTTACTTTGATCCATGAGGATCAGTCTGGCTTTATGCCAGGGAAGGGGACAGATATTAATATTCGCAGGCTTTTTACTGTCTTGGCCTCGGGGGATGCAGAGGGCGGGGGGGAGGTTGTGGCCTCCCTGGACGCGGAGAAGGCCTTTGACTCCGTGGAGTGGGACTATTTGTGGGCAGTCCTCCGTAGATTTGGATTTGGTCCAGCCTTTATCTCGTGGGTCAGGGCGGTGTACTGAGCTCCCACGGCCAGAGTGCGTACGGGTGCGGTCCTCTCCCCGCTCTTTCCCCTCCACAGGGGAACCAGGCAGGGGTGCCCCCTGTCCCCGGGGCTTTTTGCACTGGCAATTGAACCTATGGCGGCTCTCCTCCGCTCCTCTCCTGAGGTTCGGGGTATTGTCCGGGGTCCTTTGCAGGAAAAAGTTTCGTTATACGCTGATGATACCTTGTTGTATCTCAAGGACGACGGAGCCTCCCTACAGGCGGCATTGTCGCATATCGACCGGTTCGGACAGTTCTCGGGTATACGCATAAACTGGGCGAAATCAATTTTATTCCCACTACATAATGGTGCGGGTGGGTCCGGGGTGGATGGGCAACTGCAGAGGGTTTCTCAATTTAAATATCTGGGAGTGGAAATACACAGAGACTTGAAACAATTTATTACCCTTAACCTGAGTCCGGTGGTCACCCAGTTGACCCAGAGGTGTATTGGGTGGAGGTCCTTGCCGCTTTCGCCAGTGGGACGGGTCAATTTAATTAAAATGTCGGTTCTTCCTCGGTTTACCTATCTCTTCCGTCAGACCCCAGTCCACATCCCGCTTAGATTCTTTAAGAAACTAGATGGCATTGTCTCGTCCTTCGTTTGGAATGGTAGGCCCCCTAGAATAACTAAAACAACCCTCCAACGGCCCCTTGAGCATGGCGGTCTGGCACTGCCCTGTTTTCTGAAATATTACTGGGCGGCAGTCCTAGTGACTGTCAGGTGGTGGCTCTCCGAGGGCCCAGTCAACCCTGCATCCTCGTTGGAGGCGGCGTTGTTGGGCTCTTATGCGGAACTCAGGAACCTGATCTATAGGGGACCCCGATCTAACCCTGGGATAACTCTTCTGATGCGCACGACTCTTAAAATATGGGAACTGGTGAACAAAAGGTTGGTGGGCGCAGGGGTGTGGGCCCCGGGGACCCCCCTCTGGGGGAACCCCCGCTTGCCCCATTTTCAATCCATCCCTGATCCGATTGTTTGGGCCAGGCATGGAGTTACAACACTAGGGGACATAGTGTCTCAGGGGCAGCTACTCTCCTTCGATGCTATTAAACAGGCCAGGGACCTCCCGAACCATATGTTTTTCAGATTTCTGCAGTTGCGACACGCCTTCCGATCTCAATTCCCATCTAGAGTGACTCTGGGGGTGTCGGCGGTGGAGGAGGCGCTTGGTCCTGCGGGGGGAGGGACGCGCACACTGTCCACGATGTATGCCGCGCTGACCGTATTGGACGAGACTAGGATCTCCCATTTGTTTGAGCTCTGGCACGGTGACATTCCGGAGCTTACTGAGGAGGACTGGGAGGAGGGTTTACAGCAATATCTGACCCTGGCGATTTCTGCAAGGGATAGGTTTATACAATTGAAGTTCCTCCACCGGGTATATATTTCACCGGCACGCCTGGCAAGGATTTACCCTGACCGATTGACTACCTGCCCTAGATGCAACAAAGATGATGCTGACTTTTTTCACATGGTGTGGTCCTGCCCTGGGGTAGTGGGATTTTGGAGGGGGGTCCTGGCCGATATCAATGCTGTGGGGGAGCTTACGATTCCACTTAGCCCGCTACCTCTCCTGCTGGGTATCTGTGAATTCTTGGATATCTCCTGGGGGAAAAAACTATTTTTTACACTACACTCTATGCGAGGAAAGCAATATTGCTGCAATGGAATCAACCTCTCCCTCCTACTAAACAACTGTGGCAGTCCCTGGTGAACGCGGCTTTGCCGCTCTACAAACTCACATATCTGGGCAGGAACTGCCCTGGGAAATTTGGAAAGATTTGGGCGGCATGGGTTGAGGCGAAGCATTTGACCATTGCTTAGGCTAGGGGGAGTGGGGGGTGGGGGGGGTTTCCCCTTCTTGTAATTTCTGTGTTTTTTTCTGTAGTGGGGGGAGGTCTTGGGGAAGTTTTGTATTATATGCTGCAATGATTAGTGACTCTACACACTGTTAAGAACTGTCTGTGCTTTCTATGTGATACAATTTGACTATCGGTCTACTCAAAATATGTAGGTACCCTGCTGATGCATGTCTGTTTTCTGTTTCTTTTTTGTTTGAAATATAAATAAAAATCTTTGTTAAAAAAAAAAAAAAAAAGCAAACATATCAAAAATGAAAGTCACATACATAGAGTACATCATTGTACGGTTTAAAGCACTGAAAACAGACATGGAAGTAGCCATATTTGTGCACTTGCATATACAGGCTGTGCCTCCTGCAAAATGACAATATAAAACAAGGCTGGCAATTTGCTCAACACAGTTCAGGTGGCTAAACAGGAATTATTTTTCTGTCCATCAGAATGCCGACTATAGCAGGGAAGCTGTCTTTTCAGGTAGTGTACCCGAGGTACAACTTTAAAAATAATTAATATGTATGTTTTCACACACAGATGTTTCTACCTTTCCTCCCCCCATCATGGCTATATGCAAGTCAGACAAATGCAACCGACATCCTTTATAAAAAAGTACTGCAGATAGAAGTTACTGGATATAAAATGTTGTAGTTTTTATTAATCTGAACAGACTGACAACCTGCCATTAAGAAAGGGAAAACAGTACAGCACAAATTTCTGTACAGTACTTGGAGGCAGTAAGCACAACTGAAACATAGTATGAAAATGTCACTGCAAGTACAAAAATAAATGGAAAAAAAAATAAAAAATACACAGAAAAGATATAAGAAAGAAAGACTAACACATTGAAACTTATTTATATTATGCAGATCAAAAAAAGCACAAAAAAAAATAATCTAAAAAACAGTTGGACAGCCTTAAATCAAATAGATTCTCATAGCTGTACCACATAATGTCATCTTTCATTGTCTGCTATATCATTGACTATCTAGGAGGCTGTTCTGTAGCAATAGCTAGGAGGTCCCTGAAGATCTTCCAACCACAGCATTTTCTTTGTTTAATATTATACTGAACTGCAGTTTAACTCAGTCAAGAGATTGCTAGATTTAGGCCATTTGTAGGATCTGAATTACAGATGCCAAAGCAAGAGCACCAGAAATGCTTTGTAACATGTCAATCTTCATTCAACCATTCAGGAATGAAAACCTGCTTGGGCCTATAGTAGAATAAAGTCTATCCCAGGCAACATCCTTTCCATAGGCTCCACTACAACGAAGCCATAAAAAAAAAAAAAAAAAGCAATGCATTCCATATAGCAATTGACTTCCAACGTCGGGGAAATCAAAGACAATATTGCTTGTGATTTTCACTGAATGCAATTGTCCTTTACAACGTTGATGGGCTTTGGCTCTTACCAACTAGCTTTGACAAAACAGAATAAAAATGAGATTAGCATGTACACAACTTCACACAAATTATTATGGCAGAACAATACAATGTTTTTTTATACTATGAATTGAAGCTGAACTACGCAGAGCTAAATAGACAGTTGAATGACATGTGTGAATGGTTTACCTACGAAAGCATATGTAATTATAGCAAGCCTTGTAATCCAGGCACATCTGCCAGACAATACAACTACATCCACTTTCTTAGATTACAGAAGGCTAGTCGGTCAAATTAGAGAACTTACACTAGCGCTACGAAAAATTTTATATATATATATATATATATATATATATATATATATATATATATATATATATATATATATATATATATATATATACACACACACACACACACACATATACACACATATACACACTGCGAGTATGCATACAGCATCTCACAAAAGCAAGTACACCCCTCACATTTTTGTAAATATCTTTTCATGTGACAACCCTGAAGAAATGATACTTTTCTACAATGTAAAGTAGTGAGTGTACAGCTTGTATAACAGTGCAAGTTTGCTGTCCCCTCAAAATAAACAACACACAGCCACAGTCTAAACCTCTGGCAACAAAAGTGAGTACACCTCTAAGTGAAAATGTCCAAATTGGGCCCAATTAGCCCATATCCCTCTCTAGTGTCATGTGACTCGTTAGTGTTACAAAGTCTCATGTGTGAATGGGGAGCAGGTGTGTTGAATTTGAGGTTATCGCTTTCACTCTCTTACTGGTCACTGGAAGTTCAACATGGCACCTCATGGCAAAGAACTCTGAGGATCTGAAAAAAAGGAATTGTTGATCTACATAAAGATGGCCTAGGCCAGTGATGGCGAACCTTGGCACCCCAGATGTTTTGGAACTACATTTCCCATAATGCTCAACTACACTCCAGAGTGAATGAGCATCATGGGAAATGTAGTTTAAAAACATCTGGGGTGCCAAGGTTCGCCATCACTGGCCTAGGCTATAAGAACATTGCTAAGACCCTGAAACTGAGCTGCAGCATAGTGGCCAAGACCATACAGAGGTTTAACAGGACAGGTTCCACTCACAACAGGCCTTGCTATGGTCGATTAAAGAAGTTGAGTGCACATGCTCAGCGACATATCCAGAGGTTGTCTTTGGGAAATAGACGTGTGAGTGCTGCCAGCATTGCTGCAGAGATTGAAGGGGTGGGGGGGGGGCAGCCTGTCAGTGCTCAGACCATACACCACACACTGCATCAAAATGGTCAAGCAGACTAAGGACATGGATTACCAAAACCCTGTCCTGTGGTCTGATGAGACCAAGATAAACTTATTTGCTTCAGATGGTGTCAAGCGTGTGTGGCGGCAACCAGGTGAGGAGTACAAGTGTGTCTTGCCTACAGTCAAGCGTGGTGGGAGTGTCATGGTCTGGGGCTGCATGAGTGCTGCTGGCACTGGGGAGTTACAGTTCATTGAGGGAACCATGAACGCCAACATGCACTGTGACATACTGAAGTAGTGCATGATCCCATCCCTTCGAAAACTGGGCCACAGGGCAGTATTCCAACATGATAACGACTCCTAACACACCTCCAAGATAACCACTGCCTTCCTAAAGAAGCTGAGGGTAAAGGTGATGGACTAGCCAAGCATGTCTCCAGACCTAATCCCCCCATTGAGCATCTGTGGGGCATCTTCAAACAGAGGGTGGGGGAGCGCAAGGTCTCTAACATCCACCAGCTCCATGATGTTGTCATGGAGGAGTGGAAGAGGACTTCAGTGGCAACCTGTAAAGCTCTGGTGAACTCCATGCCCAAGAGGGTTAAGGCAGTGATCTTTGGGCCCAATTTGGACATTTTCACTTTTGTTGCCAGTGGTTTAGACATTAATGGCTGTGTTGAGTTATTTTGAGGGGACAGCAAATTTACACTATACAAGCTGTAGACTCACTACTTTATTTTTATTTTTTTTAAATGTATTTATTTTTCCTTTTCATCATTACAAAACAGTGATGAGCCCCTCTCATCAAGCAATTTATCCAATAACCTACAATTACACTATAATCATACAATATTCATTTTCAAATTGCCTTCACATTCTTCCATTACAAATATATACCATTTTCTTTCTCACCCTCCCCAATCCCAACCCTTCTCCTGGTATCACCCATTAAAGCATAGGGATACCCAAAAGAGAAGAGGGAAAAAAAAAAAAAAAAAAATCAATAATGCCCCTTCCTCTCTCTCCCCCCCCCCCCCCCATCCTCATCATCTATCTTGAGGGGGGTAATATTACTTTTCCACATAGCTGGAATACAAGCTTTGGCTGCAGTAAGCAGATGCTTTAACAGTGAGTTTCTATACTTCTCATTTGATATCGGGGTATCATGAAGTAAGCCACTGGATTATCTCCAAGCCTCACACCAGTAATCTCTTCTACTGTCCCTTCAACCATCTTCCAAAAATCTCTCCGTTTTGAACATTCCCAGACGATATGCATCATGGTACCTACTGATTCCTCGCATCTCCAACAGACATCAGATACTTCAGGAAACATGATGTAATGCTGCTGGAGTCCTGTACCACCTGGTGAGGATTTTATACTCTCCTTCTTGGTACCTGCTTGCCACTGAGGCCTTATGAGCAAAGTGCAAGATCCTCTCCTTTTGGTCCTGCGAGAAAGGCCCCCCCCCTAGGTCTGCTTCCCAGCGCTGTATGAAAAGGTAGAATCTGTGGGGTCTCAGCCTCAATTAATAAAGCTTATAGATATGACAGGGAGTGTCTTAGTGATTCTCCCTTCAGACAGACAGTTTTTCAAAAATTGATGGATCCCGTACCATCCCCGTCTTAGTCCGCATATACGTACTCAACTGCCCCCCCGACGTAAAAAAATCTAGGTCTTCTGAAAAATTTCTATCTCTCTGCTAGACATAGCTCGACCTGTTGAAAAATGCACAAGCCTGCTAATAACCCCTATTTGCCAGAGCCCTGAAACAGGGATCTGTCATTCCTGGTTGAAAGGTCGGCGTGCCAAAAACTGGGACCATCGGAGTCGGGGCTAACGAAATGGGAGTCATTTTAAACAATCTTTTAACCGTTCGTAAAGTTCCCCCCACTACTGGATGTCTCTTAGCGGATTGTGGGATATCTCTATCTGGCATCTACGCAATTCCCTTTAAAAGGAAGATCGAGAATTGTCTGTTCCATTTTAATCCATGTTTTTTTTTTTATGGACACACCAGTCTAACACCCTTGCCAACTGCGTGGCCTGGTAGCATTTAACTGGATCTGGGACCCTTTCTCCTTAGGAAGGGATAAGATGTTTCTGCTTAATCTCGCTGGTTTTCCCACCCATATAAAATTCATAAACTCCGATCTGATAGCCCTTAAAATTTTTATTGGAATATGGGAATTGTTTGAAACAAATACAGCAGTCTTGGCATAACGTTCATTTTGATAATGTTGATCCTTCCAAACCAAGTGAAAATCTTTCTATTCCACTCACTACTTTACATTGTAGCAAAGTGTCGTTTCTTCAGTGTTGTCACATGAAATTATATAATATTTACAAAAATGTGAGGGGTTTACTAACTTTTGAGAGATAATGATAGGATTTAAAAAAATTAAATAAAAATATATCTCTAACTCTGTAAATCGTTTTTGCCTGGAGTTCAGCTTTACAGTGCAATTTCATTTCAAGGCTAGCATCCATCGTATATGGGAAGATGCTGCGGTTCTCAGGGGTGCCGACCATTCAGATCTGTAATAGGTTTTATATGAGATGGTGCTGTGGTCCTCACTACTTCCGACTATTTAGATCTATAATAGGAGTTTGTCCAGTTCAATCATATATAAGGTAAAAAAAAATAGGGAGCTTGAAAAAGGTTTACAAATCCATTATCCATAATTTTCTCTTCAAAAAGAAAATAAAATTTCCTCCAGAAAATCACATTCAAATTCAGCTGTAGAATAGTAGATATTTTAAAGTGTTCAAGCAGTGTTCCACTTCTGCTAGGTCCAGAAAATAGATGAAGTTTGCTCATAAAAAATGTCTTAAAAAAAAATAAAAAAATTGTTTGAAAGAAGAATCACTCTGAATCACTGAAGTCACTTTGAATAAAAGCAAAAACAGAGCAATTATAAGAGTTACATTTTAATTACTGCAACTATACAACATTTTGTGAAATACCAAGTAAAATCTAACCTATTTAAACATGAATTAAAAAAAAAAAATATCTTAAAAGTCTCACAGATTACAAAGACAATGCGCACATAAAAGTTATATATTTTTAACTCATAGCTTCACGTTAGAATATTTACAGTTGTTATAATATTTACAGTGCAGTTAGTGAAAAACAGAATTACAATACGCTAGCCTGAAGCAGGATGGTGCAGTGTTTTCCAATCATAGTATTAGTGTATAAACAGCATCACTGCCTCCTTTAAACTTTCAAGAGCAGTCACAACATAATTATCTAGATTAAAACAGAGTCAATAGGTTTCAATTAATTTTATGAAACAAATAACCTCAGAGATCCTTCAGCAGCCATTAAAAAAATATATCTATCTTCCAGGTTTAGAATATATAGACTTCTTTTGCAAAAATATCCAAGCTTTCCATTAATTTTACAGACACTTACTTCACTGTCCTAATGGATGTTTGTACAATCAGATTGTATAGTGCAGTGGTCATCAACCCTGTCCTCAGGGCCCACTAAGGCTGGATTCACACCTATGCATTTTTAATGCTTTTTGCAGATTTGTACTACAGTCCATTTAACATGGTTTAATATGGAACACGTTCTGTTGTGAAAATCTGCAAAATGCAAAAAGCACTAAAAATGCATAGGTGTGAATCCTATGTATTACCTTGGGGAGATGCAGACTAGAATACTGCAATCACTAAGCAGAAAATTATATCACCTGTGATTTCAGTTATCCTGTAAACCTGGCCTGTTAGTGGGCCCCGAGGACAGGATTGATGACCACTGCTATAGTGTATGGCCCCCTTTATACAACTAAAATTGCTAGTTGCTTTCAGTGCCATTAATTGTTAATGGCACACCAAATGCAGAAGTGAATACACATTTTGCCATGTAAAAAAAACGAGTGCCAAATGCTGCAAAATGTGCATCCCACAAAAATGCCAAAATGTCCCATGAGCAACATGTAGTGCAGCCAATTGAAATCAACAGGCTGCCCTATGCGCGCCACAGAAAAAACGAGCCACAGTATGTGCACTCCTCCAGCTATGCTAGATGTGAATAGGACCTGAAAGTAAAATTGGTGCGATACCACTAGAACAATGAGGCTCCATTCACATTTGTGCATTTCTTACATTTCAGAAATGCGCTGCAACAAAAAAAAATAAAAAAAAATAAAAAAAACAACAGTAAAAAAGCCGCACCAAGCTCAGATCAAAAAAAAAAAAAAAAAAAAAAAATTCTGAAGCTTCATTGGGGTGATTGCTGCATGCACGGCAGTCCATTCAGGTGGATGGGCTGCCCTATGCGTGATAAGTAAAAATGCTCCTAACCCCCCCCCCCCAAAACAAAACCAAAAAAACAACAACGCATGTGAGAATGCGAGTTCCCGCTATACAGATATGTGAACGGGGCTTGACAGCTGAGCGTTTCGGTCTACTTTCCTATGTACTTGCATAAAGATGATATTTAGTTAAATGTGAAAATCAGAGGTGTTCTGTCACATTAGCAACCATGTAAGGTCAGCAGGTTTGCTGCTGCTTTTAAAATTTAACATCTTAACAGTCCGTCGGATTTAAAAATACTGTATTTAAGCATATAAGCTTCGTTTTGTGTTGAAAACGACTGTGAAATCTAAAACTCCGGTGGGTGCAACAAGATTTGTCTTGTCTTTTTATTTTTTTTTGGTGATCCGAAAAACTATCCTAACCGTGACTCTGATCTGTGGAACAATCCGATCCATGAGTTTTTTGATCCGTTGTAACCCTTCCTGCCAGTGACACTTATAGGGTAATCAGTGCATTTTTATAGCACTGATCGCTGTATAAAAGTCAGTGGTCCCAAAAATGTGTCAAAATTGTCCGATCTGTCCACCGTAATGTGGCAGCACTGCTATAAATCGCTAACCACCATTACTAGTACCAAAAAAATTAAAATCAAATCTATCCCATAGAATGGATATTAGTTGTGGTTTATTGGCGCTACCTCCGGCTATTTCTATTCACAATGTTAGATTTTAAACTTATGTCAATCACCTTTGCCCGTCCCTAGGGACTATATAAATTAAAACCGTGTTTCGTGTTATATCCCAGCTGTTATTAGACTAAACCTATTTTTACGACACCTTAAATTCAACCAAATGTGATTATACAACACTTTGTATCACCTACCATAGGTGAACTGACACCCTTGTCACTTATTTACACAAAGAGCTAGAAACCAAAAAAAAAAAAACGTATCCAAAAACAAATAAAACCACAAAAAAACAAAACAAACACCCGTGATGCCTCAAACTATTTTGTAGTACTAAGGTCTCCCCATGAAATGGGAATAGTATCAAAAGTGCCTGCAATTTACATACACTCCTATAAATCTTTAAAACTTTTGAAACTGATAGGTTTAAAAATAAGTAAAAGAATTAAAACCAACAAAGAAATTATATAGATTAAAAGGCTCTGGGTGTACATAAACATCCATACACATTCCTGTTGATCGAGACCCATCCCATAAGCGCGGCTTTGTTTGCATAACTGTCCCAAATCTATCCCATAGTTTGCGGAAACCAATCAATATACGCTTATTATTTTTTTTTTACTCTATATATATCTATATTTGGTCAAAACTCATGAAGAAATTTGATTTTTAAAAACATTTTTTGGGGATATTACAGCAATAAATAAAAAAAATAAAATTTCAAAATTGTTCCTTTTTTTAGAGCTCAAAAATAAAAACCGCAGAGGTGATCAAATACCACCAAACAAAAGCTCTATTTGTGGGAGAAAAAAAAGGAAGTCAATTTTGTTTGGGTACAGCATCGCACGACCGCGCAATTGTCGGTTAAAGTGACAGTGCCGTATAGCAAAAAATGGCCTGGTCTTTAAAGGCGGCAAATATTTTGGGCTGCATGTGGTTAAAGTGGTTGTAAAAAAAAAAAAAAAAAACCTGCAAGACAAAAGGCATAATGAGCCAATATGCATGGCATACTAGCTCATTATTAAATACTTACCGTAGATTGAAGCCCCCGCAGCAGTTCCGGGCACAACGCTGTGACTGGTGACATGTCTCCCGGAGTAATTTCTGGGTTCGCGGGCTCTGGCGCTGTGATTGGCCAGAGCCACGATGTTGTCACCCCTATGCGGGAGCAGGCGGTAACAGCATAGCAGCTGAAGAAACGGTACAAGCAAGCCATTTCTTCACTGTGAATAGGCAAAATCATCACAACTTTCATAGTCATAGCTACGTTTGAGCCACATACAGACCAGACCAGACCATATTGTGCTTAGTGATTCTACAAAAGGAATTATCTCCTGTACAGCTTTAAACTGAAATAATCAGCTCTGTATAAAAAGGTGCGCAGCAAAGGTCAATACTTGCTCTTCACTGGTAACCAATGGCCAAGATTAGAACTGTAGAGCTGCCTGTATTGTGAACTACATAAAGTAAGGAGAGTTGTGCCTTTCCTATAAAAGTGGTGCCAGCTTTACTATGGTTGAAAGGTTGACTGGAGTTGGAAGGAAATAGGTTAGTTCTCATGAGAATGCTTACAACTGTCCACATTGGGTCTCATATCTGGAAATTATGTTCCGGCATTTGCCCAACTCTTTGCGTAGTTCAGCCACCTCTGTGCGAAGTGCAGTGTTTTCCTTTTCCAAGAATGCTGCCCGCACAGTAATCTGGTTCTCTTTGAGCCGCCGTGCATCTCGAGATCTCTTAGCTGCCACGTTGTTCTTCTTTCGTCTGTTCCAGTACTTATCATCCTACATCAAAACACATCATAACGGATTAAAAAAGAAAAGCTGAAAAAAAAAAAAAAATTCAATTTGCAAAGTAAAGGCATAATGCGCTAGTATGCATACATTATGTGACACTTGCCTGCAAACAAAACCCACGTCATCCTCGCTGCAGACTCTGGCTCTGCGATTGGCCAGAGCCACTGGACACGGCACACACTCATGAAGAAATGGCATGGGCAGCCATTCCTTCAGAGCGCATTCGCCGATGACATCATCAGCGCAGGATACAGTATATATCTCTTAAAACAGCGCACGTTTAGGGAGATATTTACAGTACCTATAGGTAAGCCTAGAATGATGCTAACCTATAGGTACAAACATTAGAGGGAGGTTTATAACTGCTTTAAGAAGGCTGCACTGAAATGCATGTTAAATGACACTGCAGAATAGACCATTTGTATATAAAAATAAAAAAATAGGACTCATGTTCTTGCCCATCCCCGAGACCCCACCCACCAAGTAAAACCTTGTGCCCTATATTACCCAAAATAACTACTTAATGTTTTATTAGAGAGGATTTCCCATATCCGTCTGTGGCTTAAAACTAGTTGCATGCAGACCAGCTGAAGGTCTGGAGACAGAAGCACCTGATGGTAGATTTAAGAATGGCAAATTACAGTAATAGGTGGCACCAACTGTAGTTAATTGAGTACTTTCCAGGGTGGATATAAATCAATGAGTTAAATAAATATATCTGTTTTATTAAAAAAAAAAAAAATAATCAAATTTAATTTTAATAAAATGCTTTTGGAGTAAAAATCTAATCCAAAAATAGTTTTCCATTTAAGGAGACATTAATAATTTAGTATATTCAGCATGAAATGCAGTTTGTGTAGCATTAGGCTATATATTCTGCAATATGTACATTGTTGGTAAACTCATACAATGAATCCAAACTGAGATGACATGCACTGCATTGATGCATTCACACAATTTTACAGTACCCATGAGATAAAACAAAGTTTAGGAATATTCCTTTATCCCTGCGTTTTGCAAATCTATGTACACTACAAACTGTATGATTGAATAGGTTCTGATATCACTGCTTTACTAAACTGACCACTTATTCTAAATAGGAAACCTTAATTTTGTTTGCAAATATTAAAGATTCCAACTACCAGCAAGAAGTCCTTACACTTAAAGAGCACCTGTCATTTCACATTCATCATGGTAGCGCCTGCTAGCAAGCATCCATTCAACCTGCTGCCGCCACGTCAACGGCGGGTCAGAGGAGGAGCCGCTGTGGAACAGAGTGGAGAGCTGCTCTTTAAAATTATGATTTAAATCTAATTTATTTAAACCAAGCCTTTTTACTAGCGATTTAAAATAGACTTGATTTAGATCAAATCCACCCTGGTGGTTTCTGAATCACAGAAAGAAAAAAATATATACAAGTTCATAAAATCAGAGCACTCTAGGGCTGCAACTAACGATTATTTTCATAATCGATTAGTTGGCCGATTATTGTTTTGATTAATCAGTTAATAACCTTTAAAAAAAAAAAAAAAAAAAAAAAAAAGAAGTGTGGGGTATAATTAAGTTACTATGTCACGTTTTTAAAAAAAGGCACTTTATTCTTAAATGACTCTATGCAAATATATGGTAAATATAAATAACCAACTATATGGTTAGGGATTGCAAATAATTTTGTGTTGCCTAATATCTGCAGCCCAAAGTGGTGTATCCTAGCGATCTTTGAGGATATAGATTTGGGCACGTATCAAAAGCAATTTCTCCGTCTTTTGTTGTATTATGCTAGGAAAATGGTGGTTATGCAATGGATATATTCCACAACGGTTCCTCTGGACCAGTGGAAAACCTTAATAAATCAGGTATTGCCGGTTTATAAACTTACATATGAGGCCAGGGGGTGTGCGGGTAAATTTATGAAGATTTGGGGGAAATGGACCGAACTAATGGATACATGTGAATACTCTGATAGGGTGCGGAGTTCTGGGGGGAAATGTAGGACAGTAGGATAACACACAAGAATGGGTTTCATGGTACTCCAGGGAGCAGATAACTAGATCGGCTTAGGCTTTATGACTATCTCTAAGGACTGTGCGAAAATTTAAGTTTTTTTTGTGTTTTGTTTTTTTCTGGGGGTTTCCTTTTTTGTTTTGTTTTGTTTTGAGTGTTACAGTTGGTACTGTTGGTTTAACTTCTGTTGTATAGAAGGTGACACATTTACAGAATCTGAGATAAGAAAACATTGTATATGTATAAGCAATGTATAAGCAATTGTACTTGTAATAAGTTTGGCAAGTGTATCTTGTATGTGATGAAGACTAATAAAAAAACAGTATAAAAAAAAAAAACCACAACACTATATGGTTAGGGAGCAAAATATCTAATCCCACTCTTAGAATAACAGACAGAAGAGGTATACTGTATATACTATTAGAGGAGAGATACTGTATATACTATTAGGAGATATACTGTATATAGTATATACAGTATATCTCCTAATAGTATATACAGTATATCTCCTAATAGTATATACAGTATTAACAACTGCACTGCCGATTGAAGCTTGTCCGAAGGGAGAAAAACCCTCACCTCTGAGGAGTCCAGAATCAACCCCAGGTACTCCAGGCGCCGAGTCAGCACCAACACCGACTTCTGGAGGTTCAACACCCAACCAAACTCCCGGAGAGTCTGTATGGTGATCTCCACATCCTCCCTTAATTCTGAGGCAGAAGCTGCTCTCAGGAGGAGATCGTCCAGGTAACCCACAAATTGCGATCCCTCATTGTCTTAACACCAGAATTGGGGCTAGCACCTTGGTGAAGACCCTTGGCGCTGTCGCTAGACCAAAGGTGACAAATTGGTAGTGCTCGTCCCCGACCACAAATCGTAGAAACCTCTGATGGCCGACGCATATGGGGACATGCAAGTATGCGTCCTTGATGTCCAAAGACACCAAGAAATCCCCCTAATGGAATGCAGCGACCACGGAAGGATCCAATTCTATCCTGAACCTTCACAAAGCAGTTGAGAGCCTTGAGATCCAGGACCGGAAGGACCCCTTCCTTCTTTGGGACTACAAACAGATTGGAGTAGAATCCATGAAACCTTTCCGGCATTACAGACATACTTAAGGCCGTGCACCAACTGGTCTGCCAGTTCCACACAGACTGGGGAAACCTGTTCCTTCCCCAACTCACAGTGCAACAACTTAGCCCATTCAGTAAGTGTTTGTGACACCAAGGCAGTGGGTGCTAACCCCACCAACGTAAACATGGAACAGGCCACCGCCCTGGTCCTTCTGTCAGCAGAGTCCTTGAAAGCAGGGCATCCTTCCACCGGGATAGTAGTTACCTTATTTAACCTGGATACCGGGAGGGTCAACAACCAGAGGAGATGTCCAGTCTGAATCAGAGCTCTCCCCAAAGGAGGGGGGGGAGCGGTTTTTACCCGTCTTGTGCCTGCACGCCGCTTCTACCCTGGCAACAAAAGATTCCAGGACCTCCGACAGAGCGTCCATAGACACGGCAGGTGCAGGGGAACTGGTTGCTATAACAAGGATTTCTGGGGAAGAAGCGCCAGCTTCTGACACCATACTGACCCAATCTCTCCTGTCACCCTTAGGGACTTAAGGCAAGCAACAAAATATGCCCACCCTCCTAGCTGCCACAGACTGAGGGGCCTCCCGCAGGACTGACCACCCTGACCCAGTTACTGCGCTGCCACTGTCCGCTCTCCCCGCCACGCAGTGTTCTGTGTCAGTTTCTCACTGTTCCAGGTTTAACCAGCGCTATAAACAGATCTGTGGCTACTAAAAAATGGCCGCCAGCCTCCTCAGCAAAAGCATCCAAAACCGCCGTGAAAATGGACGGACTCCAAGAAAATGCCCGCAGCTACGAGAAGGTGGCCCACGGTGGCCAGTCCCCACATGGCAGCACACAGACACCCCAAAAACAGCATTAAAAACATGGGGAAAAAAAATGGGCAGACCACTAACTGCTGAGCGCAGCCCCCATAGACCCCCTAGAGGAACCCTGGCCAGGTACGTGCTCCGCACCCCCTATGCCCAGTTACACAGCGGCCCCTTAGCATGGGGAGGAGGGAAATGGACAGGGAGAGAGACGAAAGGGAGAGGGAGAGACCCCCTAGTCGACCTGCTAGGGAATGCCCAGCTGCTCCATCCTGCCGAAGCAGGTAGAACCATACTTACCCCTTCTGCCAGGACTGCTGGATTCATTCCACAGACAGATCCATCACCCAAGCAGTACGGGGTGCCTGCCGGCCACTGGCACACTGTGACACGGACAGCAGTAGCCGGGTCATATGTGTGCCCCGGAGCATATAGCTCACCGGCCACCCTGGACCAGACAAGGCATGTCGTGGCCGACTCAGCTCGTAGCTATGGTCTGCTCATGCTCGATGGCCAGGCTAAGTGGACTACCACGAACTATATTATCCAGCCTGTCACCCAACCTGGCTGTTGACTGTAGATCACAGGAATCAAAAAACAGCAGAAAAATAAAAAATTCCAAGGACCATTGGTCCCCACATGGAGCCAGGTCCTTCTCCTAGACTAGGCAAAAAAATAAATAAATAAAAAATAAAAAAAAATGAACTGCTGGTAGCAGAGTGAGGGGTTATAAGCAATAGGACAGCCCCCTGGGCAGTACCGTTCAGCTTTGCGTTTTTTATGCGTTTTGCCTAGTCCTCTCCTAAAGGTGATGATATAACCTTAAGGTCAAGATTAAAGGTGCTGTGTCCTTCAATGAACGAAAGAAAGTCTGCTACTGGGCAGTTGCACTACACAGAATCACATATATATATATATATACACACACACACACACACACACACACACACACACACACACACACACACACGATCCTGCACTTTAGGGTATCAGGCACAGGTGTGCGCCACCACCGGCTTGCTCCCACTGTGATTCTACACAGTGGGTGCCATGGACCCAATGTGTGCTGGCACCTGCTGATCTTTCTGCACACAGGCAGAACAGCTGCCTGTGTAAACAAGGCAGACTGCCATGTCAGTACAGATTCATGGATCATGTGTTCCTGTAAAGCAAGAACACGGATTAATGCCTTCCACTAGAAAAAGAACCTTGCCCACAGTTAGAAAACACATTTTAGGCATTTTCGCTGTTAATCCCTTTCCAGGCAGTGTCATTAGTACAGTGACAGTGCATATTTTTAGCACTGATCAATGTATGCATTATGTAGTGTCACTGGTTCCCCAAAAAAGTGTCAAAAAAGGTCAGTTAGGTATCCGATTTGTCTGCTACAATATGGCAGTCCTGCTATAAGTCGCTGCTTATCGCCATTACTAGTAAAAAAATAAAATAAAAATTCCATTAAAAATATCCTATAGTTTGTAGATGTTATAAGTTTTTTTTCGCAAACTAAATACATTTTTATGAATGTGTTTAGAGCAGAAAGTAAAAAATACATATAATTTTTATTTTTTTTTTATTTTTTTTAATTGTTGGCAATTTTGTGTTTATAGTGCAAAAAAAAAAAAAAAGACATAAATTGTTTGGGTACAGCGAGGCATGACCGCGCAATTGACAGCCGTATCGCAAAAAATTGCCTGCTCAGGAATCTGGGTAAATCTTCTGGAGACAAAGTAGTTGAAAAACACCCCCCGATGGTAATTTATTGTCTGGTGTTTAACCACTTCCCCAACCAGGCTATAGCTGGTTGGCCAGTTCTAGAAGGGCGCCACGCTCTGTTCGATGTGTCCTTCGAACACAACTGATCACAGACCAGGTTAAAGGGCCAATCACAGCTTGATTTGCAGTGTCCTGATTATCAGTGAAGCCCATTGTTGCTGCCTCATCATTACACATTAGTGAAGGAGAAAATTGACTTGTTCGTAAAATATAACAAATATAAAAAACGTTTCCCCCCCCCCCAAAAAAAAAATTTCGGTCTTTTTTGGTAGATTTAGCAAAGAATAAAAAAAAAAAAAAAAAAAAAAACTAGTGGTGATTAACCACTTCAATACAGGGCACTTTCGCCCCCTTCCTTCCCAGCCCAATTTTCAGCTTTCAGCGCTCTAGCGCTTTCAGTGACAATTGCGCGGTCATGCTACACTGTACCCAAATGAAATTTTTATCATTTTGTTCGCACAAATAGAGCTTTATTTTGGTGGTATTTATTCACGACTCCGTTTTTTATTTTTTGCGATATAAGCGCAAAAAAGCGGAAATTTGGAAAAAAAAAACAATATTTTCTTTTTTCTACTTCAATAAAAATCCAATAAAATCTAATTTTGTCATAAATTTAAGCCAAAATGTATTCTGCTACATGTTTTTGGTAAAAAAAAATCCGTTAAGTGTATAATAATTGGTTTGTGTGATCACGGACATATGTACGCAAATGATCATGTACATATGTGTGCAGGTGATCACGTACATATGTGTGCAGATAATCATTGGGACATGTGATTTTAGTGGGACATATGTGGGGGACATGTTTTTATTATTAGGGACATGTGTTTTTATTATTTGGGGACATGTATGTTTTGGGGACATGTGTGGGGACATTGTGTTTATACTGTGTGATGTGTTTACTGTGTGGTGTGTTTACTGTGTACACTAGACTGGTGATCAGTGAGTAAAAAGCTGTAAAAAGCAGCTCATACTCACTGATCAGCAGCCGGCTGCAGCGATCTGCTCTCCTCTCCACAGCGATGACTTCTGTGTGAGGAGAGGAGGAGCCGATTGCCTAGCAACCGGCTGTTTGTTTACATCACATGACGGCCGTGATTGGACACGGCCGTCATGTGATCAGGAGGGCCAATCACAGAGCCCTCCTGCCGATCTGAGATGCGCCGTGTCCGGGTGACACGGGCGCATCGGGATCGCGCCGCTGCGCGGGCGCGCGCGATCCCGCTACTCCTGAATGACGTTCCTGAACGTCATATCAGGAGTAGGCGGCTCCCACCCGGCCGTATATGTGCATTGGCCGGGTGGGAAGTGGTTAAATAGCACCAAAAAATAAAGCTCCATTTGTGGAAAAAAAGTGTTAAAAAATGTCATATGGGTACAGTGTTGCATGACCACACAATTTTCAATTAACGTGGGATAGCGCTAAAAATTGGCCTGGGCAGGAAGAGGGGGAAAAAGTGCCCAGTAGGCAAGTGGCTAAATGACAAAACAATAGAGTGTCAAATTTACCTTCAGTTCTTCCGGAACATATATTTTCTTTGCTTTCTTTATCATGGGCTGTGGCTTCAATTCTTCTTCTGCAAATTTGTGTTTTCTAGGGTCAAATAGCTCTCCTCCTGGCACACTTGAAAGGACCAGGTCAGTAGGGTCTGGGTTGAAATTTACTTCAACCTCTATTTTATCTGGGTCAGCAGGGCTAGGAGGATCATTTTCTTCTTTCAGAGGAATGTCTGCATTGGAAGCATAATAAAAAAACAAAAAACACAAAAATAAAACAGCATATTCTCAAGCATAAACTTTTCCAAAACCATCAAATAACCTGCAAAAACATTTTTTTTTTTTTTGCAATAATAAAAAGGCACAGTTATAAGTGCCTCATCTCCCTATTGTCCCCATCCTGCCCACAAACATATTAACCACTCGCTGACTGCCTCCTGTAGCTTTACTGCTACAAGGCGGCTCGGCTGCGCCGGATCACTTAAATATGCGCAATTTGCATTTTCAGGTAGTGGGCGTGCACCCTGGCTATGCGGACATTCACTACAGCACAAGCTGATCAGCGGGTCCCGGACAATGAGTTATAGCCAAAACCTGATCAGCTGAGGGAATGACAGGTGGTAAACAACCTAAGGGCTCTTTACAGACAGCAGCAATATGCTGTTTTTTTTTCTCCCTGCAAAATAGGGAGTAAAGACTGGCACATTGCTTACTAAAACAGCACACAGTACACACACCAATATAAGGCACGGTCTTAACTGCTCGATTGTCCTTAAAACGTTAAGCCCTTCCCCTTATCACTGTATTAGTGTCACTGGTGATGTTGGGGTTTGTCAATTCCCACCCAGCGTTGGATTGCCCACCACACTATTGCAGGTTTATCAACCACTTGAAGACTGTCCACCGTACATTTGCTGCGGCAGGGCGGGCACTCTGTGCCAGATCACGTACCTAGTAGCTTGTGCAGAAATAGCACTTATGTAATCAGTCTAGTCCAAACACATCACAGGACAATGGCTCACAGAACCCACTCCTACAGGTTGCACAGCGTGATGTGATCAAGGTCAGGCTGTGTCCCTTTATGCATATCATCAAATATCAGAACTTCAAAAGGTGGAAGCCTGATGGTCTGCTGTTTTTGGTTATGCATTTGAAAGCATGAAGCGAGGATAAGGCAGTTTTTAGCCCTTTGGAAAGAACAATCTGGACCCAGGCGTCCAAGATTTTCTGGGATCAGAAGGCTGACAGACATCTCCCATTTGCAAGAGGCCTTGGAAACAGACTTGGTTGGTACAGAGTAACAGGTTCTTATGAAAAAATAAATAAAATGAAAACATTCCCATGAAAGAGCGTCTGTAACTTCTTGCCTATAAAGTCTTCATACAAAGGCTTATCTTCCATGAAGGCCACGAGGGAAGAACATCTAGCCTCATAGGAAGTGTTCCAACAGAAAAAAAAAACATGTTAAGCGTGTTGGAAGAGTATACATCTTATGGGTGAGGCCAGTCCCCATACAGGACCAGTTCCACCAGCAAGAGAACCAGAAAAAGCTTAGCTGGTTTAGGCAATTTAGCTTGGTGCTGAACCTGGACGCCAATAGATCTACATCTTGGGTACCCCAACATTGGCAGATCCGAAGAAATGCCTCGGGATGAAGGAACCACTCCCCCAGCAGCAACTGTTGGCGACTGGAGTCTGCCTGCCAATTGTCCACACTCGGTATAAACACTGCCAAAAGAAAGGAAGGGAACATGCTCCTCTGTCCAGGCTAGAATACGATTTACCGTACCTGCCTTTGGGCTGTCTGTCTCCTGGTCCCTCCTTGGTGGTTGATATATGCTACCACCGTGGAGTTGTCGAACTGGATCCGGACAGGAAATCCCTGTAACCTGGTTGTCCAGAAAAGTAGAGCTGACCGGCTGCCTAAATCTCCAAGAGATTGATAGGCAGGCTCTTTTCTGCTCTGGGCCATTTGCCCTGGACTGACGCTTCCTCCAGGACTGCTCCCCAGCCCAAAAGACTTGTGTCCACGGTCAACACCCTCCAAGTTATAGGCGGAAATACATTTTCCCTTTGTCAAGTTGCTAGTCCTTGACCACCATAAGAGATTCTGTTTTACCCCTGGGAAAAGGGACATAGGACAATCCAAGATCTGAGTGACCTTGTTCCAGGCTTTGTAGGTTTAGGAGATATGGACCTACAGGTAAGCCTTAATCTAGGCTTACCTGTAGGTCAAAGTAGTCTGTAAGGGTTTACAACCACTTTAAGAGATTAACCGTCAGGACAGTCCCAGTGGCTGAAGGCTTAGAGGCAGCCAACGGCACAGGCTGTGGAAGTACCCTATTTACATATACTGTCAGCCTCAGCAATCCAATCTACTATTTGGTTTATAAGATCTTGCATTACTGCAGTAAAATCCTCTGGACAGAGCCATGGAAGGTCCAATGCCCAACTGAATTCGTAAAGACTTTAAAGACTACAAACCCCCCCCCCCCTCCAAAAAAAAAAAGAAGGTTAAAATTCCAGGCTACCAGCATCTGGTACCTCAGAGTGCACTGCAGGCAGCTATGGAGCCATTAGTGAACTGTAAGCTGGGTAAACAGTGATGCTGATCGCCACGTTTCTATGATCCACCACCACAATGTGGAGACAACATAGCTCAGCGTGCTAGGCTAGACCTCAAATACTCTCAAATCAGCCTTGGGAAAAGCAAATTCATGGTTGTGTAGAAAGACCAGCTCAGCAGTGATACAGCAACAGGAATACAGTGGTGTGAAAAAGTGTTTGCCCCCTTCCTCATTTCCTGTTCCTTTGCATGTTTGTCACACTTAAGTGTTTCGGAACATCAAACCAATTTAAACAATAGTCAAGGACAACACAAGTAAACACAAAATACAATCTGTAAAATGAAGGTGTTTATTATTAAAAGGTGAAAAAAAATCCAAACCATCATGGCCCTGTGTGAAAAAGTGATTGCCCCCTAAACCTAATAACTGGTTGGGCCACCCTTAGCAGCAACAACTGCAACCAAGCGTTTGCGATAACGTGAAATGAGGCTTTTACAGCGTCCTGGAGGAATTTTGGCCCACTCATCTTTGCAGAATTGTCCTAATTCAGTTACATTAGAGGGTTTTCGAGCATGAACAGCCTTTTTAAGGTCATACCACAACATCTCAATAGGATTCAGGTCAGGACTTTGGCTAGGCCACTCCAAAGTCTTCATTTTGTTTTTCTTCAGCCATTCGGTGGTGGACTTGCTGGTGTGTTTAGGATCATTGTCCTGCTGCAGAACCCAAGTTCGTTTCAGCTTGAGTACACGAACAGATGGTCGGACATTCTCCTTCAGGATCTCTTGGTAGACAGCAGAATTCATAGTTCCTTTTATCACGGCAAGACTTCCAGGTCCTGAAGCAGCAAAACAGCCCCAGACCATCACAGTACCACCACCATATTTTACTGTTGGTATAATGTTCTTTTTATGAAATGCAGTGTTCCTTCTACGCCAGATATACTTGGACACACACCTTCCAAAGAGTTCCACTTTTGTCTCATCAGTCCACAGAATGTTGTCCCAAAAGTCTTGGGGATCATCAAGATGTGTTGTGGAGAAATTGAGACGAGCTTTAATGTTCTTTTTGCTCAGCAGTGGTTTTCTCCTTGGAACTCTGCCATGCAGGCCATTTTTGCCCAGTCTTTTCCTGATGGTGGAGGCATGAACGCTGACCTTAACTGAGGCAAGTGAGGCCTGCAGTTCCTTGGACGTTGTTGTGGGGTCTTTTGTGACCTCTTGGATGAGTCATCGCTGCACTCTTGGGGTAATTTTGGGCGGCCGGCCACTCCTGGGAAGGTTCACCACTGTTCCATGTCTTCGCCATTTGTGGATAATGGCTCTCACTGTGGTTCGCTGGATTCCCAAAGCTTTGGAAATGGCTTTATAACCCTTTCCAGACTGATAGATCTCAATTACTTTCTTTCTCAATTGTTCCTGAATTTCTTTGGGTCTCGGCATGATGTGTAGCTTTTAACCACTTCAATACAGGGCACTTTCACCCCCTTCCTTCCCAGCCCAATTTTCAGCTTTCAGCGCTCTAGCGCTTTCAGTGACAATTGCGCAGTCATGCTACACTGTACCCAAATGACATTTTTATCATTTTGTTTGCACAAATACAGCTTTATTTTGGTGGTATTTCTTCACGACTCCGTTTTTTTATTTTTTGCGATATAAGCGCAAAAAAGCGGAAATTTGGAAAAAAAAAAAACAATATTTTCTTTTTTCTATTTTAAAAGAAATCCAATAAAATCTAATTTTGTCATAAATTTAAGCCAAAATGTATTCTGCTACATGTTTTTGGTAAAAAAAATTCCGTTAAGTGTATAATAATTGGTTTGTGTGATCACGGACATATGTACGCAAATGATCACGTACATATGTGTGCAAGTGATCACGTACATATGTGTGCAGATAATCATTGGGACATGTGATTTTAGTGGGACATATGTGGGGGACATGTGTTTTTATTATTTGGGGACATGTATGTTTTGGGGACATGTGTGGGGACATTGTGTTTATACTGTGTGGTGTGTTTACTGTGTGGTGATTTGTGTGTAGACTAGACTGATGATCAGTGAGTAAAAAGCTGTAAAAAACAGCTCATACTCACTGATCATCAGCCGGCTGCAGCGATCCGCTCTCCTCTCCTCAGCGATGACTTCTGTGTGAGGAGAGGAGGAGCCGATTGCCTAGCAACCGGCTGTTTGTTTACATCACATGACGGCCGTGATTGGACACGGCCGTCATGTGATCAGGAGGGCCAATCACAGAGCCCTCCTGCTGATCTATGATGTGCCGTGTCCAGGTGACACGGGCGCATCGGGATCGCGCCGCTGCGCGGGCACGCGCGATCCCGCTACTTCTGATGGACGTTCCTGAACGTCCTATCAGGAGTAGACGGCTCCCACCCGGCCGTATATGTGCATTGGCCGGGTGGGAAGTGGTTAAGGATCTTCTGGTGGACCTTACTGTGTCAAGCAGCTCCTATTTAAGTGATGCCTTGATTGTGAACAGGTGTGGCAATAATCAGGCCTGGGTGTGGCTAGAGAAATTGAACTCAGGTGTGGACAACCACAGTTATAGTATGTTTTAACAAGGGGGGCAATCACTTTTTTTTTTACACAGGGCCATGATGGTTTGGATTTTTTTTCACCTTTAATAATAAACACCTTCATTTACAAATTGCATTTTGTGTTTACTTGTGTTGTCCTTGACTATTGTTTAAATTGGTTTGATGTTCCGAAACACTTAAGTGTGACAAACATGCAAAGGAACAGGAAATGAGGAAGGGGGCAAACACTTTTTCACACCACTGTATGCTGGGAGTAGGAGGGGTTATACTGGGCTGCTCCACAATTTTTTTGTTTTGCAAATGTCTAATACTTCTGTAGGCAACAGAAAAGCCCACCTCTCACAAAATTATTTAATGGACAAGAAATAGATTGCTGCTGACTGGAGTTTAATTTTAGTGTTCTACTGCTTGTGAAAAGTGTATGTAGACCCCAAACGAACATCTCTCATTTGCTCCCTTTTGGTCTGCTTAACCACTTAAGCCCCGGACCATTTGGCTAGCCAAAGACCAGAGGGTTTTTTCCGATTTGGCACCGCATCACTTTAACTGACAATTGCACGGCCGTGCGGCGTAGCTGCCAAACAAAATTTACGTCCTTTTTTCCCCACAAATAGAGATTTTTTTTGTGGTATTTGATCACCTTTGCGGTTTTTATATTTTGCGCTATACGCAAAAAAAATAGCAAGAATTTAAAAAAAAGAAGAATTTTACTATAATAACTATGCCCAAAAAAAACATTTTTTTTTCCCTCAGTTTAGGCCGATATGTATTCTTCTACATATTTTCGGGAGGTAAAAAAAAAACAAACACAATAAGCGATTGGTTTGCCCAAAAGTTATGTCGTTTACAAAATAGGGGATAGTTTTATGGCATTTTTATTAAAAAATGTATTAGTAATGGTGGTGATCAGCGATTTTTATCATGACTGCGACATTATGGCAGACAGATCGGACACTTTTGGCGTGATTTTGGGACCATTCACATTTATGCAGCGATCAGTGCAATTAAAAATGCATTGATTACTGTGTAAATGTGCCTGGCAGTGAAGGGGTTAACCAATAGGTGGCACTGTAGGGATTAACTGTGTCCTAGGAGAGTGATTCTAACTGTGGGGGAGGGGGCTGTGTGAGACACAACACTGATCACTGCTCCCGATTACAGGGAGTGGCGATCAGTGACAGTGTCACTAGGCAGAACGGGGAAATGCTTGTTTACATTACCATTTCCCCATTCTTCCTCGAGTTTGCGGGACCCGTGATCGCACACCGCAACCCGCCTCTGAAAGGGCAACGTACAGGTACATGATTCTGCCCTTTTGAAGCAGTATATCTGCATGGGGTAGTTAGGAAGTGGTTAATGCAGAGCACCAGCTATGCTTGTTCACACTCTTCCCCCCTCCTCCAATGCCACATTTGGTACTTTTTGACAGGTACCAGCTCCTACTTCTGGGTAAGATCGCCACACGGAGACTCGCTTTACTAAAAATCTTGGAAGCTTATAACTTTATTTGCTCTCTGAAGAAGCGGTCATGGAGAGATCTGTGTTCTTTGCAATCCATCAGAAATTACGCAAGCTTAGGCCCTTTTCACACTGAGGTGGTGGGTGCATCGGCGGTAAAGCGACGCTATTTTTAGAGGGGCGTTACCGTCAATTTCGTGGCGCTATACAGCCGCTAGCGGTGTGCTTTTACTTCGAAAGGGTAAAAAAAGTAAAAGGTTAAAAGCAGCACTGTGCCGGCGGTATAGCTGTGCTGCCCATTCATTTCAATGGGCAGGAGCAGTTTATGAGCGGTGTATACACCATTTCTTCACCCTTTCAAAGATGCCGCTTGCAGGAGTTTTTTGTAATGACCTTGGGCACTCGGGCTTTCACACTGGACACAGAGGAGCGGCGCTTTACAGGGGCTATTTTTAGCGCTGTAGCGCCTGTAAAGCACATCAGTGTGAAAGGGGTCTAAGGGATTAGCTAAGGGAGAGGCCCACAAAATGTGAAAGACAACAGTTTTGGGACCCCACAGGACAGAGAAAATTGATGTTTTAGAGGACAAGGGCTAAACATAGTAGGAGGAGTCACTTCAAGGACCTTATTACAACCTTAACCACTTGCTGCCCGCCCTATAGGCAATTGCGGCTGCAAAGTGGTTGCATAATCCTGACCGGACGTCATATGACATGATCAGGATTATGAGCCTGATTGGCATCCATTACTACAGTATAACACCAATGCCGCCTATCAGTGCCCACCTGTGCCCATCTGTGCCGCCCATCCGTGCCCATCTGTGCCGCCCATCCATGCCCATCTGTGCCGCCCATCCATGCCCATCTGTGCCGCCCATCCATGCCCATCCGTGCCAGCTATCAGTGCCAATTTGTGCCACCTATCAGTGTCCATCCGTGTCGCCCATCCGTGCCGCCCATCCGTGCGGCCCATCAGTATCCATCAATGCCACCTCATCAGTGCCACTTCATTTGTGCCACATTGGTGCCCATCAGTGCCGCCTTATCAGTGCCCATCAGTGTAGCCCCATCAGTGCCCATCAGTGAAGGAGAAAACGTACTTATTTACAAAGTTTTGAAACTGAAACAAAAAAAAAAAACTTTTTTTTTCAAAATTTTCGGTATTTTTTTATTTGTAGCGCAAAAAATAAAAACCGTAGCAATTGTCATTCAAAGTGCGACAGCGCTGAATGCTCAAAATTGGTCTGGGCAGGAAGGTGTTTAAGTGCCCTGTATTGAAGTGGTTAATAGAGAAAGGGGACCATAAACGGTTTTGCTCACATGCTGGTCAGAGGTCATTTTTAAAAGTTTTTATGGGTGAAATTCAAATGTACTACACAGATTTCCAATAGCTTCACCTACAAGCTAGATACAAGCGCTTCTGATCTTGGGGACTAGATTGTTTAGTTACTACATGGAGGCGTCTGAATTAGATTAAAAAAGATAAAAAAGTTTCCTGTAAAAATGTAACCTAAACAATAAGGCCCCCTTCCCACTGCAGCGCCTCTAGAACAGCGCTAAAGCGCTGGCTGTTTTTGTGGTGCTTTTTGAGCGACAGCGGGGCAGATTTCCTTTTTGTCAAAAAAAAAAAAAAAAAAAAACCCGGGGGAAAAAAAAAAGTCCAGTTTTGCAGCGCTATCAAGGCGCTTTGGAAGCACTGCCCATTCATTTCAATGGGCAGGAGCATTTTGGGATTGCTAGTTATAGCACTCCCAAGATGCCCCAAAAATGCTGTTTGCAAGACTTTTCCTAAAATGGGAGGCAGTTTTCAGGTGCTTTTTAATAATAAATATTATGGGAGCGAGGTACAAGATAAAATGTAACTACTTCAGCCCCGGAAGATTTGGCTGCTGAATGACCGGGCCATTTTTTTGTGATTCAGCACTGAGTCACTTTAACTGACAATTGCGTGGTCATGCGATGCTGCACCCACACAAAATTGACGTCCTTTTTTTTGCCACAGATAGAGCTTTCTTTTGGTGGTATTTGATCGCCACTTCGGTTTTTAATTTTTTGCGCTATAAAAAAAAAAAAAAAAACACAATATTTTGTACTTTTTGCTATAATATCCATTCCAATTCTTACCGGGACTACAACATTATGGCGGACACTTGACACATTTTTGGAACCATTGGCATGTATATAGTGATCAGTGCTATAAAAATGCACCGATTACTGTAAAAATTTCACTGACAGGTTAGGGGTTAACACTAGGGGCGATCAAGGGCTTAACTGTGTTCCCTGTGTTTCTAACTGTAGGGGGAGGGAACTGACCTAGAGGAAATGACAGATCATGGTTCCTAGCCATTAGTAACTCACGATTTGTCACTACTCACAGAACAGAACGTCCCTGTTCTGCCTCTCGTGCCCACGATCGCTTGTGGTCATTGTGACTGGCTACGAGCATCTGCAATGAAGCGGGCGGGAGCGCGTCTGCTATTCCGATCCTACGAGCTGACTTAGACCCCTTTCACACTGGGGTGTTTTTCAGGTGTTTTTTAAGTGCTTTAGCGTTAAAAAAAGCACCTGTAAAGCGCTTGAAAGAAGCCTCATCTGCAGTCCCAATGTGAAAGCCCAAGTGCTTCAAGAGCCCTTTCACAATGTCAGCGCCCAAAAAACACTCGTAAAGCGCAGCTTAAACTAGCAGCGCTTTACCAGCGTTTTTTGAGCGTTATTGGGGCGCTTTTAACCCCTGCTAGTGGCCAAATAAAGGGTTAAAAGTGCCCACAAAACGCTGCTGCCAATAGCATTTTTCAGGCGCTTCCCATTGATTTCAATGGGAAGGGGCGCTTTAGGAGCGTTGTATTCACCGCTCCAAAAGCGCTGCAAAGAAGCTGCTTGCAGGACTTTTTTTGACACCCTGCCAGCGCAGCGCCTCAGTGTGAAAGCACTCAGGGCTTTTACATTGGGATTGCAGTTGCAGCTTCTTTCAGGTGCTTTTTTTAACGCTAAAGCGCCTGAAAAACGCCCCAGTGTGAAAGGGATCTCGGTGTGAAAGCATTCGGGCTTTTACATTGGGATTGCAGTTGCGGCTTCTTTCAGGCGCTTTTTTTAACGCTAAAGCGCATGAAAAACGCCTGAAAAACGCCCCAGTGTGAAAGGGGTCTTATAGCTACAACGGCTCGCGGGATCGTGTTGACCTGTCACAGTAGAACGACGGCAGCTGGTCGGCAATCGGTTAGGCTATGAAGATTTATTTTTAAAAGAAAACCCTTGAACAAAATCACCTTTGCTTTCAGATGTTTGCAGTAAACCTGATGGTGACACAGGGGATGAAGAAGTGGAAGCAGTCTCCTCTTCATCTTCCAGCTCAGCAACTGGCATAAGTGGGTTTTGAATTGCCCGCGCAAGCTGTGTTGGGCTGGATGGGATGCCATTCTCCAACAAGAATTCATCAAGGTCCATGTACTCCAGGTGGAAAGATTCGCCATCATACGGAATGGTCTTATCCCAGATAGGTGGCATGAGTGCCGCAGAAACGGAGAATGAATTTCCATCAAAGCTGTCATCTTTGTCCAAATTGGTCTTATCTTTTTCTAGGGGAAAAAACAAACACACACATAAGAACACTAGAATGTATATTTAGAATCTGCATTAACTGCAAACAAAATAGAAAAATCAGTCTGTAAAAAATTATGAATCTACATTACTAATTTTCTATGAAAACTCTAAAATAATCTAGGATATCATATGCGCTTTCCACAGTCCTACCCTCTAAAGCAGTGGTCTCCATGGGCTGAATGTGGCCCTTTGCTTGCCTTTAACCCTCGTAGCACTTTCCCTCCCCACTGACACCAGCGACGACATGGCACTTTCCTTCCCCACTGACACCAGCCACAGGGCACTTTCCTTCCCCACCCACAGGGCACTTTCCTTCCCACCGACACCAGCCACAGGGCACTTTCCTTCCCCACCCACAGGGCACTTTCCTTCCCACCGACACCAGCGACAGGGAACCAAGCCTCCCCACCGACGCGGAACCAAGCCTCCCCACCGACGCGGAACCAAGCCTCCCCACCGACGCGGAACCAAGCCTCCCCACCGACGCGGAACCAAGCCTCCCCACCGACGCGGAACCAAGCCTCCCCACCGACGCGGAACCAAGCCTCCCCACCGACGCGGAACCAAGCCTCCCCACCGACGCGGAACCAAGCCTCCCCACCGACGCGGAACCAAGCCTCCCCACCGACACCAGCGACAGGGAACCAAGCCTCCCCACCGACACCAGCGACAGGGAACCAAGCCTCCCCACCGACAGGGAACCAAGCCTCCCCACCGACAGGGAACCAAGCCTCCCCACCGACAGGGAACCAAGCCTCCCCACCGACAGGGAACCAAGCCTCCCCACCGACAGGGAACCAAGCCTCCCCACCGACACGGAACCAAGCCTCCCCACCGACACGGAACCAAGCCTCCCCACCGACACGGAACCAAGCCTCCCCACCGACACGGAACCAAGCCTCCCCACCGACACGGAACCAAGCCTCCCCACCGACACGGAACCAAGCCTCCACCGACACGGAACCAAGCCTCCCCACCGACACGGAACCAAGCCTCCCCACCGACACGGAACCAAGCCTCCCCACCGACACGGAACCAAGCCTCCCCACCGACACGGAACCAAGCCTCCCCACCGACACGGAACCAAGCCTCCCCACCGACACGGAACCAAGCCTCCCCACCGACACGGAACCAAGCCTCCCCACCGACACGGAACCAAGCCTCCCCACCGACACGGAACCAAGCCTCCCCACCGACACGGAACCAAGCCTCCCCACCGACACGGAACCAAGCCTCCCCACCGACACAAGCGACAGGGAACCAAGCCTCCCCACCGACACAAGCGACAGGGAACCAAGCCTCCCCACCGACAGGGAACCAAGCCTCCCCACCGACAGGGAACCAAGCCTCCCCAACGACACAAGCGACAGGGAACCAAGCCTCCCCACCGACAGGGAACCAAGCCTCCCCACCGACAGGCCACTCCGACCCCCCTATAATCTGGGACAGATTATAAGGACAGAGAAAAGGCCCTTTGTTTAGAAAGTTTGGAGACCCCTGCTCTAAAGTACAATAAAACAAAATTCTAAGCCATGAAACATTACAAAAATTAAAGGAATCTAAAAATGCATTGAACATGGCATCTCCGTTTTAAGGTTAAACACACTTTAAAAAGAAATTAAAACCCCCTCTACCCCAACTTTACAGTCACCAATAGAAGCCGATATCTCAGGTACATGCTTCACACTGCCCAGTCTGCCCAAGGCCACCACATCGCTGACATGCTCTAATATTCCAGCTTGCCCTGAAACTCACCAATTCACTGTGCCCATTCAAAGAAACAGTCATCCCAGGCACAAAGGCAATTGATCTCAAAAGACAAGCCTGACAAATGTGTGTTTATTCCAGAGAACAGAGCAGCAAGAGACAAAAGTTAGCAACAGACTTTGAGGTCTGTACCACTGCTGTTGAATTCTTTGAGTTCACTGAAGGACAGAGATAGTCATTTTCTGGATTATACTGCCACCTATAGGAGGAATGGACACTGGCAAACAAAAACAAAAAAATTCTGTAGGCCACCCTACAATAAACCCTCTTCCTTCCAGCATTCCACAACTGGAGCAAGCAGTTATCCAGAGCATGATCACAACTAGGGCTGCAACGAACGATTATTTTCATAATCAATTAATGGGCCGATAATTTTTTCGATTAATCGGATAAAAATCACAAAAAAAACCCAAAAACGTAATGTTACATTTTTTCGTTTATTTAAAAGTAATAATGAAAAAACTGGGACACCAATGACGGGGCGCTATTCCTCCCACTGACACCAATGACGGGGCGCTATTCCTCCCACTGACACCAATGACTGGGCGCTATTCCTCCCACTGACACCAATGACTGGGCGCTATTCCTCCCACTGACACCAATGACTGGGCGCTATTCCTCCCACTGACACCAATGACGGGGCGCTATTCCTCCCACTGACACCAATGACTGGGCGCTATTCCTCCCACTGACACCAATGACGGGGCGCTATTCCTCCCACTGACACCAATGACGGGGCGCTATTCCTCCCACTGACACCAATGACGGGGCGCTATTCCTCCCACTGACACCATGGATCGGGCGCTATTCCTCCCATGGACACCATGGATCGGGCGCTATTCCTCCCATGGACACCATGGATCGGGCGCTATTCCTCCCATGGACACCATGGATCGGGCGCTATTCCTACCATGGACACCAATAACAGGGCGCTATTCCTACCATGGACACCATTGACGGGGCACTATTCCTCCCACTGACACCATTGACGGGGCACTATTCCTCCCACTGACACCAATGACGGGGCACTATTCCTCCCACTGACACCAATGACGGGGCACTATTCCTCCCACTGACACCAAAGACGGGGCACTATTCCTCCCACTGACACCAATGACGGGGCACTATTCCTCCCACTGACACCAATGACGGGCACTATTCCTCCCACTGACACAAATGATGGGGCGCTATTCCACCCACTGACACAAATGATAGGGCGCTATTCCACCCACTGACACCAATGATGCGGCGCTATTCCACCCACTGACACCAATGATGGGGCGCTATCCCCCCCCCCCAGAAACACCAATGTGGCTCTATTTCCCCCCCCCTCCCTCCCAGGAAAGCAAATGATGATGGGGCACTGAATGTTGTGTGTGCTTTTACTGGGTACAACTTGCCGATAGCTGCTACCTTTTTTTCACACTCTGTGTGTAGCTCGGCTCAGTGTCCTCACAGATTCTCGCCCTCGCCTCTCTGTTCCCTCGAGGCAGCAGCGGGCGGGCTGAGATCTGTGTGAATGATCATCATGCGACATCAGCGAGGAGGAGAGGCACGCCACGGACGTGCAGCGGCGAGTGCGTGCCTGGTCACAGAGAGCGCCGCCGAGGACACAGGACAGATGACATAGGAGGAGAGGATTTATTTCGGTTTTTTTCAACGAACAGACAGGCGGAAGGTGCGGACCAACTAATCTATAATGAAAATCGTTGACAACGATTTTCATTATCAATTAATCATTGCAGCCCTAATCACAACACAGAAAGGTAAAACTTGTGCCCCTCAATGGACCAAAATAAAAATTATTTTATCTCCCGCTGTCAAATTTTAAAATCAGTATGGCTATGCATGGCTCCACCCACACAGCTGCGTTATTCACAGGATTTATGTGAATGTACCACAAGTCCCATGGCAGACAGCTTGTAGTTCTCAGTAAACTGCAAGTATTAATAGTTCATCGATTCTTCCTGCACTTCAGTAATGCCTTACGGGAAGTACAGGCAGACAGCTGTACTGAGTGTCTGCAGGAGCCTGGCACTGCACCTGCGATCCAATGATCAAGTCCGTAAATTATTGTTCATATTATTTTTTATTACAAGAGGTGAACCTAACCTTTAAAAAGGTATTCTGTGTTCTCATCAAAGTTCTACCTGCACACAGCCCAGGGTTGCATAAGCCATCCTCTGACCACCTTTACTAGCAATGGAGAGTTGTCCTAGTCCTTGGTAAACCTCTCCTCTATGTCCACAAGCTACCAGTTGAGAAGAACAGGCCTCCAGAGAATTGCTCTCTGTACTATCCGCAAAAGGGACCAAAAGACTTTTGTTTTGTTTTTATTTTTACAAAAAGGTGCTTTGTTGTCATGGAGGTGAAACACACAGCATATCCATTGGTACAGTACAGAGAATTGCATGAAAGAAATATTTGTGCACAAACAGTTTTACACAAAACATGCAGCAAAAGTTCACAGTCATAGGGACAGAAATACTCAGTAATTACAGTCCAAACAGTTATCTAGCAGCATATATATTGACTAGTATTTATGCTAAAATGTGTAGTCCACCTTAGTATACTAATCAGAAGTCCAGGGGGTCCAAACTTTTTCGTATTTCCATTGACAACACCTATTTATATATGTAATCCATCATACATAGGTAGGGCAGCTCCAAATCAGTGCTTTCCAGAAGGGGGGGGGTTGACAATCTATTTAAGGAGTATTTTTTTTAGCGTAAATGAGAAGGTACAAAATCAGTAATTTGGAGTGATGAGAGCGTTGTTAGTCATCAAGAACCCCCAATAAGGCCAACTCAGGTAGCATTGGAAGGGACAGTTGCAGTCTAGAGTTTATTTCCCCAAATACCTTCGTCCAGTAGGCAGAGATAATAGGACAGTCCCAGAACATATGAAAAAAACTTTCCTATGTGTGCTTTGCATCTAGGGCACTCAGGGTCTCTATCCGGAAACATTCTGTGAAGTCTTTGGGGCGTGTAGTACATTCTTTGCAAAAATTTTACCTGAATGAGTTTGTCGCTAGAGGCGAGAACTAATTTGGGGCCATACGCCAAACAGTCCTCCCATCCTTCCCTGTCTAGTGAGGGTATGTCTCTGTGCCATGTTTCCCATAATTTCTCTAGCTTGGGGGAGTCAGTGACCAGGAGTGCACCATACAGAGTGGATAAGGGTTTAGTTAGATTGCCTGGGACCAGAAGTTCCTCTATAGGGTCAGCCTGGAGGATGTGCAGGGGAGGGAATTGAGCCCTGGTAGCATGTTTAAGTCGTAGAATTCCATCCAGCTAGGCAAATTATATTTTGCCCTCAGGTCTGTAAATTGTAGTAGGGTACCCTGAGGCATAATATGGTCCAGTGTTGTGGTACCATGTCTGGCCCATAGCTGGGGATCTGGGATGGAACGGATGTGTGGTAGGGTGGGGGGGGGGATGTGCCGCAGACCACCGATCTAGCCGCTTAAAGTGCCGCCGGGCAGCAGTCCACACTTGCCATGTCGCTCTAGTTGGTCCCAGTGTCGTCTTGTATGCCCCAGGTCCCCTGGAGAAAAAGCTGTGGAGTCCAGCCAGTGAGCCCAACAGCTTGCCTCCAGACAGACAGCCAGAGCTCCACTCCAAATAACAGGATCCTATACATTGTCTATTTCTTTAAAGAAGGCAACAGGGATCCACACTCATTTTGAGTAAATTAATGCGACCCAGTAAAGAGGCAAAGTCGCCAAATGCCAAGCATTTGGATCTTTGAGTCAACAGGACAGGCATCAGATTATTCCCAATGAAGTCAGAGTGGCTTTTAGTTACCAGGAGCCCCCAGGTAGCAGAACTTCTCAACCCAACGTGGGGGGGGGGGGGGGGGTGTAGGCCACTCCAAGGATAGCGGGGGAAAAGTATCAATTTGGCCCAGTTGATCCTAATACCCGAGTATCCTCCAAAAGTATCAAAACTACGTAAAGTGGCAAGGAGCGAGGGGGCCCGCGTCATTAAGGTACAGTAACACATCGACCGCATACAGGGAGAACCGCTCTTGCAGCTTACCTAGTCGCAGGCCCAGCACATCTGGAGCACACATGATCAGAATTGCCAGGGGCTCCAGGGCGAATAGGCTGGGGGTGACCGAGCATCCCTGCCTCGTACTACCCAATCCTAGGGGGCATGTACCAGTATTCACTCACTGAGGAGGGAGCATCCCTACATAACGGGAAAGGCTCCCCCGCATATGCATAAAAACAGCAATATCTGTGTTAAACTTCATCAACTCCTAGAAAAAGCAAAAATGAAAAAAATAGTTTGGCTGAAGTGCAATATAAGGATGAACTGGGCACCTTCCATGTAGGGGAAAAGTAGATATTAGAAGTACAGCGACAATTTAAAGCATATTCCCTGAGCGTATCCAATCCGGAAGTATTGCAAGAGACAGACAGAGACAGACAGACAGAGACAGACAGACAGAGACAGACAGACAGAGACAGACAGAGACAGACAGACAGAGACAGACAGAGACAGACAGAGACAGACAGACAGACAGACAGACAGACAGAGACAGACAGACAGACAGAGACAGACAGAGACAGACAGAGACAGACAGAGACAGACAGACAGAGACAGACAGAGACAGACAGACAGAGACAGACAGACAGACACAGACAGAGACAGACAGAGAATCTCTGCATCTTAAAGCGGAGGTTCACACAAAAATTGAACCTCTGCTTTTCGGAACCCCCCCCCCCCTCTGGTGTCACATTTTGGGGGGGGGGGTGCAGATAGCAGTCTAAGATAGGTATTTGCACCCACTTCTGGGCACAGACTACCACAGGAGTCTATTCCTCTTCCTGTCCCACCGCGCTGTCTGCTGGGACACACACGGGTCACATCTTACAACATTGCAAACAGGGATATTAAAGAGGAAGTAAACCCTGATGAGTTTACTTCCTCTTTCATTCCCTGCAAAGGTAAAGCATAATGGACTACTATGCATCGCATAGTAGTCCATTATGTGTCACTTACCTGACACAGGAGCCAGCGAAGTCACCGCTGTCCCCTGTAGTCCGGCGCATCCATCTTCTCGGTGGGTCTCGCTGCTCCGACGCTGTCATTCGGCGAAGCCACGATGATGTCACTCCCGCGCATGCGTGCGGCATATTCGCCGTTGACGGTGCCGTGCTCAGTGCGCCGCTGTCTACGGCGCATGCCCTGTAGACAGCGGTGCCTGTCTTTTCGGCAAATATCTCCTAAACCGTGTAGGTTTTAGGAGATATTTCTTGGACCTACAGGTAAGCCTTAATCTAGGCTTACATGTAGGTCAAAGTGTGTTGTAAGGGTTTACAACCACTTTAAGTCAGGCACAAGTGCAACAAAGGGGGAAACAGTATACGGGGCCCAGCCTCAGCCATGGAGGATGTTCGCCCCTCATTAACCTCCACATGTCAGGCAGTCATTAAAACGGAGGGGGGTATCGCAAATCACAGCCATGATATTTTGAAGGGCAGAGGGGTCACCAGCCCTCAGCGGTGCAGCCATCTTGGACACACCCCCAGGAAGGTGGTGAAGAAGCACCAGTACCAAGATGGTGTCCAAAGCAGGAGACTTGAGCAAGGAGGGAGGAAGAAACCAACTGTTCTAGAAATCCAAAATGTAGTCCCAAAATATTGCTCCAATGAGGACTTTCATGGATGGGGAGAGAAGCCCTCATATGCTGTTTGATTGGGAACTGTTGAGTGATCAGGTCAAGATCTAATCTTTGGCGGTGGACACACAAGTCTGTTGAGGAAACAAACTCACAAGAGAAAGATTCTGTGGTAGATCGCTATGATTGGAAGAAAGGGAAGTGCCTTGGAATGGATTTTCTATCAACACCCAACAACACTCCTCCAAAGGTTCAGAGATATTAAACCCTGTATAATGGGAAGGGGCATAAAAGGGGAAAATGCTGTGAACTCCTTCACCAAAGAATCATGCTGATTAACATTGCCTACAGGTGACAGAAAGTTTCTACTGCCAATACCTAACAGAGCCACTCTGCTGGACCTTGCAAGTAATTGGCCCCATCAAAGGAATGCCACCTGCTAGAGCTAACGCAAACTGCGTATACTAGGTCATTTGCTCTGAGGGAGAAGTTCTGTAGTCCACACTGACAAGCAAGTTAAAGCCAAAATATCCTGACTGGGGGTCCCCCCATGGGCAAGGGAAGGTCTATTAACCTGTATGGTGGTGGCACAAGGGTTAGAGGGCAAACAACTAAAAAGACTATGCTAGAGGCAAGGGATTAGCCTGTAAACCTACAAGAGCCCCTATTTGCCCCTGGATGCCTGAAGGGCAGGCTTCTTGCTTCCAGCCTGGTTGGCTGCCAGAGATTATGGCTTAGCGAGCCTGGGTGTGCCTACACCAGGAGTAGGCAAAGGGGAATGATAGGACTCACATTGCGCCGAGGCAGGTGAAAAATCTAACCTTTAGTGATATCTTTGAAGGAAAATGCCAAGTGTAGGTCTTAAAATAAAAAAACGTTCCTCAAAGACCAGGCCTGATAGGCCCCCTCACCTCCCAGTACTTTTACCAGGATGCTATTAATGGGACACACACTTATATGCATTTCGCAAGCCATTACAACTGAATTGTAGGGTTCCAGAGATCCGCTACACAGGCCCTTTCAGGAAGGGGGTTAACCATGGCAGTGGAGAGATCTCTTTTCAGGGGTTTCACTTTCCTAAGGTCACAACCAGAACAGGTTGAAGGTGAACCTCCCTTACTAGTATAGTGTTTGAACGGATCAATATTTTTGATTTGATCAGAATTATATTAGCGTCCCTAGTAGTTTAGGTGTTTCCAAAAATGTGGCATTAGCGGGATCAGCCCAAACACCTGCTAGCACCTGAATTTAGCCCCTTTGCCCAGCCAAGTGCCGTATCAATTGATAAATGTCACTTACAAAACACAAACACACATACTTGCTGCGTTTGCAGTCAGGCCTGATCCCTACAAACGCTAACAGTTAATTTTTTTGGTAACGATTTTGCCTGTGAGTCGCATTAGTTGTACCAATAAATTTATAGGCCAAAATATCCAGACAGAGGTACACTAGTGAAGAGGTCTACACAGTACTGAGCATGACAGATGAGAGCAAAAGGGGAAACCGTCTGTCAGATTTAGGCTCAGTATACGAATCTGTAGAGAGCAGCGACACCCTGACAGATAGCAGGGACCACTACTCCGCCGTCAGAGCTAAGGTCAGGCGTACCAGACCCCGTTCTGTTGTTGAGGTGCAAGAACCGCAGGGCTCTTGTATGGAGCAGAGAGCCAGTACTAGTGCCACTCATTCTTCTGGTGAACTGGGAAGCACCAGCGGCCTAGTAAATCCTGGTCTTCGTCAAACCAGCACTGCAGTATCACTTGGCGATGGGGAAAGTCACAAAAGTGCAGATCAAGCTGGTGTGGTGGCTAGTACAAGTAGTGTCCGGCAGCCACCATGAGTTTGTACACAGGCCCGTAGAGCCCATAGTGCCCTTCCAGGTGCATATGCCAATCCTAATTGGGAGCCCACCACTTCTGCAGCGCCCGTACTTCCACCATTCACCGACTAATCCATAATTCCGGTGATTTTTATTGACCTTTTTTTTTTTTTTTTTTTTACAGAAGATCTCTATAGATCTATTGTGGACCAAAGCAATTTGTATGCTGGTCAATTCATCGCCGCTAATCCCCAGGTGACCCTTGCCAGAGAATAGAAACCTATTACGGTTTCCGAATTTAGGACTTTTCTGGGCCTATCACTCCTCATTGGCATAATTCAAAAAATATATATTTTTTTTTTAAAAAAAGCGCTTAGTGGTCATATTGGTCCACTGACCCAATTTACCATATGCCCAAGTTCTCTGCTTCCATGGCCAGGACGCGATATGAGCAGATCTTACGGTTCATGCATTTCAAGGACAATGAACTCTGTCGTCCTTGAGGTAATCCCGAATATGATCGGCTCCACAAACTTCGGCCCCTTGTAAACCACTTCAACCAACAATTCGCAGCCTTGTTTACTCCCGATCAAGTTGTCTGCATTGATGAATCCATGACTCCATTTTCTGGCCACTTCAAACAATATCCCCCCCAGCAGGCTTGCCAGATATGTGGTCAAGATGTATAAGCTCTGTGACAGGGCAACAGGCTATACATATAGTTTTATGGTTTACGAGGGAAAAGACAGCACTATGGAGCCCCCCCAACTGCCCAGACTACATAGGGAGCACTGGCAATATTGTTTATGACTTGGTGTCACCCTTATTCGGAAAGGGGTACCACTTGTACATGGACAATTATTACACAAGCGTGCCACTTTAGTCACATTTTTGATTGTGGAATTGGCACATGTGGCACTGTGTGATATAATCACGGGGCTTCCCTCAACGGCTTGTAGATTCCCGACTTAGATTGGGGGGGTGGGGTTTAGAGAGCCTATTTGAAGTGTAATAATTTGCTCGCAGTGAAGTGGGGGGGGGGGGGCACACGGAATGTTTTTGTTCTTGGTGGAGGGCCGAATTGCCCCCAACATTAGGGGCGGATTGCCCCCATGCTTCAGCATATATTTTTTACAATTTTTTTGGCACAAATTGTTTTATGGTTATCGTTTGCTTTTCAGCTACGCCATTCAGCTGCAGCACGGATTTTGCGTGGTTATACCAGAATGATGCCTGCAGGTTTAGATATCATCTTGGCATCATTCTTTTAGCCAGCTTTCATGTAAAAGCAATCCTAGCGGCCAATTTACATGCAGTAGGAATAAAAGTTCCCCTTCTGCCGTCTTCCATGGTTTTCTCTGGCTCTCCTGTCCCACCGGGGAACCTGAGAATGAAGCTGGTAGGCTTGCCAGCTGACAACAGAGCTGATCGGAGACCAGAAAAGCTCCAATCATCTTTATGGCCCAATAAACCAGAAGCTACGAGCATTTTATGACTTTGGTTTCGACGGATATAAACAGCACCATTTGGAAAGTAATTTATCACACTGATTTTGGTGTGGCCAGATGCTTTGAGGGCAGAGGAGATCTCGGCCCCAATTTTTCTAAAGTCCATGGAATCTTTTATATTTTGCCACACATTCAGTAAATTTACAATTCATGGCATGGGTATATGTGGAATTACACGCAACATACATTCTGCTGCTTCTCGAGTACAGGGATACCATGTGCAAGACTTTTTGGGAGCATAGCCATATGTACAGGACCCCCGAAAACCAGACACCGCCGTCAGGATTTCTAAGGGCGTAAAATGGCGATTTTACTCCTTACTACCTATACACAGTTTCGGAGGCCCTGAAATGTCAAGATAGCACAACCCCCCCCCCCTCATAACCCCATTTTGGAAAGTAGACACCCCAAAAGGTATTTGCTAAGAGGCATAGTGAGTATTTTGTATTTTCTTTTCTATTTTCAAAACTTTGTGACAAAGTTGCCTCTCGGCAAATAGCTTGGGGTGCCCATTTTGGGGGGTGGGGTGTGCTATCTTGGCATTTTATGGCCTCCAAAACTGATAGGTAGGTGAGGTGTATAAACAAACATTTAAGCCCTTAGAAATCATGAAGGTGGTGATTGGTTTTCAGGGTCCTGTATACAACTAGACCCCCAAAAAAGTCTCACACGTGGTATCTCCGTACAGAATGTATTTTGGGTGTAATTCCACGCGTACCCATGGCATGTGTGAGCAATACATTTCAATGACAACTGTGTAAACAAATTTTTTTGTCATTTTTCAATCACCTGTGACAAAAAAAAAAAAAAATATTCAATAGGCTCAGCAATTTCCTTGGCATGTCCACTTTACAAAATGGGGCTGTCCTGCCATTTTAGCACCTCAGGAGGCAGAGGAAAAAAAAAATGTACCCTGGTTTGTAGATGCTATAACTTTTGCGCAAACCAATAAATATTACTCTTATTTAAATTCTTTTTACCCAAGACATGTGGCTGAATACATTTTGGCCTAAACGTATGACTAAAATTGAGGTTTATACCTTTTTTGTAATAACAAAGTAGAAAGTGTTTTATTGCATTTGTTTTGCAGGTATGGTATATCTAAAATACTCTATTTTCGTAAAAATCCCAGGTGGTCAACAAATACCATCAAAAGAATGCTCTATTCGTGGGGGGGGGGGGGGGGGTGTACAGCTTTGCATGACCACGCCATTACCAGTTAAAGCAGCACAGTGACAAATTGGTCATTAAGGGGGCAAATCCTTACGGTCCTTGAGTGGTTAACTCACTCCCTCCCAGATGGAAGAACCCAAAGCTCTTTGCATCTGTAAGAGGTCTAAAAGACCCAAGGCTGAAGACATAAGGTTGAACCTCCAGATGCAGTTAAGCATGTAAATCAACAAAAGGGGCCCAGTCTCTTGCATGTCTGAGATAATGACAGAAGGCTGGGATTACTCAAAGGCTATATAACCATAGAGAGGCTGTAGGGACCCTCAGTGTCATTCAGATAGTCATTGGGCCGATCACCTCTAAAGCCGTTGGGTAATCAGATATTGAAGGTGCTGTAGCATGCTTAGAAGACCTGCAGTCAGCACATGCAAGGAATTATACACAAAGTCTTAGAGTAACTGCAGAAGAGACCCCGATGACAAGGCAGGGACATGACCATAGACAAAACAAGGAACAAATCCAAAAATATTGATGGATGGTGGAGGATTCTACCTAGAAATGCTGCCACACTAGTTGATACAGATAAAAGGGAAATGAGCAGCGCAAATCTAAAAATCCTGTAACCAAGTAATAAATGGCTTGCAATTAACACATGTGAAACAAATCAATGAACCAAGGAGTGGCAGGAAGATGCTGAATAACGAAACTAGTAGGGCGGAGCTAGGATGCTGACAACATCGGGTGTTTCTGTGATCATGCTTGGGGCTTTTGAGCCTGCAGCAGGAGCCAACTATTATATACAATCATCATGTTTTTGTTGCCTAGTGTCGGACAGACACTTGTGAAATGTAAGTACTTTTAAATTTTTTTTTAATAAACATGCATTATTTTAACGTTATTACGCTGTGGGAGATCTTTTTTCCTTCCTCCTAAAAATCCTTCCATCCATTCGGGAGACAAACTGACAAGGGGACATGTTAAAGACAGCACAATGGAGAGGGGATTTGCCTGATATACAACACAAAAAGCACGGTTGCTGGTTTATAAAATTTGACCAGCTACAATTTCTGTTGAGTTACTTTAGGACTTATGGTGAAGGAGCACATCGAGTGTATAATTACATGAAGAGCTGGATTACAAATTTGCTTTTTATTCAGTGTGGGATTGAAAAAAATTGACTTTTTTTTAAATAGATGCACTTTTGGATCATATTTTTGATTGAAATTGGGAATATGAACTTTATTTTTATGCCAAGTTGCACTTTATTTATGAATTATTTTTGAGATTGAGAAACAAACTATACACATGCACTTTAATGTTTTCTACATATAAGATTAGATGTGATTGAATAATGACAAAAAAAAATAAAAGTTTACAAAAAGTTGTCACTAAATGATATATTGTTCACACATGCCAAAGTTATATGTGGAATTGCACCCCAAAATATATTCTGCTGCTTCTCCTGAGTACAGGCATACCACATGTGTGGGACTTTTTGGGAGTCTAGCCGTGTACGGCACCCCGAAAACCAATCACTGCCTTCAGGATTTCAAAGGGTGCAAATTTTTGATTTCACTCCTCACTACCTATCACAGTTTCGAAAGCCATAAAATGGCAAAATAACACAAACCCCCCCCAATGACCCCATTTTGGAAAGTAGACACCCCAAGCTATTTACGGAGAGGCATATTGAGTCCATGGAATATTTTTTCTATTTTGCCACAAGTTGCAGGAATATTACAAACTTTTTTTTTTTTTTGCACAAAGTTGTCACTAAATGATATATTGCTCACACATGCTATGGGGCATATGTGAAATTATACCCCAAAATACATTCTGCTGCTTCTCCTGAGTACGGGGATACCACATATGGGGGACTTTTTGGGAGCCTAGCCGCGTACAGGACCCCAAAACCAAGCACCGCCTTCAGGATTTAAATATAAAACGCTAACAAAAAAAAAACGTTAGCGATCGCAGGGATCAGGCCTGACTCTGTGAACGCTGCAGTTATGCGTTTAGTGTTTTGTAAGTGACAGTGATCCATCAATACTGCACTTGGGTGGGCTGGGCAGAGGGGCAAAAAGCAGGTGCCAGCAGGTATCTGTGCTGATCCCGCTAACAATGCGTTTTTTTGGAACCCTAAACTGCTGGGGGACGCTAGTATAGATCTGATCAAATCAGATATTGATCTGTTCAGATACTATACCACTACAGGAGGTGTATGCTTTGCGCGTGGGTGTTAGCGATACTGGCACTAACCTAGCGCTGCCTGGGGCAACGCAGACCCTAAAACCTAATTGATATCACCCGTCGGGTGATCAGGGGATTAAACCTTTATTGGGTAATATAAATGCTGGGTGCCCTGATGCTATAAAAAGCAAAACTAACTAACCAGCGTCACCAGTAACACTTATACGGTGATCACTGGTGAAAGGGTTAACTAGGGGCAATCAGGGGGTTAAAACCTTTATTAGGTAGTATATGGGAGTCCCTGACGCTATATAAAAACCTGACGGGGAACCTAACTGGCTAACCAGCGTCACCAGTGACACTTATACGGTGATCGCTGGTGAAAGGTTTAACTCTAGGGGCAATCAGGGGGTTAAAACATTTATTAGGTTGTATATGGGGGTACCTAACACTATAAAACCCTGGCGGTGAACCTAAAAAAATAACTAGCTACCTAGCAGCACCAGTGACACTAATGCAGCGATCAGAAAAACGATTCCTTAGCGACACTGGCAAAAGGGGGTGAAAGGGTTACCTGGGGGGGGCAATCAAGGGATTAAACCTTTATTGGGGGGGTAGGGGGCTACCCTGGACCTAACACTAACTGCCCTGACACTTTTTAAAGTCACAACTGACACTAAATGCAGTGATCAGTAAATAAACGATCACTGCAATCAGTGACACTGTGACTGGGAGGGGGTGGGGGTGAAAGTGTGCCTATGTGTACCTACATGTCAGTGTAGTGTCGGTGCACTTACTGTGATGTCTTCTCTCCTCACCGTCCGGTCAAAAAGACCGCCTCGAGGAGAGTGACATCACTTCCTCCTGCCTGTGTTTACACTACACAGGGAGGGGAAGCTTCTCATTCGCCAGGAGCGATCGCGAGGGGATGGCCAGAAACCAATGGCCATGCCCTCATCCCGGATCGCTCCTGAAGCGAAACAGACCGCCGCAGACAGCGGGAGGGGGTCCGATCGGATCCCCCCACCCGCTGGAAGGCAGGCACGTACGGGTACGTCTTTGTGCCTGTCCGTGCCATTGTGCCGACGTATATTTACATGCGGCGGTCCTTAAGTGGTTAAAGGGGATGTTTAGATTCCTTGTAATAGGAATAAATGTGTTCCTTTCTTTTTTCAAAACCGGTAACCTGTAGAAATTTTTAAACATTGCTTATGGAGATTTTTTTAAGGGTAAAAGGTTTGTTGTCATTGCACAAGCAGGCACAATTTTGAAGTGTAACATGTTGGGTATCAATTTACTTAGCGTAACATTATCTTTCACAGTATAAAAAAAATATTGGGCTAACTTTACTGTTCTCCTATTTGTTCATTTAAAAAGAGTGTGTTTTTCAAAAAAGCGTGCTTGTAAGACCACCGCGCAAATATATTGTGACATAGTATTGCAATGACCGCCATTTTATTCTCTAGGGCGTCTGAAAAAAAAAAAATAATAAAATAAAAGATTTTAACTTGTAAACAGTCTGAAAAATAGGCCTGGTCCTTAAGTGGTTAAAGCGTTTGTTATACCAACCCTTCATATATGTGACTGCTGTATCATGTACTTGCATGAGAAAATCTCCTGTTCTCGTATTGCTTACTTTGAGTAAAATCTCTGGTGTTCCTGTCAGTCCCTCTATTTTCCTATTAAAAACTGACCACACTAGGCATGAGAGCAGAGTGTGGTCAGTAGACTAGCTTTGCTGGGAACTCATTCCAATGATCCCACTTGTCCTGACACAACCCCTCTACACAGCCATTCACTGGGAAGATCAGTGTATTGTTGCTTCTCCTCCCACCAGCTCTTATGCAGCTGAGAACAGAGGGAATGTGATCACTTATAAAAATGTTTTGCATTTAATTTCAATCTGAATGGGTTGTTTTACAAGAAGAGCGTTAATGATCACTTTAAAAACGTTGATATATAGTCACCAGTCAGCGTTGCTGATCAACACCACACCAGACATAAGACACTGTACCATCTGGCGATATGGTAAAAAAAGAAAAAGAAAAGATATTTGTATCATTTGGGGGTATTTGTACCGACCTGCCATTTTAGGGCCTCAAGAAATGCGATAGTCAGTAAATCAGGACTGATCCATTTTCAAATATAGATACCATAGTTTTAAAAAGACTAAATAATATTCACAGATAATTTTAGCAAACAAAATAAGTAGCAGAATACATTTTGGCCCAAAATTATGAAAGAAAATTTGCACAACTTTTAAATAGAAAAATAAAATTAGGTTTTAGTATTTTTATCACATTTTTGCATATTTAGCAAAAAAATAATAAAAATGGAATAATAAAAACCCAGTGGTGATTAACTACAAAAAAAAAAAAAAAAAAAAAAAAAAAAAATTAGAAAAGTTTTATTAGGGTACATGACTGCATAATTGGCAAAATGTGACAGCGCCGAAAGCTAAAAATGGGCAGGAAGGGGTGAAAGTGTCCCAGTATTGGAGTGGTTCTATTATTGAGGTTAACGTAAACCTACAGTGGGGAAAATGATTTGACCCCCTGAAGATTTTTTTCATTTTGCCCACTTACAGAAATGAAGGGTCTATCATAGGTGTGTTTTAATTGATAGAGACAGAATAGCAACCAAAAATTCAGAAAACGCACAATACAAATGTTATAAACTCAGTTGCAGTTCAGGGAGTAAAATAAGTATTGGATCCCCAAGCAAAACATGACTTTGTGAAGAAATCCCTGTCGGCAAGCAGAGAGGTAAAACGTTTCTTGTAGTTGGTTACCAGGTTTGCGCACATCTCAGGAAGGATTTTGGTCCACTCTTTACAGGTCTTTTCCAAATCCTTAAAGTTTCTTGGCTGTCTCCTAGCAACTCGAAGTTTCAGCTCCCTCCATACATTTTCTATAGGATTAAGGTCTGGAGACTGGCTAGGCCACTACCTGATCTTAAAGCGGTTCTCCACCCTAAAGGGGAAGTTCCGCTAATCTGATCCCTCCCCCCCTCCGGTGCCACAATCGGCACCTTTCAGGGGGGAGGGGGGTGCAGTTACCTGGATAATCCAGGTATCTGTACCCACTTCCGGGACAGACCGCCGCAGATGCCCCGCCCCCGTTGTGTTCTGGGAAACAGTTCCCAGGACACAGCGGGGACCAGAAGAGACGTGCAGTGCATGCGCAGTAGGGAACCGGGCAGTGAAGCCGCAACGATTCACTTCCCGATTCCCTGACAGAGGATGGCGGCGGGGCAGCAGAGAGACGAGCGATCGCTCATCATCTGCCGCCGACATCGCTGGACCCTGGGACAGGTAAGTGTCCATTTATTAAAAAAAAGTCAGCAGCTGCAATATTAGTAGCTGCTGGCTTTTAATATATTTTTTTTTTTGGTGCAGAACCGCTTTAATGTACTTCTTGAGCCACAGCTTTGTTGCCTTGGCTGTATATTTTGGGTCATTGTCATGCACCCATCTTCAGTGCTCAGGCTGAGGGAAGAAGGTTCTCATCCAAGATTTTACAATACATGAACCAGTACATTGGCCCCCTCAATGCAACAAAGTCAGCCTGTATCTTTAGCAGAAAAACAGCCCCAAAGCATAAGGTCTCCACCCCCATGCTTGACTGTAGGGATTGTGTTCTTAAGGTCATAGTAAGCATTTTTCTTCCTCCAAACACGGTCAAGCTAATGACAAAGAGCTCAATGTTTCTCTAATCTGACCACAGCACTTTCTCTAAATCATTTAGATGTTTCATTGGCAAACTTCAGACGGGCCTGTACATGTGCCTTCTTGAGAAGGGTGACCTTGCAGGTGCTACAGGATTTCAATCCATGGCTGTGTATTGTTACCAATGGTTTGTTTGGTGGCTGTGGTTCCAACTGGCTTGAGATCATTCACATAGGAGAGGTTGAAAAAAAAAAAAAAAAAAAAAAGACAACCTATGAGCGTGATTTTATGTCACAAGCTCCTTCTTTGTAGTTCATGGCTGATCCCTCACTTTTCTCACGAGGCAAAATGTGTCATGGAGCTCTAGACCGGAGGGCGAGTGATGGTTATTTTGCATTTCTTCCATTTGCGAATAATCTCTCCATCAGTGGTCTCATTCTCACCATGCTTCTTGCTGATGGTCTTGAAGCCAGCCCTGGGCAGGTCCACAATCTTGTCCCAGACATCCTTTGACAGCTATTTGGTCTGATCATGATGGTGAAGTTTGAATAGAAGAAAGATTCTGTGGACAGGTGTATTTTATAGAAATAACGAGTTGCCTAAGGAGCACCTTCTTAACCACTTCAATACAGGGCACTTTCCTCCTTCCTGCCCAGACCAAGTTTCAGCGCTCTTGCACTTTGAATGACAATTGCGCAGTCATGTAACACTACACCCAAACAAATTTATCATTGCTCCCATAAATAGAGCTTTCCTTTGGTGTTATTTTATCACCACTGGAGTTTTATTTTTTGATTAAAAAAAAAACGAAATTTTGGGAAAAAAATAAATAAAAAATTAAAAAGTTTCTTTATTTATATTATATAAATTTTGTAAATAACTTTTCTCCTTCACTGATGGGAGCTGATGAGGCTGCACTGATGGGCTCTGGTGAGGTGGCAACAATATGCAGCACTGATAGATGGCTCTGACAGGCAGCACTGATGAGGCACCGGCAGGAATTACTGCTGGGCACTGATTGGCAACCCTGCTGCTCATACCTGGTGATCCTGGGTGGCATGCTGGGGGCTATGCTGATAATCAGCACAGACCCCCTCTGTCAGGAGAGCAGCCCATCGGCTCTCCTCTACTCGTGTGTCAGCACGAGTGGAGTAAAAGCCGATACACGGCTCTTGCTGTTTACGCTGCGATTGGACACAGCTGATCACATGGTTAAGAGCCTACGTCAGACTGACACACCACACTACTCACTAAACTGCACCTCAATTTATAACATCGTGTTTTTTTTTTTTACTGGATTTTTGGTCGATATTCGGTCTCTATCATTTAAAATACAACAATGATAAAAATGATAGACCCTTAATTTCTGTGAGTGGGCAAACTTACAAAATCCGCAGGGGATCAAAATGATTTTCCCACAGAATTGCTTTGTCTTGCATAAAAGCATCAAATAAAATGGGATAAACTGCAAATGTCAAGCATGAATAGAATACATCCACATAGTTAAGAATTGTACATCTACTTGGACGACAACGATAGCCATATACGGTTTGAATTTCAGCCTATTCTTGCTATAGCATCACAATTTAAAGTAATGGCTAATCCTGCTAGCACTATGGAGTTTGTCAAACGCATCTGTCTGTTCACCGTCCTCTGAGGAATGTACAATGTGCTGCGCTTGTGCAGCTTCGTTGACATTTCCTGCATAGTTCCAGGATGAATGACTGCTGCGCATGCATGGGAGTGACATCATCCCACACGGCCCAATCAAGACAGACAGCACCCAGAAAAAGCTGAGAAGAAGATGCCTCCAAGTGACCTGCGATTTAGCACAGAGTTCTAATCTTTTTTGTGTTTATTAATAGTCAACAGCTACTAAAAGTGTAGCTGCTGACTTTTAATTAACACACACTCATCTGCCCCAGGATACAGCGATGTGGCCCCCCAAACCCTTGATTCTCTCCCTCTCCACAGCATTACAACTGTGGGCACCCAGCTTTGAAAGCTTACGGCTTCACAGCCAGGTGCACTGTGCCTCCTTAATAGTCAGGCAATCTTTTGGGACCTGTGATGTGTCCCAGAAGATTGCAGGGAGAGAGGAACACTAACCAGAAGTCGCAGCGGGTACCTGTCAAAACTGGGTATCCACGCGACCCCCCCCCCCCCAAAAAAAATAATTACATGCTAAATGTGGCATTGGGGGGGGGGGGGGGAGTTGTGGAGAGAAATGCTTAAAGTGGAATTTCCCCTTCAATAATCAATGGAGCTGGGCAGAATATTCCCATGCCAAATAGTGACTCCACCCAATCAGATGTAGCCACTGTTTGGATTTTCAGACAAATATATCTGTCAGAATACAGTCACCAGAAGATGGAGGGTTGGGGAAATCTAGTGATTTCTCTTGCTCTGCCCACAGGACTGAATGAGCAAAATCCACGTGTGTATGACTAGCCTAACATTTGCAGAAAAAGAAAATCAGCAATGGCGACTTCCAGGTTCCTCTAAGTATAATTTAATCTAAATTAGAAAAGAAAGGAACAGTCTCCAATACACAGATTTTTCCAACTGGACTGTCCATATCAGCCAAACTGTAAAAATCTGTCTAATGAGTGGCTCTAATGCCTGGTACACATGATGAGATTATCGGTCGAATTATTATTTATTTATTACTGGATGTAACACACAGAACCCTACCAAAAAAGGTATATAAATGCATTTTTGATGCAATGCGTAAAAAAAAAAGAAAAAAAAAAGAAACAAAAAACACACATACACACGTGTGAACCTAGCCCTAGGATCAGAAAAGTTTATCGCCCTTTAGAAGAGCCCTAGAAGCCAATCACCACAGCAGAAAAAGGAGTAACATCAGGCTGTGTGGCTGCATGCAGGGCAGCCCATTCATTTCAACTGGCTTCCCTACCCGCAGAAATGCAGGGAAAGTCAGCCCCAAGTTTTTTATATATAAATTGTGTACCAAATCACCCTGCATTTGCCAATTTGGGGTACCACGAAGAATTAATGGCAACCCTAAAGAGCAGAGCATTTGTCTGCATGTGAGGAACAAGCGCAATTTAGCGTGCATTCTGAAACACACAGTACCGTGATGCAAGCCTTGGACAGAGGGTGACTCAATAATGAAAATAATTTAAGGGCACCCCGACTGGAAAAAGGTTGAGAAACACTGCCCTACATCACTGCATTTGTTGCTCTGTTGATCCCCACTGAGCAGGCAGATGACAGGTCCGTCTCTGCTCGCTGTGCTGAGACAGACCTGTCAGTGCACCGCTCTCTATGGGGAGATTGGATGAAAATGGACCACCTGTCCATTTTCATCTAGTACGATCCGCTGGATGGATAGAAAATAAGGTCTACATCCACCTGGATTTCACTGACAGGATCGTATTGGATAACAGCAGCGGTCAGCAGACATCTGCCTCTCTATAGGGCTGAATGGAGCGTCCCATCAGGTCCCCCTGAAAAACTGACAGGCAGACCAGACTGGACAGCCCGTGTGAAAGGGCCCTTAGGGAGAAATAGAGAAAAAAAAAAAAAAAAAACACTTGTCTGGTTTAGCCAATTATTTTCTGCACATTAGTCCTTTGTGGTCCATGAACTGGGGTTATGGCATAGATGTATCCTTATATGTGTGCTTTACATACTGTGTGCTAAAAGGTGTCCCTCTTTATCATATAAAAAGTTGGGAGGTAGTTGATCACCTACCATAAGCTCGGTGTAGTTGTATGTCTGCTTTCTTCTAGTCCTACCAATCTCTGCAGCCTATGCACAAGTTCTGATGCATTATAGAACATTTAATATGAATGGACTAATCTTAAACAAAAATGCCCTATAAACAGTGCAGTCATCACTTTTACTGGAGCAGGATTATTAGACCTGGAATATTAATTTATCTGAAGTAATTAAAGCCAAACTCCAGGTACACAAAACTTTTTTTTTTTTTTTTTATAATAGCCACAAATGACAGGAATTTACTTTGTATGCACCAGATGCCTTTGCAAATCAAGCTATTATCTTGTAAGCGTCCCAGCAACATCATCATCGTGCTGTACACAATGGGTGGATCCTTTCATTCTGGTGAAGTAAACCCGCATAAGGTAGGAAGGGAGCCTCAGCATACAGTAAGGCCACTAGAAGGGACACTACTGGGTCACCGACTGATATGTGACCACCTTTCTGGTGACACATTTCCACCAGTCCTCCCATTGCCCTGCATCTGCAAGCTGCCGTGCTAAGCCCTGCCTCTACCAGAAGAAATGTGGGTTATGGCCGATGGCAGCTGAGAGAGGAGGCGCCATGGCCGCTTATATCTCCTCACCCACTTCTCCTGTATCCAGAAAGTTCTTCGGAGGGTTTTCTATGAGTTTCTTCAGCACAAGGGGGAAGGACTCGCCCAGAAGACACCCGGGAGCGGCCGGAGAGGTAGAGGCCTCGACTGAAGGCTCAGGAGCAGACATCCTGATCACAATAACAGCCAACCAGCCTAGGCAGACCACGGCTTCTCATTCACTGAATTATTCATGCACTCTATACGCTGCCTGGTCAGCTGACAGCCTCTATGCAAACGAGTTTTTTTTTTTTCTGCGCTAGCTTTCTCAACCAACAGGCTGTCGACCACAGACAATGACGTAGATCGATGGAAGGCTCTGGGTGACTGTAGGTAATGCGGCACTAAAAGACGCGGCCTGGACTAAGATTATCCATTTAAAAGCAGCCCATTGGCTCCCTCAGCTTGCATTAGGCATATCTAGCGTTCTGATTTGTCGACGCTTTACCTTACGCAACTCTGTCCAAGTCACGAGATCACAAGTCACGTTTTTGGAGGAGAGGCTGTTGCGGGGTCAGCCCCGCCTCTCCTTTTGGGTGTCAATAGGGGGCGTAGAAGCATGCGATGTACATGATTGGTGGAATATGAGGAATGTCGCCGCCCATAGCTTACCACTCCGAGCTGTCACAGGGCTGCAGCACGTGTGGCGAACACGAGTGTCATGTGATGGGGTGACCACCACGTGTTGGGAGGAATGTCAGTGTTCTTTGCTCTGTAGTTGCATATCTGCTTTCTTCTAGTCCTGCCGATGTCTGCAGCCTATACACAAGTGCTGATAAATAAGATATGGACTATTTAATATGCATGGACCAATACAAAAAAATCCCTTATAAACTGTTAGTTTATTCATCACATTCACTGTAGCAGGATTATTAGACCTGGAAGATTAATTTATCTGAATGAAGTAATTAAAGCCAAACTCTCATTTTTCTATACTTAATAGCCACAATGAAAGGAATTTACTTTGTATTCACCAGATGCCTTTGCAGATCACTCTATTATCTTGTAAGAGTCACAGCAACGTCATCATTGTGCTGTACACAGCCTGAGCAGTGCCGTGGGAGGGGCCAGAAGGCTCCACCAACTACAGGCTGCTTGCAGAAAACGACAGGAGGGGCGGAGACCAGACCAGTCACCTGCACAAGGAGATGGAGCAGCAGTGAGCGGTGTTTATTACAGGAAGTTCCTGCACAGAAGCAAAGTCTCACACTGGGTTATTGCACAGCTCTAGAAGAAATTCTCAACGCACACCAAGATTCCAGATTGTTTGGCTGACAACTTCCCACCTTTGGCAAAAGTCAATTGTTCATTTGACTTTTGTCAAGCCAGGTGGTACCATCAGGGGCACCTATGGCTCCAATATCTGTAGAGTCAGCATGAATCGGTCACATTTTGAGCCATGTATGGTGATCTATAGTTTGTTGCAGAAACTTTTTTATTAAATCCCCCCAGATATCTACATTCAAAGTCTAAAGTGGAAGTACGTTTCCTGCTATAGTCATTTCTACCTTCCAGCGATGCAGCGGTTACATCAACCATCATTGTCATCTTCTCCCAAGTGCCAGTTTTTCAGTCTCCTGATTGGCCATGATTGATGCATGCCCAGACCAGCATGCATTTAATAGAAGACTGTGGGCAGGCCAGTAAGTGCGTAGTTTTGCAGAAGAAACTAGACATAGCATGTCTCTCCTGCAATAAAGAGCTGCTGCCTGCTCCCAGTGTTTTTTCAACTTTAGTTTTGGTTACGTAAAGGTGAACTAAACTTAAAGCTGTAGTAAACCCGCACAATAAAAAACAAAAGGGAAAAAAAACAAAAAACCCTGCAAGGGAAAGGTATAATGAGCTAGTATGCAGTACATACTAGCTCATTATCAAATACTTAGCTCAGAGCAAAGCCCCTGTATCGGTGCCCGGTCCACGCCGAGGGAGCTGACATCTTGCCCTTGGCATGTCTTCCGGGTTCACGGCTCCGGCACTGTGAGTGGCCAGAGCCACGATGACGTCACTCCCGCGCACGCGCACAGGAGTTTTCTTCCCGGCAAGGTCTGGCAACGGTGCCGGACCTTCAGCTGGGGCATTCAGAGAGCATACGCCAGCGGCTGCATGCATAGGGAATATCTCCTAAACCTGTACGGTTTAGGGGAAATTCATTTTCCTACAGGTAAGCCTTATTATAGGCTTACCTGTAGGTAAAAGTGTAAAGATTAAGTATACAACCACTTTAGCAGTTCCTCTTTGAAGCCACGCTCCACCCAAAAGAGAAGTACCTGCTTCCACTTCTGCTAACATCGCCTTGGTGATCAGAAGTGGAAATTCCCCTCCATACTCCCTCTCCACAGTCTTCTGGGACACATGACAGGTCCCAGAAGACTATGGGACCATTTACAATGTGCAGCACGCCTGTGAAGCCACAAGCTGTCACAGCCAGGTGCCCACAGTTAACATGCCTATGTTGGTGACAGATGACAGGGGGTTCACCACATCCAATTTGCAATAGCAGGAGATTTTGACTTGACCGAAGCGTGGTGAGCAAAGCGAGCCCGCGAGGGGCCCTCTAATATCGGCAGCCCTATGTCCACTTGGATGGTGGGGCTACCACCTCGACTCACGGCGCAGGCTCTGTTCATCTGTGGAGATTTTCCGAAGCTCCTTCTGCTCCGTACTGCGCAAGCGCTGCGCCTGCGCAGTATGGGGCGGACAGTATCTGATGGCCGAATGCTATATGCCAGAACACCGATTCACATATCTCCGCTGTGGGTCCGGTGCAAACTTGCACTGTGCATCTTTTGTTCCGTTTCCAGGTCCAAATTCAGCCCAAAAGTGGAAACGGTGAATGGGGACGCACTGCACCCCTGCTGTGAGCCACATGCAAAGATTGTGTGTAAGGCTGGGTTCACACTTATTATACAGGTGCGGACCACTGTTGTCACTATTGGGAAACCTGCCTAGAACTACCATGCACCTATCTCTAGAATTGTATGCAGCAAGTAGCTGCAAAGGCTGCAGAAGATCTGCTGCACTAATATGCAACAAAGGATAAAAAAAAAAAAGTATTTTCATAATATAAATAAATGGAAGTTGATTGTGATGCACAATACATTGGAAAACTAAATGTCATTCAGTTAAGGTTTACATGAAAGCTTCCAGAAGCATTACAATAGTAGGTTTGATGTGACACACTGCATTCATTGCCAGTTGGGTTTCAGCAGCTATGCAGCTATGTAGGGATGGAGATTCAAAGGGTTTGTTCATAGCAGAGTGCCCAGAGTATTGAGCATTTTAGGCATATGAAATGCTCAATTTAAATGAAAAAGTGCAGATCATCACATCCAAAATGCAGCACGCATGAATTTCTTCTAATGAATTGCAATGCATATGCAAAATGGATGTCTGTGCATGTCACCTATGCTGGAAAATGCATGACAGCAAAACTCACCATGAGCTTTACAATCTGATTGTACAATATCCTTTGGATTTACCAATACCTAAGTAGTTTAAGGGCTTGCCTTATTTTTGATAAAAATGTATTGGGTGGATTGGATAGGTCCTCTTGTTATATAGTTTTGGTAAATTTAAAGTGGATTGCAACATGTATGGTGACCCTGTGTAGTGTGTATGGGGCTTTAAGGTTTGACCTCATATTATATGGTTTTGGTAAATCTCAAGGAAAAAAACTACAGAAAATTGTATAGTGTGTATCCAGCTTTAGAATAAGCATCTGTCAACTATTTTCAATTGGTGTCTATATATATAGATATGTAGGATTGAATTAGCCATAATGAGCCCATGCAACCTTGCACATCTGATGTAAAGTGGGCTAGGACAGGTTGCATAGTGAATCATCAGATATTACCGATGTTGATGTATTGGACAGTCAGAAACTAACTATATGAGAAACACTATTCCTACACCCTCGTTAGGGATGAGTTTCAAGTTTGAGTCAAACTCATGTTTGCCTTTTCGGTGAAGTGAACAATTTGGGTTGTTCGCGGCAAATTTGAAAAGCAGAGGAAAACACCCTGTACAAGTCTATGGGAGAAATCTAAAGTGCTAATTTTAAAGGATAATATGCAAGTTATTGTCCTAAAAAGTGTTTGGGGACCTGGGTCCTACCCCAGGGGACATGTATCAATGCAAATTTTTTTTTAAAAAATGGCAGTTTTTTCAGGAGCAGTGATTTTAATAATGCTTAAAGTGAAACAATAAAAGTGTAATATTCCTTTAAATTTCATACCTGGGGGGTGTCTATAGTATGCCTGTAAAGGGGCGCATGTTTCCCGTGCTTAGAACTGTCCCTGCACAAAGAGTAATTTCTGCAGGAAAAAAGTCATTTAAAATCACTCGCGGCTATGATGAATTGTCGGCTCCCCATAATACAGAGAACAGTCATTGAAAGTCATTGATAAAAAAAAAAAGCATAGAGTTCCCCCAAATTCAATTACCAGGCCCTTCAGGTCTGGTATGGATATTAAGGGGAATCCCTTGTCAAATAAAAAAAAAAATGACCTGGGGTTCCCTCTAAATATCCATACGAGACCCATCAGGTCCGCCGGAAAAGTCTGGTCATGTGTGGGCTGGTCTGCTCGTTCGGAAAGTCCGGCGGACCTCCGCTGCAAAGTTGTCCGTCGGATAGTCCGATCGTGTGTACGTGGCATTAGGTGAATTGGCTGGAAAACTACTGTAGATAACGAAGAGAAAGCATCAAAAAGCTTTCCTCTGTAACATAGTAGGGTGATTTTATACTTCGTCATCTCACCAGGTAAATAACCAATAAAACAAATTACACAGCACAGCCAGAGCAAGGTATTTACATTAGCCTATAAATACATAAATACTTATTTAAAGTCAGTAGCTACAGTATCTAATATTGCATCTGGCTCCTTTCTATGTACAGCTTTCCTGATAGAACTGCTGATAAACATTATTTAGTACCGTTATGTTAGGAACCAGGGGGTCTATTTTGCAAAGCTATTCATCTGGTAAAATTGGCATGCACAGTAGCTAACAAAAGTAAGTACACCCCTCAAATTTTTGTAAATATTTTATCATATCTTTTCATGTGAAAACACCAAATAAATTACACTTTGCTACAATGTAAAGTAGTGTGTGTACAGCTTCCATAACAGTGTAAATTTGCTGTCCCCTCAAAATAACTCAACACACAGCCATTAATGTCTAAACCGCTGGCAACAAAAGTGAGTACACCCCTAAGTGTATAATTGGCAGTCAGGAGATGGGAGAAAGCTGTAGAAAATCAACCATCACTGCAGCCCTCCACCAGTTGGGGTTTTATGGCAAAGTGGCCCAACGGAAGCCTCTCCTCAGTGCAAGACACATGAAAGCTCGCATTGAGTTTGCTAAAAAAAAAACACCCGAAGGACTCCAAGATGGTTAGAAATAATTCTTTGGTCTGATGAGACAAAGCTAGAACTTTTTGGCCTTAATTCTAAGGCCGCGTACACACGCGCGGACTGTTGGCCCAACTTTGTCCGTCCAACAGTTTGAGCGAACAGTCTGCTCAAACTTAGCATGGACGGACATGGCCACACACGACGGACGAACAGTTTGCTGAAACCGTGCGCGATGACGTGAACGGCACGTACGACGGGACGAAAAATACGACGTCCTATACACTGCAATGCAACCTTCCGACGTGGAAATCCTTTCTGAGCATGCGCGAGACTTAGTTGGCCGAACAAGCCTACACACGAGCGAACAGTCCGCTGAAACCTTGTTTCAGCGGACAGTTTTTCGGAATTTCCGTAAGACCTTGTTCGGCCAACTGTCCGCTGAAACTGTCCGCTGAAGCCCCACACACGCGCGGACTGTCCGCCCAAACACTGTTCAGCGGACAAGGTTGGGCGAACAGTCCGCGCGTGTGTACGCGGCCTAAGCGGTATGTGTGGAGAAAACCAGGCACTGCTCATCACCTGTCCAATACAGTCCCAACAGTGAAGCATGGTGGTGGCAGCATCATGTTGTGTGGGTGTTTTTCAGCTGCAGGGACAGGACAACTGGTTGCAATCGAGGAAAAGATGAATGCGGCCAAGTACAGGGATATCCTGGACAAAAACCTTCTCCAGAGTGCTCAGAACCTCACACTGGGCCAAAGTTTTACCTTCCAACAAGACAATGAGCCTAAGCACACAGCTAAAATAATGAAGGAGTGGCTTCACAACAACTCTGTGACTGTTCTTGAATGGCCCAGCCACAGGCCTGACTTAAACCCAATTTTTTTTTTTTAACAGAAAATTTTATTAGACAAATCAGCATTACATTGCAAAGTACAGTAGATCCGATATTACACAGTTGTAGAAAGGAAAAAAAAAAAAAAACACCTTCATCCAGTAACCATTCTTAAATCAATAATCCAGCAGTACAGATAACAGGAGCATCCATAACTCTATCATAAATGCAGGACATTCCCAGCGAAACTTCACAGCCATCATGCAGGTACCTGACATTTGCGCGAGCCCGCGGAAGGGGGGGGCCAGGGAGGAAATGGTCGGGAGAGAGAGGACAGGGCGGTCAGCCGGGGGGGGGGGGGGATCACCACCGTCTCAGCTCAACTCAAAGTTAGGGGGAGGGGGAACCAAGATCAGCGGACGCATCTATCCAGGATGACCAAATTTTATCAAATTTCCCTGGGCATTGTCTACTTTCATAGGTCAGCTTATACAGGGGGAGACTTAAACCCAATTTAGTATCTCTGAAGAGACCTAAAAATGGCTGTCCACCAATGCTTACCATCCAATCTGACAGAACTCGAGAGGATCTGCATCCCCAAATTCAGGTGTGAAAGGTGTTGCATCTTTCCCAAAAAGACTCATGGCTGTATTAGATCAAAAGGGTGCTTCTACTAAATACTGAGCAAAGGGTCTGGATACTTAGGACCATGTGATATTTCAGTTTTTCTTTTTAAATAAATCTGCAAAAATGTCAGCAATTCAGTGTTTTTCTGTCAATATGGGGTGGGGTGTGTACATTAATGAGGAAAAAAATGAACTTAAATGATTTTAGCAAATGGCTGCAATATAACAAAGAGTGAAAAATTTAAGGGGGTCTGAATACTTTCTGTCCCCACTGTATAATATATATATAATACATATATATATATATATATATAATACATACATACACAGTCAGTCTCGTATACACCCACTGTATCCAGTTTAGCTATATCTCTCAGTAGTCCATTCCTGTTGTACTCTAATATACTTGAGGCAGGCAGGTGATTCTGCTAGCTGCAGTGCATTATATATATATATATATATATATATATATATATATACACATCCAGTGTAGCTAGATCTGACTGCAGTCTGTTCCTGGTGTACTTTTTCTAAAATACTGTCAGGGAATACTGTCAGGGATCTGCAGTGCATAAAATATACACACATCTCATATATATATATATATATATATATATATATATATATATATATATATATATATATATATATATATATCCACTGCATTCTAGTCTAGCCAAGCCTATATCTGACTGCAGGCCATTCCTGTTGTACGTGTTCAAATACGCTTTCAGGCAGGCAGGTGATTCAATGATCTTCAGTGCATTAAATATATATACAGTCTCCTACATATATATATATATCCACTGCATTCTAGTCTAGGCAAGCCTATATCTGACTGCAGGCCATTCCTGGTGTACTTTTTCTAGTAAACATCAGGCAGTGTTTTGCTAATAAAATTTTACAGCATGTCTGGAAGGCCACCATGGAGAGGCAGACGCTCACAGGCCACTAAAAGAGGGCAAGCAGGCTCTGTGTCTACAGCCAACAGTGCTGGTCCTGGACATGGTGCATCCTCAGCACGTGGCTGTGGGGCATGCTTGTCCTTTTTTTTCAGCAGCTGGCCGTGTTGATCCACAACATGCAGAAGAGTGGATAACTAAGCCGTCCTCATCCTTCTCCTCCACTGTCACCCAAAGCGACCTATTCCATCAGCTCAATGTCATCAGTCACTCCTTCCGTAGCCCCACTATCATGCACAGAGGAGTCCCCCGAACTGTTCAACCACAGTGTCGGGTACATGCTGCAGGAGGATGCACAGCGTTTTGAAGAATCCGATGATGGTACCCAGGTTGAAGAAGGCAGTAATGTGAGCCCAGAGAGAGGGGGTGCCCAAGAAGGACAAGAAACTGGCAGTCATGTTCCCCCAGCTGCAGCATTCTGTCAGGTTTGCCTCAGTGATGAGGAGGGAGGGGATGATGAGGTCACTGACTCTACGTGGGTGCCTGAGAGAAGAGAGGAGGAGGAGGCACATCTCCAATGAGGCAGGCTGCCCTCCAGGGGCCAGCTTAAGGGCAGCCACCCAACTGCATCACACCACAGAGCTCCGCATGTGCAAGGCGCTGCTGAATCCCCATGTATTTTGAAAAGTTCTTTGGTGTGGGCCTTTTTTATATGTGTGCAACAGATCGCACCATTGCCGTTTGCAACATATGTCTAAAGTAGGGATGAGCTTCGGCTCTTCGCCTGTTCGGCGAATTCCGAACGTTATGGGCTGTTCGCGCCAAATTCGTGTGGTGCTCACGGCCCACAATGCACTGCGATGGTGCAGTGCATTGCTGGCTCATGATTGGCCAGGCATGCACTGTGACCCCGCATGCTTGGCCAATCACAGCTCCGGCAGCGAGGAAAGACAAGATTGGCCACAGGCAGGATGCCTGTGGCCAATCATAGCTCAGGCTGTGTAGTACACGCCCCACACTATATAAGGCCGCCAGCGCGGCGGCCTTGTGTAGTGTGTTGGCGTCTGAAGCAGTTAGTGGGTGTTCTGTGTACCTTCAACACAGTATACACCGATCGTTATCGGCCGATTTTTCCTTCTTGCTCTTCTGTAGTGGTTGTTGTCTGCGTGCCCTGACCGCAGTATACACCGCTATATTCACCTATATAGCTAGCGATATATCTATCTTTTATAATAGAGCTTGCAGTCAGTGTTAAGAGCTTGTGCGTGCTGTCTGCGTGCTCTGAACCCAGTATACACCGCTATATCCACCTATATAGCAAACTATCTTGCTCGTTTTAAATAGAGCTTGCAGTCAGCGGTAGGAGCTTGTACGTGCTGTCTGCGTGCTCTGAACCCAGTATACACCGCTATATCCACCTATATAGCAAACTATCTTGCTCGTTTTAAATAAAGCTTGCAGTCAGCGGTAGGAGATTGTGCATGCTGTCTGCGTGCTCTGAACCCAGTATACACCGCTATATCCACCTATATAGCAAACTATCTTGCTCATTTTAAATAGAGCTTGCAGTCAGCGGTAGAAGCTTGTGCGTGCTGTCTGCGTGCTCTGAACCCAGTATACACCGCTATATCCACCTATATAGCAAACTATCTTGCTCGTTTTAAATAGAGCTTGCAGTCAGCGGTAGGAGCTTGTGCAGAAATGGCGGAACAAGGTGTTGGTTTTGCCACAACATTGTAAGCCCTCAAAGTAACTCTTGGTGGGTGCTGGAGCGCCCTGCTGAATGGGCAGGGAGGGCTACCCATGGCATTTTTCTCAATGATTTTCAACCATATTGCAGGAACCAGATATAACATTAAAACCGCAAGCAGTTTTAAATGATGTTATTTCCGCTAAATGTCATTTTGTGCAGGGACTGTTCTAAACACGGGAAACACGTGGCACTTCACAGGCATACTACAGACACCCCCCAGGCACGATATTTAAAGGAATATTTCACTTTTTTTTTCACTTTAATCGTCATTAAAAACGGCCATTTTTAAAAACATTTTAGGCATTGACCCATGAACCCTGGGGCAGGAGCCAGGTCCCCAAACCCTTTTTAGGACAGCATCTTGCATATTAGCCGTTAAAATTAGCACTTTTAATTTCGAATGTTCGAATCCCATAGACTTCAATGGGGTTCTAAAGTTCGTACGAATTTGGGGTCCGTTCGAAAGTTCTGGTGCGAACCGAACCGGGGGGTGTTCGGCTCATCCCTAGTCTAAAGAATATCAAGCGTGGCCAAAACAGCAGCCACTTGGGCACCACATGCTTGACCAGACATATGTCAACCTCCCATGCAGTCCGTTGGCAACAGTACTTAATAGACCCACACAAAAGAACAAGGGGAACCTTGTAATCTCCAACCCCACTATACCTTCAGTCCTCTCAGAAACCTGCACTGAGAGGAATGAAGGTGTAGAATTAGGTGTGCCAAGTACTTGCGTGGAATCTGCTATTGCTACACCAACATCTGATTGTAGCAGGTAAATGTGCCTACCCCGGTTGCTAAACCATTAAAAGAAATTCGGTCCCAGACATCCACATGCTCAGCAGCTGAATGCTAGCTTGGCTAAACTGCTAGCACTCCAACTGCTGCCTTTCCAGCTGGTAGACTCTGCCCCCTTTCATGAATTTGTGGAATGTGCGGTAAGTTTGCAGAACTTATCTAGCCTTCGCAGAGGGAGCAGAGGATGAAGCATCTTCGGGAGGCCTTGCAGAAAGCTTTGTGCAATGCATTTCCAGAGCCTGGGAGGTTACAATTTGCTGGTCCTCCTGGACAACGTTTTGCTGAGGCTTTAGTCAGTCACAGAAGGAGTGGTGGAGAAGGTGGCTGTCTGTCCGATACGTTCAGACAATTCTTTAGTCTACAGCCCCAAGGTCTGATCGGTTCCAGTAACCATCATCAGCGTCTGATTTACATGGTGCAGGAATACCTAAGGGCAAGATCAGACTTGGAGACCTTTCCAGCCGAAAATCCACTCGGTTACTAGGTCTTGAGGATGTATCACTGGCCAGAGCTTGCACAATATGCAACTGAGCTACTGCTCTTTCCTGCATCCAGCATTCTCTCTGAATGCACATTCAGTGCTGCTGGAGGCTTTGTAACCGATCACAGGGTGCGCCTGTCCACCAACTCGGTTGATCGTCTGACCTTCATAAAGATGAATCAGTCTTGGATCACCACCAGCTACCAAGCACCTGAAGCTGATGGAACCGAATAATTTTCTTTGAAATGTCGCATCCCTTCAAGACTGCCTATGCTGATGCTGAGTGACTGTCCTGTTATGTTGACTGACTATCCTCTTCCTCCTCAATGATCCTGCTGATAGCTTGGAAGAGTGGAGTGCGCCTGTCCACAGACACAGTTGATCAGCTCACGTTCATAAAAATGAATCAGTCTTGGATCACCAGCTACCAAGTACCTGATGCTGATTTAACCAATTACTGTAATTTTTCTATGAATGTGAGATCCCTTGAAGACTGCCTATGCTGAGTGACTATCCTGTTATGATGAGCAGTCACTCCTATTCCTCTTCAATGTTCATGTTGATAGCTTCTAAGAACATTTTTATTTCAGGGCACCACCACCAGTGCCCTAACGCCCAATTTTTCTGCCCCTGTTTAACGGGGGTGTATATTTATAATTGTTGCTATAATATTTCACAGCAGGGCTCGTTCTTGCACTCAACTAGAGTATCTGTGAAGGGTTGCAATGTTGTGGCACCACCACCAGTGCCTAAGGCCCAATTTTTCTGCCCCTGTTTAACAGGGGCATGTAATTACAATTTTTGCTGTAATATATCACAGCAGGGCTCGTTCCTGCGCTGAACTAGAGTATCTGTGAGGGGTTGCAGTGTTGTGGCACCACCACCAGTGCCTAAGGCCCAATTTTTCTGCCCCTTTTTAACAGGGGCATGTAATTACAATATTTGTTCTAATATTTCACAACAGGGCCCGTTCCTGCTCTCAACAAGAGTATCTGTGACCACCACCACCCTAAGGCCCAATTTTTCTGCCCCTGTTTAACAGGGGCGTGTAATTACAATTTTTGATCTAATATTTCACAGCAGGGCCCGTTCTTGCGCCCACCAAGATTAACTGTGAGGGCTTACAGTGTTGTGGCACCACCACCACCAAAGGCCCAATTTTTCTTCCCCTGTTCAACAGGTGCATGTAATGACAAATCTTGATGTAATATTCCAATGCCCACCAAGAGTAACTGTGAGGGCTTACAATGTTGTTGCACCACCACCAAAGGCCCACTTTTTCTGCCCCTGTTCAATATTTCACAGCAGGGCCCGTTCCACCACCAACCAAGAGTAACTGTGAGGGCTTTTAGTGTTCTGGTACCTCCAACACCTACGGCCCAATTTTCTGCAGAGTATATAGGGCAGGCCATATAGTATATACAGGCAGTCCCCTACTTTCAAACATCCGACTTACAAATGACTCCTACTTACAAACGGAGGGAGACAGCAGGAAGTGAGAGGAAATCTACCCATAGGAAGGAAATTCTCTCATGTAAGAGTTAATATGGGAAAAAGGTGTCTCCACAGATGCTTTATCACCAATCCTTGTTTTCCTAAAATAACCCCAAATTTTCAAAATCCAATTGTCGTTCGGACAACAGACAGCAAAACAAATGTTACAGGGGTGATAACCCTTCCCTATGTTATCCAAAAAGCTTAAAAATAAATTTTTTGGCTAGCGCTACACTTACAAAATTTACCTGTTTCAAAATGCAAACAGATTCAACTTAAGAACAAACCTACAGTCCCTGTCTTGTTTGGACTGCCTGTATACTGCTGTTCAGAGTATATAGGGCCTGGGGCCCCCATGCCTTTTCTTTTTTTAATTTTGGGTGCGGGGTTCCCCTTAATATCCATACAAGACCCAAAGGGCCTTTTAATGGGCTGGGGGGGGGGGGGGGTACCCATGCTGGTTTTCTCAATAATTTTCATCCATATTGCCAGGATTTGAAAATTACATCACAGCCGCAAGCAGTTTTAAATTACTTTTATTCCTTTAGAAATGTCATCTTTTGCAGGAACTGTTCTAAACACGGGAAACACGCACCACTTTACAGGCATACTATAGTCACCCCCCAGGTACAATATTTAAAGGAATATTTCACTTTTATTTTTTCACTTTAAGCATTATTAAAACCACTGCTCCCGAAAAAAACTGCAATTTCTGAAACTTTTTTTTGCTTTGATACATGTCCCTTGGGGCAGGACCCGGGTCCCCAAACACTTTTTAGGACAATAAGTTGCACATTAGCCTTCGAATGTAATGCAAACTTTTGATCCGTTCGCATGTTCTGCCACAAACCGGGGGGGGGGGGGGGGGGCAGTGTTCGGCTCATCCCTAAAGAAGATGAGCAGGGATTTGAAATCCCTGGACCTCTGGAGCAGCTGCCGGGTTGCTGACAGCTTGGCAGCCCTGGTGGTAAATACAGCGGCGACTGGGGGAGTGCGGAGGGTGTCTGCTGTATGTTAACCTCTAAATTATTTTCTGTAGGTGAGCACTTTAAACACTCCTTTTTTTTAATGTAAATACATTCCCAGCTGTATTTTGTAGTTTTTCCTGTATGTGTGCGCCAAAAAGCAGCATACCCTGTCAGTTACTGCTGCTGGCTCCAGGTCTACAGTGCAAATTCCCCAAACTCCATGTGGTGGAGTGTACTCCGTGAGTGCACAGTGGACTAGGCACTGCAGGCTTCAACTGCTGCCAATCACTTCACAAGGAGGAGGAGGAAAACGACAGTGGCCTGTCCCTGGGGCTATCTCCTACTATAGACACAAGCAGACTCATCCATAGTGCCAGTCATAAGTGAGCATGCTCATGAGTGGTTTTATGGAATCCTACAGGGGAAAGGAGCCACCCTAAAAGCAGAAATCAGGACCAAGCTAATTCTCATTAATCATGGAAATCAAGAGGGAAAACAAGAAGAAACATCTGAAATAACTTATAAACCTTAAAGTGGAACTTAACATACAAAAGGAAAGTTCTGCTTTATGTCCTCCTCCTTTTTCCACTTTTGGAATACTTTTTTGCTTGGGGGAGCCCATACCTAGTTTTGTCAGGTACCCGCTACCAATTTCACTGGAAGTTCTCCCCCATGTTACAGATCCCAGGAGGCTGCGGATCCATTCACAATGCGCAGCATGACTTGCGCATGTGTAGTGAGGAGTCAGCTGTTAAGCTGCAAAGAGTCACAGCCGGCTTCCCACAGTAAGCATACTGGTGCCAGGGACCCAAAGACTGGTAAAGATTGGGCCCAGTTGAAGATAGTGCTGGATCCCTGTGCAGGTAATTAGGGATGGCCGGCGGTCGTTTTGCGGCGAATTTCGGCTGTTCGCCGTCCGCCCGATCGGCGGACTATTGCCGCCGTTCGCCTGGCGGACTTCCGTGTTTACTGTGTAAAAGAACTTTGACCTATGATGACACATCCATCATGGGGTACAGGACAGCCAATTGAGACATTACAGCACATGGACACTTGGACATTCCCCCTAACTTATAAATAGACCCGATCCGGTGGCCATTTTACATTCTTTCTACTGTCACTATAGGGAGAGGTTGCTGTGTGGAGCAGGGAGAGACTTCAGTGACCCAAATCGCTAGCTATTAGGTCCACAAAAGTTCTTTTAAGGACTGGTATCATGGTATAGGTGTTAGGTGTAGTTCAAGATATAGGTTTGAGGCACTGCTGTGCTAGTGATTGTTGCAGCAGCCTGAGTGTCTTTTTTCAGTGTAGAGAAAGGGACAGGACGCTGTGTGCAGCAGGGACAGTCAGTTTAATCATTAGCTGTTACTATTAGGTCCACAAAGGTTCTTTTCAGGACTGGTATGGTAATAGGCTTGTACACGTATAATATTTTTTATTCCAAATATAGAAAGAATATTATACTTGACTGCTGCCCTATACTGCAGAAGTCCTTTATGAGTATAGGGACTGAGGTACAGTCTGCTAATCATTCACAACCTACTAGTTGCACAAAGGTCCTTATAAGGACTGGTAAGGTCTAGGGTACTACAGTACATAGGGTTGAGTGAGGTACAGTCTGCTATTCCTTAAGGACTGGTATAGGTCCACAATATATAGGGTTGAGGTGCACTACTGCTGACTGCTGCCCTATACTGCAGCAGTCCTTTATCAGTATAGGGACTGAGGTACAGTCTGCTAATCATTCACAACCTACTAGTTGCACAAAGGTCCTTATAAGGACTGGTAAGGTCTAGGGTACTACAGTACATAGGGTTGAGTGAGGTACAGTCTGCTATTCCTTAAGGACTGGTATAGGTCCACAATATATAGGGTTGAGGTGCACTACTGCTGACTGCTGCCCTATACTGCAGCAGTCCTTTATCAGTATAGGGACTGAGGTACAGTCTGCTAATCATTCACAACCTACTAGTTGCACAAAGCTCCTTATAAGGACTGGTAAGGTCTAGGGTACTACAGTACATAGGGTTGAGTGAGGTACAGTCTGCTATTCCTTAAGGACTGGTATAGGTCCACAATATATAGGGTTGAGGTGCACTACTGCTGACTGCTGCCCTATTCTGCAGCAGTTCTTTATCAGTATAGGGACTGAGAGTTTTGTCACAGGGTCATTTAAAAAATGACAGGCAGAGGAAGAGGCAGGCCCTTCCGCAGGGGTGGTAGGGGTAGGGCAGGAGCAACAGGCTTGAGCCAAAGTGGGAAGTTGCAGAAGGTGCGTTCAATTACTTTAAAGGACGCACCAGACTTGGTTGAGTGGCTCACTCAGCCTTACTCTCCTGCACCCTCCTCATCCTCTCGATCTGCACCCTCTTCTTCACTCTCTGCTATGTGCACCCACAAAGACACTGCCACCAACAACACCACCACATACCTTCTGCTTGAGTCACAGGAATTATTTTCCGATCCATATCAAGACATTTCTGATGCGCAGCCACTCTTGGTATTGGATCAGGAAGAGGAGGTAGCAACAACCGCCACTCAGCAGTCTGACGACAGTACCCAGATCAGCCCAAGGAGGAGGTTGGTCCCCGCTGTTGCTGCCTACTCCGAGATCTCTACTTATAGCGGTGGGGAAGGTGATGTTGATGATGACGTGTCTAGTGATGTCACGTGGGTGCCCACAAGAGAGGAAGAGGAGGGGAGTTCAGAGGGAGATATGGACCAGCAGATAGGGAGGAGAAGCAGGAATAACTTACATTTCACAGGAGGGACAAAGCAGACTGCTAATGTATCAGGAGCGAGTCATCGACCATGTACGGTCACATCTGGCGCTCCCAGGACGCCGGCACATGGCTCCGCAGTGTGGGCTTTTTTTAACGTGTCCGCTGCTGACAATAGCATTGCCATCTGCAATCTTTGCAGTCAATGCATTAGTCGCGGTAAGCCCAACACTCACCTAGGGACGACCACCTTAAGAAGGCACATGAGTAGCCATCACCGAGCCCAGTGGGAGCAACGGAACACACAAAGCCACACTCCAGGCTCTCACCGTCCAGCCTCGTCTTCTACTTCTCCTCTCTCCTCACAATTGTCCTCCACTCCACCTTCCATCACGCCAAGCTCACGTTTTTCTGCAAAAAGGCAGGCTTCCATGGGCCTAATGTTCGAGCGTAAAAAAATGATGACGCCGGATAACCCTCTTGCCCAACGGTTGACGGGTGGTTTGTCAGAACTGATAGCCCGCCAACTACTGCCATATAAACTGGTGGACTCGGAGGCCTTTCGAAAATTTGTGGCCATTGGAACACCACAATGGAAGGTCCCAGGAAGGAAGTATTTCTCAGAGAAGGGCATTCCAGAGCTATATGGCCATGTTCAGCGGCAAGTGAATGTATCTCTGGCACACAGTGTCGGTGCCAAGATACAGTGGTGTGAAAAAGTGTTTGCCCCCTTCCTCATTTCCTGTTCCTTTGCATGTTTGTCACACTTAAGTGTTTCGGAACATCAAACCAATTTAAACAACAGTCAAGGACAACACAAGTAAACACAAAATGCAATTTGTAAATGAAGGTGTTTATTATTAAAGGTGAAAAAAAATCCAAACCATCATGGCCCTGTGTGAAAAAGTGATTGCCCCCTAAACCTAATAACTGGTTGGGCCACCCTTAGCAGCAACAACTGCAACCAAGCGTTTGCGATAACGTGCAATGAGGCTTTTACAGCATCCTGGAGGAATTTTGGCCCACTCATCTTTGCAGAATTGTCCTAATTCAGTTACATTAGAGGGTTTTCGAGCATGAACGGCCTTTTTAAGGTCATACCACAACATCTCAATAGGATTCAGGTCAGGACTTTGGCTAGGCCACTCCAAAGTCTTCATTTTGTTTTTCTTCAGCCATTCGGTGGTGGACTTGCTGGTGTGTTTAGGATCATTGTCCTGCTGCAGAACCCAAGTTCGTTTCAGCTTGAGTACACGAACAGATGGTCGGACATTCTCCTTCAGGATCTCTTGGTAGACAGCAGAATTCATAGTTCCTTTTATCACGGCAAGTCTTCCAGGTCCTGAAGCAGCAAAACAGCCCCAGACCATCACACTACCACCACCATATTTTACTGTTGGTATAATGTTCTTTTTATGAAATGCAGTTTTCCTTCTATGCCAGATATACTTGGACACACACCTTCCAAAGAGTTCCACTTTTGTCTCATCGGTCCACAGAATGTTGTCCCAAAAGTCTTGGGGATCATCAAGATGTGTTGTGGAGAAATTGAGACGAGCTTTGATGTTCTTTTTGCTCAGCAGTGGTTTTCTCCTTGGAACTCTGCCATGCAGGCCATTTTTGCCCAGTCTTTTCCTGATGGTGGAGGCATGAACGCTGACCTTAACTGAGGCAAGTGAGACCTCTTGGATGAGTCGTCGCTGCGCTCTTGGGGTAATTTTGGGCGGCCGGCCACTCCTGGGAAGGTTCACCACTGTTCCATGTCTTCGCCATTTGTGGATAATGGCTCTCACTGTGGTTCGCTGGATTCCCAAAGCTTTGGAAATGGCTTTATAACCCTTTCCAGACTGATAGATCTCAATTACTTTCTTTCTCAATTGTTCCTGAATTTCTTTGGGTCTCGGCATGATGTGTAGCTTTTAAGGATCTTCTGGTGGACCTTACTGTGTCAAGCAGCTCCTATTTAAGTGATGCCTTGATTGTGAACAGGTGTGGCAATAATCAGGCCTGGGTGTGGCTAGAGAAATTGAACTCAGGTGTGGACAACCACAGTTATAGTATGTTTTAACAAGGGGGCAATCACTTTTTCACACAGGGCCATGATGATTTGGATTTTTTTTCACCTTTAATAATACACACCTTCATTTACAAATTGCATTTTGTGTTTACTTGTGTTGTCCTTGACTATTGTTTAAATTGGTTTGATGTTCCGAAACACTTAAGTGTGACAAACATGCAAAGGAACAGGAAATGAGGAAGGGGGCAAACACTTTTTCACACCACTGTACATCTGACCACAGACACATGGTCTAGCAAACACGGGCAGGGAAGGTATATCACTTTTACTGCCCACTGGGTGAACCTTCTGACGGCCGTCAAGCATGTAACCCGTGGCACCCGTGTAGATTTGGTTTTACCGCCACGGATTGCATGCAGGCCTGGCTCTTCTTCTCCACCTCCTCCTCCTACTCCATCCTCCTCCCTCTCCTCCTCAGCTGACTCCTCCTTTTCCACTGCTAGCGTCTCTTCCGCTGCGCCGCCCAAGCTCCCCAGAACCTATTCGACATGCCAGGTGAGACGTTGCCATGCCGTGCTGCGTCTGTTGTGCCTGGAAGCCATGAGCCACACTGGCCCGGCACTCCTTTCAGGCTTTGCATTCACAGGCAGATCAGTGGCTAACACTGCTCAATTTGACAGTTGGTAAAGTGGTGTGTGACAACGGTGCCAATCTGCTTAGCGCATTGAAACAGGGCAAAATCACGCACGTGCCATGCATGGCACACGTCTTAAACTTGGTCGTGCAGCGATTCCTTGTCAAATACCCTGGGGTCCAGGACATCTTGCGGCAGGCATGGAAAGTCTCGGCCCACGGATTGCATGCAGGCCTGGCCCATTTCAGAAGATCTTACACGGCCATGGCTTGCCTTGCTGACATTCAGCGGCGACACAATCTGCCGGTCAGACGTCTTATTTGCGATTGCCCGACGCGATGGAACTCAACCTTCTATATGCTTGATAGGCTGCTCCAGCAGAAACGTGCAGTTAACGTCTGCCTGTATGAACTCTGTGGCAGAACAGGTTCTGGGGAGCTGGGGGTTTTTTCACCGTGCCAGTGGCTGCTCATGCGCGATGCATGCAGACTTCTGCGGCCATTTGAGGAGATCACCAAACTGGTCAGTCGCAGCCATGGCGCCATCAGTGACATGGTACCTTATGCCTTCTTTATGGAGCGTGCATTGCGTCGTGTCATTGATCAAGCTGTGGAGGAGCAGGAGCGGGAAGATGAAGAAGTCGCAATGCTGGATGAATTCCCAGGGGGGGGCTACTCTATCTGAGACAAGTGAACAACAGGAGTCTGAAGAGGAGTCAGAGGAGGATGGTGCTGGGGCGAATGAGGAGGAGCAAGAAGAGCATGCTTTAAACCTTTCTGGGATCCCTGTTGTGCATGGATGGGGAGAGGAGAATGAAGAGGACGACATTATCCGGAATGATGAGCAGGAGCCAGGCCACCACACCACTTCCAGTTTAGTGCAAATGGGGGCCTTCATGCTCCAGTGTTTTAATAGGGACCCCCGTATAAAAAGCATAAGGGTCGAGGACCAGTACTGGTTGGCAACGTACTTAGACCCCGGGTACAAACACAAAATGGCGGAAATGTTACTGCCGTCACAGAGGGCTGTCAGAATGGAGCACTTCCAGGCCTTGCTTCGAGAAATACTGCATTCTGCTTTTGCGTGCGCTGGCAGAGGAGCAATTCCCACTCCCAGAGAAGGAGTTGCGGGTACCAATCCAACAGCGCCTGCAAGAAGAGGCCAGTTTGAAGATGTGTTGGTGACTTCGGATATGAGGTCATTCTTTCAGCCGACCCATCGACAGGTGTCATCTGGGTCCAGCATCAGGGAACGCCTAGACCGTCAGGTGTCCGACTACATTGGGTTAACGGCCGATGTGGACGCTCTGAGGAGTGATGAACCCCTGGACTACTGGACGGGCAGGCTTGACCTCTGACCAGAGCTTGCCCAATTTGCAATCAAACTGTTGGCTTGCCCCTCGTCCAGTGTCCTGTCCGAAAGGACGTTCAGCGCAGCAGGGGGGTTCGTGACCGATAAGCGTACTCGCCTAGCTCACGACAGTGTTAACTACCTCACATTTCTAAAAATGAATGAGGCATGGATCTCAGAGGAATTCAACACATGTGACCAGTAGACCATGTATATGTCTATAAACGATTTTTTTAATCGAGCACACAGACCTTCTTTCTTCATTTGGCTCACTTCCTTGTCCAAAAAAAGCACACCGTACTATATGCCCGTACCCTCCTGTTTGAAGAGATTGAGCGGTGTCATATTTCTACTGGGGCTGCTTATTATGAGGGGCTCCCACCATCCCTGTGCTGTACTGACTTCCTCCTGGGGCTGCTTATTATGAGGGGCTCCCACCATCCCTGTGCTGTGCTGACTTCCTCCTGGGGCTGTACCTCTGCTGTGCATATTATGAGGGGCTCCCACCATCCCTGTGCTATGCTCATTATGAGGGGCTCCCACCATCCCTGTGCTGTGCTGACTTCCTCCTGGGGCTGTACCTCTGCTGTGCATATTATGAGGGGCTCCCACCATCCCTGTGCTATGCTCATTATGAGGGGCTCCCACCATCCCTGTGCTGTGCTGACTTCCTCCTGGGACTGCTTATTATGAGGGGCTCCCACCATCCCTGTGCTGTGCTGACTTCCTCCTGGGGCTGCTTATTATGAGGGGCTCCCACCATCCCTGTGCTGTGCTGACTTCCTCCTGGGGCTGTACCTCTGCTGTGCATATTATGAGGGGCTCCCACCATCCCTGTGCTATGCTCATTATGAGGGGCTCCCACCATCCCTGTGCTGTGCTGACTTCCTCCTGGGGCTGCTTATTATGAGGGGCTCCCACCATCCCTGTGCTATGCTGACATCCTCCTGTGGCTGCTTATTATGAGGGGCTCCCACCATCCCTGTGCTGTGCTGACTTCCTCCTGGGGCTGTACCTCTGCTGTGCATATTATGAGGGGCTCCCACCATCCCTGTGCTATGCTGACATCCTCCTGGGGCTGCTTACGGTGCAGGTGTCAGTGCTGTATATCACGGTGCTGGTGTGAGTGCTTTATGTCACGCTGCTGATGTCAGTGCTCTCTATCACGGTGCTGTGTCAGTGCTGTATATCACGGTGCTGGTGTGAGTGCTTTATGTCACGCTGCTGATGTCAGTGCTCTCTATCACGGTGCTGTGTCAGTGCTGTATATCACGGTGCTGGTGTCAGTGCTTTATGTCACGCTGCTGATGCCAGTGCTTTCTATCACAGTGCTGGTGTCAGATCACTCTATCACGGTGCTGGTGTCAGTTCTGTATATCACGGTGCTGGTGTGAGTGATTTATGTCACGCTGCTGATGTCAGTGCTCTCTATCATGGTGCTGGTGTCAGATCACTCTATCACGGTGCAGGTGTCATTGCTGTATGTCACGCTGCTGGTGTCAGTGCTCTCTATCACGGTGCTGCTGTCAGTGCTGTATTTCACGGTGCTGGTGTTAGTGCTTTATGTCACGCTGCTGGTGATCATCTCCTGCACCCTCTTCTTTGCCTACCCTGACCTTCCCTCTCCTCCATTGCCTTCATGCGCTCCACAGTCCTGAATTGTCACAACAATTTCACATATAAAAAAAGAATGCTTGTAGTTGTCGATCCCAGATTCACCTCATACATGTGTTATGTCATTGGCCATGTGGTGGGACTATGTTTGCACAGCTAGTAATTATTTTGTGGCTGCAAATTTGACCTGTAGGTTTGCAAAGTTCGCCTCCCATTGAAGTCAATGGGGCCCGCCGCGAACGTTACGGTTTGCGAACTATCGGCCGCGTTCGCGGTCCGCGTTCGCGAAACGTCCCGTCGGAAGTTCATCCATCACTACAGGTAATTGTCCTTTTATTAAAAGTCAGCAGCTACAGTATTTGTAACTGCAGACTTTTAATTAGACTGAGGAACTTCTTCATGTTATTTAAGTAACCCTAATCCTCATACAAGGCAACGCCTTATTACTTTTTTCATAGAGAAGAATACATTTTTTGCACAGTGATTTCTTGGCTACGACTTCAAAGAGGAGGAAAAAGTGGAGATACGCATTTGAGATGTGGGAAGTGTGACTGGTGCATGTGATTTTTCTCTATCAAAGAACGGTCTTCACAATTTAGATACTGGTATTTTGGTCTTTTTATGCCTTTACTTCAACCATAATACTATAATACTTTGTTATCTATAGAACAAACAACATTAGCTTTGTTTTCTTTTAGGTGCTGCATATTACAAATCAAAGTTACTTCCAAACAGAATAAAGAATTCGATCAGAATATATACGTGTTAATGCTGAATACAATAAGACACAGAAAATAGTGGATATTGTAGCTCTTAAACTAAATGAAGACATGTGGTTACTGAATGTCAAATGTACACTATTTTGTCAAAAGTATTAGGACACCTGCTATAACAGATTTAGATGGGAAGGCTGATTTAGGAATGTGTCCAGGGCCGTCTTTAAGGCAGGGAAAAAGGGGTAGCTGCCCTGGGCCCTGTCATTATTGTGGGGCCCAAAGCAGCTGACTCATACTTGCCAAATATCCTGGTTTAAATTCCCTCGTCCCTTGAGGTTTTAGTCCTGTGCTCCTACTAATGCTGCCCAGCTCTGCCCTATTATGTATGGGTGACTCACCTGCAGACCCTGTGTTTACATGTAAATAACCGGCGTTCATATCTAAATAGTGGCGGCATTGATATGTAAATAAAGGTGGCATTCATATGTACATACCCTTCCAACTTTTTGAGATAGGAATGAGGGACACCTATCAGCAAAGTATGCAGACATAGGACACATCCCTTGTCATGCCCCCTAAAGGAGAGTTATTCAAAAAATAAAAGTTAGGTTTTAGGGTCAGTTAGGATCTGTGTCACCCCAGGCAGCGTCAGATTAGTGCCAGTAGCGCTAACAATCTTGCACGCAGCATGCATCTCCCTTAGTGGTATAGTGTCTGAACGGATCAATATCTGATCTGATCAGATCTATACTAGCATCCCCAGTAGTTTAGGGCTCCCAAAAAATGCAGTGTTAGCGGGATCTGCCCAGATACCTGCTAGCACCTGCGTTTTGCCCCTCCACCCAAGAGCAGTATGGATCGATCACTGTCACTTACAAAACACTAAACACATAACTGCAGCGTTTGCAGAGCCAGGCCTGATCCCTGCGATCACTAACAGTTTTTTTGGTAGCGTTTGATACAGTTGCTGACAGCCTAGGAGCTTTTTTTTCCTTTAAGTCTCACTAGTGTACCAGTAAATTTAGAGCCCAAAATGGCAAATTGAAGGTACACTAGTGAAGAGGCCTACATGTTTCTGAGCATGACAGATAGTCAAGAGAAAGTCACTCATCTGTCAGATTCAGGCTCAAAATATGATCCTGTAGACAACAGTGGCTCCATGACAGATAGCTCTGATGACAGAGTTTTGGTCCCTGCCAAGGTCAGGCATACCAGGCTGATTTTCTTCTGCTGTTTTTGAGGTGCAAGAACCACAGGGCTCTCGTATGGAGCAGAGAAGTACTAGTACCGGTCATCCTTCTGGTGAACTGGCAATCACCAGCGGCCTAGTACACCCTGGTCATACATCCAGCACTGCAGTATCACGTGGTGACGTGGCGAGTCCCATAAGTGCAGTTCAAGCTGGCAAGGTGGCAAGCACAAGTAGTGTCCCGCTGACACCAAGAAGACAAAGACAGGCCGGTCATGCCCATAGTGTCCTTCCTGCAGAATTTGCCAATCCTAATTGGGAGCCCACCACTTCTGCAGTACCCGTACTTCCCCCATTCACTGGCCAACCTCGAATTCGCTGTTTTTCACGTAAGATCTCTATAAATCTATTGTGGAGAAAAAGTAATTTATATGCTGGTCAATTCATCGCCGCTAATCCCCAGTTGTCCTTCCTTGCCAGAGATTGTAAGCCAATTACGCTTTCTGAATTTAAGACCTTTCTGGGCCTATCCCTCCTCATGGGCATAACTAAAAAGAGTGAGTTGCGGGCATATTGGTCCACTAACCCAATTCACCATACACCTGAGTTCTCTGCTTCCCTGGCCAGGGCACGATACAAGCAGATCTTGCGGTTCATGCACTACAATGACAGTGAACTCTGTCATCCTCGTGGAGACCCTGGATACTATTGGCTCTACAAAATTCGGCACCCCTGGTAAACCACTTCAACTAACATTTTGCAGCCTTGTTTACTCAAGATCAAGTTGTCTGCGTTGATGAGTCCCTGATTAAATTTTCTGGCCGCTTGTCTTTCAAACAGTATCTTCCAAGTGTGCCAAATACAGGGTCAAGACGTATAAGCTCTGTGACAGGGCCATAGGCTATACATATAGTTTTAAGGTTTACGAGGGAAGAGATAGTCACGTAGAGCTGCCAAACTGCCCAGATTACATAGGGAGCGCTGGCAATATTGTGTGGGACTTGGTGTCACCCTTATTCGGAAAGGGGTACCATTTGTACGTGGACAATTATTACACAAGCGTGCCACTTTTTAGCCACTTGTTTGATCATCAGATTGGCGCATGTGGCACTGTGTGATTTAATCGCCAGGGCTTACCCAAAAGGCTTGTAGATTCACGTCTTAGGCTGGGGGAGAGAGCCTGCTTGAAGTGTAATAATTTGCTCGCTGTGAAGTGGAGGGATAATAAGAATGTTTTCATTCTGTCCTCCCTTCACGCAGACAGGACAGTCCAAATTCCTACAGCGACTGGTGTTGTGGAGAAAGCCCTCTGTGTCCATGAATAAAACCAAAATATGGAAGGGGTGGACCTCAGAGACCAGTTGTTGGGGCCGTACCTAGTTGCCCGTAAGGTACAAAAAAGTGTCTGTTTGTTTATTTCAAGTGGCTTTGCTGAATGCTCATGTGCTATACAGAGCTTTAGGACAGACTAGATCCTTCCTTAAATTCCAGGAAGAGATCGTCAGAGCACTTCTGTTTCCAGACGGTGCTTCACCTCACCTTCCTAATCCAAATGCAGTAAGCTGGCTGAATCAGAGGCATTTCCCGTATGTCCTCCCTAGCACCCCTACCCAACGAGCCCCCCAAAGAAGATGTCGTGTCTGTAGTAAGCGTGGATATAAGCATGACACCTGCTATTGTTGTCCCTCCTGTTCTGACAATCTTGGTCTTTGCATTGGTGATGTTTTGAATGCTACCATACACTAGTGGAGTTTTAGCGTAGGGTACAGCACTGCACAGACTAGGACACACTGACAGGGTCTCCCAAGATGCCATCGCATTTTGAGAGACCCGAACCTGGAACCGAACCATTACAGTTACAGTTACAAATAAAAGTGTAAAAAAAAAAGGATTTTTATAACAGCTTAAATGTAAAATCCTTTTCTAAGAAGTACATCACGGGACACAGAGCCATAGTAGTTACTATGTGGGTTATAGGCCACCTTCAGGTGATGGACACTGGCATGTCCTAAATTAAAAAGTGCACTCCCTATATAACCCATCCCACTGGTGGGAGTAGCTAAGTTTTGTAGCAAAGCAATACACGTGTATACCAAAGAAGGGAGGGACCTCTGTGTCCCATGATGTACTTCAAAGAAAAGGATTTTACATTTAAGCTGTTATAAGAATCCAATTTTCTTATCGTACATCACGGGACACAAAGCCATAGTAGTTACTATGTCCCATAGCAATGCCAACTGAAGGGAGGGAGACACAACAAAAGTAGGGCACCAAGAGACTACAGAACTCGTACTGCAGCCTGCAGTACACTGCGCCCAAAGGCAATATCCTCATGATCTTTTACATCTATTTAGAAGCAGTAGAATCTGGTAAATGTATGGACTGAAGACCACGTTGCGGCCTTGCAGATCTGAGCCATGGAGGCTTGGTGATGCACTACCCAAGAAGCACTAACAGCCCTGGTGGAGTGCACTTTAATATGAAAAGGAGGAATTTTCCTCTTTAAACCATAAGCTTGAACAATCACTTGACAAATCCATTTAGAAATGGTAGATTTCGACGCTGCCTGTCCTCCTTTACGACCATCTGGCAACACAAACAAAACATTTGTTTCATGTAACAGAGCGGTCACTTTCAAAAGATCTTGATCCACATAAACAAGGTTCTGTAAAAAAATGAAGGCAAAACAATAACCTGGTTTAAATGAAAACCCAATACTACCTTCAGTATGAATTCAGGATGAGGCCGCAATACAACCTCATCCTTATGAATAAACCAATATGGCTCTTTACAAGAAAGAGCAGCCCACTCTGATATTCTTCTTGCAGAAGATATGGAAACCAAGAAAATTATTTTTCCCTCATCAAGAGGACCAAGGGAATATCTCGTATTGGCTGAAAAGGCTGCTTCTGTAAGCTGACAGAACTAAAATTAAGTCCCAAGGGTTCAGGGGTGACCAAACTGGAGGATTAATCTGCATTACCCCCTGAACAAAGTTACGAACCAGAGAGAGTGAAGCAAGTGGCTGTTGAAAAAAGACAGATAAGGCCGACATCTGGCCTTTGATAGTACTCAAGACCAGCTTCATTCCTAATCCTATCTGTAGGAATTCAAGGATCCTACCTATGACATATTTCCTGGGGTGCCAACCCCTGGATTCATACTAGGAGACATATGCTTTCCAGATTCTACAGTATAGGAATCTGGAGGCCAGCTTCCTAGCATTAACCAAGTAGAAACTACTGAAGCTAATAGCCCACGATCTTTCAGAATGTGAATATCAATAGCCAAACCGCTAATTTTAGCGTTTGTAAGGTAGAATGGAATACCGGACCTTGTGAGAGAAGGTCTGGCCATAGTGGTAGGGTCCAAGGGTCCCCTACCGCCATCTTTACGATCTTGGCAAACCAAGATCTTCTGGGCCACGCTGGGGCCACAAGAATCTCCTCCTTCCCTTCTTGCTTGAACCTGCGAGAAGGGGCAAAAGCAGCAGAACAGAGGGAATGCATAGATCAGTGAAAAATCAATCCCACTGAATAAACAAGGCATATGTTCCGTATGCCATCGGATCCCTTGTCCTTGACACAAAGTTGTCGATCTTGTTGTTGAACCTGGACGCAAACAGATCCACACCTGGAATTCCCCATCTTTGACATATTGACAGAAATATGTCTGGGTGAAGGGACCATTCTCCCGGGAACAATTGTTGGCTACTCAAGTAGTCCGCCTGTCAATTCTCTACCCCTGGAATGAAAAATTGCTGATAGGCAAGGAATGTTGTGTTCTGGCAAAGATAGAATATGATTCACCTCTTTCTGGGCCGCACGACTTCTCGTGCCCCCTTGGTGATTGATATAGGCATTGCCAGATTGGATCATGACAGGGCAATTCCATAGTCTGGGCGTCCAGATCTTGAGAGCCAGACGTACTGCCCGAATCTCTAGAATATTGATGGGCAAAGTCATCTCTGATTTGGACCATTTCCTTTGAACAGATGCTTCTTCCAGGACTGTTCCTCAGCCTAGAAGGCTGACATCTGTTGTTACCCACGTCCAGGTAACTGGTAGAAAGGATTTTTCCTTTTTGAAGATTCTTGGATATCAACCATCAATTAAGGCTCTGATGCACATCGGGGCATAAATGCATTGGAAAGTCCAGAGCATGGACCCTTTTGTTCCAAGTTGACAGGATACTGTTTTGCAGATACTGTCTTCTACGCATAAGGAACCTTTCTTCGTTTTGACCAACTGAATCAGTTCCCTTATGGAACTGATCCTTTCCCAGGGCAAAAAACACTCTCTTCTGAGCTGTATCTATGATCAGCCCCAAGTACTGCAATCTCTCCAGGTTGAGAATCCAACCTAGGTATTCCAGGTAGCTGACTGCGGTGACCAAAGTTTTCTTCATTTTCAAAAACAAATGAGAGTTGCAAAATACTCACCATGCCTCTCAAATAGCTTGGGGTGTCTACTTTCCAAAATGGGGTCATTTGGGGGGGGGGGGGGGTTGTGCTCTCTTGGCATTTTATGGCCTTCAAAACTATGATAGGTAGTGAGGAGAGAAATCACAAATGTACGCCCTTAGAAAGCCTGAAGGTGGTGCTTGGTTTTCGGGGTCCCGTACGTGGCTAGGCTCCCAAAAAGTCTTACACGTGTGGTATCCCCATACTCAAGAGAAGCAGCAGACTGTATTTTGGGGTGTAATTCCAGATATAACCATGGCATGTGTGAGCAATATATCATTTATTTTTGTCATTTTTCAATCACTTGGGACAAAAAAATTAAATATTCAGTCTGATAAACATGCCTACATGTCTACTTTCCAAAATGTGGTAATTTGGGGGCGGTTTGTACTGCCCCGCCATTTTAACACCTCAAGAAATGAGATAGGCAGTCATAAACTAAAAGCTGCTTAAATTCCAGAAAATGAAACCTAGTTTGTAGACTTTTTAACTTGTTCGCAAACCAATAAATATATGCTTATTGACTTTTTTTTTTTTACCAAAGACTGATGTGGCTGAATACATTGTGGCCTAAATCTATGACTAAAATTGAGTTTATTGGATTTTTCTTATAACAAAAAGTAGAAAATAATTTTTTTTTCAAAAATTTTGGTCTTTTTCCGTTTATCCAGATATGTACAGGAACCTGCAGAGCTCTGCAAACCACCTGCATATGTTTTCTAATAAATCAAGAAGTGGACTGTATAGTATGGATCACCAAAGGAGCTATTTTAGTTTAGGTGCGATTCGCTGCATTTACAAGCATTCCAGTGCAAAAAATGCATGCTGCTGTACTTTTTTTGAAAGTCTTGGAATTGAACACAGTGTGAACTAAGGTGCTTAGAAAACTTATTTTACTGTGCATGCGGTCACACCTGAAAGCATTTGGTTGGTATAAACAAGCTATGAAGGATGTGCTGTTCAGATTTGTCTTGTGTAATATTTCTCAGGAACTGTAAAAGTTAAGTTTCTATTGCCACATCACTTGGCATTGCTATACAGCGTATGCTGTCTGGCAGACCTCACCCTTTCCATCCTGCTTTTTCATACCTGTAAAAGCTGCTAGTATTTCTGAAAATAGGTCAATTATATGTAAGTAGATTAGCCACAAGCTGCAACAAATGTTCTGCTGTACCACTGACTTGAATGAGCATGTGGATACACCCACTCACTGTGCTTATCAACAGGCACTGTCGTCATGAAATTGTTCACACCTGGCATCTAAACAATGGGATTAAATTCAACTTGCAGTAACAGCAATTATAAATGTTGGCTATTCACAGCCTATCCTCAAATAACCTTGTTATTGCCTCCGTGTTGGCATTAATATCATTTTTTTTTTTGGGGGGATGGAATAATTTTTATATATTTCTATACCTATTCTGCACATGCACTACCAAATAACAGCATCCATGCAGCTCATTGCGGGCAGTCGGGCAATTCAGAAACTCTTTTCAATGTGAAGGAATTAGTAGGGAACATGTAAGGGGGGGGATGGGCCCTTTTGGTAAGGCCCCTTTCACATTTGTGCGACTTATCCTGCGACTTTGGACATCAGAGTTGCATGACAAGTCGTACCCCATGATTCCCAATGATAACCATTTATATCTGTGTGACTTCAAGTCGCACCAGCTTCGAAGTAGTCCCTGTACTACTTCGTTCTGACTTTGATGCGGGTTGAGGTCCATAGACCTCAAGTTTACACAGGCATTCCCTGAAATCATGTCAAAATCACGGTGGTAAAATTGCGCAACTTTCAAGCCACGGCAGTGTGAGAGGGGCCTAATAGAATCCTAGTAAGATTTAATCTTCCAAATAGGAGCACATGTCAGTCTTTTAAATCATGTTAACTTGAACATGAATACATCAGGGTGTCATGTCCATTAGGATTGGCGACATGATTTTTCTCTGCAAGTTACAGTTTCTGTGCAAATTTTTAGGCAGGTATTGAAGATATGTTGTAAAGTAAGAATTCTTTCAAAAATAGACTGTAATTGTTTCTTTTTTATTAATTTACAAAATGCTAAGTGAGCAAACTGAAGAAAATTATAAATCAAATCAATATTTGATGTGACTACCCTTTGGCTTCAAACCAGCATCAGTTCTTACACTTGCGCACTTTGTACACTTACACAAAGTCAGGGATTTTGTAGGATTTGAGTAAGGTGTATGAATAATCAATTATACCAAGCAGGTGCTAATGATCATTAATTGCATATGTAGGTTGAAACACAATCAGTAACTAAAACAGAAACAGCTGTGTAGGAGGCTTAAAACAGGTTTTGGAACCTGTAGCTCTGCTACTAAGGCGAGGTTGTAGAAGGCCGCGTCATGTTACAGGTCATACACCATGGCAAGACTGAGCACAGCAACAAGACACAAGGTAGTTATACTGCATCAGCAAGGTCTCTCCCAGCAGACTGGGGTTTCACAGAAATGGGCAACATTGAGGACCATAGATACAGTAGTTGGCCAAGGAAACGTAATACAGCAGATGAAAGACACACCATGCTTACTTCCCTTCAACATCAGAAGATGTCCAGCAGTGCCATCAGTCCATAAATGAAGGAACCCACCCATCTTCTGTACAGAGATGTCTGGCCAGAAATGGTCTTCATAGCAGAACTATGGCCAAAAAGCCATACCTCTGATGTGGAAACAATGCCAAGCAGCTCAACTATGCATGGGAACTGGGGTGCAGAAAAATGGCAGGAGTAACTCTGAACTGATGAGTCAAAATTGTAAATATGTAGCTGTAGCAGGTGGCAGTTTGTTTGGCGAAGGGCTGGAGAGCGGTACAATAATGTATGGCTGCAGGCAATCAATGAAGCATGGCGAAGGTTCCTTGCAAGTTTGGGGCTGCATTTCTGCAAAAGGAGTTGGTGATTTGGTCAGGTTCAATGGTGTCCTCAATGCTCAGAAATACTTATCAATAATGCCATACCATCAGGGAGGCGTGTGATTGGGCCCAAATTTATTCTGTAGTAGGACATCTACCCCAAACATACAGCCAGTGTCATCAGTGTAAAGAAGACCCTGGAGTCCTGGAAGTGATGGTTTGGCCACCACAAAGCCCTGATCTCAACTTTATCGAGTCTGTCTGGGATTACATGAGAAACAGAGAGATTTGAGGCAGACTGCATCCACAGAAGATCTGTGGTTAATTTTCCAAGATGTTTGGAATAACCTACCTGCCAAGGTCACTCAAAAACTGTGTGTAAGTCTACCTAGAAAAACTGATGCTGTTTTTAAGGCAAAGTGTGGTCATATCAAATATTGATTTGATTTGAATTTTTCTTCTGTTCATTTACTTTCCAATTTGTTAATTGATAAAAATAAACTACTAACACTTCTGTTTCTGAAAGCATTCTGAAAGCAGAGCGCCACCCAATAGGGAAAGCTCCACTTGTTTGCACACCCCCCCTCCCCCCCGCCACTGCCACATTTGGCACTTTTTGGGAAGGAGTGGATGCCTGTCCCCTGTCAAAACCAGGTACTACTTCCGGGTAAGATCACTGCACAACGATCATGGCGATCTACAAAATTTCCAGCCCCTCCTCCTTCACCCCCACTCCCTTCTGGGAGACACACAGATACTAGAAGACAGCGGGAACAGATTTTAGAAAGCGCATCATGACTCAGGCATGCGCAGTAGGAAACAGGCTGTGAAGCCGCAAGGCTTCACTTCCTGTTTCCCTTATGCCACGTACACACGATCAGACTGCCCGGCGGACTTTGAAGCGGAGGTCCGCCGGAATTTCTGAATGAGTGGACCTGCCCACACACAACTGGACTTTTCCGGCGGATTATGGCGGGAGTCCGCCGTACTTTTGAAAATGAACGGACTTACCCACACACGGAGGAAAGTCCGTTCATTTTGAACGCGGCTCCAGGTAGCCGGGACAAGCGAGGGAAGTCAATGTCGCCGCCTTCAGTGGCGAGATTGACAGATCGCTGGCCCCGTCACCTGGTATGGACATAAAGGGAAGCCCTACACCGAAAAAAACGCATGGGGGTCCCCCCCAGGTCCATATAAAACCCTTAGCCGAGCACGCAGCCCGGCCGGTCAGGAAAGGGGATGGGGACGAGCGAGCGCCCCCCTCCTGAGCCGTACCAGGCCATGTGCCCTCAACATGGGGGGTGCTTTGGGGAAGGGGGGCCGTGTGGCCCCCCACCCCAAAGCACCTTGTCCCCATGTTGATGAGGACAAGGGCCTCTTCGGGCGGGGGGGCTTATCGGAATCCGGGAGCCCCCTTTAATAATCCATTGGATTTTGTCCGAAACTGTTGCATACACACGGTCAGACTAGGTTGTCGAAAAATCCGATCATTCACAACGTGATGACGTAATTTCGTTACGATGGGACTATGTTCAGGCTAGTAGCCAATAACTTTGATGTAAGAATTTGATCTGAGCATGTGATCAAAATTCTCTACACATGATCGGAGTATGTCCGATCGAACCAGTTGGTCTGAAAATATTTCCAACAAGTTGGAAAATTGGGTCCGACGGATATCCCGACGGAGTCAGTCCGATGCATACCACACACAGACGGATTATCCAACAACACAGTCAGATAGGACACATTCCGACGGATTCTCCGACCGTGTGTACAAGGGCTAAAAGTCAGCAGCTACAGTATTTGTAGCTGGTGACTTTTAATTTTTAATTTTTTGACAGGCTGGAACTCCGCTTTAACTTACAACATTTTTTAGACCTGCCTACAGCACAGCCAGCTAGTTCTTGAAGGGCATCATATGACGGCCTCCCATGATCGCGTCCGCTGCAGAATAGCGAGCTCTGCAAACGCAGTGTTCTCCGGACAGTGACACTACTGATCACAGATTGAGGTAAAGAGCCATTCATTAGCTCTTTACCATGTGATCAGCTGTGTCTAGTCACAGCTGATCATGGATGTAAACAGAAACCAGTTATCGGCACTACTTTCCTCACACTGACAGCATTAGTACAGGAGAAAAGAGCCGATAACAGGCTTGTGTTAAAGGGACATGTACACTGCTAATCAGGGCACTGATTATTAGTGCAGTCCCACCATTGCTGACAATCTGTGCCCACCAGTGCTGGCAATCAGTGCCTCCCCGTCAGTGTCACCTATCAGTGCCGCCTATCAGTCCCCATTAGTGTCACTTCAGCAGTGCCCATTAGTGCTGCCTCATCAGCTCACATCAGTGAAGGAGAAAAAATACCTGTTTGCAAAATTTTATAAACTATGAAAGTTTTTTTTTTTTTCTTCCAAAATTTTTGGTCTTGACTACATACCACCAAAGCAAAGAGCTATTTATGTGAAAAAAAAAAAATACAAATTTTGTTTGGGTACAATGTTGTATGACTGCACAATTGTCACTGCAAAGTGCGACATTGCTGAATGCTTAAAATTGGCCTGGGCAGGAAGGCGGTAAAAGTGCCCAGTAAGCAAGTGGTTAAAGTGGAAAGGCAAAACTTTTGTTTTAATTTTGGTTAGCGTAAAGGAAGGTTATAAACCCTGTTAGGGTTTATTTTATTTTTTGCCATCTGCGTCCCATTGGGGAGATTTCCATTCACTTCTTGTCCAAAACAGGAAGCAAGAGTAAATCCCTCCAAAGTGAGATCTGACACTTGACACTTTAAAACATGACATGTTTTGCAAGCATGAATGACGATGATTTTAATACGCAATCTAAAAGCATTCACAGAAATATAATTGTATTCATACTTGAATTTACAAAAGAAAACACTGAATCTTTGACGTTATATAAGCCAAGAAAACATGGGCAGGAACCAAACTTGTTGAGAAGAGTAAAAAGATTATGATGGATTCGTTACAGTGTCTTATGGTTTTGGCTGGGAATAGGAGGTAAAAAAATTTTTTTTAAATGCCTCTTGCAAATTATACCCCTATCTACTTTCTTATTTGTATGTATTTGCACGTATTTTCGCATATATGCAATTTTGCACGCACTCACACAATTTTTGCGCTTATGCACTAAAAGGTATTCTCGCGTTCTCATTCTACACAATATGTAAATTTGTTTTTGCGTGTATTTGTGTGCATCTGGGTGGCACAGTGGTGTAGTGGTTAGCACTCTCACCTAGCAGTAAAAAGGGTTGCTGGTTTGAATTCCAACCACGACACTACCTGCCTGGAGTTTGTATGTTCTCCCTGTGCCTGCGTAGGTTTACTCCGGTTTACTCCCACACTCAAAAGACATGCAGGTAGGTTAATTGGCTTCTGTCCAACATTGGCCCTAGTATATGAATGGGGACCTTGGATTGTGGGCTTCTTGAGGGTAGGGACCAATGTGAGTGTACAATGTACAGGGATAGGGACAATTGGAGACACTCACTCAGGTTGAACTGGATGGACTGGTGTCTTTATTCAACCTTAGGAAAAAAATCAATGATTGGTGTTGTGCCCCAAACATAAACTCAAATTAAAGTGCCTAGTGCATAAATATATGAGGTAAAGCACACACACTGTGTTAAACCAATAAATATACAGTAAACTTGTAATGGAATTTGCGTGGTGCAATCAGAAATCCATATTGCTGGTCATATCATAAAGTGCAAATAGCAACATCCATAGTGCAAAAGAATATATAAAGTGCAATAAATGTCATTTTAGTTTTGCTGTTTGCCTTACAGCAGCAAGGTAAGGGGCCACTTCACCTGGTGTGCTGTGAACATTTGGGAGGCACAAGATTACCCAGTCACTGAATTTCACTCAATTCCATCCCGTTTATGGACTCTGGTTTACTGACATTCTTGCACTGTGTGGTTCACGGACTGTATATTTGTGATTGCTGCTTTTTTGCACTTGTTTATGCACTTTAAATGTATTTATTAAAATTTTCCATTTATTGCAATTTATATATTTTTTTGCACTATGGATGTTGCTATTTGCACTTTATGATATGACTAGCAATATGGATTGCTGATTGCCCCACGCAAATTCCATTACAAGTTTACTGTATATTTATTGGTTTAACACAGTGTGTGTGCTTTACCTCATATATTTATGCACTAGGCACTTTAATCTAGTTTAATTTGTTTGGAGCGCAACACCAATCATTGATTTTTTTCCTAAATTTATCTGGGTGGGGTTTGCACCTCTGTCGGTGGTTTGTGTTTGCGTGGGGATACCATACCATTTCATTTTTTATTCAACCTTACTAACTATGAGGCCTAAATTACTGACCAAAAAAGCTGATTTTTCTATTTATTTATTTTTTTACTGAAGAATGCACTGCGCTGGTTTACGCATCTGTGTGCATAGGCACAACACAATTAATAGGCTGTATTTTAGCTCAGTTAAAAAAATAAAAATTAAAAAGCTGTACTGAGCTTTTTCAAGCTGCAGTGTGCAAGAGGCCTATAGTCAATACTGTGGTTAGTATAGTAAAGAACAAAGAGATAACAGAGAACATTTACCTGAGGTGTGCCAGGTCACTTGGTCAGTATGCCTAAAAGGGGGTAAAAAATAGCACAGTAGGATGAAAGCTTAAAGCGGAGGTCCACCCTAAAATGGACCTTCCGCTCATCGGAATCCTCCCCCCCTCCGGCGCCACAATTGGCACCTTTCAGGGGGGAGGGGGGTGCAGTTACCTGGATAATCCAGGTAACTGCACCCACTTCCGGGATAGCTCCCTGCGGAAAGGGGCGTAGATTACGCCCCTTTCCGCAAGTGCCCGCCCCCTTCCGCAAGTGCCCCGCTGCCTGCTGGGAAACACACAGATCCCAGAGGCAGCGGGGACCGTCCTTATTGCGCAGCGCTACTCGCGCATGCGCAGTAGGGAACCGGGAAATGAAGCCGAAAGGCTCCATTTCCTGATTCCCATACCCAAGATGGCGGCGGCAGCACCCGAGTACCGATCTAGAGATCGGCTTCGGGTGCCGACATCGCGGGCGCGCTGGACAGGTAAGTGTCACTATTTTAAAAGTCAGCAGCTGCAGTATTTGTAGCTGCTGGCTTTTAAAAAAAAAAAAAACGCGGAGTCCCGGCGGACTCCCACTTTAATAAAAAGATTTATTAAACACTAAATTACATTCAATCAGCCAAATTGACAAACGCCTGAGACATCTCCAAAACTGGATCTGGACTGTACCTTGAAAAACATGCTGACCGCCACCTGCCTAATTTCTTAATGATATAAGCAGGGACCCCTTGGCGCGAAGCGGTGGAAGCCACTCCTATCCTGAATGAATAGCCAGAGTATGCTTTAGGGTCCAGACCCAGATTGGCCAAAAGGGTGCAGCAATGAAGAACGAATTGAGCTGCGGAAAGGGGAGCACAAGGGAAAGGCAACAAAGGACTGTCCTTAGGCTTATCAGACATAGCACTGATCAGCTGGTCTAAAACCACAACTGGGCACTATGCCTTTCCTGGTCTAGAAAAACCTGATGTCCATGCCACCTCCTGTTTGCTGCATCTTGCATGCATGTAGATGCAAACAGAAATAGCCAGGGTGCCTAACCAACTAATTGGCCAAAAGTATATGAGATCCTGTACCAGAATGCGTAAATTCCCTTGGCCTGTAAAAGGCCAGATATATCACTGCCTTAAGCACCAAGCTGGGTAACCACCCAAAAGGGGAACTCGTCAGTATGTCGGACATGTCACGAAAAACGTGACCCGTGATGGGAAGTCTGCTGAGCATTGCAGGAGGGCTACACTTCTGGATCCCTTTAAGGATGGCTCTAATCAATTGAGAGGAGAAAATAGAGGGCCTATTGGGGTCTTCCAAAAACATGAAATGTTGAATCCCAGACAGATATGTCCTGATGGTGCTATGGGCTAGTTTAAGTTGAGAGTGGTAAAAAGCGGTAAAAGCTAGTAGGTACTGGATGTTATAACTGTCAAGGCTAGGAAATTTTGCCCAGAAGGTCTGGAAAACCTTCCAAGCTGTGGCATACGCCTTCCTGGTATTCAACAATAAAGACATATTGATCAAATTTGCCGCATCAACGTTATGGGAATCTAATCCATCACCAATTGCTGGAACTGTGGAGAAGGCTTGGAGAAGGCGTGGAGAAGGTGTGGCGCAGGCATCTGGGCCCAGGACCTGCTGGAAAAAGAATGGGAAGTTAAACCGGGAACAGAGCATCTGCTGCTATATTATCTACGCCATTGACGAACCTACAATGTATGTGAAAGATGAAATGGAGGGACAACCACACAAGCCTATGCACAAAACTCATGATCTGCAAGGATATGTATCTGTTGATAATTTCAGCGGTCGTTTGATTGTCAGTAGAAAAAAAAACACAGTCTGTCCTGCCCATAGATGCCCCCACACCTGAGCCGCTGCCACTATGAACTTTGAACAATGTCGAAGTCTCAGTGAACCGAATAATTGCCAAAACCTCAAATGACCAAAACCCTACCAGCCATGTAAGCCAAAAATGGCTGCATAGCCTTTGGTGGCCAGTGAGTCTGGAAATTTGAGGGGCGGAACTAGACTCAGCAGGGATAAACATGATGACCCCATTCCAATGCTGGAGGAACTCATCCCACAGCTGAAGGTCAGAAAGCATGGAAGGATCCAGGAACACCCAAGAATCAGCGTTGGGGGCTGAAGGCAACAATGATAGCAATCTAGAAATGAAAGCCCTCCCCTGGGGAATAATCCTCATAGCAAAATTTAACATGCCGAGCAGTGACTAATTCAACCCTGGTACAGACTTCGGAGACTGTAAATGCATGAATGCAATCGCTGATTCTCACAAGCTTGTCTAAGGGAAGACTGGCCTACATTGACTGCGAATCAAGCGTGATACCCAGGAACGTGTGTCTGGTAACTGGCCCCTCCATTTTTTTACTTCTAGCGGGATGTTGAGCGCAGAAAAAAGTGAAGTGAGCTTCTGAAGGTCGTAGGAGACCTGATCACAACCTTCAATGAGGAGAAAATCAGGAGAAAATCATCTAAGTAATGAATCATCATGTGACAATTCTCCCTGTGCATAAGGATCCAGCTAAGAGTCTGAGAAAAAGAGTTGAACAACCAAGGGCTGCTTTTGGAGCCAAATGTAAGCTTGGTGGCAAAATAGTAAACACCCTTCCATCTGATACCATGCAACTGCCAGAGAGACGGTAGAATTGGGAAGAGCTTGAAAGCGTCCGCAATATCCGCTTTGGAAAACCAAGCGCCTATGCCCAACCTAATGATGGACTGAATCGCCTGATCCCCGAAGCATATTTGAGCAAAAATTCTTCTGAAGGAATCAGAGATGATGCTAGCTATATGTGAACAATGAAAGGCAGACAAGTCATAGATTAAAAGTGGTTTATTGGAAAACTTCCCTCTGACCAGCCCCAGGGGGTTGTACCTCCAAACCTGGAAAGGGGGTGTAGTGAAAGGCCCAAAGATAAACCCCTTATCTAGTTCTGACTGCAGTAACAAATCCACCGTATCCGTATCTACGGAAGATGACCTGAAGTTCTGACACTCAAAACTATCTGACGGTAAGGAGACAAACCCTGTGTGAAACCCTTAACCAAAAAAACACTCAAAGGTGACGGATGGGTGGCTAAACATTCCTGCAAAAAAGGCACGTTGATAAGGCTTAGTCATAAAGCTTTGTTCTGCCTAAGTGAACAGGCCGACTTGGGGTGAGCCCTGTAACACCCGGTACAGATGTGCAACAAGCGGCATTGACTGTAATTGCACACCCAAAGGTTGTAGTTGTTACAAATCTGGGATTTCCCCAGAAAATGAATAGGGTGGCCTAACTTATCCAAGGGTGCCGGATGACCTGAGGAAGGGAAAGCAACACCTGACCCCCTGGATGTACTAGGTAGTGCAGGAACCCCAGAATTGGGGCACCAATACGACGCGTGTGTAGACAACTGACAAGTCATGCACACTGAAGACCTGAGCCCAGAGAAATGCCGGCAAAACACTTCAGTATCTATGTTTCTCCAAACCGTCACTACTTGGAATTGAGCAAAACGGGCTGCAGCCTTAGTGGAAAAAGACCTGTGATAATCATAACAGTTGGATCCGCCATACTTATGGCCTAACTCAACCACCGTATATAGATACAGGTTCAACGCCTCCCCTCTAAGTGGACTCACAGATCAAATAATGTCTCTAGAGACTAAAAGCCAGGACAAGCTCAGGGATGGACAACTTGGAACTAACCCTGTGATCCCTGGTCTTCACCACTACTGAAACATCCACGCAGGCATAGGATCTATTGTCCGCAACGTCATGGGCAGCAATTAACAGGGATGCCAGGTTAACATCCTTGCCTTCCAGGATGTCCTTCTTAATGTTACCCGGAATAAAATGCACCAGATATTACCTGGGACTACTGGTACAGGCACCGGTACCGATGGGGTCCCGGAATCCGCTAAAACCACAGGGGCAGCAGCCACTCCAAATTCAGCTGACTCTCCAAAACCTCTACCCTATTACCCAACTCTTGACAGGACGTGGCCAGGGAACTTTAGGGTACTGTGGATTTGAGACAGAGAAGAAGCCACAGTCCTTAGGGTAACTTGCTCCGCACTTGCATCTGACGCACGAGGGAACAGTAACCTAAAAAGCTGGGCTTTCCATGCTGACGCCAGGTATGAAATCCCCCTGTGCTGCAATTCTGCCATTAGTCTCGGAACAGTCCAGGTTCTGAGAGAGGGTGAGCTACCATGCTCCGACCCCCCTAGCCGAAGAAGGTTGGATGGAAGTGAAGTCCCCAATATCCGCTGCTTGCAGCATGACCTGCAAAAATCTAAAAAATAACTTGACATAACCAAGAACATAACAACCAATCCCATGACTTACCTGCGACCAACCGTCCGCCCCTCCCTGAAAACAAAACGTAAGAAACGGGACCGAATATGCTAGTTTGTGAACTACTAGGCCTTAGCTACCTGGGGCGTAACAGGCAAGTTAAAAACGTAAACTCAGGCCTTGAGGCCTGAAAACGTGTCAGGCAAACGATGGAACTGGTAACATGTAAAACAAAAAAGGAAAATGAGGTGTACGTATGAGAAACGGATGAGGAAACTTGCCACCGCACAAGCCAATTAGAAACGACCAACTCAATTCGCATGAACCTGAAAACGTGACAAGTACCTGCAGTGGAGACACCAAACTAATTGTGAAGATGTGACACAAACCCATGGAATCATAAAAATAACTGAGAACACAAACAAGAGAAAAACACAAATGGTTCCCAGCAACACCGGGAGAAGAACATGACTTGCGTGAAGACCGTGAGCTGTCCAAGAAATGCAAGCTGCGTGAGGAACGAAAGCTATGAGAGCGCGAGTAACCTAAACACGTGAGTTTATGTGAGAAACGTAAGCATCATGAGAACGTGGTTGCAAGAGAGAAGGGCTACATGAACAACACAAACTGCATGAAAAATGTAAATTGCATGAGAACGTAATTTGCATGAGAACGTAAAATTGGACAAGAAATGTAAAATTGCCAGAGAAAAGTAAATTGCACGAGAAAAGAAGATTACATGAGAAACTTAAATATTATAAACGCAACTCGCATGAGATACGTAATCGGATAAGAATGTAAATCACATGAGAAACGCAAATCGCATGAGACAATGTAAATTGCATGAGAAAACGTAAATCGCATGAGAAACGCAAATGGCACGGGAAAACATAACTTGCATGAGAAAAGGTAACTTGCATGAAAAAACTTAAATGCATGAGAAAACGTAATTTGCCTGAGAAACTGTAAATTGCGTGAGAAAACATAAATTGCATGAGAAATGTAAATTACATGGTAAAACGTAACTTGCATGAGAAACGATAGGCTGCGGGAGAACAGATGAGGAGACTTACCACTGAAACCAGCCAATTAAAGCAATCTGTTGAAAACCCATAAACGTGATGGGTAACCAGCAGTATAAAACCTGAAATACATATCTGAACTGCCTGGGAAGCACCAAACAGAATCCTGACAACCCTGCTGCAATGTAGCAAACCACCACTACAGAAGGAAACAATACACACAACTGTAAGAAACAATGCGTAACAACCTGAAGCGTTAGATCTGAAAAAAAATAAAATAAATAGAACCACCCTGAAAACCGGCGTAAGGAAAATAAATGCCTACCTGAAATGGACAGGAAAAATAAAACTGCAAAGAATGCAACCCTGTGCCTCCTGTAGCTATGTAGAACAAAACCAACTAAAGAAAAGAAACAAACATAAAAAACTACTACTCGGAAAAATGACAGGAACGTGAGGGTTTTTTTTTTTCCCAAAACAGAAATAATCTTGACATGACATAGAGTATTGTGGCCGACGAGGATGGTATGTGACCATGCAAACCTGGAGACCTCCCCTTCTGCACGGATGAAAGGTGCCATGGAGCTTAACCCTGGGAAGGGGTCCCTGCTGAACTGCCCCTAGCCACCAGAGCACCCCCTCCAGTTTGCTCCTGAGCCCTCAGCAAAGGGACGTATGCCACCCTGACAGAAACCCAACAACCCCACATGGACCCTCAACCCACACACCCCCCTTCCATGCAACCCTGAATGTAACAATGAACCCTGAGTTGCCCTGCCGCCGATGTCACAAACCAGCCCACCCGTATCAGATCCACAATAACCAGCCAAGTGAGATGGCCAAGGAGGGAGGACGTAACTCCCCTTACCTGCGCCCCTGGCATGCCAGACCCTCAGAAGAAATGGCAGATACGAAGAACCAGAGAACCAGGAGAAGCGAGGCCACCTCACGACCACCTCGTTGAACCGCAACCCGGAGGGGACATCAGTCGCCCGGAAATGATGCTTCTACGAGAGCCTACGACCACAAAGGGAGGAGGCAAAGGCTTTATGCGGCCTGACTCCACCTACAATAACCTGCGGTCAGCCTTACACTTATACACAAATTTAAAGGGGTTGTAAACCCTTGTGTCTTTTTCCCCTTAATGCATCCTATGCATTAAGGTGAAAAAACTTCTGACCGTAACCAGCCTCCCAGCCTCCCCATTTTACTCACCTGAGCCCTTTCGTTGCCTCTGCGGAAACATGCTCTTCCTCTCTGCTTGGGGTTCTCGGCTCTTGAGTGGATAGGTTGATAGCAACACAGCCATTGGCTCCCGCTGCTGTCAATCAAATCCAATGACGCGGACATAGGGGGGCAGGGTTGAGTCCGGCATTCTGTGTCTATGGATTCAAATGCTGGACTCGGGAGCGTGCCCCCAAAAGGTAACCCCCTGGGAGAGCGCTTCTCCCGGGGCGTTTACTGATGTGAGGAGGAGCCGCAATTGCTGCCGGGGGACCCCAGAAGATGATGATTGGGGCCACACTGTGCAAAACGAACCGGACAGTGGAGGTAAGTGTGATATGTTTGTTATTTAAAAAAAAAAAAAACATAGGTTTACAATCACTTTAAATAGTAGCAAGATACTTGGGTTGGTGGTATGACACTTTGGCATAAACAAAAAAAATTACTGCAATAGATTGAGCAGTACAGAGGCTTAGCAGTTACACTCTTGGTTTGAAACACTGGAGGTTCCCTCGGGAGCCCAATTATGCATACACAATCCAAGCACCTCTAGACATCTGATCTCCTGGTATGTTCAAGAACTAGAACTTATTGCATGGTAGAATGTCCCTCTTCATGTTAAATAATAAGGAAGGGGGTGACATGATTACCACTGGAAGATGCTGGAGGCACTGCATATCTTAGGCGGTCAGAGGGGACAGAGACCAAGGCTTCCCAAGATGGTTGCTTGAAATTGTGTAGAGCTTCTCAAAATGGCTGTCTGGCAGAATTTGGTTTTCCCATTGACATGAGATCATGACTTGCTCCAGCCAACTGATGTCTCAAATCTATGGGGAGTTCAGTAAATTAAGTAAACAGATTCAGGCTGACAAGCTATATTAGTGCCCCAAACAGTAAAAATGCAGAGCTACTCAGTGAAATTATACTTACAAGGCAAGGTGCAATGATGCTTTCCCATGCAACCCCTGTGATATGACATGACCAAGTTCAAAGAACACATGTAGAAGCATCATTGCATTGTGCTGTGCAGCAGCTTTTTCATTACCTGAATAGATTATAAGCATGCTGGAAAAAATTTAAACTTTTGAAGGTTTTAGTTAAATCTATAGTGCTTTGGTACTTGGAATGAAGTAGGAAACCCTATGATGCTTTCAACTGAAGATACCATTAGTCCCCTACATATGAACATTCAAGTTTCGAACTTTCAAAGATACGGACATGCGTTTGTATGTCCAATCATGTGAGTTAGTTCACATTTCTGGCATCAATTCTTATACATGCATCGTCTACAAGTGGTTTTGCTTCTGTGTACTTTACTGTATACAGTACATTATTTCAACCTTTTTTTCCATGTATTATTTGTGTGAAATGCGTTATTACAATCGTTTATTGGGCTGATTGTGTTGATTGGTACTTTGCTGGACAAACAAACTGGACTTCCGAACATGCTCTTGGAACAGAATTTGTTCGTATGTAGTGGACTTACTGTATAAAATAGTTTTTGCAGCTAAAAGCATGGTGCCTAAAGGGAGGGTGCCTCATTAACATATCATACCAGGGCGCGGTGTGAACAGGTACAAACCTGTGACATTCAATAAAGAGACTTTGAATCGCAACTTTGCACAGTTTCTAAAGATCTTTTCGGTGGACGTCAATCCATATTATTGCTCAGGAGGATGTTTATAATATTGAAAATTATTAAATTTGAATATACTCTCAGCATTCCAATGCTTTTTTTGGGCTATATAATTTCATTATAGATTAATACCAGTAAATGTAGCTGCAGATCCAATTTTTCTAGAGCAAGGCAAGACTGAAAAAATAATTTAAAACTAAAGTCACTTTTAATGCTACAGATTATTATTATTATCATTATTATTATTATACAGAATTTAAATAGCACCAACAGTTTGCGCAGCGCTTTACAATGTGAGGGAAGACCTCACAATAAAATACATATTATATAACACAGTACGGTAATCAGAATGTTGGTTTTGTGATTAAATCATTTTAGTCTACTGCAGAATAATTGTTTAGGGTTTAGCAACAGGAATTTACAGCAATAATATCAAATGCAAAGTTAAACTTGCTCAAGAAAACCCACTTTGAACACTTTGATAATACATTTTAATGCATCTGTGTTTTACCTGTGTCCTGCTGTGGCAAAGAATATTCCAGGAGAGATTTCAGCATTTCAGGGATATCCAGAACGCCTCTGACAGCCTCGGATTTGGACATTGTTGCTGCTGGAATGGAGCACAGGCAGCAGAGTACACACAATGACACTTGTCTGGGATTACACAAGAAAAGAACCCTAGGGAGGAGAGTGCTTGGGGCTTTTACACTTAATGACTCTCCAATAGCTGTAAAAGGGAGGGAACAGTAACATGGAAATTTTCCGAGACCAATGATATGAAAAGAGGATCTATTATTACCTAACCAGAAGGAGGATCTTTAGCTTGCAGAAGGGACTGGTTATGTAAGAGGACTGTATAGATAAAGCGTGCCACCTATATTTACTAACTTTAACCCAAGCAATGCACAGAATAAAACATAACTTTCATCCAGCCACTCAAAATAAAAGACACAGACTATTAGAAATAGATGTATAAGCTTATTTAGGCTGGGTTCACAATTGTGCGATCACAGACATCGCATTTGATTCGCACCGCATTGCTGTGCAGATCATATGCTGTGTCTGTGCAATGCAAAATCAGTCATACAAACTGTATAGCTGGCCTGACGTGAATGGTGGCAGACGTGTCTGTTAATAGCTCCAGACATCCACGGAGCAATCCGCCGCCATTCGCACTTTCGCAGCACAATACACTGCTTGAGAGACACCTCTGCCGGTCCGGAACATCCTCCTGCATCTCCCCAGGTGGATATCTCGGGAACTCCTTATTCGCAACCTCCCGAGAATCACCGGCAAGGATCCCCACCGGCCGCCGCCATCTTGCCTCCCGGCCACGCTGGGGAAGGTAAGGGACTAACATCCGTCCCTTCCTGCCACCTATCCCTTCACCTGGGACACTCCGGAGGCTGTTTGAGGCCTGTACATTGCCCGGGGGGGCGCGGCCGGCTCCGGCCCGGTGCGGCCTAGCTAGGCCTGAGGCTGAGGCTGAGGCTGTTGCCCGCGGGAGCGCTCCGCGACCGGCCCGGCCTCCTACAGCGGATATTACCTCACTATTTTAGCTGTCCCGACCCCCCCATCAACTGTACCTGCCCAGTGGTGCATTTAGCAGAGCATATGGGCATCACAGGCCTGCGGCCGCCATTTTGTGGCCTACACCCCATCCTGAAGCCGACAGACAGACTTTCCTGATACAAGCAGGGGTACGGGAGACCGTTGTCAGCAGTCCATCTGGGTGTTTGAAGCAGCGGGGGTCCCTGGTTCTCCACCGCGGACACGCACGTGCAGCCCTGTGGCCGTTACATCCACCGAAAAGCCACAACACCCGGGGTCATACACAGTTGAGTGCCTGTGAGAAGGGGGTCTAGTGAGTGTGTCATATCACACTGCCCTGCCATCACCCACCCCCGGTGTACCCCTTTGAAGCGGCGGTGGACCCCCAGCAGCTGCTAGGAGTGAGTCAGCCCGGCCCACCAAACGGACGGCCACAGTGCACGGGAAAGCCCGCGACTTCAGCCTACTACCAGTGCGGAGCAGACATTCTGCTGCTTCATCTCCATCCACCTCAGCTCCCTCCTCACAGTAGCCTGAAACTTACCTACCCTCTGCCACCATACCTCTATCGGCCGGATCTGATATTCAACTACAAGGAGCCCGTTTTGTAGCAACCCCCACCCTGCACCATACTCATGATGTTAAGTGAATGTAACTGAGAGGTGCTCCACCCAGCATTTACTTCCGAAGATCTGATTATGCCAGCAAAGACCACCTCAACTCGCTCTGCATTGGCCAAGAAATCTAAGGGAGCGGCGACTACTCAAGCCGTCACCTGGTCCATTCAACGTTTCCTGGCTGCCGGTAGGTAGCAGTCAAGCCAGGTCCATGAAACGCAGCGCATCTAGCTGCCTCCGTGAGAGATAGTTCACCAGCATCATCTTGCTGCTCGGACCTCATGGAGGATCCCGGGTCCCCCTCAGGCTCAGAAATGTCATCACTTCTAGGCGGCCTTAAAAAATAACTACCTGGGATGTTCCACGGCTTTGAAAAATCAATAAAAAAGGAGATTACAGGGGTGAGGACATCCTAGACAGGGTGGAGGAAACAGAACAGAGGCAAGAATCCCATGCAACAGCCATCAGAGAACTTCAGGAATATTGATGGACGAACTTCCGACGGGACGTTTCGCGAACGTGAACCGTAATGTTCGCAACGGGCCCCATTGACTTCAATGGGAGGCGAACTTTGCAAACCTACAGGTTAAATTTGCAGCCACAAAATAATTAATAGCTGTGCAAACATAGTCCCACCACATGGCCAATGACATAACACATGTATGAGGTGAATCTGGGATCGACAACTACAAGCACGCTCCATAAAGAAGGCATAAGGTACCATGTCACTGATGGCACCATGGCTGCGACTGACCAGTTTGGTGATCTCCTCAAATGGCCGCAGAAGTCTGCATGCATCGCGCATGAGCAAAAAAAACCCCCAGCTCCCCAGAACCTGTTCTGCCGCAGAGTTCATACAGGTAGACGTTAACTGCACGTTTCTGCTGGAGCAGCCTATCAAGCATATAGAAGGTTGAGTTCCATCGCGTCGGGCAATCGCAAATAAGACGTCTGACCGGCAGATTGTGTCGCCGCTGAATGTCAGCAAGGCGAGCCATGGCTGTGTAAGATCTTCTGAAATGGGCAGAGATTTTCCTTGCCTGCCGCACGATGTGCTGGACCCCAGGGTATTTGACAAGGAATCGCTGCACGACCAAGTTTAAGACGTGTGCCATGCATGGCACATGCGTGATTTTGCCCTGTTTCAATGCGCTAAGCAGATTGGCACCGTTGTCACACACCACTTTACCAACTGTCAAATTGAGCGGTGTTAGCCACTGATCTGCCTGTGAACGCAAAGCTGAAATGAGTGCCGGGGAAAGTGTGGCTCTTGGCTTCCAGGCACAACAGACGCAGCACGGCATGGCAACGTCTTACCTGGCATGTCGAATAGGTTCTGGGGAGCTTGGGCGGCGCAGCGGAAGAGACGCTGGCAGCGGAAAAGGAGGAGTCAGCCGAGGAGGAGAGGGAGGAGGATGGAGTAGGAGGAGGAGGAGAAGAAGAGTCAAGCCTGCATGCAATCCGTGGCGGTAAAACCAAATCTACACGGGTGCCACGGGTTACATGCTTGACGGCCGTCAGAAGGTTCACCCAGTGGGCAGTAAAAGTGATATACCTTCCCTGCCCGTGTTTGCTAGACCACGTTTCTGTGGTCAGATGTATCTTGGCACCGACACTGTGTGCCAGAGATACATTCACTTGCCGCTGAACATGGCCATATAGCTCTGGGATGCCCTTCTCTGAGAAATACTTCCTTCCTGGGACCTTCCATTGTGGTGTTCCAATGGCCACAAATTTGCGAAAGGCCTCCGAGTCCACCAGTTTATATGGCAGTAGTTGGCGGGCTATCAGTTCTGACAAGCCAGCCGTCAACCGTTGGGCAAGAGGGTTATCCGGCGTCATCATTTTTTTACGCTCGAATATTAGGCCCACGGAAGCCTGCCTTTTTGCAGAAAAACGTGAGCTTGGCGTGATGGAAGGTGGAGTGGAGGACAATTGTGAGGAGAGAGGAGAAGGAGAAGTAGAAGACGAGGCTGGACGGTGAGAGCCTGGAGTGTGGCTTTGTGTGTTCCGTTGCTCCCACTCGGCTCGGTGATGGCTGCTCATGTGCCTTCTTAAGGCGGTCATCCCTAGGTGAGTGTTGGGCTTACCGCGACTAATGCGTTGACTGCAAAGATTGCAGATGGCAACGCTATTGTCAGCAGCGGACACGTTAAAAAAAGCCCACACTCTCTGAGCCATGTGCCGGTGTCCTGGGAGCACCAGATGTGACCATACATGGTCGATGACTTGCTCCTGATACATTTGCAGTCTGCTTTGTCCCTCCTGTGCAATGCAAGTTATTCCTGCTTCTCCTCCCTATCTGCTGGTCCATATCTCCCTCTGAACTCCCCGCTCCTCTCTTTTGGGCACCCACGTGACATCACTAGACACGTCATCATTGACCTCTCCTTCCCCACCGCTATAAGTAGAGATCTTGGAGTAGGCAGCAACACCGGGGACCAACCTCCTCCTTGGGCTGATCCGGGTATTGTCGGCCGACTGCTGAGTAGCGGTTGTTGCTACCTCCTCTTCCTGATCCAATACCAAGAGTGGCTGCGCATCAGAAATGTCTTGATATGGATCGGAAAATAATTCCTGTGACTCAAGCGGAAGGTATGTGGTGGTGGTGGTGTTGTTGGTGGTAGTGTCTTTGGGGGTGCACATAGCAGAGAGTGAAGAAGAGGGTGCAGATCGAGAGGATGAGGAGGGTGCAGAAGAGTAAGGCTGAGTGAGCCACTCAACCAAGTCTGGTGCGTCCTTTAAAGTAATTGAACGCACCTTCTGCAACTTCCCACTTTGGCTCAAGCCTGTTGCTCCTGCCCTACCCCTACCACCACTGCGGAAGGGCCTGCCTCTTCCTCTGCCTGTCATATTTTAAATGACCCTGTGACAAAACTCTCAGTCCCTATACCAATGAAGGACTGCTGCAGTATAGGGCAGCGGTCAGCAATAGTGCACCTCAACCCTATGTATTGTGGACCTATACCAGTCCTTATAGAATGGCAGACTGTACCTCACTCAACCCTATGTACTGTAGTACTCTATACCTTACCAGTCCTTATAAGGACCTTTGTGGAACAAGTAGGTTGTGTGTGACTGATTAGCAGACTGTACGTCAGTCCCTATACCGATGAAGGACTGCTGCAGTATAGGGCAGCGGTCAGCAGTAGTGCACCTCAACCCTATGTATTGTGGACCTATACCAGTCCTTATAGAATGGCAGACTGTACCTCACTCAACCCTATGTACTGTAGTACCCTATACCTTACCAGTCCTTATAAGGACCTTTGTGGAACAAGTAGGTTGTGTGTGACTGATTAGCAGACTGTACGTCAGTCCCTATACCGATGAAGGACTGCTGCAGTATAGGGCAGTGGTCAGCAGTAGTGCACCTCAACCCTATGTATTGTGGACCTATACCAGTCCTTATAGAATGGCAGACTGTACCTCACTCAACCCTATGTACTGTAGTACCCTAGACCAGGATTGGATGTGCAGCACCCTCCAGTAAGTAACGCCACTCCTCCAAAGCTGCCTTTATAGCCAGTAGTTCCCAGTCCCCCACATCGTAGTTTCTCTCCGCTGCGGAGAGCTTGCGAGAGTAAAAGGCCACGGGGAAGAGAAGGGCCTTGGCACCTTGTCGCTGGGAGAGCACTGCCCCTACCGCGATTTCCGAAGCGTCCACCTCAAGGACAAAAGGCAGGGCAGGATCCGGGTGCTTTAGGATGGAAGCAGAAGTAAAAAGTTCCTTCAGTTTCTCGAAAGCAACTTGGGCCTTAGGGGACCAACAGAAATGGTTTCCACGCTTGGTGAGTTCAGTGATGGGGGCGATTATTGCAGAGAAGCCCCTAATGAACTTCCGGAAAAAATTGGCAAAGCCAATAAAACGATGGACACCCTTTTTATCAGTAGGAGCGGGCCAATCCAGAATAGCGGACACCTTCCGAGGATCCATTTTGATACCGTCGACAGAGATAACCAGGCCAAGGAACTGTATGCATTGGAGCTCAAATTCGCACTTTTCCAACTTGGCGTAAAAGTGCGATGGTCAGAGACTGAGGAAGAGAAGATTAGGATGTCATCCAAGTAAACGATAACGTATAAATCTAACAGGTCATGGAAGATGTTGTTTATAAAGTGTTGGAAAGTGGCGGGTGCATTACACAGACCAAAGGGCATAACAAGATATTAGAAGTGCCCGAACCGCGTGTGGAAGGCAGTCTTCCACTTGTCCCCCTCACGAATGCGGATCAAGTTGTAGGCACCGCGGAGATCTAACTTGGTGAACACAACAGCGGACCCCAGTCTTTGGAAGAGTTCGGGCACTAAGGGTAGCGGGTAGTGATTTTTGATGGTTATCTTATTTAGCTCCCGATAATCGATACAAGGTCGTAGGGAGTGGTCTTTTTTTTTTTTACAAAAAAGATGCCGGCCCCAGCTGGGGAAGTAGATGGGCGAATGAAGCCTTTCTTGAGGTTTTCGTCTAAATAGCCCTTTAGAGTTTCCAGCTCTTGCTCGGTTAACGGGAAAATTCTTCCAAAAGGGACCTCGGTTCCAGGTAGAAGCTCTATCGGGCAGTCGTAAGATCTGTGCGGGGGTAAGGTTTCTGCTCCTTTCTTGCTAAACACATCCGCAAAATCCCGATAGGGCGCAGGAATTGCTTGAGGTGACCCAGGGTCAGAGTCCAGACTGGAGAGCTGTGTGGACGTGGAAGGGACTTCAAGAAAGCAGTGCTGTTGGCAGTAGCCGGAAAGGAACTCGACCCTCCCTGTAGCCCAGTCGATGTTAGGATTGTGGGCTTGTAGCCAAGGCATTCCCAAGATAATGGGGAAAAGAGGGGAAGAGATGGCATCCAAGCATAGGAGTTCACGGTGGTTAGGACCCATAGTGGTCAGCAAGGGGATGGTTTCCTGGGTGACAGGACCAGAACTTAGGATGGAGCCATCGGCAAGGTGCACCGCCAGGCTTTGGGACTTCGGTCGGAGGGGAATGAGGTGATTGGCAGCAAACGTCTGGTCAATAAAGCAACTACAGGCTCCGGAATCAATTATGACTGGAACTAAGATATCCTTGTCGGGAAGCTGTAGAACAACAGAGAGAGCAAGGTGAGAAGTAGACTTAGGCAGAGTAGGAGCATGCTTGAAAGGAATCGGAAGAGACTTACGTGTCTTATTAGGACAAGATCTCACGTAGTGACCTGGTTCTCCACAGTACATACACAGGTTACTGGCTCCTCGGCGTTGCCATTCCTCCAGAGTGAGGGATGGACGGATGAGACCCAGCTGCATGTGTTCAGGGGGTTCAGGTCCCGGAGACGGAGGAGCTAGGGTGGTCGGCCGAGAAAAGCTGGAAGCACTGGGGACCTTGGGGAGGACCCAAGTAGGCCGAAACTAGCTGGAGGACCTTTTAGAACGACGTTCACTAAGGCGTCGATCGATTTGGATGGAGAGGTTGATGAGCTCTTCCAGAGACTGAGGGACACCGACCCGTGCCAGTTCATCTTTGAGTGAATCAGACAAACCCATGCAGAACTGGTTGCGCAGGGTGGCATCATTCCATTCTGTATCAGAACTCCAACGTCTGAAGTCCACTACATAGTCTTCTACCGCCCTGCGCCCCTGCAGGCGGCCTCCGCAGTTGCTCTCAGCTGGGGATCCTCATAGAGCTGGGACATAGTGGCAAAAAAGGTATCCAGACTGTCAAGGGAGGGCGACTTCTGCTCTAGAAGGCGATGGGCCCAGGACTGGGGTTCACCAGACAGAAGTGAAATCACGAAGCCCACTTTAGTCGCTTCCAGGGAGAAGATGCGAGGTTGTAAAGCAAAGTAAAGCTCACAAGTGTTGCGGAAGGACCGGAACCTACTGCGGTCACCAGAGAATCTCTCAGGAGTACCCTGGGTTCGGGAGGCAGCATTACTACGGAGGGTGCTGATGCTGGTCCGGCAGTGGAAACTCCTGGTTGGTGTGCAGGAGACGACAGTACCTGGATTTGGCCTTCCAGTCTGGTGTAGCCTTCTTGCAGACTCTTCACGGCTTGTGTGAGACCCGCCAGGTGTCTGCACAATTCCTCCATGGGGGAGGCTCCCTGCTCGGGCTCAGACATGGCTGTCCGATACTGTCAGACCCACGTACCTGACAGGTGAGCCCGAAATAGCAGGGGAAGGTCTCCCTTACGGGTCTGGTTCACGGCCCCTGGTAGGATGGATAGGTGGCACGGGAGCACAGACGGGAATGAGAGCCTGGCGGGTTAGATGCTGAAGGAGAGATCCGACGGCTGGGTTTGGACAGGTAGACAGACTCTCACAGCTGGATGCAGGAGCAGATGCGAACAGGAGATGGTGAGCAGGTCCAGCCACAGGCACAGATGACAGCAGGCAGACGGTGCAGAAAAGGGATGAGCAAGTTCAAGTCCGGATCACAAGCAGTGTAGGCAACAGGCGGGCAGCGTGGTACAAAGGAGCAGGCAGATAGGAGGTCAGAGACAGGCCGAGGTCAAAGGCAGGCAGCAGACAGGATAATCCAAGGTACGAGCCGGGTAAACAGGAGGTCGGGAACACAAGCAAAGTCACAGGTAACAGGGCACAGGAAGCTGCAGATCGGACAGCACCGAGCACACCACGGGGGAACACTTAAGTAGGCCGATTGGCGCCAACGAGCACCGACGCGTGCGCACACCCGCGTCCGTGCACGCGTACGCGCACCCGCACGCACACACGTACGCGCACCCGCCCGCACAGCCGCGCGCACTGGAGCACCAGCGTGCACCGGCACACATGGACGCCCCGCAGCTCGCCCAGTGACACGTCCGCTACGGGCAACTCTCTGACAGCAAGGTTGCACTTTCCTGGGACAAACGTACAATAAACATTAAATTGATGCTGCAGAGACAGCTGCACCAGCCTGCGTAGGAAGGACATCACGACGAGAGACTTAGACCTGCTTTTGTTGACAATTTTCGGCTGTAGCCTGGTTGTCGGTGGTGAAACCTACAGTTTGTCCTGTCCAGGTATGACCCCAGAGCTGGGTGGCTGCCACAATGGGGTAGAGCTCGAAGAGGGACGAAGACTGGCTAAACCCGGGAAACAAGAGTATGGCTGCGTACACACGGGCGGACTATCCGTCCAACTAAGTCCGTCAGACAATCCGACAGACAGTCCGTCCTACTTTTGAATGAACGGTCTTGACCACACACGTCGAACAGACAGTCCGCTGAAAGCTTGCGCGATGACGTGTACAGCACGTACGACGGGACTAGAAATACGACGTCCAATACACTGCAATGCAACCTTCGGCCGTGTAAATCCTTTCTGAGCATGCGCCATACTTAGTCCGTCCAACTTGCCTACTCACGAGCGGACTGTCTGCTGAAACCAAGTTTGGACGGACAATATTACGGAAATTCCGAAAGACTTAGTCCGCCAGACTGTCCGCTGAAAAAGTCAGCTGAAGCCCACACACCAGCGGATTGTCCGCTGAAACACGTTTCAGCGGACCAAGTCTGTCAGACAGTCCGCCCGTGTGTACGCGGCCTATCTGAGAAGGCCAGGGTCCGGCAAACCAATGGTGGCCAAAAACAGCGGCGAACCCTGTGGAGGCTGCAGCATCTGTCACTACCTGTGGCGAGAGAGGTGAGATAGACGGGATAAACAAGGAGATACCATTCCAAGTGGACAGAAAATCCAGGTTGAGGACTTGATCCGGGTCTTGTGCCTGAGAAAGGTAGACCAATAGGCATGAGACAAAGGAGCGACCCTGTGGAATGATTCGCGTGGCAAAGTTAAGCATGCCCAACAGTGACTGAAGCTGTCTCTTTGTACACCCCCTAGTGCGGGTGAATTCACGGAGAACTGACCTAATGCGGGTCAGTTTGTCAAGGGGCAGGCTGGCCTGCATGGAGCAGGTGTCGAGATTGACTCAGAGAAAAGTGATGGAGTGTGTGGCCCCATCGACCTTATGTTCAGCAATGGGGACATTGAGGTTCCCAAAGACGGTCCTTAGTTTGTCGAGGTCCCCTGGAGGTACGCCCGGCTGCTCAATCAATAGGAAGTCATCCAGGTAATGGATAACTTGCTGACAACAAGCTTTGTGCAAGAGGATCCAGGCAAGAGATTGTGCGAACGTGTTGAACAGCCAGGGGCTGCTTTTAGAGCCAAATGTCAGTTTGGTGGCGAAATAATATAGGTCTCTCCATTTAATACCGTGCCAGCACCAGAGGGACGGGTGGATAGGCAAAAGTTTAAAGGCGTCGGAAATGTCAGCCTTGGACAGCCATGCGCCTGTGCCTACTTTAAGGATGGCCTGAATCGCCATGTCAACGGAGGCGTATTTTAACGAGAATTCTTCGGAGGGAATCAGGGAATTTAGGCTGGGAACGTGAGAAGAATGAGGCGCAGACAGGTCGTACACCAAGCGGATTTTATTTGAGAACTTGCCCTTGACAAGCTCAATAGGGCTAACTCTCCATGTGCTGAAGGGGGGCTGTGTGAAGGGACCTATGACAAAGCCTCGCTCCAACTCGGTTAGCAGCAGATGGTCTATGGCCTGCTCATCGGAGGCTGCTGAGCGAAGATTTCTACACTCATAGGTTGTGTGGGGCAGAGAGATAAGGCCGGTATGAAAGCCTGTTGTGAAGCCCCGGATGAGGAAGGTGGCTAGTGAGGGAGTGGGGTGCAAGGTGAGGTAGAAGCCCAACCATAGGACATCTATGCGGCTTAGTCACGAGCCCTTCTGTTTGACCTCACACAAATTCCTGGGGTGCGCTCTGTGGCATAGGACACAGACATGCAGTAGGCGACATTGGCTGAAATTACACGAGCCATAATTGTAGTTGTTGCAAATAGCCGCCCCTCCTACGGTTCGAACCGAGCGTCCGAACTTATCCACCTGTGCCTTCTGAGCGGGGACTGACGGGCCCTGGGCTGTACCGGAGGTGGAGGGGAACTCCAAGGGGCGACTAACCGCTGTATTGGCGCACCAGGAGGCGGTGTGGGTGGAGGACTGGCAGATGGCACATAGAGGCGAGCGTAAGCCGGCAAAATGCCGGCAGAACAACTCGGAGTCCATGAGGCTCCAGTCTGTGACCGACTGAAACTGTGCCAACCTAGCGGCTGCCTTGGCGGAGAAGGAACGGTGGTAATCGTAGAACGAGAAGCCTCTGTATTTGTACCCTAGGTCCACCACGGTGTGGAGATATAAGTCCAGCTCCTCCCTTCTGGCGGGGGACGCTGAGCATATGACATCCCTTAGCATCCCAAAGGCTAGGGCGAACTCTGGGATAGAAAGCTTGCGGTTCAGTCTAGGATCTTTGGCCTTGAGAACTATGGAGACATCTCCCCAGGTATAGGCCTTATTCTCTGCGAGGTCATGGACCGAAATGAGCAGGGATGCAAGGTTGACATCTTTGCCATCCAGGATGTCCTTCCTTATGCTGGCCAGGACTAGATGTGCTGGGCAGACAACGGGACATGTACCTGTCGGAAGTGGTGTCAGGACTGTGACTGGAACAGGGGTAGTTGTGGCCTCTAAGAGGGCCACTCTGGCCTGGACGTCCGTGACCGTGTTGGCTAAGGATGACACCATTGTATGGAGCTGTGATATAGCTGCTGAAATGGATTGGAGAGAGGCCTGAGGTGGGGGACTGGGCCCAGCCGTGGCCGGCGGGGGGGAGAGGAGCCTTCCTGGCCGTGGCAGGGAAGGGAATGCCCCTGCGCCTCAGCTCTGCCGTCAGTTTGGGGATGGTCCAACCCCTGAGGGACTGTACGCTGTCGCTCACTGAAGGCGGGCGAGGAGACAAAGGGGCAGTGAGATCTTTGCTGCCAGTTTGAGACATGGCTCCAGGTAGACTGTGCCCTAGGTGCGATGTCCTATCTCCTTGGGGTCACAAGATGGACGACCGGAACCTGGAAAAATAACGTCCAACCTGGTGCAGGGTGGACCTACTGAACTTGACTGACCTGGAGAGAGAAACGACAGATGATAACTGATGAGGAGTCTGACAAAGTAACTGACAGTTGACATAAACGGCTGACTGATATAACCGAGTGCACCGGTGAGTAGACAGTTTTTTGAAGTAGTTCTTCTCTCATTTTTTTTTTTTTTTGTATTGTCCTGTCCCAATCCGACGTGTCATTGCGCAAAGGACGAATGAGTGAAATGATCCGTGCTTAGCGTGGGGGCACGAATAAGTGCTACAACTGTGAACGTCAAATAAGACAACCTGTGGAAAAAATTAAATGTGGCCAGTCCATCTGGAGCACGCCGAAACGAATCGATGCATCACGGATGCTACTGGATTCGAATCGGAGCACGGTAGGTGACAGTGAAATGAAGCAAAATTTTGCCATGACAGAGGCACGAAATGGTCGTTTCGCCAATGCGACTGACAATAAACCGGACTCTGGAGCATGTACTAAAATGTGGGAAACAAACCTGGGGCGGACCGGAAAGAATCGGTGCATGTTTCGATGCGACTGGATTCGAACCGGAGCACGGAACGTGACAGTGAAATGAAATGAACAACATAAGTCATGACAGAGGCCTAGATCGGCCGGCCGCAAGCTGCGACTGGGTAACGAACTGGTCTCTGGAGCATGCACTGAAATGAGGCCGAAAAAAACCTGGGTAACGTCCAAACGAATCGACACACGGGGATGCAATCAGATTCGAACGGAGCGCATTACATGACAGTGAAATGATTCCCATGATAGAGACACGAATCGGAGAGGTCGCAAAAACTGCGACTAACAACGAACGGGTTCTAGCGCATGTACTGAAATGAGGCCAACGCAACTGGGACATGCTGGCCGAATCCGTGCATTTTACGGATGCAACTGGATTCGAACCAGGATGTAATAGGTGACAGTGAAATGATTCCCATGGCAGAGACCCGGATCGATAAGCCGAAGGCTATGACTAACAACGAGCGGGCTCTGGAGCATGTACTGAAATGAGGCCGAGCAACTGGGGCACACCGGGACGAATCGGCGCATTGCGGAAGCGACTGGATTTGAATCGGAGCGCAGTATGTGACAGAAATTAGTGAAATGTTTGAAATGATGAAATGATTAAATGAGCCAGCCGTGGCAGAGACATGAATCGTTGTGCCACGTGTTGCGACTGGCAACGACTTGTCTGCGGGACACGGTGTAGAGGCAGAAACACAACAAGCTACGAAAACGGTGCGACATTTAAGCCTAACCAATTCTAACGAAATGAGGCCCGTGAAATGAAGCCAGTTACAACAATGGTGCGTTCGAGTGACTAACGACCCGGTTTCAAAACGAATGACTACTGGTGATAACTGAAAGGTGGGGGGGGCAGCCCACTCCACTACCCCTATAGATCGGGGCATGACATGATTTCTCCCACCTGTGTATGTGTGCGACAGCTGGCATCTCTCACTGCCGGCTGCCTGTCACATATACAGAACAGTGCGGAACCTGAGACACCCCACACAAGCCGCAGAGCGGGTGTTACTGGTGCCGTTGCTAGTGTGTCCACTGTTCCAGCACTTGGCTCCACTCCGGAACAAAGCCCTGATTCGCCACCGGGACAGTCTTAGCCAATCTGGGACGGTTGGGAGGTATGTCATTACACTTCCTCACTACCAATCACAGTTCCGGAGGCCCTGAAATGCCAGGATATGACAAACACCCCCCCCCCCCAAATTACCCCGGGAAGTAGACACCCCAAGGAATTTGATTAGAGGCATTGTGAGTATGCAGATCTGTGGAGGTTAGCCTATGAAATACAATGTGGCAGGGTTGGGTTACGAGGCATGGATATGCTTCTGCGTCTTGATTCGGTCATTTGGCATTCCCCTGATTGGCTGACGTGGCTTCTCCATTTGCTCTATATATAGGCGTAGGGTGTACCAATATGGTAGCGCCTCAGATGATGTCCGTAATGACGAAACGCTGAGGTGGGACATATTTGGTATGCAACACGTCACTTCCGGCTTCTCCAAACTTCCAGTTTCTAGTCTGTTCGGCTGTGGAACGCAAGCCATGAACACACCGGAATTGCGGAAGTGCTTAGTTTTCTTTCAGTGAGAGCACTGGAACTTTTTAACTTTTGTAGTTTTACATGCCATTTTTAGTAAATAAATAGCTTTGGTTTACGTATTCACACTATGAGGCTCATCCTTTCTGACATTTATGTGGATGCCCGGTGCTGAGGAATTTTGAGAACTGAACTTGAGAGGAACATTTCTTTTAAAGGATTACAGCAGTTCAGACCTGAGTGATAGCCTGCTAAGAAGGAGATTGGACACTTGGGCACAACTATATACGCCTGTTACCCCTGCAGGGGTGAGGCGCTCTGGTGAGTGCAGCCATAAGGGGGGATGCACATGGAGGAGGGGAGCACTGAAAAAGTCACCTTTAGCTACTAATTTTTGCTGCTGCACAGATCACCATTCACAGACTGTTGTTATTTATTGATATTTATTGATTTTTGGAGGATTATTTATATATATATATATATATATATATATATATAATATATATATATATATATATACACATTTTTTATTTATATATATATATATATTTTTTTGGGCAGTTATTTATTTGTCTACATATATATGATTTGGGACTGATCTTGGCAGACACTAGCACTTCTCATTTTCATTTTATATATTTTTTTCTATATCTAAATTTTTATATATATATATATATATATATATAAAAATGTTTGCACTTTATTCTTGTGGTAACACTTGATATAATGTTAATATATTCTTAGGATTCAGAATTTCACTTACATACATCTATGTTTATATGCATATTCACATGCTAATGTCACAGCTATTGTAGATGCACATCTTCACTTTATAGCTATAGGTGCCAGCACTTGCACCTTATCATATCTCCCGAGTACTTTTATATATTCTTTACTTTCTATTGAACAGTGCCACTTTCCCTACATCAATCAATGTGGATGAAGAAATCTCTGCCAGAAAAAGTGTGCAGTGTGCCCAACATTAGCATATACCACCTTGCATCCACCCACTTCTAATGATGGGCATACATTCTTTTTTTTTCGTTCAGCCCATGGCCTGAAAGAAAAAAATAACAGATTCCTCAAATCCAATCCGCACACTGACCACCTCGGGCCCCTCATGCTTGGGCATATACTTGTTTTTCTTTTTTTTAACTTTGGATGAGAAGTCCTCTTCTCTTCTAATTTTAATAAGTGGCCATGTGTCTTGTTAAACTCCCTTCTGCAAAAAGTTTTATCCCTATTGTGGGATCATCAGTATGGTATTTGTGAATTGAAATCATAACCCCTCTCAAGCGTCTCTTCCCCAGACAGAATAAGTTCAGTGCTCGCAACCTTTCCTCATAATGAATATCCTCCAGACCCTTTATTAGCTTTGTTGCCCTTCTTTGTACTTGCTCCATTTCCAGTACATCCTTCCTGAGGACTGGTGCCCATAACTGGACAGCATACTCTAGATGCGGCCAGATTAGAGTTTGTAGAGCAGGAGAATTATCGTTTTATCTCTGGAATTAATCCCCTTTTTAATGCATGCCAATATTCTGTTTGCTTTGTTAGCAGCAGCTTGGCATTGCATGCCATTGCTGAGTCTATCATCGAATAGGAACCCTAGGTCCTTTTCCACCCTACATTCCCTCAGAGGTCCCCCCCCCCAGTGTAAAGATTGCATTCTTATTTTTTACCCCCGAATGCATTGTTTTACATTTTTCTACATTGAACCTCATTTGCCATGTAGTTGCCCACCCCATTAATGTGTTCAGATCTTTTTGCAAGGTTTCCACATCCTGCAGAGAAGTTATTGCCCTGCTTAGCTTAGTATTGTCCGCAAATACAGAAATTGAACTGTTTACCCCATCCTCCAGGTCATTTATGAACAAATTAAACAGGATTGGTCCCAGCACAGAACCCTGGGGGACCCCACCTCCCACCCTGACCATTTTGAGTACTCCCCATTTATCACCACCCTCTGAACTTACCCTTGTAGCCAGTTTTCAATCCACGTACTCACCCTACAGTCCATGCCAACGGACCTTATTTTGTACAGTAAACGTTTATGGGGAACCGTGTCAAATGCTTTTGCAAAATCCAGATACACCACGTCTACAGGCTATTCTTTATCTAGATGGCAACTCACCTCCTCATAGAAGGTTAATAGATTGGTTTGGCAAGAACGATTCTTCATGAATCCATGCTGATTACTGCTAATCAGTGGCATCGCTAGGGGGTGGCATTTGGCGCTATAGACCCGAGTCTATGCAGGGGTCCCCAAGGGGAGGGGAGGCTCTCTGGGGACCCTGATGTAAGTGGGGAGCTCTCTGGGACCCTGATTTTAAGGGGGAGGCTCTCTGGGGACCCCAATTTTAAGGTGGCGGCTCTCTGAGGACCCAGATTTAAGGGGGAGGCTCTCTGAGGACCCTAATGTAAGGGGGCTCTCTGGGAACCTTGATGTAAGTGGGGGGCTCTCTGGGGACCTTGATGCAAGGGGGAGGCTGGGGTCTCTGATGTAAGGAAGAGGCTCTCTGGGACCCTGATTTAAAGGGGGCTCTCTGGGGAACCTGATGTAAGGGGTTGCTCTCTGGGGACCCTGCTGTAAGTGGGGGGCTCTCTTGGGATATACACACACACGCGTATATTACTGTATATACATGTGTATGCCCACGCAAGCATATGACTTTCCTTACTATGCTGCTATGGGCTCTAGACCCAGATCTTAATGTTTGGCTAACTGGCCTGTAATTCCAAGGTATGTATTTTGGGCCCTTTTTAAATATTAGTGCTACATTGGCTTTTCTCCAATCAGCTGGTACAATTCCAGCTGATTGGAGAAACAGTAGACTGTCCGTAAAAATTAGGAACAATGGTCTGGCAATTACTTAACTGGGTTCCCTAAGTACCCTCGGGTGCAAGCCATCTGGCCCCGGTGATTTATTAATGTTAAGTTTCCCAAGTTTAATTTTAAGTCTGTCCTCTGTTAACCATGGAGGTGCTTCCTCATTCTTTATGGGGCCAATATGGTCTTTCCTTCCTTTTTTACTATTTACATACTTAAAGAACTTCTTGGGATTTTTTTTTGGGATGTGTCTTTCATGTTCTTATCTTATTGCACCCTTACATTTCTTGTTGCATTCTTTATAAAGCCTGAATGCTGATGATGATCCCTCAACCTTTTATATGCATTTTTACATTGGAGTTAAGCCATCCAGGACTTTTGTTCGCTCTTTTAAATTTATTTCCCAATGGGATGCATTGGCTAATGCCCTTATTTAATATGCTCTTAAAGCGAAACCCATCTCTCCTCCGTGTTCTTTGTTCCTAAGATTTTATCCCAATTTATGCCTTCTAGCAAGGTTCATAATTTAGGGAAGTTGGCTCTTTTGAAATTCAGTTTCTTTGTATTCCCCTTATGTTTCATATCGGTGTGATTTATACTGAAGCCAATTGACCTGTGATTGTTGTTACCTAAATTGCCCCGTATTTCCACATCCATGATCAGGTCTGTATTGTTGGTAATCAGTAGATCCAGTAACGCTTTATTTCTAGTTGGTGCGTCTACCATCTGACCCATAAAATTGTCCTGCAAGACATTTAGGAATTGGTGAGCCTTAGATGAATGTGTGGTTCCCTCCCCCCAGTCTTTGTCTGGATAATTAAAATCCCCCATTATGATAACACTTCCCATCCTTGCTGCTAATCCAAATTGTGATAGGAGATCTATCTCCCCTTCTTCCCTCAGGTTGGGGGCCTATAGCATACTACCAGTATTATTTTCTCCTTAGCTTCATCCCTTTGGGGCTCTACCCATAAGGATTCCACCTCCTCCCTAGATCCCTTAGTGATTTCTTCCTGAAATATAGGCATACCCCTCCCCCTTTTTTACCCTCTTTATCCTTGCGATAAAGGGTATACCCTTGAATGGTTGCCAGCCAATCATGAGAGCTATTGAACCAGGTCTCTGAAATTCCTACAAAATCCAAATCCTCCTCATACAACAGTATCTCTAGTTCACCCATCGTGTCTGCCAGGCTTCTGGCATTGGTGAACTGCCACGTAGTTTAGACCGGTCACATATTATTCTCTTATTGGGTGTTCCTGAGAATACTACCTTGGAGGTCCTTTTCCTCAATTTAGCTCCCAAGTCCCTAAAATCGTTCTTTAGAACACTCCATCTGCCTCTGACTTTGTCATTGGTGCCAACGTGCACCATGACAGCTAGGTCTTCCCCAGCCCCTCCCAGTAATCTGTCCACCAGATTGGAGATGCGCCAAAATTGAGTGCCCAGTAGAAAACATACAGTTCGGTGCTTCAGGTCTTTGTTACAGATTGCCCTCTCTGTCCTTTTAAGAATTGAGTCCCCTACCAACAGAATCTGTCTTTCCTTTCCCTTCACTTCACCCCCACTCTCAGTGGAGGAGTTCTTCCCCTGGCAGCTAGGAGAGACCCTCAGCTCCAGCAATGCTGGTCCCTGACTGGTTTCACCAATGTCACTCAATGGAGCGTACTCATTGGGATGCAGTAAGTCCTAGTAAGTCCTCTCTTACTTGGAGTTTCCATGGGTCTGTGATCGAGAGGTTCTGGAGCGCAGGAAACCATGCTCACTTTGGCCAGAACAGAGCTATCACTATGACCTTTTCATCTGTTGTTTGGATCTTCTGTAAGACTTTTGGAATGAGCCTGAAAAGGGGAAATGCTTACAATGGCTTCTCTGACCAGGGGTGTCAGCGAATGCATCCAACCATAAACTGCTTGGATCCCTGTTTATCAAGAAGAATTTTCCTACTTTCACATTATTTGAGGAAGCAAAAAGGTCTATCTACGTTTTGAGCGATTAGCGAGAGTACATCTTGTTTCATACTCCACTCTATATGTGTGATCTGCTCCCTGCTCAGAAAATCTGCTAATGAATTTAACTTCCCTTTGATGTGTATTGCTGCAAGGGAAAAGAACATTATCCTCTTCTCAGGCAAGTATTAACTCCACTATTTCTCTGAGGATTGCTCTGCATGTGCCTCCTTGTTTGTTGATATAGGATACTGCGGCGATATTGTCTGAAAGGATTAATACATGTCTTCCCTTTATGCTGCATGGAAAGTTGCTTAGGGCTTCCCATATGGCTCTCAGTTCTCTTGCATTGGAAGTGTCACATCTACCCCAACGCAGGTGGTCCGATACTATGGCTGGCTACTGTGTGCTTCATCTATGGCAGCCCCCTTTCCCTTAAGGCAAGCAGGTCTACCGGTACTTGGCTGCCACCAGGACTTATACATACTGTTATAGTGCCTGGCCACCACACCAGGGCAGATGCAAACTGAGCAAAGCAAAGAGATACTTGCAATTAACAGACAGATAACTTGGTTCTATGACAGTACAGGTAAAAAGGCAGGCCGAGTTCAAGGAATAGTCCAATAATCTGGTCCAAAGTCGTACACAGGGAAATCCAAACTAGCAAAGCAGGGCAGACAGGCAGGGAGTGTGATCAGGAACAACACAGGTATTACTCACTATCACAAGCAAGAGACTGAGTGTTTGGTTTGCTTATAACAGGTAATTATAAACAAAACCCTAAGGCTCGGTTCACACAGGGGGCGACACGAGGCGACACGACTTCCGTGCCGTGACCTGACAAGTCGCCCCCGTTCTGTACTACGGAACCGTTCTAAGAGGAGCGACTCGAGTCGCTCCGACTTAGAATAAAGGTTCCTGTACTACTTTTGGGCGACCTCGGGGCGACTTGCATTGACTTCTATACAGAAGTCATTTGCAAGTCGCCGCTGAGGTCGCGGCAGGTCGCGGCGCGGCAAGTCGTGTCGTCTTGCATCGCCCCCTGTGTGAACCAAGCCAAAGGTTAACGCTGCACTAGAAATAAAACAAAATATCTTAGCAAAAAATAAAAAAGCAGTCAGCACCAAAAAGTCTAAGCCCTTGTACACACAGTCGGACATTCCGATGGACAATGTTCGATAGGACCGTGTTGTCGGATAATCCTACAGTGTGTGGGCTCCATCGGACTGTTTCCATTGGAGTATCCAACGGACCAAGTTTTCCAGCTGGGCTTTAAAATTTTCCGACAACATGATCCGATCGGACTTTGTCCGATCATGTGTAGAGAATTCCGATCGGACAAAGTGCCACGCATGCTCAGATCAAATTCCTAGACCAAAGCTATTGGCTACTAGTGTGAACGTAGTCCCGTCCTAACGAAATAACGTCATCACGTTAAGTACGATCGGATTTTCTGACAACTTTGTCCGACTGTGTGTACGCAACAGTTTCGGACAAAGTCCGTCGGACAAAATCCAACGGATTTGGTTGACGGAATGTCCGACCGTGTGTACAAGGGCTAATACAAAAACTCAAATACGATTGGAAACTGCTGGTTGGCAGCTAAACAGTGGGGACCTTGAGTGGAGAGTGAACAAGTCTTGCTTTTTGACTGCTGATGATTGCTGGGTTGCATTTTTAGGTTCTTTTTGGGGCTTTTCCTTGTAGCTTTTTAACAACTTTTTTTCTGACACTTTTTAAACAGCTTTTTTTTCTTTGCTTCCTTCAGCCTACTAATTAAGTGGAGTGGTTAATTGGTCACAGGTGCTTGAGGCCTTTATAATCTTGTGCAGACCTCACTGTGAGCCTGCTCTTTTTTGAGTCTGCTGGAACTCTGTCCAAGTGGACCTGGTCTAAGTGGTGAGTTAAAAACCAGAGTTAGTGGGACTAGTCTAAGTGGTGAGCTAAAAACCAGAGTTGAAAACAGGAGGTTATAACAGGGGTCATAGTCATGTGTAGTGTGAGTACCTGAGTGTTGTCTGAGTAGTGTGTGTGGATTGTTAGTACTTGTGTATTGTGAGTGCAGGTAGGTCTGCGAGTGGTCTGCAGGTGCACGTAGGTCTGTGAGTGGTCTGCAAGTGCACGTAGGTCTACGAGTGGTCTGCAAGTGCACCTAGGTCTGCGAGTGCATGTAGGTCTCTGTGTGGTCTGTGAGTGCACGTGGGTCTGCGAGTGGTCTGCAAGTGCTCTGCGAGTGCACATAGGTCTGCTGGTGATCTGCGAGTGCACGTAGGTCTGCGGTTGGTCTGCGAGTGCACGTAGGTCTGCGGTTGGTCTGCGAGTACCTGTGTATTGTCTTGTTGCGTACCTGTGTATTGTCTTGAGTATTAGTGTCAGGAACCTAGTTGTTAGGTAATTTGGACAGGGTATAATCCCCAATATTCATTAAATTTAATGGGTACGATGCCTGGCGGGTGTGGAGAGGCAACTTGTTGTACATCTTGCGGCATTTATGTGTTCCTTGATCATCCGATCGAGGGTGAATACTGCTGTGCAAAATGTAAGCTCATTGTTTCCCTGGAAGCCCAGCTTCTGAATCTGGGGAAGCAACTGTCAGCACTGAGAAATCCCTCCATACTAAAGGAGAGCCAGAAATGTACATGGCAGGTGCCAGCAGGGGCCAGCACGGAGGTGGCTGGAGACAAAGAGGTGCAGGCACTAGCAAAGAGTACATGGGTGACCAATAAGTACGCTCCATTGAGTGAAATTGGTGATCCCAGTCAGGGACCAGCACTGCTGAACCTGAGGAACTCTCCTAGCTGCAGGGGGAAGAACTCCAGTGAGAGTGGGGGGGAAGTAAAGTGAAAGGAAAGACAGATTCTGGTGGTAGGGGACTAAATTCTTAGAAGGACAGAGAGGGCAATCTGTAACAAAGACCTGAAGCGTTGAACAGTATGTTTTCTACTGGGCACTCAAGTTCGGCACATGTCCAATCTGGTGGACAGATTACTGGGAGGGGACCTAGGAGCTACATTTAGGAAAAGGACCTCCAAGATAGTATTCTCAGGAATACCACCGGTACATCAAGTCACATCAAGTCACACCAGAAAGGCAAAGGGAGATTAGGGAAGTAAATGTGAAAAAACAAAAGTATAGCGCTAACAGAATAGGTTCAAAAACCTTAGAGTAAATTTTGAATAAGTGCGAATACCTAAACTCAGAAAAAAACCTTGCACTGAACAAGTGCAAACAACAATATGTGCAAAGTGTAATCCCTAGTGCTGTATACATACAATAGTGCATAGTTAATGTAATGACAGTGGGGTCACCTGACGCGAGTCCTGAAAAATAGGCTAACAGTTCGTCAGTCTATGCATAGGTCCACTTATATGGAGAGAGGGTAACCAATCTTCTCGTATGAACTTAAAATCAATGTAACGTAGAGACAACCACGACAATCTGTTTGTCTGTAGAGATATCTGGAGATGCAGCAATCTGGAGTTTATAAGATGAATACTCTTACCAGAACAGTTGGACCCGCATGCCCTACGACAATGGGTCTAAAGAGCTTGTAACCCCTAAGGGTTATACTCCAGCCTCTGAAGAGAAGGGTCACGGTATGGAATCCTCTTATAGGCGTCCACGATCCTGACTGGAAATTATTGGGCCAGATGGTTAGCAGCCAGTGGTTCCCATATTCAGGGATGATGATACTTCCGGAAACTAGTATATCCCAGCTCCCGTTTCAGGGATTCGTACTCGTAGCATATAACGAGAAGTAAAAAAGAGAAGGGCTCCGGATAGTGTAGGTAAAAAAAAAACTATTGGTTTTATTAAAAATACGTATATTACAAAAATTAAAAGTGATCACAAAAGAACGAAGAAACTGAAAAAAATATGGGATGCAAGTAAAGCTGGCTGACGCGTTTCGACACAAGCGGTCATCAGCAGGGGCTAGTAAGTGCGGAACATTTTCCAGAGGGTAGGTTTGGGGGCATTAGTGATTAGGTTGACCAAAGCACATAAACCCAAGGTAAGTATAGTAGCAAGTCCTAGTTGCACTCTCGGGACACCCAATAAGAGGATAATATGGGACCGGTCTACACTACATGGCATGTTCACCAATGCCAGGAGCCTGGCAGACAAGATGGGTGAATTAGTATTGTACGAGGAGGATTTGGATTTTGTGGGAATTTCAGAGACCTGGTTCAACAGCTCTCATGATTGGCTGGCAAACATTCAAGGGTATACCCTTTATCCAGTGGCGGCTGGTGAAGATTTAGGATGGAGGGGCACCAGAACCCGTCCTTCCTTTTTGACCCCTCCCAATGAAAATGGACGTGGTTTCAGCAAAATAGTTGGCATGGCTCTAAGGTGGTGTGGTTATTGTCTAAGGCCGCGTACACACGGGCGGACTGTTCGCCCAACTTTGTCCGCTGAACAGTGTTTGGGCGGACAGTCCGCTCGTGTGTGGGCTTTCAGCGGACAGTTTCAGCGGACAGTTGGACGGACAAAGTCTTTCGGAAATTCCGAAAAACTGTCCGCTGAAACTGTGTTTGAGCGAACAGTCCGCCCGTGTGTGGGCCTGTCCGCTGTACTTTCGAAATGAGCGGACTGTTCCCGCTCGGAAAGTCCGCCCATTTCGAGCGCGTGTACAGGTAGGCGGGGCCCGCGAAGGAGACGTCGCGGGCTCCGCCGCCTGGAATGGGCTTAAAGGGGAACCCCAACGCCGAAAAAAATCGGCGTGGGGGTTCCCCCAAAGTCCACACCAGACCCTTGTCCGAGCACGCTACCCGGCCGGCCAGGAAAGGGGGGCGAGCGAGCGCGCCCCCCTCCTGAGCCGTACCAGGCCGCGTGCCCTCAACATGGGGGGGTGCCTTGGGGAAGGGGGGGCCGCGCGGCCCCCCCACCCCAAAGCACCTTGTCCCCATGTTGATGAGGACAAGGGCCTCTTCCCGACAACCCTGGCCGTTGGTTGTCGGGGTCTGCGGGCGGGGGGCTTATCGGAATCCGGGAGCCCCCTTTAAGAAGGGGGCCCCCGGATACCGGCCCCCCACCCTATGTGAATGAGTATGGGGTACAATGTACCCCTACCCATTCACCTGTGAAATAAAGTACAAAAAAAAACACAACACAGGGAAAAAATATTTTATTGCACAGCTCCGGGGGGTCTTCCGTCTTCGGGGGTCTTCTCGCCGGACTCCTCCGCTATCTGTGTGTAGCTCTTTTACTAGCGGAGGAGTCCGGCTTTCTTCCTCCCCGCCGCCGGCCTCTTCTCCCGACTTCGGGGGTGGTGTCCCCCTCTTCGGTTCTTCTGCCGGGCCACCGCGCCTTCTTGTAGCTCTTTTACAGGCGGTGGCCCGGTCTTCTGTCGCCGCTGCCTTCCGTTCTTCTGTCGCCGCCTTCGGTTCTTCTGCCGGGCCACCGCGCCTTCTTGTAGCTCTTTTACAGGCGGTGGCCCGGTCTTCTGTCGCCGCTGTCGTCGCCGCCGCCGCCTTCCGTTCTTGTTCTTCTTCTTGTTCTTCTTCTTCTTCTCCTGGAGATGTTGACTCGACGAGCTCTCCGGCCGGAATGCCAGGGACACGCTCCGCTGCCACTTATATAGTGACAATGGGGCGGTGTCACATGGTATATGTCACATGGGTTGGTCACATGGGTTGATGTCACATGGGGACTATGACATCGTAAGGGGGCGGGGTCACCATGTGACCAACCCATGTGACATATACCATGTGACACCGCCCCATTGTCACTATATAAGTGGCAGCGGAGCGTGTCCCTGGCATTCCGGCCGGAGAGCTCGTCGAGTCAACATCTCCAGGAGAAGAAGAAGAACAACAAGAAGAAGAACAAGAACGGAAGGCGGCGGCGGCGACGACAGCGGCGACAGAAGACCGGGCCACCGCCTGTAAAAGAGCTACAAGAAGGCGCGGTGGCCCGGCAGAAGAACCGAAGGCGGCGACAGAAGAACGGAAGGCAGCGGCGACAGAAGACCGGGCCACCGCCTGTAAAAGAGCTACAAGAAGGCGCGGTGGCCCGGCAGAAGAACCGAAGAGGGGGACAAGACCCCCGAAGTCGGGAGAAGAGGCCGGCGGCGGGGAGGAAGAAAGCCGGACTCCTCCGCTAGTAAAAGAGCTACACACAGATAGCGGAGGAGTCCGGCGAGAAGACCCCCGAAGACGGAAGACCCCCCGGAGCTGTGCAATAAAATATTTTTTCCCTGTGTTGTGTTTTTTTTTGTACTTTATTTCACAGGTGAATGGGTAGGGGTACATTGTACCCCATACTCATTCACATAGGGTGGGGGGCCGGTATCCGGGGGCCCCCTTCTTAAAGGGGGCTCCCGGATTCCGATAAGCCCCCCGCCCGCAGACCCCGACAACCAACGGCCAGGGTTGTCGGGAAGAGGCCCTTGTCCTCATCAACATGGGGACAAGGTGCTTTGGGGTGGGGGGGCACCCCCCCATGTTGAGGGCACGCGGCCTGGTACGGCTCAGGAGGGGGGCGCGCTCGCTCGCCCCCCTTTCCTGGCCGGCCGGGTAGCGTGCTCGGACAAGGGTCTGGTGTGGACTTTGGGGGAACCCCCACGCCGATTTTTTTCGGCGTTGGGGTTCCCCTTTAAGCCCATTCCAGGCGGCGGAGCCCGCGACGTCTCCTTCGCGGGCCCCGCCTACCTGTACACGCGCTCGAAATGGGCGAATTTGCCTCCTCCTTACGTGGGCGAGTCCGTTCATTTCAAAAGTTGAGCGAACTGTTTGGCAAACAGTTTGCTGAAACAGTCCGCTCGTGTGTGGGCAAGTCCGCTCATGCAAATTTTGAGCGGACTGTTTGCCGAAACTGTTTGACGAACAAGGTTGGGCAAACAGTCCGCGCGTGTGTACGCGGCCTTAGATAAACGAGGGACAGAGGGAGAGAGGGATGGAGGGACAGTAGGCTCAGATCCTACACAACAATAGAAATACGTGTATTCTAGAAAGTTTAACAATCAGTGGATAAAGATATTCCAAACACCTGGTGTTAGCACTTCAATCATCTCGGCACCATGGTTATTATGGTGTCAGGATGATTGAAGTGCATTATTTCTATTATAACATTGTAATATAAAATTAAATCATTCAACTCACCATAATGCAGAATCAGTGTGTGCCCTGAGCGTGTCACTAGCCATGTCGCCTGCCACCAGATGCCATAAGGTGTCCCCAGCGGAGTCCGTCCTTACATCAGGTGCCCCCAACGGAGTCCCTCTTTACATGCAGCCTGTGTCACATAAAATGCAGCTTGTGTCCCACCAAATGCAGCAGCCTGTGTCACTACCAAATTGCAGCAGCATGTGTCCCACCAAATTGCAGCAGCATGTGTCACCACCAAATTGCAGCAGCATGTGTCACCACCAAATTGCCGCAGCATGTGTCACCACCAAATTGCAGCAGCATGTATCACCACCAAAATGCAGCAGCATGTGTCATGACCAAATTGCAGCAGCATGTGTAACCACCAAATTGAAGCAGCATGTATCATCACCAAATTGCAGCAGCATGTGTCATTGTCAGACTTCTACTTACCAGACCAGTGAGCCCGCTTGGGCAGAGGGTGGTCTCCCGTACGTGTCCAACTTACAACCCCTGGTAGAGTAGACAGGTGGCTGGGAGTGCGGAGTGGTATGAGAGCCTATGATGAGGGCCCAGGAGCTGGAAGCAGGAGAAACCCCGAAGCAGCAGGTGAGTAGGCTGGAACACAGGCAATTGGGGTGCGGAGCAGGGGCTGAGCAGGCGGGTCCGGGTACAGGCAAGATTCGGCAACAGGCGGGCAGCAACGGTACAGTAGGAACAGCTAGGAGCGCCCGCAACACAGCGCGCACAGGAACACGCACGCCAGCACGCACTGTCGCACATCGACGCACACCAGCACGGCCAGCACCGCGACCAACCAGGTAACTTCTCTGACAGTGCCCCCTCCTTAAGGGCAGACTCCGGCTGCCCAATTGGGCCAATCTGGAAGCATGGCGGTTCTTGAAAGCCAGTAAGTTCCTAAGCATGCAAGTTGCTCTCGGGCTCCCAGGAGTTGTCCTCAGGGCCATACCCTTTCCATTTAATGAGGTATTGAATTACGTTACCTTTCTTTCTGCAATCGAGAATTGCTTCGACTTCGAACTCCTCTTCGTTGTCAATTATGACAGGTTCAGGAGGGCCGGTAGTGCGGCCAGCAAAGGGGTTTGGGGTAAACGGTTTCAGTAAGGTCACGTGAAAGACCGGGTACACTTTAGGAGAGTCATTTAGGGCCTAATTTCCTAGAGGGACAGGCCATTTTCAGGTTAACTGTGGACAACCACACTTGGTTGCCGGGCTCCAGGATAAATTCTCCACGTCTCTTCTTATCATACATATTTTTATAGTACTCCTTATGCCGCGTACACACGACTGGACTGAACTCCGAAGGAGTTTCCAACGGAGTTCCGCCGGAGTTCCGACAGAGTTCCGTGGAAACGGACTTGCCTACACACGATCACAACAAAGTCCGCCCGTCTGGTACGCGGTGACGTACACCAGGTCTGACGAGACTATAAAACGGAAGTTCAATACCAAATGCGCCACCCTTTGGGCTCCTTCTGCTAATTTCGTGTTTACCTCGTGTTAGCAGAAGTTTGGTGAGAGACGATTCGCGCTTTTCAGACTCGTATTTTTCAGAACGTTTAACTGCTTTTCAGTTTGTGCTTGTAAGGTTTGTATCTGTTTTTTAGTGCATGTAGTCAGGTCGTCTCTGTATTTTGCAGTGCGATCTGCTGCGCTCGTTGCTGACTTTCAGCTCGCTCTTCACAGGCCTTGCTGTTCTTCAGTGACTTCTGTTAAGTTCGTTCTGACAAGCCGACTGTTTTGAAGCCATGTTGCGTGTACGTACTCGTCGTCGAGTTCGTGCTTTGCTTGTGCTTGGTGTTGTAGTTCATTCTTCAACCCAAGACCAGTCCGTGAACAGGGTGGGGAGGAGTTCATGGACAAAGAATTGGTTACTCCAGCGTGACCAGTTCTCTCACATGCCTTTGCTTCGTGAGATCCCGGAGAATAATCCTGATGATTTCAGGAATTATCTCCGGATGACGGACCCCATTTTTCACCGTCTGCTGGCTTTGCTGACCCCTTATATCACCAGGCAGGATACCTGCATGCGGCAAGCCATCACTCCGGAGCAGAGGTTCATTGCCACGTTGCGCTACTTGGCGACAGGGAGAAGCCTTCAGGACCTCAAGTTCTCCACAGGCATCTCCCCCCAGGCTCTGGGGATCATTATTCCAGAGACCTGTTCTGCCATCATACAGGTCCTGCAGGAGGACTATATTAAGGTAAGATTTATCATTTAACATCACATTTTATTGTCTTTAATGTTTGCTAATGTCTTGTATTTCTTTCCTCAATCTCTATTGATTGGTTTGTGCAAAAGTTCTAGCGTATACAAAATATGGTCTAGTTTGATGGCATTTTTAATCTTCCAATTTTTGGAAATAGTAATGGCGGTGATAACCGATTTTTTTTTTTATTGTGACTGCCACATTATGGCGGACACATTGGACAATTTCCATACATTTTTGGGACCATTGTCATTAATACAGTGATCAATGCTCTAAAATTGTATTGATTACTGTAAAAATGTCACATGTAGTGAAGGTGTTAACCACAAGGGGGCGGAGGAATGGTTAAGTGTGTTCTGGGGGAGTGTTTATAACTGTCTGGGGGATGGGATAGCAGTGACATGACCCTGATCACTGCTCCCGATGACAGGGAGCAGACGATCGGTGTCCTGTCACTAGGCAGAAGCGGGAGATACTGTTTACATCGGCATCTCCCCGTTCTTCAGCTCTGTGACAACAATTGTGTGTATCCCAGCGACAATCGAGTCCGCGTGTTCCACAGCATGGTCACGGAGCTTGCGGCAGGCATGCGTGCATTTCCAAGTAATGTATGGGGACGTTAATTTGCCGAGCCGAGCCATTATGCCAACATATATTTGCCAACAGCAATTGCCAAGTGGTTAAATAAGCTTTTATTAAAAAGGTTAGACTGATGTTGTTAAAGAATGTTTTTGTTGTAATGTACAATGTTTAATGTGCAAAAGTACTTATTTTGTTTTTTTATGCTTTGCCTCCCCAGTTTCCTTCATCGCCACAGGAATGGCAGACTGTGGCATCCCATTTTGCCACCCGTTGGGACTTTCCCAACTGCGGTGGGGCGATAGATGGGAAGCACATCCACATCGTGCCACCACCCCATTCGGGGTCATACTATTGCAACTATAAGGGGTTTCACAGTATTGTGTTAATGGCGGTGGTGTCGGCATAATATGAATTTATGTATGTGGACGTGGGGAAGAATGGCCGGATGTCGGATGGAGGAGTCTTCGCCCAGACGGAGTTCTGCCAGCGTCTACAGACAGGTGGCCTGGGATTGCCACCTGATACAGATAATGTGGAAGGACTCCCCTTCGTCTTCATAGCTGATGAAGCTTTCAGTCTGGACGAGCACGTGATGAGGCCATTCACCCAAAGAACCCTCACCCCGGAGAGGAGGGTTTTCAACTACCGGCTGGCCAGAGCGAGAAGAGTTGTTGAAAATACCTTTGGAATAATGGCCAGCCGGTTCCGCGTTTTTCTAACTCCCATACACATGGCGGAATACAAACTTAATCATCTTGTCCTTACATGTTGCATCTTGCACAATTATTTAACCACTTCAATACAGGGCACTTAAACACCTTCCTGCCCAGACCAATTTTGAGCTTTCAGCGCTGTCGCACTTTGAATGACAATTGCGCGGTCATGCTACACTGTACCCAAATGAAATTTTTATCATTTTTTTCCCACAAATAGAGCTTTCTTTTGGTGGTATTTGATCACCTCTACGGTTTTTATTTTTTGCGCTACAAATAAAAAAATACCGAAAATTTTGAAAAAAAAAATGTTTTTTTTTGTTTCAGTTTCAAAACTTTGTAAATAAGTACGTTTTCTCCTTCACTGATGGGCACTGATGGGGCTACACTGATGGGCACTGATAAGGTGGCACTGATGGGCACCAATGTGGCACCAATGAAGTGGCACTGATAGGCGGCACTGATGGGCGACACTGATGGGCGACACGGATGGGCGACACGGATGGGCAACATGGACGGACACTGATAGGTGGCATAAATTGGCACTGATAGCTGGCACGGATGGGCGGCACGGATGGGCGGCACGGATGGGCATGGATAGGCGGCACAGGTGGGCATGGATAGGCGGCACAGGTGGGCATGGATAGGCGGCACAGGTGGGCACTCATAGGCGGCACAGGTGGGCACTCATAGGCGGCACAGGTGGGCACTCAGGCGGCACAGGTTGGCACTCATAGGCGGCACAGGTGGGCACTCATAGGCGGCATCGGTGTTATAGTAATGCATGCCAATCAGTGATGCCCATTGTGGGCACTGATTGGCATCCATTATGGGCACTGATTGGCACCCATTGTGCTGACTGGCATCCCTGGTGGTCTAGGGAGGATTATGGATTTTATTACCTTTTCCCTGGTGGTCTAGTGGTGTCCCTGGTGGTCCAGTGTGGGCATCCTCGGGGGGGCTGTGCTGATAATCGATCAGCACAGACCCCCCCTGTCAGAGGAGCAGCCGATCGGCTCTCCTCTACTCGCGTCTAACAGACGCGAGTGAGGGAAAGCCGATCACCGGCTCTTTCCATTTACACTGTGATCAGCCGTGATTGGACACGGCTGATCACATGGTAAAGAGTCTCCGTCGGAGACTCTTTACCGAGATCGTAGTTGCCGGGTGTCAGACTGACACCCCGCAACAACGATCGCCGCGATGCACGCCCCCGGGGGCGCGCAGCGGCTCATAATCCTAATCACGTCATATGACGTCCGGTTAGGATTATGAAACCACTTTGCCGCCGTCAATTCCCTATAGGGCAGGCGGCAAGTGGTTAAATAAGAACTCTTCGAATTATCTATCTTCATTTGGGCCTGAGGCTGGACTTGTTCCCGAAAATATGACAGGCCTGGATACTGGCCATACTGGCTTGGCCCCCCAAAGTGCCCGTGAGGTTCGGGAAAAATATGTGACTTATTTTAACGGTAGGGGGGCCATTGCAATGCCACACAATGTTTAATTTTTAAAATTTAAAATAATAAAAGAAGATAAAATCAGGAAATGTTTTTCTTGCTTGCTTTTTGTTTGGGCTGTCTCCTATGTTATCCTAGTGCACTTGTAGTGCCAAGTGTATTTTCATTAATTAAATAAGGCCCATTGTCACTGGAAACACAAAATCACTTTTCCAAAACTGGTATTGAGCATTGAAAGAAGACGCCACACATTGTTGATTATTCCAATTTTTAATTTGGCCACATTCACATGTGCCTTTTAATATTTATATGTAAAATATATATTTTTTGTCTTCAATTTTTTTTTTGATTTTAAAAACATTTTATTTGACATTTTTTTTTTTTTTTTACTTTTTTATATACAATCAGCCCCAATATTAATAAAAACAACGGAAATGAAGAACATGATCGATATTCTGGAGAAACGGATTATATTCTCCCCAAAATATCGATCATGTTCTTAATTTCCTGCTGCATATTGTCAAGCCAATTCTTCATGAGATCCAGGCTAGTTCGCATGGCATCTATTTCCCCATTCCAGCCCATTATCTGGCCAATCAGCCTTTGTGCGCTGTCACTGGAAAACGGGGCCCTTTCCACAACCAGAACATCACCCACAATAGATGATAAAAAATGTTGTAAAAAAAAATGCAGTCATACATGGATTAAACCAAGCTGGGGTGTCAGACACTCACCTGGTGGGGTGCCCATCTCCCCTACTTCCTCCACCTCTCCTTCCTCAACCTCTCCTTCCTCCACATCCTCGGGGGGGGGGGGGGGGCATGGTGCTTGGAAATGTGTCCCTTTCCCCAACCAGAACATCACCTAAAATAGATGTAAAAACATGTGTTTCGAAATATGCAGGTATACATCGATTACCTGAAGCTGTGGTGTCAGACACTCACCTGGTGGGGTGCCCATCTCCTCTCCTTCCTCCACATGCACATCCACGGGGGGGATGGGGCTAACCTCACATTCATGCTGGCAAAGGCGGCGGTCCCTGGGATCCTGCTTTGTGAGTCTTTTCTCCCCTATGAGAATTTAACAAAACAAAAGGTATACTTAGCACACAGATATTTGAGGCCAGAACTAGGAAGATGAAACATTGATTAGAAGTGTTGTACAATTGTCTGTTTAAGAAGAGATGCAAAAGCTGAAGACATGATAAATAAATTCACTTTGCAAACAGCTACAATACTTACCTTTTTGGGCCAAGTTTCACAGATGCCCCCCCCCCCCCAAGTATACCAAGGAACCCCTGTGTGGTTTACCCTAATAAATGTTCTCTGGTGTCCCACACTTTTGCTCATGAGTGCAGATGTGTTAACCAGCTGCCAAGTGTCCTCTCCTTCAATTCCACTGAATGTTCTTTTCTAGTCATTGTAGTTTGAAACACATCTAAACAACAATGCCCTAATCTTTTTTTTATTAAGACAAATTACACCGAAAAAAAATGATGATTAAACCCAATATCATAAACGATGTTTCACACGAACAACGAACGAGGGTTTGTTATGAACGATACGATTACTGTATCCACCAACATGAAAGCAGCAATTTTACATTGTACAAAGGTAAAGAAAAGCATATGGATCAGTATGCAATAATCATAATAGGAACACACGACAAGTACTTACTTTTTTTAAGAACTTTCTTTATCCTTCTGTACTGATCCGGCTCCCTCAATTTAAGGTCGGACCACCGTTTCCTCAATTGGTCTTTTGACTGTCGTACCCCAAAAAGATTGTGCAGGGTCTTTACAACTTTGGCCATGATTCTGGCCTTGCGCAAGTTCGGATGGGTGTATGGTCCATGCTTCCCATCATAATCCTTACTTCTCAAGACCATCTCCACCATCTCTTCAAAGGCCATATTGGAGGCCTTAAATCTCCTCTTCCCGGATTGGGACGTTTGTGGCTCTGGGGATTCGTGACTACTGGAGTCATTAATATGAAGCACCTGTTGTGTTTCCGCCATGTTTCTCCTACTGCGCACCGTAGAGAAAAAGGGGCGGGAAATATTCTTGGAAAAGAACGTCATGGGCGGGCAACGCAGGCGTGGTTTTACGCGTGCGCACTGTATATAACGCCAACATGCACATGCCGTACATGCTTACGTACGTTATGTGCGCAGAAAAGGGCGGGAAAAAAGACTTGACCAAAAGAACGTCATGGGCGGGCAACGCAGGCGTGGTTTTACGCGTGCACACTGTATATAACGCCAACATGCACATGTCGTACGTGCTTACGTACGTTATGTGCGCACAAGAGGGCGGGAAAAAAGACTTGACCAAAAGAACGTCATGGGCGGGCAATGCAGGCGTGGTTTTACGCGTGCGCACTGTATATAACGCCAACATGCACATGTCGTACGTGCTTACGTATGTTATGTGCGCACAAAAGGGTGGGAAAAAAGACTTGACCAAAAGAATGTCATGAGCGGGCAACGCAGGCGTGGTTTTACGTGTGCGCACTGTATATAACGCCAACATGCACATGTCGTACGTGCTTGGAGAAAATAGGAACGGAAGTTGTGAGCAAGGAAAACGAAGGTAAGTTAAAAAAAAATCCCAAAATCAGTGGCATATGCTGCTTATAGATTGAGGTCTATATTGGGCTAAGATTAGGAGAGTCTGGGCTAACATTATTGTTTTTGGCTTGTGTATTGTCTTTCAGAAAAATGAATAAGACATTTAAAGATCCAGAATTCTTGAGCCTATTTATAGATAAGTACAAGGAGCTGAAAAATCTGTGGCAAGTAAAGCACAGTGCTTACTATAATAAACAAGTAAGGAAGGCAACGCTGGAGAGACTTCTGGCATTTGTGCAGACTTGGATCCCAGAGGCAAACGTAGACTTTCTGGAAAAGAAAATTGGCATATTGAGAAATATGTACAGAAAGGAGCAGAATAAAATCCTTCAATCCATCAGATCAGGAGCATCCGCAGATGCTGTATATGTACCCAGGCTGTGGTACTTTGACAAACTACGTTTTCTTGACGACCAGAGTAAGGCCAGGGAATCGCTTTCAACCCTTCCCTCCACTCTTCCCTCCACCCTTCCCTGCAGCATTCCCTCCACCCCAGCAGAGGCTGATGAGCAACCTGGGCCTTCCATCCTGGAAGAAACGGATGCACCCAGCTTGAGTCAGGTATATTGTTACAATAAATATTTATTGTCATAATATTAATGATGTTAACTAGATGTTATAATTTAAACAATATTATTGATGTTACAAAAAAAAAAAGATTTTGACATATCAATTTACAGTAGTGGCCAAAAATGTTTGTCACTAGCAGAAACAATAAATACTGGGGTCAGAATGATACTCTTTTATATGTATTAACAGAATTTTAAAGTCAGGAGCTGAAAAATGTTTATGATTGATGAACAAAAAACTAAAACTATGTCCCTTTTTTATACACAGGATGAGCTCAGCCAGGAGGAAGTTGTGGAAAGTGGCAGGCAGGAGGAGGCTGGGCCCACTGTCAGCCAGGAGGTGGCCGGGTCCAGTAGGAGCCTCACCAGTTGCAGGTGCCTCCCCTCCGCCTTCAGGCAAAAAGGCCCAAGAAGGGGATGGTCACACAGGAGGAATCACTGCGCCTCATTAGAGAGGCTACAAATGTCTAAAGGAGCCCCCCCGAAGCTGAAGAGGCATATGGCTGCTATATAGCCAGCAGCAATTAGAGAGGGGCCAACGCCTCCAATGTGAGCGAATCGTTTTCTCGTCCTTGCAGAAGGGGCTGAGTGGCGAGTTAACTGCCACAAGCGAAATCTTGGATCAAGTTCCTCCTGTTCCTCCTCCTCCCGCCACAAGTACACCACCAGAGACACAGCCTCACAGGAAGGCTGCAGAGAAGTCTGCAGGGAAGGGTGCAGTGAAGGGTGGAGCGAAGAGAAGAAAGTGATGACCTGGCTTCAGTCTGGTCTGACCAAAGACGCAGCCTGTTGTACCACAGCCTGGGGACATATATACCATCTGCTGCTGCTCTTGATCTCTGGGATTCATGGACCAGATTGTGCTCCCCATTATATGTACTTCTCAATATCCCAATTTTCTTTTCCACAGACTTTAATGTTTGCCCTGGGGCCAAAAGGCTACACAAATGTCACAAGTTTCTCCAGTGTTGCCTTCATCTTTATTTTTTGAACCAGAATAAATGGATATTTTATTTTAAAAATATACTTGCCTATGTGTTTTTAGTCAAATACATTCCTAAAAGACAATGTGAAATGAACAAGGGACACCAACCTCCTTGAGGTTCCATAAAAAAAAAAAAAAAAAAAAATTTTTATTGTGGTAACTTGTCACCAGAATAAAAATAAAAAGATTATTGTGGTAATGACACACACAAAATAAAAAGGTTATTGTGGTAATGACACACACAAAATAAAAAGGTTATTGTGGTAATGACACACACAAAAAAAAGGTTATTGTGGTAATGACACAAAAAAATAAAAAATAAATAGTTTTTTGGTGTTAACTTGACAGAATAATTAAATATGGAGATCACTAGAAAATAATTTGGAAATAATTATACTAAAAATATGGATAAAAAAAAAAAAGAGGACTACCAAAAAATATTTTAAAATACATTATTACTGAGATGGGGCTTTAAACTAAAAACAATATCATTCATGAGATGAGGAGAAAAAATCCAGAAATGTGTTTGTGAGAACTCTGTGTGAGTGAATATGAGCAGCAAAGCAACTTCGCTCGTCTAACATTATAAAAAAGATGCTCTGCATTTAAACGACCACAGAATTTGAAGCATGGCGAATGTGCTACTTCCAATACGAACTGGAGTTTTACAAGACCGAGCACTTCCGTCTCGTACTTGCTTCAGAGCATGCGTCATTTTTGGTCTGTCGGAACAGCATACAGACGAGCGGAATTCTACATCGGAACTGGGTCCGGCGGAGTTCCGTCGGAAAAATGTGAAACATGTTAAATTTCTAAAGTCTGTCAGATTTTTGCAAATCAAAAGCCCGCTGCAGCCCACACACGATCGAATGGTCTGCCGGAATTGTTCCATCGGACCTTTGATGTTGAAAAGTCTGGTCGTGTGTACGCGGCATTAGACTTGGCCATAGTCTCCCTTAGGAGTTTATTGTTGGTGGAGAAAAAATCCATAGTTTTGGAAATTGCAGGAACAGTACATTCTGGTATCGAACTGGGTAGGAAAGCTGGGTGGAAGCCGTAATTGGCAAAGAATGGTGTTTGATGGCGGAATGCAAGGAGTTGTTATACGAGAACTCCACCACGGGTAATAAGGCGACCCAGTCGTCCTGAGAGAATTAGGAAAAACAGCGGATGTATTGCTCCAAGGACTGATTCGTTCTCTCAGTTTGTCCATTTGTCTGGGGGTGACAGGCTGATGAAAATGCCAACTCGATTTCAAGGGATCCGCAGAGCGCCTTCCAAAACCTTGAGGTGAATTGGACACCTCGATCGGACACGATGCTCGCTGGGACCCGATGCAACCTTTCCTTAACAAAGATCTTGGCCGTCTCCATCGCCGAGGGGGTGCCCCTCATTGGGAGGAAGTGAGCCATCTTGGACAACCTGTCCACCACAACGAAGATGGTAGAGAACCCCTCGGATAGGGGAAGTTCCACAATGAAATCCATTGAGAAAATTTTCCATGGTCTCTCAGGAACAGGTAAGGGTTTCAATAGACCCCAAGCTTGTGTCTGGCTGTTCTTACTTCGAGCACAAGTGTTACATGAGTCCACATAATTCTTGCAATCATTGAGTAGTTGGGGCCACCAGAAGGTGCGCTGGACCAGCTCGGCAGCCTTCAGGGTACCAAAGTTTCCAGCCATTTTATGGTCGTGGCAGAGCTCCAATACATTCACCTTTAAGGCCATTAAGGCCATTAAGGCCTCAGGAACCACAATCTTGCCTTTATGCCAGAATAAACCTTCTCTTAAGCTGGCTTCATGGACCGGGGGCATTCCCACAGAAGCCTGTCTGATCCGGGAGATAAGGTCCCCTTGGAGGAGCAGGAAGTTCCCAGAAGAGAGGATTGTATCGGGAGGCAGAGTCTTTTCAGAATCAGAAAACATGCAAGACAGCCCATCCGGCTTAACATTCTTAGAACCAGGTCTGTAGGTGATATGAAATTGGAATCGGGAAAATCGGGCCCATCTGGCTTGCCGTGGTCTTAGTCTTTTGGCTGTTCTCAAATATTCCAAATTCTTTTGGTCGGGGTAGACCAAGATGGGAAGTGCAGCACCCTCCAATAGGTAACGCCACTCCTCCAGAGCCGCCTTAATGGCCAGAAGTTGTCGATCTCCTACATCATAGTTCCTCTCAGACATCAAGAGTTTACGGGAAAAGAAGGCTACCGGGTAGAGGAGGGCCTTGGCACCCTGCCGCTGAGAGAGCACTGCCCCAACAGCGATTTCCGAAGCATCAACCTCAAGGACGAAGGGCAGAGCTGGATCTGAATGTTTAAGAATAGTAGCTGAAGTAAACCACTCCTTAAGTTTTTCAAAGGCTGCCTGGGCCTTGGGGGTCCAAGAGAATCGGGTACCCTGACTGGTCAGTTCTTATCCACAGGCGCAGGCCAGTCCAGGATGGCAGACACCTTTTGGGGGTCCATTTTGATGCCCTCGACCGATATGACCAAGCCCACGAATTGGATAGACTGGAGTTCAAACTCACATTTTTCGCCCGTGTTGCCTGAGTCGGGTTAGAACATTCTAGACGTGTCTACGGTGATCATCTAATGACGAGGAGAAGATTAGGATATCGTCCAGGTACACGATTACGTATAATTGTAAAGGATGAAGAAACCGCGCTAATCAAATCTGGGTGTGGGATGGACAAAACCAGGCGGTGGGCTCAAAAAGCTGTATATATATATATATATGTATATTTATAGGTTGCAGCCCCCCCAAAAAAGAAGAAAATCCCCAATCGGGGTTTCTACAACAATAAATACGGCTTGGCAACTGGGGTATCTGGCGCTACCTTTTATCAGAAGAAATAATAATAATAATAATTCTAAACACTTAAAAAGAAATGTATTTTAGACGAAAAAATCCACAAAATGCCAGCGAGTCCAATAAAACACCAACCTATCTCACAGCTAGTAGTCTCATATGTCCAATTACTACCACATAAAGATATTCGCTCCTTATCAAATGAGAAACACAGTACAATCCTTTAGAACCCACTAACTATAGTTCAGTGTAAGAAAAAACAAAAGCACAAGTGACCACTGCCAAAATCGTATATCAATCGCATGGATTAACCTATTGCGATTCAGACACGATTATGGTGAGTATAATATTAACTGATATACTCCTTAACAGTGTTTATAAAAACTCCAAAATATACCAGAAAGATTATAAGTAAATTCTGTGAGGAACATCTAAATAACAAAAAAGTGATACTTTATGCGGCCTTAGCCTTAAAATCGCATGAGTATTAAATGTGATTTATCCAGCAACTCATCAGCTAAATTAGTAAATAAATCTACTATAAAAGTGCAGAAAACTCTTAAAAGTATAAAGTGCGTTAAATCCAAGTGAAAGATCAAAATAATAAAGTGCAAAATATATATCACAAAAATCAAGATAATAAAGTGCAAAATTTATATCACAACCAATACCCAAAGTAAATCGCAAGACCTAAAACATATATATAATAAAAAATATATATATGTAAAAATAAAGATAAAAATAAAAATATAAAGCCAAACTGAAAATAAATAAATATAAAAATAAAAATAAAATAAAAATAAAAATAGAAAAAAAAATAAAAATAAAAATAAAAATGAAACTGAAAGAAAAAGAAAAAAGAAAAAGAAAAAAACAACAAAAATTAGATAATTAAAAACCCCCCAACAAAATGATAATATAGTGTCCACTTGTCCAAAAGTCTTCAATAATGTAAGTCCAACAATAAATGTTCAAGAAGTGACTTTAGTGCTTGTTGTGAAATCTTCAAAGTGACTTCCGTGCTCCCCCACAAGGTGCCCCACTCACCAGAAGAATACACCCCTACAGGGGTAATTCGCCTTTAATCAAATCTGAAGGAAGCCAGCTCCTTGGCCCGTATTATATGATCATTCGTATCCAGAAGGAAATTCCATTTATATCCTCATAAGAAAGAAATCATAATCTCCATAGTGTAATCCGTATAAAAAAAACATTTATTTCCACAAAAAGTAAAAAACAAAATTCATATGATAAAAAAGAAGAAATGGTAGTCAATATGGAAACACAGTCCACCAAAAATTCTACTTCACATATGCTCCGTGGGTTATTGATCCATTTCATAGATGTCAGCCCCAAAAAAACAAAAATAAAAATGTATATATAAAAAACAAACTTAAAAAATATGCTAGTGACTCTTTGTCCCAGGGAACACGAACAATCTTGAGTAATATAAATCGCTCCGATGGAGATGATGTTAATGAGCGATATCCCCAGATTAGTTCTGTTCTATAACCATCTATATTATTAGTAAGTTCCCCTAGGATAGAGCCCCTATGGCGAAAAAACTCAAGCCAACAGCGAGTACCGTTCGGTGGATACGCAGCGTGCGCTCCAACTGCGTTCCATCCACCGTGGGCGACCCGGAAATGACGTAGTAAGCGTAACTCCGTCAAACGCGTTTTGTCATTGACGTCTTCAGCGGCGGTGTCACGCTTCTACGCACTGCACGTTAAATAGAGAGATAGAGAAAATACTCGACACCTTAGTGGTTATCCCCATTCCCAGCATCCAATCAGAGACTGAGAGGCGGGGCAGTTATCCGAGACTATAGAAAAAACTGCCTATTCATTGCTCACGCCTATCTATATGTTTATCATACAAAAGAAGGCTAAAGGTTGGAGACGCCGTTTAGCCTTCTTTTGTATGATAAACATATAGATGGGACTCTTCTTACAGACATGATTTTTTGGCAATTTTTGTTTTGGTCCCCCCCTCTCTTCTCCTCCTTTTTTGCATATAGATACACTTTTTTTATTTATTTTTTCCTTTTTCCTCCGTTATTAATACCAGTTTGAATATTGTTTTAAAAGGATTGTATTTCCTTGTCTTACTCTCGCTTTTTTCCGTTTTGGCCTATGGGTCTGTGGAAAGAAAAAGTATTAAAAGTTTCAGATGTATAATGTTTTACTATATAGTATCTGGATTGCAATAAGATAATAGAAAGGTTTTTCGATGATGGTTTAAGATTCTAACTCCTGCTATGATTATTTGCATTTAATCTTCATAGCTTTAGAAATAACTTATCTCCCAGATGGATATATTTGGATATTTATTTACTTGCATTTTGTAAATGTTAAAGTTATTATGATATATTTTTGCATTTTTTATAAATTTACCTAGAATAAGGTTATTATGTAAAAGAGGAATAAAATTATTTCTAAGTTCCCCTCTGGAGAAATCACCCTTGCGGGTTATCATTCGAGGTGAAATACACTAGTATATAATTTTTTTCTGAATGATATATATTTTTTACAATTTGGGTAGTTTTTTCTAAAACTCCGGATGTTTACTTTGTATCTCAGTTTGTGACTGGATGTTACGAACGTGAGCAATGAATAGGCAGTTTTTTCTATAGTCTCGGATAACTGCCCCGCCTCTCAGTCTCTGATTGGATGCTGGGAATGGGGATAACCACTAAGGTGTCGAGTATTTTCTCTATCTCTCTATTTAACGTGCAGTGCGTAGAAGCGTGACACCGCCGCTGAAGACGTCAATGACGAAACGCGTTCGACGGAGTTACGCATACTACGTCATTTCCGGGTCGCCCACGGTGGATGGAACGCAGTTGGAGCGCACGCTGCGTATCCACCGAACGGTACTCGCTGTTGGCTTGAGTTTTTTCGCCATAAGGGCTCTATCCTAGGGGAACTTACTAATAATATAGATGGTTATAGAACAGAACTAATCTGGGGATATCGCTCATTAACATCATCTCCATCGGAGCGATTTATATTACTCAAGATTGTTCGTGTTCCCTGGGACAGAGAGTCACTAGCATATTTTTTAAGTTTGTTTTTTATATATACATTTTTATTTTTGTTTTTTTGGGGCTGACATCTATGAAATGGATCAATAACCCACGGAGCATATGTGAAGTAGAATTTTTGGTGGACTGTGTTTCCATATTGACTACCATTTCTTCTTTTTTATCATATGAATTTTGTTTTTTACTTTTTGTGGAAATAAATGTTTTTTTTATACGGATTACACTATGGAGATTATGATTTCTTTCTTATGAGGATATAAATGGAATTTCCTTCTGGATACGAATGATCATATAATACGGGCCAAGGAGCTGGATTCCTTCAGATTTGATTAAAGGCGAATTACCCCTGTAGGGGTGTATTCTTCTGGTGAGTGGGGCACCTTGTGGGGGAGCACGGAAGTCACTTTGAAGATTTCACAACAAGCACTAAAGTCACTTCTTGAACATTTATTGTTGGACTTACATTATTGAAGACTTTTGGACAAGTGGACACTATATTATCATTTTGTTGGGGGGTTTTTAATTATCTAATTTTTGTTGTTTTTTTCTTTTTCTTTTTCTTTCAGTTTCATTTTTATTTTTATTTTTATTTTTATTTATATTTTTTTCTATTTTTTATTTTTATTTTTATTTTTATTATTTTTATATTTATTTATTTTCAGTTTGGCTTTATATTTTTATTTTTATTTTTATTTTTATCTTCATTTTTACATATATATATTTTTTATTATATATATGTTTTAGGTCTTGCGATTTACTTTGGGTATTGGTTGTGATATAAATTTTGCACTTTATTATCTTGATTTTTGTGATATATATTTTGCACTTTATTATTTTGATCTTTCACTTGGATTTAACGCACTTTATACTTTTAAGAGTTTTCTGCACTTTTATAGTAGATTTATTTACTAATTTAGCTGATGAGTTGCTGGATAAATCACATTTAATACTCATGCGATTTTAAGGCTAAGGCCGCATAAAGTATCACTTTTTTGTTATTTAGATGTTCCTCACAGAATTTACTTATAATCTTTCTGGTATATTTTGGAGTTTTTATAAACACTGTTAAAGAGTATATCAGTTAATATTATACTCACCATAATCGTGTCTGAATCGCAATAGGTTAATCCATGCGATTGATATACGATTTTGGCAGAGGTCACTTGTGCTGTTGTTTTTTCTTACACTGAACTATAGTTAGTGGGTTCTAAAGGATTGTACTGTGTTTCTCATTTGATAAGGAGCGAATATCTTTATGTGGTAGTAATTGGACATATGAGACTACTAGCTGTGAGATAGGTTGGTGTTTTATTGGACTCGCTGGCATTTTGTGGATTTTTTCGTCTAAAATACATTTCTTTTTAAGTGTTTAGAATTATTATTATTATTATTTCTTCTGATAAAAGGTAGCGCCAGATACCCCAGTTGCCAAGCCGTATTTACAATTACGTATAAGTCCAGGTAGTCACGAAAAACGTCGTTGACAAAATGTTGAAAAGTTGCAGGGGCGTTACACAACCCGAAGGGCATGCCAAGGTACTCGAAGTTCCCAAATCAAGTACGGAAAGCCGTCTTCCACTCATCTCCTTCTCGGATACGGATTAAATTGTAAGCTCCGCGAAGATCTAATTTCGAGAAGATGACTGCGGTTCCAAGCCTTTGAAATAGTTCAGGTACTAGGGGTAAGGGATAATGGTTTTTAATAGTTATCTTGTTCAACTCCCGATAGTTGAGGTATGGACGCAGAGAATGGCCTTTCTTTTCGACAAAGAAAATGCCAGCACCGGCTGGGGAGGTGGAAGTGCGGATAAACCCCTTTTTTAGGTTTTCATCAATATAGTCTTTCAGAGTATCTAGCTCCTGCTCCGTTAGTGGGAAAATTCTTCCAAAAGGAACTTCGGTGCCTGGTAACAGTTCTATAGGGCAGTCATAAGGCCTGTGAGGAGAAAGTGTCTCTGCTCCTTTCTTGCTGAATACATCTAGAAAGTCTCTATAAGGTTCGGGGATGGACTGACGTAGTTCTTGATCAACATCCAAGCAGAGAAATTGGGAGGGTTCATCAGACGGCCGGCCTAAGCAGTACTGCTGGCAATACTCCGAAAGGAATTTGACTTCTCCTGTGGCCCAGTTTATGCTGGGATTGTGGGCCTGCAGCCAAGGCATTCCCAGGATGATGGGAAAAAGAGGGGAAGAGATGGCATCCAGACGTAGGTGCTCCTGGTGACAGGTGCCCATAGTAGCCAACAAAGGGACGGTCTTTTGTGTGACTGGACCGGAACTAAGGGCGGAGCCATCCGCAAGGTGTACAGCAAGCCCCTGGGCCTTGGGTTGAAGTGGGATATGATGGTTGGCAACGAAGGTCTGATCGATAAAACAGCTGCATGCTCCGGAATCAATGATAGCTGACACTGGAATATTCCCTCCTGGAAGCTGTAATGTGATGAGACGAGCAAGGTGAGAACTGGGTTTATGCAGAACAGATGCACACATGGAAGAAGTGGTTACATACTTACGTGTCTTGTTGGGGCAGGCCCTTACATAGTGCCCAGGTTCCCCACAGTAGAGGCACAGGTTGTGGGTACGTCTGCGCTGTTTTTCTTCAGGGGTCAGCAAGGGCCGGAGCAAACCAAGCTGCATTGGTTTGTGGTATCCCCACTCATGCCAACTCATCCTTGAGTGGGTCAGATAGCCCCATCTGGAATCGGTGGCGCAGGGCGGTGTCGTTCCAATCCGTGTCGGAACTCCAGCGAGGGAACTCAACCGCATTGTCCTCGGCCGCTCTGCTACCTTGTTGGAGAGAGTGCAGTGTGGCTTCTGCAGTTGCAGTCAATTGGGGGTCCTCATATAGCTAGGAAATCGCCAAGAAGTTATCAAGACTATCCAGGGACCCAGACTTCTGCTCCAGTAGACGGTGGGCCCAGGTCTGGGGCTCGCTGGACAACAAGGATATCACAAAGCCCACCTTAGTTGCTTCAAGAGAGCATGTGCGAGGTTGCAGTGCAAAATAAAGTTCGCAGGAATTGCGGAATGCACGGAACTTGTTGCGATCTCTGGTAAATCTCTCGGGCGTAGGTACTCGTGGCTCTGGAGGAAGCATTACTACGGAGGGTGCGGGTGAAAGGCCGGCTGAAGATGTTCCCTGGGGATTAGATGAAGAGTATAAGGCTTGAACTTGCTCCTCCAATCTTGAGTAACCATCCTGGAGGTTCTTTATGGCTTGAGTCAGACCAGCCAGATGTCTGCCGGGACTCGGTCCTGGGTGCCTGATACTGTCAGACTTCCACTTACCAGACCAGTGAGTCCGCTTGGGCAGAGGGTGGTCTCCCGTACGCGTCCGACTTACATCCCCTGGTAGAGTAGACAGGTGGCTGGGAGTGCGGAGTGGTATGAGAGCCTATGATGAGGGCCCAGGAGCTGGAAGCAGGAGAAACCCCGAAGCAGCAGGTGAGTAGGCTGGAACACAGGCAATTGGGGTGCGGAGCAGGGGCTGAGAAGGCGGGTCCGGGTACAGGCATGATTCAGCAACAGGCGGGCAGCAACGTACAATAGGAACAGGCAGGAGCGAGGTCAGAACAGGCCGAGGTCAGGTGCAGGCGGATTTCAGGGGTGTCCAAGAGCAAGCCAGGTCATCAGGAGATCGGAGATACAGGAATGCAGATACAGGCAACGGAGCAGGGACCGGGGGAGCTGATGATCAGGCAACACTTGAAAGGAGTATGCGGCAGACCTAAATAGGCTGATTGGCGATAAACGCCGAGCACGTGGGCGTGTGCCCGAGCGGCAGAACGCACACCAGCGACCGCAGGGGTGCGCACCACAGCGCACACAGGAACACGCGCGCCAGCATGCACCGTCGCACATCGACGCACGTCCAGCACTGCGACCAACCAGGTAACTTCTCCCACAGTCATCACCAATTGCAGCAGCATGTGTCTCACAAAATTGCAGCACATTTGTGCCCACCAAATTGCAGCAGCATGTGTCACCATCAATTGCAGCAGCATGTGTCACCACTAAATTGCAGCACCATGTGTCAACATCAATTGCAGCAGCATGTGTCCCACCAAATTGCAGCAGCATGTGTCACCACCAAATTGCAGCAACATGTGTCATGACCAAATTGCAGCAGCATGTGTAACCACCAAATTGAAGCAGCATGTACCCCACCAGCACGTGTCACTATCAATTGCAGCAGCATGTGTCCCACCAAATTTCAGCATGTGTCCCACCAAATTGCAGCAGCATGTGTCACCATCAATTGCAGCAGCATGTGTCCCACCAAATTGCAGCAGCATGTGTCCAACCAAATTGCAGCAGCATGTGTCACCATCAAATGCAGCAGCATGTGTCCCACCAAATTGCAGCAGCATGTGTCACCATCAATTGCAGCAGCATGTGTCCCAAATTTCAGCAGCATGAGTCCCACCAAATTTCAGCAGCATGTGTCCCACCAAGTTGCAGCAGCATGTGTCACCATGAATTGCAGCATTTATCCCACCAGCACATGTCACTATCAATTGCAGCAGCATGTACCCCACCAGCATGTGTCACCATCAATTGCAGCAGCATGTGTCCCACCAAATTGCAGCAGCATGTGTCCCACCAAATTGCAGCAGCATGTGTCGCCATCAATTGCAGCAGCATGTGTCCCACCAAATTGCAGCAGCATGTGTCACCATCAATTGCAGCAGCATGTGTCCCACCAAAGTTCAGCAGCCTGTGTCCCACCAAATCGCAGCATGTGTCCCACCAAATTGCAACAGCATGTGTCACCATCAACTGAAGCAGCATGTGTCACCATCAAATGCCGCAGCATGTGTCCCACCAAATTGCAGCAGCATGTGTCACCATCAATTGCAGCAGCATGTGTCCCACCAAATTGCAGCATGTGTCATCATCAATTGCAGCAGCATGTGTCCAACCAAATTGCAGCAGCATGTGTCACCATCAATTGCAGCAGCATGTTTCCCACCAAATTTCAGGAGCATGTGTCCCACCAAATTGCAGCAGCATGTGTCATCATCAATTGCAGCAGCATGTGTCCCACCAAATTTCAGCAGCATGTGTCCCACCAAATTGCAGCATGTGTCCCACCAAATTGCAGCAGCATGTGTCACCATCAATTGCAGCATTTACCCCACCAGCATGTGTCACTATCAATTGCAGCAGCATGTGTAACCATCAACTGAAGCTGCATGGGTCACCATCAAATGCAGCAGCATGTGTCCCATCAAATTGCAGCAGCATGTGTCACCATCAATTGCAGCAGCATGTGTCCCACCAAATTTTAGCAGCATAAGTCCCACCAAATTTCAGCAGCATGTGTCCCACCAAGTTGCAGCAGCATGTGTCACCATGAATTGCAGCATTTACCCCACCAGCACATGTCACTATCAATTGCAGCAGCATGTACCCCACCAGCATGTGTCACCATCAATTGCAGCAGCATGTGTCCCACCAAATTGCAGCAGCATGTGTCACCATCAATTGCAACAGCATGTGTCACCATCAATTGCAGCAGCATGTGTCCCACCCAATTGCAGCAGCATGTGTCACCATCAATTGCAGCAGCATGTGTCCCACCAAATTGCAGCAGCATGTGTCACCATAAATTGCAACAGCATGTGTCACCATCAATTGCAGCAGCATGTGTCCCACCAAATTGCAGCTGCATGTGTCACCATCAATTGCAGCAGCATGTGTCCCACCAAATTGCAGCAGCATGTGTCCCACCAAATTGCAGCAGCATGTGTCACCATCAATTGCAGCAGCATGTGTCCCACTAAATTGCAGCAGCATGTGTCCCACCAAATTGCAGTATGTGTCAACTTAAATTGCAGCAGCATGTACCCCGCCAGCATGTGTCACTATCAATTGCAGCAGCATGTGTCCCACCAAATTGCAGCAGCATGTGTCCCACCAAATTGCAGCAACATGTGTCACCATCAATTGCAACAGCATGTGTCCCACCAAATTGCAGCAGCATGTGTCATCAATTGCAGCAGCATGTGTCCCACCAAATTTCAGCAGCGTGTGTCCCACCAAATTGCAGCATGTGTCACCGTCAATTGCAGCAGCATGTGTCCCACCAAATTGCAGCAGCATGTGTCACCATCAATTGCAGCAGCATGTGTCCCACCAAATTGCAGCAGCATGTGTCACACCAAATTGCAGCAGCATGGGTCACCATCAATTGCAGCATCATGTGTCACACTAAATTGCAGCAGCATGTGTCCCACCAAATTGCAGTATGTGTCAACATCAATTGCAGCAGCAAGTACCCCACCAGCATGTGTCACCAACAATTGCAACAGGATGTGTCCCACCAAATTGCAGCAGCATTTTTCACCATCAAAGTGCAGCAGCATGTGTCACCATCAATTGCAGCAGCATTTTTCACCATCAAAGTGCAGCAGCATGTGTCACCATCAATTGCAGCAGCATTTGTCACCATCAATTGCAGCAGCATGTGTCCCACCAAATTGCAGCAGCATGTGTCCCACCAAATTGCAGCAGCATGTGTCACCATCAATTGCAGCAGCATGTGTCCCACCAAATTGAAGCAGCACGTGTCACCATCAATTGCAACAGCATGTGTCCCACCAAATTGCAGCAGCATGTGTCCCACCAAATTGCAAAAGCATGTTTCACCATCAATTGCAACAGCATGTGTCCCACCAAATTTAAGCAGCATGTGTCCCACCAAATATTGCAGCAGCATGTACCCCACCAGCATGTGTCAATATCAATTGCAGCAGCATGCATCCCACCAAATTGCAGCAGCACTTGTCACCATCAATTGCAACAGCATGTGTCCCACCAAATTGCAAAAGCATGCGTCCCACCAAATTGCAGCAGCATGTGTCAACACCAAATTGCAGCAGCATGTGTCAACACCAAATTGCAGCAGCATGTGTCAACACCAAATTGCAGCAGCATGTGTCCAACCAAATTGCAGCAGCATGTGTCACCATCAATTGCAGCAGCATGTTTCCCACCAAATTTCAGGAGCATGTGTCCCACCAAATTGCAGCAGCATGTGTCATCATCAATTGCAGCAGCATGTGTCCCACCAAATTTCAGCAGCATGTGTCCCACCAAATTGCAGCATGTGTCCCACCAAATTGCAGCAGCATGTGTCACCATCAATTGCAGCATTTACCCCACCAGCATGTGTCACTATCAATTGCAGCAGCATGTGTCACCATCAACTGAAGCAGCATGGGTCACCATCAAATGCAGCAGCATGTGTCCCATCAAATTGCAGCAGCATGTGTCACCATCAATTGCAGCAGCATGTGTCCCACCAAATTTTAGCAGCATGAGTCCCACCAAATTTCAGCAGCATGTGTCCCACCAAGTTGCAGCAGCATGTGTCACCATGAATTGCAGCATTTACCCCACCAGCACATGTCACTATCAATTGCAGCAGCATGTACCCCACCAGCATGTGTCACCATCAATTGCAGCAGCATGTGTCCCACCAAATTGCAGCAGCATGTGTCACCATCAATTGCAACAGCATGTGTCACCATCAATTGCAGCAGCATGTGTCCCACCAAATTGCTGCAGCATGTGTCACCATCAATTGCAGCAGCATGTGTCCCACCAAATTGCAGCAGCATGTGTCACCATCAATTGCAACAGCATGTGTCACCATCAATTGCAGCAGCATGTGTCCCACCAAATTGCAGCTGCATGTGTCACCATCAATTGCAGCAGCATGTGTCCCACCAAATTGCAGCAGCATGTGTCCCACCAAATTGCAGCAGCATGTGTCACCATCAATTGCAGCAGCATGTGTCCCACTAAATTGCAGCAGCATGTGTCCCACCAAATTGCAGTATGTGTCAACTTAAATTGCAGCAGCATGTACCCCACCAGCATGTGTCACTATCAATTGCAGCAGCATGTGTCCCACCAAATTGCAGCAGCATGTGTCACCATCAATTGCAACAGCATGTGTCACCATCAATTGCAGCAGCATGTGTCCCACCAAATTGCTGCAGCATGTGTCACCATCAATTGCAGCAGCATGTGTCCCACCAAATTGCAGCAGCATGTGTCACCATCAATTGCAACAGCATGTGTCACCATCAATTGCAGCAGCATGTGTCCCACCAAATTGCAGCTGCATGTGTCACCATCAATTGCAGCAGCATGTGTCCCACCAAATTGCAGCAGCATGTGTCCCACCAAATTGCAGCAGCATGTGTCACCATCAATTGCAGCAGCATGTGTCCCACTAAATTGCAGCAGCATGTGTCCCACCAAATTGCAGTATGTGTCAACTTAAATTGCAGCAGCATGTACCCCACCAGCATGTGTCACTATCAATTGCAGCAGCATGTGTCCCACCAAATTGCAGCAGCATGTGTCCCACCAAATTGCAGCAACATGTGTCACCATCAATTGCAACAGCATGTGTCCCACCAAATTGCAGCAGCATGTGTCATCAATTGCAGCAGCATGTGTCCCACCAAATTTCAGCAGCGTGTGTCCCACCAAATTGCAGCATGTGTCACCGTCAATTGCAGCAGCATGTGTCACACCAAATTGCAGCAGCATGTGTCACCATCAATTGCAGCAGCATGTGTCCCACCAAATTGCAGCAGCATGTGTCACACCAAATTGCAGCAGCATGGGTCACCATCAATTGCAGCATCATGTGTCCCACTAAATTGCAGCAGCATGTGTCCCACCAAATTGCAGTATGTGTCAACATCAATCGCACCAGCAAGTACCCCACCAGCATGTGTCACCAACAATTGCAACAGGATGTGTCCCACCAAATTGCAGCAGCATTTTTCACCATCAAAGTGCAGCAGCATTTGTCACCATCAATTGCAGCCGCATGTGTCCCACCAAATTGCAGCAGCATGTGTCCCACCAAATTGCAGCAGCATGTGTCACCATCAATTGCAGCAGCATGTGCCCCACCAAATTGCAGCAGCACGTGTCACCATCAATTGCAACAGCATGTGTCCCACCAAATTGCAGCAGCATGTGTCCCACCAAATTATAAAAGCATGTTTCACCATCAATTGCAACAGCATGTGTCCCACCAAATTTAAGCAGCATGTGTCCCACCAAATATTGCAGCAGCATGTACCCCACCAGCATGTGTCACTATCAATTGCAGCAGCATGCGTCCCACCAAATTGCAGCAGCACTTGTCACCATCAATTGCAACAGCATGTGTCCCACCAAATTGCAAAAGCATGCGTCCCACCAAATTGCAGCAGCATGTGTCAACACCAAATTGCAGCAGCATGTGCCAACACCAAATTGCAGCAGCATGTGTCAACACCAAATTGCAGCAGCATGTGTCACCAACAAATTGCAACAGCATGTGTCACCATCAATTGCAGCAGCATGTGTCCCACCAAATTGCAGCAGCATGTGTCACCACCAAATTGCAGCAGCATGTGTCATGACCAAATTACAGCAGCATGTATAACCACCAAATTTAAGCAGTATGCACCCCACCAGCATGTGTCACTATCAATTGCAGCAGCATGTGTCCCACCAAATTGCAGCATGTGTCCCACCAAATTTTAGCAGCGTGTGTCACCATCAATTGCAGCAGCATGTGTCCCACCAATTTGCAGCAGCATGTGTCCCACCAAATTACAGCAGCATGTGTCACCATCAATTGCAGCAGCATGTGTCCCACCAAATTGCAGCAGCATGTGTCAACATCAATTGCAACAGCATGTGTCCCACCATATTGCAGCAGCATGTGTCACCAAAAATTGCAGCAGCATGCGTCCCACCAAATTGCAACAGCCTGTGTCCCACCAAATTGCAGCAGCATGTGTCACCATCAATTGCATCATTTACACCAGCACGTGTCACTATCAATTGCCGCAGCATGTACCCCACCAGAATGTGTCACCATCAATTGCAGCAGCAAGTGTCCAACCAAATTGCAGCAGCATGTGTCACCATCAATTGCAACAGCATGTGTCCCACCAAATTGCAGCAGCATGTGTCACCATCAATTGCAGCAGCATGTGTCCCACCAAATGTAAGCAGCATGTGTCCCACCAAATTGCAGCATGTGTCACCATCAGTTGCAGCAACATGTGTCCCACCAAATTGCAGCAGCATGTGTCACCATCAATTCCAGCAGCATGTGTCCCACCAAATTGCAGCAGCACGTGTCACCATCAAATGCAACAGCATGTGTCCCACCAAATTTAAGCAGCATGTGTCCCACCAAGTTGCAAAAGCATGTTTCACCTTCAATTGCAACAGCATGTGTCCCACTAAATTGCAGCAGCATGTGTCACCATCAATTGCAGCAGCATGTGTCTCACCAAATTGCAGAAGCATGTGTCACCATCAATTGCAGCAGCATGTGTACCACAAAATTGCAGCAGCATGCGTCACCACTAAATTGCAGCAGCATGTGTCATGACCAAATTACAGCAGCATGTAAAACCACCAAATTTAAGCAGTATGTACCCCACCAGCACGTGTCACTATCAATTGCAGCAGCATGTGTCCCACCAAATTTCAGCATGTGCCCCACCAAATTGTAGCAGCGTGTGTCACCATCAATTGCAGCAGCATGTGTCCCACCAATTTGCAGCAGCATGTGTCCCACCAAATTACAGCAGCATGTGTCACCATCAATTGCAGCAGCATGTGTCCCACCAAATTGCAGCAGCATGTGTCAACATCAATTGCAACAGCATGTGTCACCATCAATTGCAGCAGCATGTGTCCCACCATATTGCAGCAGCATGTGTCACCAAAAATTGCAGCAGCATGCGTCCCACCAAATTGCAACAGCATGTGTCACCATCAACTGCAGCAGCATGTGTCACCATCAAATGCAGCAGCATGTGTCCCACCAAATTTCAGCAGCATGTGTCCCACCAAATTGCAGCATGTGTCCCACCAAATTGCAGCAGCATGTGTCACCATCAATTGCAGCAGCATGTGTCCCACCAAATTGCAGCAGCATGTGTCCCACCAAATTGCAGCAGCATGTGTCACCATCAATTGCAGCAGCATGTGTCCCACTAAATTGCAGCAGCATGTGTCCCGCCAAATTGCAGTATGTGTCAAGTTAAATTGCAGCAGCATGTACCCCACCAGCATGTGTCACTATCAATTGCAGCAGCATGTGTCCCACCAAATTGCAGCAGCATGTGTCACCATCAATTGCAGCAGCATGTGTCCCACCAAATTGCAGCATGTGTCATCATCAATTGCAGCAGCATGTGGTGTCCAACCAAATTGCAGCAGCATGTGTCAGCATCAATTGCAGCAGCATGTTTCCCACCAAATTTCAGGAGCATGTGTCAACATCAATTGCAACAGCATGTGTCCCACCATATTGCAGCAGCATGTGTCACCAAAAATTGCAGCAGCATGCGTCCCACCAAATTGCAACAGCCTGTGTCCCACCAAATTGCAGCAGCATGTGTCACCATCAATTGCATCATTTACACCAGCACGTGTCACTATCAATTGCCGCAGCATGTACCCCACCAGAATGTGTCACCATCAATTGCAGCAGCAAGTGTCCAACCAAATTGCAGCAGCATGTGTCACCATCAATTGCAACAGCATGTGTCCCACCAAATTGCAGCAGCATGTGTCACCATCAATTGCAGCAGCATGTGTCCCACCAAATGTAAGCAGCATGTGTCCCACCAAATTGCAGCATGTGTCACCATCAGTTGCAGCAACATGTGTCCCACCAAATTGCAGCAGCATGTGTCACCATCAATTGCAGCAGCATGTGTCCCACCAAATTGCAGCAGCACGTGTCACCATCAATTGCAACAGCATGTGTCCCACCAAATTTAAGCAGCATGTGTCCCACCAAATTGCAAAAGCATGTTTCACCTTCAATTGCAACAGCATGTGTCCCACTAAATTGCAGCAGCATGTGTCACCATCAATTGCAGCAGCATGTGTCTCACCAAATTGCAGAAGCATGTGTCACCATCAATTGCAGCAGCATGTGTACCACAAAATTGCAGCAGCATGCGTCACCACTAAATTGCAGCAGCATGTGTCATGACCAAATTACAGCAGCATGTAAAACCACCAAATTTAAGCAGTATGTACCCCACCAGCACGTGTCACTATCAATTGCAGCAGCATGTGTCCCACCAAATTTCAGCATGTGCCCCACCAAATTGTAGCAGCGTGTGTCACCATCAATTGCAGCAGCATGTGTCCCACCAATTTGCAGCAGCATGTGTCCCACCAAATTACAGCAGCATGTGTCACCATCAATTGCAGCAGCATGTGTCCCACCAAATTGCAGCAGCATGTGTCAAAATCAATTGCAACAGCATGTGTCACCATCAATTGCAGCAGCATGTGTCCCACCATATTGCAGCAGCATGTGTCACCAAAAATTGCAGCAGCATGCGTCCCACCAAATTGCAACAGCATGTGTCACCATCAACTGCAGCAGCATGTGTCACCATCAAATGCAGCAGCATGTGTCCCACCAAATTTCAGCAGCATGTGTCCCACCAAATTGCAGCATGTGTCCCACCAAATTGCAGCAGCATGTGTCACCATCAATTGCAGCAGCATGTGTCCCACCAAATTGCAGCAGCATGTGTCCCACCAAATTGCAGCAGCATGTGTCACCATCAATTGCAGCAGCATGTGTCCCACTAAATTGCAGCAGCATGTGTCCCGCCAAATTGCAGTATGTGTCAAGTTAAATTGCAGCAGCATGTACCCCACCAGCATGTGTCACTATCAATTGCAGCAGCATGTGTCCCACCAAATTGCAGCAGCATGTGTCACCATCAATTGCAGCAGCATGTGTCCCACCAAATTGCAGCATGTGTCATCATCAATTGCAGCAGCATGTGGTGTCCAACCAAATTGCAGCAGCATGTGTCAGCATCAATTGCAGCAGCATGTTTCCCACCAAATTTCAGGAGCATGTGTCCCACCAAATTGCAGCAGCATGTGTCATCATCAATTGCAGCAGCATGTGTCCCACCAAATTTTAGCAGCATGTGTCCCACCAAATTGCAGCATGTGTCCCACCAAATTGCAGCAGCATGTGTCACCATCAATTGCAGCATTAACCCCACCAGCATGTGTCACTATCAATTGCAGCAGCATGTGTAACCATCAACTGAAGCTGCATGGGTCACCATCAAATGCAGCAGCATGTGTCCCATCAAATTGCAGCAGCATGTGTCACCATCAATTGCAGCAGCATGTGTCCCACCAAATTTTAGCAGCATAAGTCCCACCAAATTTCAGCAGCATGTGTCCCACCAAGTTGCAGCAGCATGTGTCACCATGAATTGCAGCATTTACCCCACCAGCACATGTCACTATCAATTTCAGCAGCATGTACCCCACCAGCATGTGTCACCATCAATTGCAGCAGCATGTGTCCCACCAAATTGCAGCAGCATGTGTCACCATCAATTGCAACAGCATGTGTCACCATCAATTGCAGCAGCATGTGTCCCACCCAATTGCAGCAGCATGTGTCACCATCAATTGCAGCAGCATGTGTCACCATCAATTGCAACAGCATGTGTCACCATCAATTGCAGCAGCATGTGTCCCACCAAATTGCAGCAGCATGTGTCACCATCAATTGCAGCAGCATGTGTCCCACCAAATTGCAGCAGCATGTGTCCCACCAAATTGCAGCAGCATGTGTCACCATCAATTGCAGCAGCATGTGTCCCACTAAATTGCAGCAGCATGTGTCCCACCAAATTGCAGTATGTGTCAACTTAAATTGCAGCAGCATGTACCCCGCCAGCACGTGTCACTATCAATTGCAGCAGCATGTGTCCCACCAAATTGCAGCAGCATGTGTCCCACCAAATTGCAGCAACATGTGTCACCATCAATTGCAACAGCATGTGTCCCACCAAATTGCAGCAGCATGTGTCATCAATTGCAGCAGCATGTGTCCCACCAAATTTCAGCAGCGTGTGTCCCACCAAATTGCAGCATGTGTCACCGTCAATTGCAGCAGCATGTGTCCCACCAAATTGCAGCAGCATGTGTCACCATCAATTGCAGCAGCATGTGTCCCACCAAATTGCAGCAGCATGTGTCACACCAAATTGCAGCAGCATGGGTCACCATCAATTGCAGCATCATGTGTCACACTAAATTGCAGCAGCATGTGTCCCACCAAATTGCAGTATGTGTCAACATCAATTGCAGCAGCAAGTACCCCACCAGCATGTGTCACCAACAATTGAAACAGGATGTGTCCCACCAAATTGCAGCAGCATTTTTCACCATCAAAGTGCAGCAGCATGTGTCACCATCAATTGCAGCAGCATTTGTCACCATCAATTGCAGCAGCATGTGTCCCACCAAATTGCAGCAGCATGTGTCACCATCAATTGCAGCAGCATGTGTCCCACCAAATTGCAGCAGCATGTGTCCCACCAAATTGCAGCAGCATGTGTCACCATCAATTGCAGCAGCATGTGTCCCACTAAATTGCAGCAGCATGTGTCCCACCAAATTGCAGTATGTGTCAACTTAAATTGCAGCAGCATGTACCCCGCCAGCATGTGTCACTATCAATTGCAGCAGCATGTGTCCCACCAAATTGCAGCAGCATGTGTCCCACCAAATTGCAGCAACATGTGTCACCATCAATTGCAACAGCATGTGTCCCACCAAATTGCAGCAGCATGTGTCATCAATTGCAGCAGCATGTGTCCCACCAAATTTCAGCAGCGTGTGTCCCACCAAATTGCAGCATGTGTCACCGTCAATTGCAGCAGCATGTGTCCCACCAAATTGCAGCAGCATGTGTCACCATCAATTGCAGCAGCATGTGTCCCACCAAATTGCAGCAGCATGTGTCACACCAAATTGCAGCAGCATGGGTCACCATCAATTGCAGCATCATGTGTCACACTAAATTGCAGCAGCATGTGTCCCACCAAATTGCAGTATGTGTCAACATCAATTGCAGCAGCAAGTACCCCACCAGCATGTGTCACCAACAATTGCAACAGGATGTGTCCCACCAAATTGCAGCAGCATTTTTCACCATCAAAGTGCAGCAGCATGTGTCACCATCAATTGCAGCAGCATTTGTCACCATCAATTGCAGCAGCATGTGTCCCACCAAATTGCAGCAGCATGTGTCCCACCAAATTGCAGCAGCATGTGTCACCATCAATTGCAGCAGCATGTGTCCCACCAAATTGAAGCAGCATGTGTCACCTTCAATTGCAACAGCATGTGTCCCACCAAATTGCAGCAGCATGTGTCCCACCAAATTGCAAAAGCATGTTTCACCATCAATTGCAACAGCATGTGTCCCACCAAATTTAAGCAGCATGTGTCCCACCAAATATTGCAGCAGCATGTACCCCACCAGCATGTGTCACTATCAATTGCAGCAGCATGCATCCCACCAAATTGCAGCAGCACTTGTCACCATCAATTGCAACAGCATGTGTCCCACCAAATTGCAAAAGCATGCGTCCCACCAAATTGCAGCAGCATGTGTCAACACCAAATTGCAGCAGCATGTGTCAACACCAAATTGCAGCAGCATGTGTCAACACCAAATTGCAGCAGCATGTGTCCAACCAAATTGCAGCAGCATGTGTCACCATCAATTGCAGCAGCATGTTTCCCACCAAATTTCAGGAGCATGTGTCCCACCAAATTGCAGCAGCATGTGTCATCATCAATTGCAGCAGCATGTGTCCCACCAAATTTCAGCAGCATGTGTCCCACCAAATTGCAGCATGTGTCCCACCAAATTGCAGCAGCATGTGTCACCATCAATTGCAGCATTTACCCCACCAGCATGTGTCACTATCAAGTGCAGCAGCATGTGTCACCATCAACTGAAGCAGCATGGGTCACCATCAAATGCAGCAGCATGTGTCCCATCAAATTGCAGCAGCATGTGTCACCATCAATTGCAGCAGCATGTGTCCCACCAAATTTTAGCAGCATGAGTCCCACCAAATTTCAGCAGCATGTGTCCCACCAAGTTGCAGCAGCATGTGTCACCATGAATTGCAGCATTTACCCCACCAGCACATGTCACTATCAATTGCAGCAGCATGTACCCCACCAGCATGTGTCACCATCAATTGCAGCAGCATGTGTCCCACCAAATTGCAGCAGCATGTGTCACTATCAATTGCAACAGCATGTGTCACCATCAATTGCAGCAGCATGTGTCCCACCAAATTGCTGCAGCATGTGTCACCATCAATTGCAGCAGCATGTGTCCCACCAAATTGCAGCAGCATGTGTCACCATCAATTGCAACAGCATGTGTCACCATCAATTGCAGCAGCATGTGTCCCACCAAATTGCAGCAGCATGTGTCACCATCAATTGCAGCAGCATGTGTCCCACCAAATTTCAGCAGCGTGTCTCCCACCAAATTGCAGCATGTGTCACCGTCAATTGCAGCAGCATGTGTCACACCAAATTGCAGCAGCATGTGTCACCATCAATTGCAGCAGCATGTGTCCCACCAAATTGCAGCAGCATGTGTCACACCAAATTGCAGCAGCATGGGTCACCATCAATTGCAGCATCATGTGTCCCACTAAATTGCAGCAGCATGTGTCCCACCAAATTGCAGTATGTGTCAACATCAATCGCAGCAGCAAGTACCCTACCAGCATGTGTCACCAACAATTGCAACAGGATGTGTCCCACCAAATTGCAGCAGCATTTTTCACCATCAAAGTGCAGCAGCATGTGTCACCATCAATTGCAGCAGCATTTGTCACCATCAATTGCAGCAGCATGTGTCCCACCAAATTGCAGCAGCATGTGTCCCACCAAATTGCAGCAGCATGTGTCACCATCAATTGCAGCAGCATGTGTCCCACCAAATTGCAGCAGCACGTGTCACCATCAATTGCAACAGCATGTGTCCCACAAAATTGCAGCAGCATGTGTCCCACCAAATTGCAAAAGCATGTTTCACCATCAATTGCAACAGCATGTGTCCCACCAAATTTAAGCAGCATGTGTCCCACCAAATATTGCAGCAGCATGTACCCCACCAGCATGTGTCACTATCAATTGCAGCAGCATGCGTCCCACCAAATTGCAGCAGCACTTGTCACCATCAATTGCAACAGCATGTGTCCCACCAAATTGCAAAAGCATGCGTCCCACCAAATTGCAGCAGCATGTGTCAACACCAAATTGCAGCAGCATGTGTCAACACCAAATTGCAGCAGCATGTGTCACCAACAAATTGCAACAGCATGTGTCACCATCAATTGCAGCAGCATGTGTCCCACCAAATTGCAGCAGCATGTGTCACCACCAAATTGCAGCAGCATGTGTCATGACCAAATTACAGCAGCATGTATAACCACCAAATTTAAGCAGTATGCACCCCACCAGCATGTGTCACTATCAATTGCAGCAGCATGTGTCCCACCAAATTGCAGCATGTGTCCCACCAAATTTTAGCAGCGTGTGTCACCATCAATTGCAGCAGCATGTGTCCCACCAATTTGCAGCAGCATGTGTCCCACCAAATTACAGCAGCATGTGTCACCATCAATTGCAGCAGCATGTGTCCCACCAAATTGCAGCAGCATGTGTCAACATCAATTGCAACAGCATGTGTCCCACCATATTGCAGCAGCATGTGTCACCAAAAATTGCAGCAGCATGCGTCCCACCAAATTGCAACAGCATGTGTCCCACCAAATTGCAGCAGCATGTGTCACCATCAGTTGCATCATTTACACCAGCACGTGTCACTATCAATTGCCGCAGCATGTACCCCACCAGAATGTGTCACCATCAATTGCAGCAGCAAGTGTCCAACCAAATTGCAGCAGCATGTGTCACCATCAATTGCAACAGCATGTGTCCCACCAAATTGCAGCAGCATGTGTCACCATCAATTGCAGCAGCATGTGTCCCACTAAATGTAAGCAGCATGTCTCCCACCAAATTGCAGCATGTGTCACCATCAGTTGCAGCAACATGTGTCCCACCAAATTGCAGCAGCATGTGTCACCATCAATTGCAGCAGCATGTGTCCCACCAAATTTCAGCAGCATGTGTCATCATCAATTGCAGCAGCATGTGTCCCACCAAATTTCAACACCATGTGCCCCACCAAATTGCAGCATGTGTCACTGTCAATTGCAGCAGCATGTGTCCCACCAAATTGCAGCAGCATGTGTCACCATCAATTGCAGCAGCATGTGTCCCACCAAATTGCAGCAGCATGTGTCCCACCAAATTGCAGCAGCATGTGTCACCATCAATTGCAGCAGCACGTGTCACCATCAATTGCAACAGCATGTGTCCCACCAAATTTAAGCAGCATGTGTCCCACCAAATTGCAAAAGCATGTTTCACCTTCAATTGCAACAGCATGTGTCCCACTAAATTGCAGCAGCATGTGTCACCATCAATTGCAGCAGCATGTGTCTCACCAAATTGCAGAAGCATGTGTCACCATCAATTGCAGCAGCATGTGTACCACAAAATTGCAGCAGCATGCGTCACCACTAAATTGCAGCAGCATGTGTCATGACCAAATTACAGCAGCATGTATAACCACCAAATTTAAGCAGTATGTACCCCACCAGCACGTGTCACTATCAATTGCAGCAGCATGTGTCCCACCAAATTTCAGCATGTGCCCCACCAAATTGTAGCAGCGTGTGTCACCATCAATTGCAGCAGCATGTGTCCCACCAATTTGCAGCAGCATGTGTCCCACCAAATTACAGCAGCATGTGTCACCATCAATTGCAGCAGCATGTGTCCCACCAAATTGCAGCTGCATGTGTCACCATCAATTGCAGCAGCATGTGTCCCACCAAATTGCAGCAGCATGTGTCCCACCAAATTGCAGCAGCATGTGTCACCATCAATTGCAGCAGCATGTGTCCCACTAAATTGCAGCAGCATGTGTCCCACCAAATTGCAGTATGTGTCAACTTAAATTGCAGCAGCATGTACCCCACCAGCATGTGTCACTATCAATTGCAGCAGCATGTGTCCCACCAAATTGCAGCAGCATGTGTCCCACCAAATTGCAGCAACATGTGTCACCATCAATTGCAACAGCATGTGTCCCACCAAATTGCAGCAGCATGTGTCATCAATTGCAGCAGCATGTGTCCCACCAAATTTCAGCAGCGTGTGTCCCACCAAATTGCAGCATGTGTCACCGTCAATTGCAGCAGCATGTGTCACACCAAATTGCAGCAGCATGTGTCACCATCAATTGCAGCAGCATGTGTCCCACCAAATTGCAGCAGCATGTGTCACACCAAATTGCAGCAGCATGGGTCACCATCAATTGCAGCATCATGGGTCACCATCAATTGCAGCATCATGTGTCCCACTAAATTGCAGCAGCATGTGTCCCACCAAATTGCAGTATGTGTCAACATCAATCGCAGCAGCAAGTACCCCACCAGCATGTGTCACCAACAATTGCAACAGGATGTGTCCCACCAAATTGCAGCAGCATTTTTCACCATCAAAGTGCAGCAGCATGTGTCACCATCAATTGCAGCAGCATTTGTCACCATCAATTGCAGCCGCATGTGTCCCACCAAATTGCAGCAGCATGTGTCCCACCAAATTGCAGCAGCATGTGTCACCACCAATTGCAGCAGCATGTGTCCCACCAAATTGCAGCAGCACGTGTCACCATCAATTGCAACAGCATGTGTCCCACCAAATTGCAGCAGCATGTGTCCCACCAAATTATAAAAGCATGTTTCACCATCAATTGCAACAGCATGTGTCCCACCAAATTTAAGCAGCATGTGTCCCACCAAATATTGCAGCAGCATGTACCCCACCAGCATGTGTCACTATCAATTGCAGCAGCATGCGTCCCACCAAATTTCAGCAGCACTTGTCACCATCAATTGCAACAGCATGTGTCCCACCAAATTGCAAAAGTATGCGTCCCACCAAATTGCAGCAGCATGTGTCAACACCAAATTGCAGCAGCATGTGTCAACACTAAATTGCAGCAGCATGTGTCAACACCAAATTGCAGCAGCATGTGTCACCAACAAATTGCAACAGCATGTGTCACCATCAATTGCAGCAGCATGTGTCCCACCAAATTGCAGCAGCATGTGTCACCACCAAATTGCAGCAGCATGTGTCATGACCAAATTACAGCAGCATGTATAACCACCAAATTTAAGCAGTATGCACCCCACCAGCATGTGTCACTATCAATTGCAGCAGCATGTGTCCCACCAAATTGCAGCATGTGTCCCACCAAATTTTAGCAGTGTGTGTCACCATCAATTGCAGCAGCATGTGTCCCACCAATTTGCAGCAGCATGTGTCCCACCAAATTACAGCAGCATGTGTCACCATCAATTGCAGCAGCATGTGTCCCACCAAATTGCAGCAGCATGTGTCAACATCAATTGCAACAGCATGTGTCCCACCATATTGCAGCAGCATGTGTCACCAAAAATTGCAGCAGCATGCGTCCCACCAATTGCAACAGCCTGTGTCCCACCAAATTGCAGCAGCATGTGTCACCATCAATTGCAACATTTACACCAGCACGTGTCACTATCAATTGCCGCAGCATGTACCCCACCAGAATGTGTCACCATCAATTGCAGCAGCAAGTGTCCAACCAAATTGCAGCAGCATGTGTCACCATCAATTGCAACAGCATGTGTCCCACCAAATTGCAGCAGCATGTGTCACCATCAATTGCAGCAGCATGTGTCCCACCAAATGTAAGCAGCATGTGTCCCACCAAATTGCAGCATGTGTCACCATCAGTTGCAGCAACATGTGTCCCACCAAATTGCAGCAGCATGTGTCACCATCAATTGCAGCAGCATGTGTCCCACCAAATTGCAGCAGCACGTGTCACCATCAATTGCAACAGCATGTGTCCCACCAAATTTAAGCAGCATGTGTCCCACCAAATTGCAAAAGCATGTTTCACCTTCAATTGCAACAGCATGTGTCCCACTAAATTGCAGCAGCATGTGTCACCATCAATTGCAGCAGCATGTGTCTCACCAAATTGCAGAAGCATGTGTCACCATCAATTGCAGCAGCATGTGTACCACAAAATTGCAGCAGCATGCGTCACCACTAAATTGCAGCAGCATGTGTCATGACCAAATTACAGCAGCATGTATAACCACCAAATTTAAGCAGTATGTACCCCACCAGCACGTGTCACTATCAATTGCAGCAGCATGTGTCCCACCAAATTTCAGCATGTGCCCCACCAAATTGTAGCAGCGTGTGTCACCATCAATTGCAGCAGCATGTGTCCCACCAATTTGCAGCAGCATGTGTCCCACCAAATTACAGCAGCATGTGTCACCATCAATTGCAGCAGCATGTGTCCCACCAAATTGCAGCAGCATGTGTCAACATCAATTGCAACAGCATGTGTCACCATCAATTGCAGCAGCATGTGTCCCACCATATTGCAGCAGCATGTGTCACCAAAAATTGCAGCAGCATGCGTCCCACCAAATTGCAACAGCATGTGTCACCATCAACTGCAGCAGCATGTGTCACCATCAAATGCAGCAGCATGTGTCCCACCAAATTTCAGCAGCATGTGTCCCACCAAATTGCAGCATGTGTCCCACCAAATTGCAGCAGCATGTGTCACCATCAATTGCAGCAGCATGTGTCCCACCAAATTGCAGCAGCATGTGTCCCACCAAATTGCAGCAGCATGTGTCACCATCAATTGCAGCAGCATGTGTCCCACTAAATTGCAGCAGCATGTGTCCCGCCAAATTGCAGTATGTGTCAAGTTAAATTGCAGCAGCATGTACCCCACCAGCATGTGTCACTATCAATTGCAGCAGCATGTGTCCCACCAAATTGCAGCAGCATGTGTCACCATCAATTGCAGCAGCATGTGTCCCACCAAATTGCAGCATGTGTCATCATCAATTGCAGCAGCATGTGGTGTCCAACCAAATTGCAGCAGCATGTGTCAGCATCAATTGCAGCAGCATGTTTCCCACCAAATTTCAGGAGCATGTGTCCCACCAAATTGCAGCAGCATGTGTCATCATCAATTGCAGCAGCATGTGTCCCACCAAATTTCAGCAGCATGTGTCCCACCAAATTGCAGCATGTGTCCCACCAAATTGCAGCAGCATGTGTCACCATCAATTGCAGCATTTACCCCACCAGCATGTGTCACTATCAATTGCAGCAGCATGTGTAACCATCAACTGAAGCTGCATGGGTCACCATCAAATGCAGCAGCATGTGTCCCATCAAATTGCAGCAGCATGTGTCACCATCAATTGCAGCAGCATGTGTCCCACCAAATTTTAGCAGCATAAGTCCCACCAAATTTCAGCAGCATGTGTCCCACCAAGTTGCAGCAGCATGTGTCACCATGAATTGCAGCATTTACCCCACCAGCACATGTCACTATCAATTGCAGCAGCATGTACCCCACCAGCATGTGTCACCATCAATTGCAGCAGCATGTGTCCCACCAAATTGCAGCAGCATGTGTCACCATCAATTGCAACAGCATGTGTCACCAACAATTGCAGCAGCATGTGTCCCACCCAATTGCAGCAGCATGTGTCACCATCAATTGCAGCAGCATGTGTCCCACCAAATTGCAGCAGCATGTGTCACCATCAATTGCAACAGCATGTGTCACCATCAATTGCAGCAGCATGTGTCCCACCAAATTGCAGCAGCATGTGTCACCATCAATTGCAGCAGCATGTGTCCCACCAAATTGCAGCAGCATGTGTCCCACCAAATTGCAGCAGCATGTGTCACCATCAATTGCAGCAGCATGTGTCCCACTAAATTGCAGCAGCATGTGTCCCACCAAATTGCAGTATGTGTCAACTTAAATTGCAGCAGCATGTACCCCGCCAGCATGTGTCACTATCAATTGCAGCAGCATGTGTCCCACCAAATTGCAGCAGCATGTGTCCCACCAAATTGCAGCAACATGTGTCACCATCAATTGCAACAGCATGTGTCCCACCAAATTGCAGCAGCATGTGTCATCAATTGCAGCAGCATGTGTCCCACCAAATTTCAGCAGCGTGTGTCCTACCAAATTGCAGCATGTGTCACCGTCAATTGCAGCAGCATGTGTCCCACCAAATTGCAGCAGCATGTGTCACACCAAATTGCAGCAGCATGGGTCACCATCAATTGCAGCATCATGTGTCACACTAAATTGCAGCAGCATGTGTCCCACCAAATTGCAGTATGTGTCAACATCAATTGCAGCAGCAAGTACCCCACCAGCATGTGTCACCAACAATTGCAACAGGATGTGTCCCACCAAATTGCAGCAGCATTTTTCACCATCAAAGTGCAGCAGCATGTGTCACCATCAATTGCAGCAGCATTTGTCACCATCAATTGCAGCAGCATGTGTCCCACCAAATTGCAGCAGCATGTGTCCCACCAAATTGCAGCAGCATGTGTCACCATCAATTGCAGCAGCATGTGTCCCACCAAATTGAAGCAGCACGTGTCACCATCAATTGCAACAGCATGTGTCCCACCAAATTGCAGCAGCATGTGTACCACCAAATTGCAAAAGCATGTTTCACCATCAATTGCAACAGCATGTGTCCCACCAAATTTAAGCAGCATGTGTCCCACCAAATATTGAAGCAGCATGTACCCCACCAGCATGTGTCACTATCAATTGCAGCAGCATGCATCCCACCAAATTGCAGCAGCACTTGTCACCATCAATTGCAACAGCATGTGTCCCACCAAATTGCAAAAGCATGCGTCCCACCAAATTGCAGCAGCATGTGTCAACACCAAATTGCAGCAGCATGTGTCAACACCAAATTGCAGCAGCATGTGTCAACACCAAATTGCAGCAGCATGTGTCCAACCAAATTGCAGCAGCATGTGTCACCATCAATTGCAGCAGCATGTTTCCCACCAAATTTCAGGAGCATGTGTCCCACCAAATTGCAGCAGCATGTGTCATCATCAATTGCAGCAGCATGTGTCCCACCAAATTTCAGCAGCATGTGTCCCACCAAATTGCAGCATGTGTCCCACCAAATTGCAGCAGCATGTGTCACCATCAATTGCAGCATTTACCCCACCAGCATGTGTCACTATCATTTGCAGCAGCATGTGTCACCATCAACTGAAGCAGCATGGGTCACCATCAAATGCAGCAGCATGTGTCCCACCAAATTGCAGCAGCATGTGTCACACCAAATTGCAGCAGCATGGGTCACCATCAATTGCAGCATCATGTGTCCCACTAAATTGCAGCAGCATGTGTCCCACCAAATTGCAGTATGTGTCAACATCAATCGCAGCAGCAAGTACCCCACCAGCATGTGTCACCAACAATTGCAACAGGATGTGTCCCACCAAATTGCAGCAGCATTTTTCACCATCAAAGTGCAGCAGCATGTGTCACCATCAATTGCAGCAGCATTTGTCACCATCAATTGCAGCCGCATGTGTCCCACCAAATTGCAGCAGCATGTGTCCCACCAAATTGCAGCAGCATGTGTCACCACCAATTGCAGCAGCATGTGTCCCACCAAATTGCAGCAGCACGTGTCACCATCAATTGCAACAGCATGTGTCCCACCAAATTGCAGCAGCATGTGTCCCACCAAATTATAAAAGCATGTTTCACCATCAATTGCAACAGCATGTGTCCCACCAAATTTAAGCAGCATGTGTCCCACCAAATATTGCAGCAGCATGTACCCCACCAGCATGTGTCACTATCAATTGCAGCAGCATGCGTCCCACCAAATTTCAGCAGCACTTGTCACCATCAATTGCAACAGCATGTGTCCCACCAAATTGCAAAAGTATGCGTCCCACCAAATTGCAGCAGCATGTGTCAACACCAAATTGCAGCAGCATGTGTCAACACCAAATTGCAGCAGCATGTGTCAACACCAAATTGCAGCAGCATGTGTCACCAACAAATTGCAACAGCATGTGTCACCATCAATTGCAGCAGCATGTGTCCCACCAAATTGCAGCAGCATGTGTCCCACCAAATTGCAGTATGTGTCAACATCAATCGCAGCAGCAAGTACCCCACCAGCATGTGTCACCAACAATTGCAACAGGATGTGTCCCACCAAATTGCAGCAGCATTTTTCACCATCAAAGTGCAGCAGCATGTGTCACCATCAATTGCAGCAGCATTTGTCACCATCAATTGCAGCCGCATGTGTCCCACCAAATTGCAGCAGCATGTGTCCCACCAAATTGCAGCAGCATGTGTCACCACCAATTGCAGCAGCATGTGTCCCACCAAATTGCAGCAGCACGTGTCACCATCAATTGCAACAGCATGTGTCCCACCAAATTGCAGCAGCATGTGTCCCACCAAATTATAAAAGCATGTTTCACCATCAATTGCAACAGCATGTGTCCCACCAAATTTAAGCAGCATGTGTCCCACCAAATATTGCAGCAGCATGTACCCCACCAGCATGTGTCACTATCAATTGCAGCAGCATGCGTCCCACCAAATTTCAGCAGCACTTGTCACCATCAATTGCAACAGCATGTGTCCCACCAAATTGCAAAAGTATGCGTCCCACCAAATTGCAGCAGCATGTGTCAACACCAAATTGCAGCAGCATGTGTCAACACCAAATTGCAGCAGCATGTGTCAACACCAAATTGCAGCAGCATGTGTCACCAACAAATTGCAACAGCATGTGTCACCATCAATTGCAGCAGCATGTGTCCCACCAAATTGCAGCAGCATGTGTCACCACCAAATTGCAGCAGCATGTGTCATGACCAAATTACAGCAGCATGTATAACCACCAAATTTAAGCAGTATGCACCCCACCAGCATGTGTCACTATCAATTGCAGCAGCATGTGTCCCACCAAATTGCAGCATGTGTCCCACCAAATTTTAGCAGTGTGTGTCACCATCAATTGCAGCAGCATGTGTCCCACCAATTTGCAGCAGCATGTGTCCCACCAAATTACAGCAGCATGTGTCACCATCAATTGCAGCAGCATGTGTCCCACCAAATTGCAGCAGCATGTGTCAACATCAATTGCAACAGCATGTGTCCCACCATATTGCAGCAGCATGTGTCACCAAAAATTGCAGCAGCATGCGTCCCACCAATTGCAACAGCCTGCGTCCCACCAAATTGCAGCAGCATGTGTCACCATCAATTGCATCATTTACACCAGCACGTGTCACTATCAATTGCCGCAGCATGTACCCCACCAGAATGTGTCACCATCAATTGCAGCAGCAAGTGTCCAACCAAATTGCAGCAGCATGTGTCACCATCAATTGCAACAGCATGTGTCCCACCAAATTGCAGCAGCATGTGTCACCATCAATTGCAGCAGCATGTGTCCCACCAAATGTAAGCAGCATGTGTCCCACCAAATTGCAGCATGTGTCACCATCAGTTGCAGCAACATGTGTCCCACCAAATTGCAGCAGCATGTGTCACCATCAATTGCAGCAGCATGTGTCCCACCAAATTGCAGCAGCATGTGTCACCATCAATTGCAACAGCATGTGTCCCACCAAATTTAAGCAGCATGTGTCCCACCAAATTGCAAAAGCATGTTTCACCTTCAATTGCAACAGCATGTGTCCCACTAAATTGCAGCAGCATGTGTCACCATCAATTGCAGCAGCATGTGTCTCACCAAATTGCAGAAGCATGTGTCACCATCAATTGCAGCAGCATGTGTACCACAAAATTGCAGCAGCATGCGTCACCACTAAATTGCAGCAGCATGTGTCATGACCAAATTACAGCAGCATGTATAACCACCAAATTTAAGCAGTATGTACCCCACCAGCACGTGTCACTATCAATTGCAGCAGCATGTGTCCCACCAAATTTCAGCATGTGCCCCACCAAATTGTAGCAGCGTGTGTCACCATCAATTGCAGCAGCATGTGTCCCACCAATTTGCAGCAGCATGTGTCCCACCAAATTACAGCAGCATGTGTCACCATCAATTGCAGCAGCATGTGTCCCACCAAATTGCAGCAGCATGTGTCAACATCAATTGCAACAGCATGTGTCACCATCAATTGCAGCAGCATGTGTCCCACCATATTGCAGCAGCATGTGTCACCAAAAATTGCAGCAGCATGCGTCCCACCAAATTGCAACAGCATGTGTCACCATCAACTGCAGCAGCATGTGTCACCATCAAATGCAGCAGCATGTGTCCCACCAAATTTCAGCAGCATGTGTCCCACCAAATTGCAGCATGTGTCCCACCAAATTGCAGCAGCATGTGTCACCATCAATTGCAGCAGCATGTGTCCCACCAAATTGCAGCAGCATGTGTCCCACCAAATTGCAGCAGCATGTCACCATCAATTGCAGCAGCATGTGTCCCACTAAATTGCAGCAGCATGTGTCCCGCCAAATTGCAGTATGTGTCAAGTTAAATTGCAGCAGCATGTACCCCACCAGCATGTGTCACTATCAATTGCAGCGGCATGTGTCCCACCAAATTGCAGCAGCATGTGTCACCATCAATTGCAGCAGCATGTGTCCCACCAAATTGCAGCATGTGTCATCATCAATTGCAGCAGCATGTGGTGTCCAACCAAATTGCAGCAGCATGTGTCAGCATCAATTGCAGCAGCATGTTTCCCACCAAATTTCAGGAGCATGTGTCCCACCAAATTGCAGCAGCATGTGTCATCATCAATTGCAGCAGCATGTGTCCCACCAAATTTCAGCAGCATGTGTCCCACCAAATTGCAGCATGTGTCCCACCAAATTGCAGCAGCATGTGTCACCATCAATTGCAGCATTTACCCCACCAGCATGTGTCACTATCAATTGCAGCAGCATGTGTAACCATCAACTGAAGCTGCATGGGTCACCATCAAATGCAGCAGCATGTGTCCCATCAAATTGCAGCAGCATGTGTCACCATCAATTGCAGCAGCATGTGTCCCACCAAATTTTAGCAGCATAAGTCCCACCAAATTTCAGCAGCATGTGTCCCACCAAGTTGCAGCAGCATGTGTCACCATGAATTGCAGCATTTACCCCACCAGCACATGTCACTATCAATTGCAGCAGCATGTACCCCACCAGCATGTGTCACCATCAATTGCAGCAGCATGTGTCCCACCAAATTGCAGCAGCATGTGTCACCATCAATTGCAACAGCATGTGTCACCAACAATTGCAGCAGCATGTGTCCCACCCAATTGCAGCAGCATGTGTCACCATCAATTGCAGCAGCATGTGTCCCACCAAATTGCAGCAGCATGTGTCACCATCAATTGCAACAGCATGTGTCACCATCAATTGCAGCAGCATGTGTCCCACCAAATTGCAGCAGCATGTGTCACCATCAATTGCAGCAGCATGTGTCCCACCAAATTGCAGCAGCATGTGTCCCACCAAATTGCAGCAGCATGTGTCACCATCAATTGCAGCAGCATGTGTCCCACTAAATTGCAGCAGCATGTGTCCCACCAAATTGCAGTATGTGTCAACTTAAATTGCAGCAGCATGTACCCCGCCAGCATGTGTCACTATCAATTGCAGCAGCATGTGTCCCACCAAATTGCAGCAGCATGTGTCCCACCAAATTGCAGCAACATGTGTCACCATCAATTGCAACAGCATGTGTCCCACCAAATTGCAGCAGCATGTGTCATCAATTGCAGCAGCATGTGTCCCACCAAATTTCAGCAGCGTGTGTCCCACCAAATTGCAGCATGTGTCACCGTCAATTGCAGCAGCATGTGTCCCACCAAATTGCAGCAGCATGTGTCACACCAAATTGCAGCAGCATGGGTCACCATCAATTGCAGCATCATGTGTCACACTAAATTGCAGCAGCATGTGTCCCACCAAATTGCAGTATGTGTCAACATCAATTGCAGCAGCAAGTACCCCACCAGCATGTGTCACCAACAATTGCAACAGGATGTGTCCCACCAAATTGCAGCAGCATTTTTCACCATCAAAGTGCAGCAGCATGTGTCACCATCAATTGCAGCAGCATTTGTCACCATCAATTGCAGCAGCATGTGTCCCACCAAATTGCAGCAGCATGTGTCCCACCAAATTGCAGCAGCATGTGTCACCATCAATTGCAGCAGCATGTGTCCCACCAAATTGAAGCAGCACGTGTCACCATCAATTGCAACAGCATGTGTCCCACCAAATTGCAGCAGCATGTGTACCACCAAATTGCAAAAGCATGTTTCACCATCAATTGCAACAGCATGTGTCCCACCAAATTTAAGCAGCATGTGTCCCACCAAATATTGAAGCAGCATGTACCCCACCAGCATGTGTCACTATCAATTGCAGCAGCATGCATCCCACCAAATTGCAGCAGCACTTGTCACCATCAATTGCAACAGCATGTGTCCCACCAAATTGCAAAAGCATGCGTCCCACCAAATTGCAGCAGCATGTGTCAACACCAAATTGCAGCAGCATGTGTCAACACCAAATTGCAGCAGCATGTGTCAACACCAAATTGCAGCAGCATGTGTCCAACCAAATTGCAGCAGCATGTGTCACCATCAATTGCAGCAGCATGTTTCCCACCAAATTTCAGGAGCATGTGTCCCACCAAATTGCAGCAGCATGTGTCATCATCAATTGCAGCAGCATGTGTCCCACCAAATTTCAGCAGCATGTGTCCCACCAAATTGCAGCATGTGTCCCACCAAATTGCAGCAGCATGTGTCACCATCAATTGCAGCATTTACCCCACCAGCATGTGTCACTATCATTTGCAGCAGCATGTGTCACCATCAACTGAAGCAGCATGGGTCACCATCAAATGCAGCAGCATGTGTCCCACCAAATTGCAGCAGCATGTGTCACACCAAATTGCAGCAGCATGGGTCACCATCAATTGCAGCATCATGTGTCCCACTAAATTGCAGCAGCATGTGTCCCACCAAATTGCAGTATGTGTCAACATCAATCGCAGCAGCAAGTACCCCACCAGCATGTGTCACCAACAATTGCAACAGGATGTGTCCCACCAAATTGCAGCAGCATTTTTCACCATCAAAGTGCAGCAGCATGTGTCACCATCAATTGCAGCAGCATTTGTCACCGTCAATTGCAGCCGCATGTGTCCCACCAAATTGCAGCAGCATGTGTCCCACCAAATTGCAGCAGCATGTGTCACCACCAATTGCAGCAGCATGTGTCCCACCAAATTGCAGCAGCACGTGTCACCATCAATTGCAACAGCATGTGTCCCACCAAATTGCAGCAGCATGTGTCCCACCAAATTATAAAAGCATGTTTCACCATCAATTGCAACAGCATGTGTCCCACCAAATTTAAGCAGCATGTGTCCCACCAAATATTGCAGCAGCATGTACCCCACCAGCATGTGTCACTATCAATTGCAGCAGCATGCGTCCCACCAAATTTCAGCAGCACTTGTCACCATCAATTGCAACAGCATGTGTCCCACCAAATTGCAAAAGTATGCGTCCCACCAAATTGCAGCAGCATGTGTCAACACCAAATTGCAGCAGCATGTGTCAACACCAAATTGCAGCAGCATGTGTCAACACCAAATTGCAGCAGCATGTGTCACCAACAAATTGCAACAGCATGTGTCACCATCAATTGCAGCAGCATGTGTCCCACCAAATTGCAGCAGCATGTGTCACCACCAAATTGCAGCAGCATGTGTCATGACCAAATTACAGCAGCATGTATAACCACCAAATTTAAGCAGTATGCACCCCACCAGCATGTGTCACTATCAATTGCAGCAGCATGTGTCCCACCAAATTGCAGCATGTGTCCCACCAAATTTTAGCAGTGTGTGTCACCATCAATTGCAGCAGCATGTGTCCCACCAATTTGCAGCAGCATGTGTCCCACCAAATTACAGCAGCATGTGTCACCATCAATTGCAGCAGCATGTGTCCCACCAAATTGCAGCAGCATGTGTCAACATCAATTGCAACAGCATGTGTCCCACCATATTGCAGCAGCATGTGTCACCAAAAATTGCAGCAGCATGCGTCCCACCAATTGCAACAGCCTGTGTCCCACCAAATTGCAGCAGCATGTGTCACCATCAATTGCATCATTTACACCAGCACGTGTCACTATCAATTGCCGCAGCATGTACCCCACCAGAATGTGTCACCATCAATTGCAGCAGCAAGTGTCCAACCAAATTGCAGCAGCATGTGTCACCATCAATTGCAACAGCATGTGTCCCACCAAATTGCAGCAGCATGTGTCACCATCAATTGCAGCAGCATGTGTCCCACCAAATGTAAGCAGCATGTGTCCCACCAAATTGCAGCATGTGTCACCATCAGTTGCAGCAACATGTGTCCCACCAAATTGCAGCAGCATGTGTCACCATCAATTGCAGCAGCATGTGTCCCACCAAATTGCAGCAGCACGTGTCACCATCAATTGCAACAGCATGTGTCCCACCAAATTTAAGCAGCATGTGTCCCACCAAATTGCAAAAGCATGTTTCACCTTCAATTGCAACAGCATGTGTCCCACTAAATTGCAGCAGCATGTGTCACCATCAATTGCAGCAGCATGTGTCTCACCAAATTGCAGAAGCATGTGTCACCATCAATTGCAGCAGCATGTGTACCACAAAATTGCAGCAGCATGCGTCACCACTAAATTGCAGCAGCATGTGTCATGACCAAATTACAGCAGCATGTATAACCACCAAATTTAAGCAGTATGTACCCCACCAGCACGTGTCACTATCAATTGCAGCAGCATGTGTCCCACCAAATTTCAGCATGTGCCCCACCAAATTGTAGCAGCGTGTGTCACCATCAATTGCAGCAGCATGTGTCCCACCAATTTGCAGCAGCATGTGTCCCACCAAATTACAGCAGCATGTGTCACCATCAATTGCAGCAGCATGTGTCCCACCAAATTGCAGCAGCATGTGTCAACATCAATTGCAACAGCATGTGTCACCATCAATTGCAGCAGCATGTGTCCCACCATATTGCAGCAGCATGTGTCACCAAAAATTGCAGCAGCATGCGTCCCACCAAATTGCAACAGCATGTGTCACCATCAACTGCAGCAGCATGTGTCACCATCAAATGCAGCAGCATGTGTCCCACCAAATTTCAGCAGCATGTGTCCCACCAAATTGCAGCATGTGTCCCACCAAATTGCAGCAGCATGTGTCACCATCAATTGCAGCAGCATGTGTCCCACCAAATTGCAGCAGCATGTGTCCCACCAAATTGCAGCAGCATGTGTCACCATCAATTGCAGCAGCATGTGTCCCACTAAATTGCAGCAGCATGTGTCCCGCCAAATTGCAGTATGTGTCAAGTTAAATTGCAGCAGCATGTACCCCACCAGCATGTGTCACTATCAATTGCAGCAGCATGTGTCCCACCAAATTGCAGCAGCATGTGTCACCATCAATTGCAGCAGCATGTGTCCCACCAAATTGCAGCATGTGTCATCATCAATTGCAGCAGCATGTGGTGTCCAACCAAATTGCAGCAGCATGTGTCAGCATCAATTGCAGCAGCATGTTTCCCACCAAATTTCAGGAGCATGTGTCCCACCAAATTGCAGCAGCATGTGTCATCATCAATTGCAGCAGCATGTGTCCCACCAAATTTCAGCAGCATGTGTCCCACCAAATTGCAGCATGTGTCCCACCAAATTGCAGCAGCATGTGTCACCATCAATTGCAGCATTTACCCCACCAGCATGTGTCACTATCAATTGCAGCAGCATGTGTAACCATCAACTGAAGCTGCATGGGTCACCATCAAATGCAGCAGCATGTGTCCCATCAAATTGCAGCAGCATGTGTCACCATCAATTGCAGCAGCATGTGTCCCACCAAATTTTAGCAGCATAAGTCCCACCAAATTTCAGCAGCATGTGTCCCACCAAGTTGCAGCAGCATGTGTCACCATGAATTGCAGCATTTACCCCACCAGCACATGTCACTATCAATTGCAGCAGCATGTACCCCACCAGCATGTGTCACCATCAATTGCAGCAGCATGTGTCCCACCAAATTGCAGCAGCATGTGTCACCATCAATTGCAACAGCATGTGTCACCATCAATTGCAGCAGCATGTGTCCCACCAAATTGCAGCAGCATGTGTCACCATCAATTGCAGCAGCATGTGTCCCACCAAATTGCAGCAGCATGTGTCCCACCAAATTGCAGCAGCATGTGTCACCATCAATTGCAGCAGCATGTGTCCCACTAAATTGCAGCAGCATGTGTCCCACCAAATTGCAGTATGTGTCAACTTAAATTGCAGCAGCATGTACCCCGCCAGCATGTGTCACTATCAATTGCAGCAGCATGTGTCCCACCAAATTGCAGCAGCATGTGTCCCACCAAATTGCAGCAACATGTGTCACCATCAATTGCAACAGCATGTGTCCCACCAAATTGCAGCAGCATGTGTCATCAATTGCAGCAGCATGTGTCCCACCAAATTTCAGCAGCGTGTGTCCCACCAAATTGCAGCATGTGTCACCGTCAATTGCAGCAGCATGTGTCCCACCAAATTGCAGCAGCATGTGTCACACCAAATTGCAGCAGCATGGGTCACCATCAATTGCAGCATCATGTGTCACACTAAATTGCAGCAGCATGTGTCCCACCAAATTGCAGTATGTGTCAACATCAATTGCAGCAGCAAGTACCCCACCAGCATGTGTCACCAACAATTGCAACAGGATGTGTCCCACCAAATTGCAGCAGCATTTTTCACCATCAAAGTGCAGCAGCATGTGTCACCATCAATTGCAGCAGCATTTGTCACCATCAATTGCAGCAGCATGTGTCCCACCAAATTGCAGCAGCATGTGTCCCACCAAATTGCAGCAGCATGTGTCACCATCAATTGCAGCAGCATGTGTCCCACCAAATTGAAGCAGCACGTGTCACCATCAATTGCAACAGCATGTGTCCCACCAAATTGCAGCAGCATGTGTACCACCAAATTGCAAAAGCATGTTTCACCATCAATTGCAACAGCATGTGTCCCACCAAATTTAAGCAGCATGTGTCCCACCAAATATTGAAGCAGCATGTACCCCACCAGCATGTGTCACTATCAATTGCAGCAGCATGCATCCCACCAAATTGCAGCAGCACTTGTCACCATCAATTGCAACAGCATGTGTCCCACCAAATTGCAAAAGCATGCGTCCCACCAAATTGCAGCAGCATGTGTCAACACCAAATTGCAGCAGCATGTGTCAACACCAAATTGCAGCAGCATGTGTCAACACCAAATTGCAGCAGCATGTGTCCAACCAAATTGCAGCAGCATGTGTCACCATCAATTGCAGCAGCATGTTTCCCACCAAATTTCAGGAGCATGTGTCCCACCAAATTGCAGCAGCATGTGTCATCATCAATTGCAGCAGCATGTGTCCCACCAAATTTCAGCAGCATGTGTCCCACCAAATTGCAGCATGTGTCCCACCAAATTGCAGCAGCATGTGTCACCATCAATTGCAGCATTTACCCCACCAGCATGTGTCACTATCATTTGCAGCAGCATGTGTCACCATCAACTGAAGCAGCATGGGTCACCATCAAATGCAGCAGCATGTGTCCCATCAAATTGCAGCAGCATGTGTCACCATCAATTGCAGCAGCATGTGTCCCACCAAATTTTAGCAGCATGAGTCCCACCAAATTTCAGCAGCATGTGTCCCACCAAGTTGCAGCAGCATGTGTCACCATGAATTGCAGCATTTACCCCACCAGCACATGTCACTATCAATTGCAGCAGCATGTACCCCACCAGCATGTGTCACCATCAATTGCAGCAGCATGTGTCCCACCAAATTGCAGCAGCATGTGTCACCATCAATTGCAACAGCATGTGTCACCATCAATTGCAGCAGCATGTGTCCCACCAAATTGCTGCAGCATGTGTCACCATCAATTGCAGCGGCATGTGTCCCACCAAATTGCAGCAGCATGTGTCACCATCAATTGCAACAGCATGTGTCACCATCAATTGCAGCAGCATGTGTCCCACCAAATTGCAGCTGCATGTGTCACCATCAATTGCAGCAGCATGTGTCCCACCAAATTGCAGCAGCATGTGTCCCACCAAATTGCAGCAGCATGTGTCACCATCAAATGCAGCAGCATGTGTCCCACTAAATTGCAGCAGCATGTGTCCCACCAAATTGCAGTATGTGTCAACTTAAATTGCAGCAGCATGTACCCCACCAGCATGTGTCACTATCAATTGCAGCAGCATGTGTCCCACCAAATTGCAGCAGCATGTGTCCCACCAAATTTCAGCAACATGTGTCACCATCAATTGCAACAGCATGTGTCCCACCAAATTGCAGCAGCATGTGTCATCAATTGCAGCAGCATGTGTCCCACCAAATTTCAGCAGCGTGTCTCCCACCAAATTGCAGCATGTGTCACCGTCAATTGCAGCAGCATGTGTCACACCAAATTGCAGCAGCATGTGTCACCATCAATTGCAGCAGCATGTGTCCCACCAAATTGCAGCAGCATGTGTCACACCAAATTGCAGCAGCATGGGTCACCATCAATTGCAGCATCATGTGTCCCACTAAATTGCAGCAGCATGTGTCCCACCAAATTGCAGTATGTGTCAACATCAATCGCAGCAGCAAGTACCCCACCAGCATGTGTCACCAACAATTGCAACAGGATGTGTCCCACCAAATTGCAGCAGCATTTTTCACCATCAAAGTGCAGCAGCATGTGTCACCATCAATTGCAGCAGCATTTGTCACCATCAATTGCAGCCGCATGTGTCCCACCAAATTGCAGCAGCATGTGTCCCACCAAATTGCAGCAGCATGTGTCACCATCAATTGCAGCAGCATGTGTCCCACCAAATTGCAGCAGCACGTGTCACCATCAATTGCAACAGCATGTGTCCCACCAAATTGCAGCAGCATGTGTCCCACCAAATTATAAAAGCATGTTTCACCATCAATTGCAACAGCATGTGTCCCACCAAATTTAAGCAGCATGTGTCCCACCAAATATTGCAGCAGCATGTACCCCACCAGCATGTGTCACTATCAATTGCAGCAGCATGCGTCCCACCAAATTGCAGCAGCACTTGTCACCATCAATTGCAACAGCATGTGTCCCACCAAATTGCAAAAGCATGTGTCCCACCAAATTGCAGCAGCATGTGTCAACACCAAATTGCAGCAGCATGTGTCAACACCAAATTGCAGCAGTATGTGTCAACACCAAATTGCAGCAGCATGTGTCACCAACAAATTGCAACAGCATTTGTCACCATCAATTGCAGCAGCATGTGTCCCACCAAATTGCAGCAGCATGTGTCACCACCAAATTGCAGCAGCATGTGTCATGACCAAATTACAGCAGCATGTATAACCACCAAATTTAAGCAGTATGCACCCCACCAGCATGTGTCACTATCAATTGCAGCAGCATGTGTCCCACCAAATTGCAGCATGTGTCCCACCAAATTTTAGCAGCGTGTGTCACCATCAATTGCAGCAGCATGTGTCCCACCAATTTGCAGCAGCATGTGTCCCACCAAATTACAGCAGCATGTGTCACCATCAATTGCAGCAGCATGTGTCCCACCAAATTGCAGCAGCATGTGTCAACATCAATTGCAACAGCATGTGTCCCACCATATTGCAGCAGCATGTGTCACCAAAAATTGCAGCAGCATGCGTCCCACCAAATTGCAACAGCCTGTGTCCCACCAAATTGCAGCAGCATGTGTCACCATCAATTGCATCATTTACACCAGCACGTGTCACTATCAATTGCCGCAGCATGTACCCCACCAGAATGTGTCACCATCAATTGCAGCAGCAAGTGTCCAACCAAATTGCAGCAGCATGTGTCACCATCAATTGCAACAGCATGTGTCCCACCAAATTGCAGCAGCATGTGTCACCATCAATTGCAGCAGCATGTGTCCCACCAAATGTAAGCAGCATGTGTCCCACCAAATTGCAGCATGTGTCACCATCAGTTGCAGCAACATGTGTCCCACCAAATTGCAGCATGTGTCACCATCAGTTGCAGCAACATGTGTCCCACCAAATTGCAGCAGCATGTGTCACCATCAATTGCAACAGCATGTGTCACCATCAATTGCAGCAGCATGTGTCCCACCAAATTGCAGCTGCATGTGTCACCATCAATTGCAGCAGCATGTGTCCCACCAAATTGCAGCAGCATGTGTCCCACCAAATTGCAGCAGCATGTGTCACCATCAATTGCAGCAGCATGTGTCCCACTAAATTGCAGCAGCATGTGTCCCACCAAATTGCAGTATGTGTCAACTTAAATTGCAGCAGCATGTACCCCACCAGCATGTGTCACTATCAATTGCAGCAGCATGTGTCCCACCAAATTGCAGCAGCATGTGTCACCATCAATTGCAACAGCATGTGTCACCATCAATTGCAGCAGCATGTGTCCCACCAAATTGCTGCAGCATGTGTCACCATCAATTGCAGCAGCATGTGTCCCACCAAATTGCAGCAGCATGTGTCACCATCAATTGCAACAGCATGTGTCACCATCAATTGCAGCAGCATGTGTCCCACCAAATTGCAGCTGCATGTGTCACCATCAATTGCAGCAGCATGTGTCCCACCAAATTGCAGCAGCATGTGTCCCACCAAATTGCAGCAGCATGTGTCACCATCAATTGCAGCAGCATGTGTCCCACTAAATTGCAGCAGCATGTGTCCCACCAAATTGCAGTATGTGTCAACTTAAATTGCAGCAGCATGTACCCCACCAGCATGTGTCACTTTCAATTGCAGCAGCATGTGTCCCACCAAATTGCAGCAGCATGTGTCCCACCAAATTGCAGCAACATGTGTCACCATCAATTGCAACAGCATGTGTCCCACCAAATTGCAGCAGCATGTGTCATCAATTGCAGCAGCATGTGTCCCACCAAATTTCAGCAGCGTGTGTCCCACCAAATTGCAGCATGTGTCACCGTCAATTGCAGCAGCATGTGTCACACCAAATTGCAGCAGCATGTGTCACCATCAATTGCAGCAGCATGTGTCCCACCAAATTGCAGCAGCATGTGTCACACCAAATTGCAGCAGCATGGGTCACCATCAATTGCAGCATCATGTGTCCCACTAAATTGCAGCAGCATGTGTCCCACCAAATTGCAGTATGTGTCAACATCAATCGCACCAGCAAGTACCCCACCAGCATGTGTCACCAACAATTGCAACAGGATGTGTCCCACCAAATTGCAGCAGCATTTTTCACCATCAAAGTGCAGCAGCATTTGTCACCATCAATTGCAGCCGCATGTGTCCCACCAAATTGCAGCAGCATGTGTCCCACCAAATTGCAGCAGCATGTGTCACCATCAATTGCAGCAGCATGTGTCCCACCAAATTGCAGCAGCACGTGTCACCATCAATTGCAACAGCATGTGTCCCACCAAATTGCAGCAGCATGTGTCCCACCAAATTATAAAAGCATGTTTCACCATCAATTGCAACAGCATGTGTCCCACCAAATTGCTGCAGCATGTGTCACCATCAATTGCAGCAGCATGTGTCCCACCAAATTGCAGCAGCATGTGTCACCATCAATTGCAACAGCATGTGTCACCATCAATTGCAGCAGCATGTGTCCCACCAAATTGCAGCTGCATGTGTCACCATCAATTGCAGCAGCATGTGTCCCACCAAATTGCAGCAGCATGTGTCCCACCAAATTGCAGCAGCATGTGTCACCATCAATTGCAGCAGCATGTGTCCCACTAAATTGCAGCAGCATGTGTCCCACCAAATTGCAGTATGTGTCAACTTAAATTGCAGCAGCATGTACCCCACCAGCATGTGTCACTTTCAATTGCAGCAGCATGTGTCCCACCAAATTGCAGCAGCATGTGTCCCACCAAATTGCAGCAACATGTGTCACCATCAATTGCAACAGCATGTGTCCCACCAAATTGCAGCAGCATGTGTCATCAATTGCAGCAGCATGTGTCCCACCAAATTTCAGCAGCGTGTGTCCCACCAAATTGCAGCATGTGTCACCGTCAATTGCAGCAGCATGTGTCACACCAAATTGCAGCAGCATGTGTCACCATCAATTGCAGCAGCATGTGTCCCACCAAATTGCAGCAGCATGTGTCACACCAAATTGCAGCAGCATGGGTCACCATCAATTGCAGCATCATGTGTCCCACTAAATTGCAGCAGCATGTGTCCCACCAAATTGCAGTATGTGTCAACATCAATCGCACCAGCAAGTACCCCACCAGCATGTGTCACCAACAATTGCAACAGGATGTGTCCCACCAAATTGCAGCAGCATTTTTCACCATCAAAGTGCAGCAGCATTTGTCACCATCAATTGCAGCCGCATGTGTCCCACCAAATTGCAGCAGCATGTGTCCCACCAAATTGCAGCAGCATGTGTCACCATCAATTGCAGCAGCATGTGTCCCACCAAATTGCAGCAGCACGTGTCACCATCAATTGCAACAGCATGTGTCCCACCAAATTGCAGCAGCATGTGTCCCACCAAATTATAAAAGCATGTTTCACCATCAATTGCAACAGCATGTGTCCCACCAAATTTAAGCAGCATGTGTCCCACCAAATATTGCAGCAGCATGTACCCCACCAGCATGTGTCACTATCAATTGCAGCAGCATGCGTCCCACCAAATTGCAGCAGCACTTGTCACCATCAATTGCAACAGCATGTGTCCCACCAAATTGCAAAAGCATGCGTCCCACCAAATTGCAGCAGCATGTGTCAACACCAAATTGCAGCAGCATGTGTCAACACCAAATTGCAGCAGCATGTGTCAACACCAAATTGCAGCAGCATGTGTCACCAACAAATTGCAACAGCATGTGTCACCATCAATTGCAGCAGCATGTGTCCCACCAAATTGCAGCAGCATGTGTCACCACCAAATTGCAGCAGCATGTGTCATGACCAAATTACAGCAGCATGTATAACCACCAAATTTAAGCAGTATGCACCCCACCAGCATGTGTCACTATCAATTGCAGCAGCATGTGTCCCACCAAATTGCAGCATGTGTCCCACCAAATTTTAGCAGCGTGTGTCACCATCAATTGCAGCAGCATGTGTCCCACCAATTTGCAGCAGCATGTGTCCCACCAAATTACAGCAGCATGTGTCACCATCAATTGCAGCAGCATGTGTCCCACCAAATTGCAGCAGCATGTGTCAACATCAATTGCAACAGCATGTGTCCCACCATATTGCAGCAGCATGTGTCACCAAAAATTGCAGCAGCATGCGTCCCACCAAATTGCAACAGCCTGTGTCCCACCAAATTGCAGCAGCATGTGTCACCATCAATTGCATCATTTACACCAGCACGTGTCACTATCAATTGCCGCAGCATGTACCCCACCAGAATGTGTCACCATCAATTGCAGCAGCAAGTGTCCAACCAAATTGCAGCAGCATGTGTCACCATCAATTGCAACAGCATGTGTCCCACCAAATTGCAGCAGCATGTGTCACCATCAATTGCAGCAGCATGTGTCCCACCAAATGTAAGCAGCATGTGTCCCACCAAATTGCAGCATGTGTCACCATCAGTTGCAGCAACATGTGTCCCACCAAATTGCAGCAGCATGTGTCACCATCAATTCCAGCAGCATGTGTCCCACCAAATTGCAGCAGCACGTGTCACCATCAATTGCAACAGCATGTGTCCCACCAAATTTAAGCAGCATGTGTCCCACCAAATTGCAAAAGCATGTTTCACCTTCAATTGCAACAGCATGTGTCCCACTAAATTGCAGCAGCATGTGTCACCATCAATTGCAGCAGCATGTGTCTCACCAAATTGCAGAAGCATGTGTCACCATCAATTGCAGCAGCATGTGTACCACAAAATTGCAGCAGCATGCGTCACCACTAAATTGCAGCAGCATGTGTCATGACCAAATTACAGCAGCATGTAAAACCACCAAATTTAAGCAGTATGTACCCCACCAGCACGTGTCACTATCAATTGCAGCAGCATGTGTCCCACCAAATTTCAGCATGTGCCCCACCAAATTGTAGCAGCGTGTGTCACCATCAATTGCAGCAGCATGTGTCCCACCAATTTGCAGCAGCATGTGTCCCACCCAATTACAGCAGCATGTGTCACCATCAATTGCAGCAGCATGTGTCCCACCAAATTGCAGCAGCATGTGTCAACATCAATTGCAACAGCATGTGTCACCATCAATTGCAGCAGCATGTGTCCCACCATATTGCAGCAGCATGTGTCACCAAAAATTGCAGCAGCATGCGTCCCACCAAATTGCAACAGCATGTGTCACCATCAACTGCAGCAGCATGTGTCACCATCAAATGCAGCAGCATGTGTCCCACCAAATTTCAGCAGCATGTGTCCCACCAAATTGCAGCATGTGTCCCACCAAATTGCAGCAGCATGTGTCACCATCAATTGCAGCAGCATGTGTCCCACCAAATTGCAGCAGCATGTGTCCCACCAAATTGCAGCAGCATGTGTCACCATCAATTGCAGCAGCATGTGTCCCACTAAATTGCAGCAGCATGTGTCCCGCCAAATTGCAGTATGTGTCAAGTTAAATTGCAGCAGCATGTACCCCACCAGCATGTGTCACTATCAATTGCAGCAGCATGTGTCCCACCAAATTGCAGCAGCATGTGTCACCATCAATTGCAGCAGCATGTGTCCCACCAAATTGCAGCATGTGTCATCATCAATTGCAGCAGCATGTGGTGTCCAACCAAATTGCAGCAGCATGTGTCAGCATCAATTGCAGCAGCATGTTTCCCACCAAATTTCAGGAGCATGTGTCAACATCAATTGCAACAGCATGTGTCCCACCATATTGCAGCAGCATGTGTCACCAAAAATTGCAGCAGCATGCGTCCCACCAAATTGCAACAGCCTGTGTCCCACCAAATTGCAGCAGCATGTGTCACCATCAATTGCATCATTTACACCAGCACGTGTCACTATCAATTGCCGCAGCATGTACCCCACCAGAATGTGTCACCATCAATTGCAGCAGCAAGTGTCCAACCAAATTGCAGCAGCATGTGTCACCATCAATTGCAACAGCATGTGTCCCACCAAATTGCAGCAGCATGTGTCACCATCAATTGCAGCAGCATGTGTCCCACCAAATGTAAGCAGCATGTGTCCCACCAAATTGCAGCATGTGTCACCATCAGTTGCAGCAACATGTGTCCCACCAAATTGCAGCAGCATGTGTCACCATCAATTGCAGCAGCATGTGTCCCACCAAATTGCAGCAGCACGTGTCACCATCAATTGCAACAGCATGTGTCCCACCAAATTTAAGCAGCATGTGTCCCACCAAATTGCAAAAGCATGTTTCACCTTCAATTGCAACAGCATGTGTCCCACTAAATTGCAGCAGCATGTGTCACCATCAATTGCAGCAGCATGTGTCTCACCAAATTGCAGAAGCATGTGTCACCATCAATTGCAGCAGCATGTGTACCACAAAATTGCAGCAGCATGCGTCACCACTAAATTGCAGCAGCATGTGTCATGACCAAATTACAGCAGCATGTAAAACCACCAAATTTAAGCAGTATGTACCCCACCAGCACGTGTCACTATCAATTGCAGCAGCATGTGTCCCACCAAATTTCAGCATGTGCCCCACCAAATTGTAGCAGCGTGTGTCACCATCAATTGCAGCAGCATGTGTCCCACCAATTTGCAGCAGCATGTGTCCCACCAAATTACAGCAGCATGTGTCACCATCAATTGCAGCAGCATGTGTCCCACCAAATTGCAGCAGCATGTGTCAAAATCAATTGCAACAGCATGTGTCACCATCAATTGCAGCAGCATGTGTCCCACCATATTGCAGCAGCATGTGTCACCAAAAATTGCAGCAGCATGCGTCCCACCAAATTGCAACAGCATGTGTCACCATCAACTGCAGCAGCATGTGTCACCATCAAATGCAGCAGCATGTGTCCCACCAAATTTCAGCAGCATGTGTCCCACCAAATTGCAGCATGTGTCCCACCAAATTGCAGCAGCATGTGTCACCATCAATTGCAGCAGCATGTGTCCCACCAAATTGCAGCAGCATGTGTCCCACCAAATTGCAGCAGCATGTGTCACCATCAGTTGCAGCAGCATGTGTCCCACTAAATTGCAGCAGCATGTGTCCCGCCAAATTGCAGTATGTGTCAAGTTAAATTGCAGCAGCATGTACCCCACCAGCATGTGTCACTATCAATTGCAGCAGCATGTGTCCCACCAAATTGCAGCAGCATGTGTCACCATCAATTGCAGCAGCATGTGTCCCACCAAATTGCAGCATGTGTCATCATCAATTGCAGCAGCATGTGGTGTCCAACCAAATTGCAGCAGCATGTGTCAGCATCAATTGCAGCAGCATGTTTCCCACCAAATTTCAGGAGCATGTGTCCCACCAAATTGCAGCAGAATGTGTCATCATCAATTGCAGCAGCATGTGTCCCACCAAATTTCAGCAGCATGTGTCCCACCAAATTGCAGCATGTGTCCCACCAAATTGCAGCAGCATGTGTCACCATCAATTGCAGCATTAACCCCACCAGCATGTGTCACTATCAATTGCAGCAGCATGTGTAACCATCAACTGAAGCTGCATGGGTCACCATCAAATGCAGCAGCATGTGTCCCATCAAATTGCAGCAGCATGTGTCTCACCAAATTGCAGAAGCATGTGTCACCATCAATTGCAGCAGCATGTGTACCACAAAATTGCAGCAGCATGCGTCACCACTAAATTGCAGCAGCATGTGTCATGACCAAATTACAGCAGCATGTAAAACCACCAAATTTAAGCAGTATGTACCCCACCAGCACGTGTCACTATCAATTGCAGCAGCATGTGTCCCACCAAATTTCAGCATGTGCCCCACCAAATTGTAGCAGCGTGTGTCACCATCAATTGCAGCAGCATGTGTCCCACCAATTTGCAGCAGCATGTGTCCCACCAAATTACAGCAGCATGTGTCACCATCAATTGCAGCAGCATGTGTCCCACCAAATTGCAGCAGCATGTGTCAAAATCAATTGCAACAGCATGTGTCACCATCAATTGCAGCAGCATGTGTCCCACCATATTGCAGCAGCATGTGTCACCAAAAATTGCAGCAGCATGCGTCCCACCAAATTGCAACAGCATGTGTCACCATCAACTGCAGCAGCATGTGTCACCATCAAATGCAGCAGCATGTGTCCCACCAAATTTCAGCAGCATGTGTCCCACCAAATTGCAGCATGTGTCCCACCAAATTGCAGCAGCATGTGTCACCATCAATTGCAGCAGCATGTGTCCCACCAAATTGCAGCAGCATGTGTCCCACCAAATTGCAGCAGCATGTGTCACCATCAATTGCAGCAGCATGTGTCCCACTAAATTGCAGCAGCATCTGTCCCGCCAAATTGCAGTATGTGTCAAGTTAAATTGCAGCAGCATGTACCCCACCAGCATGTGTCACTATCAATTGCAGCAGCATGTGTCCCACCAAATTGCAGCAGCATGTGTCACCATCAATTGCAGCAGCATGTGTCCCACCAAATTGCAGCATGTGTCATCATCAATTGCAGCAGCATGTGGTGTCCAACCAAATTGCAGCAGCATGTGTCAGCATCAATTGCAGCAGCATGTTTCCCACCAAATTTCAGGAGCATGTGTCCCACCAAATTGCAGCAGCATGTGTCATCATCAATTGCAGCAGCATGTGTCCCACCAAATTTCAGCAGCATGTGTCCCACCAAATTGCAGCATGTGTCCCACCAAATTGCAGCAGCATGTGTCACCATCAATTGCAGCATTAACCCCACCAGCATGTGTCACTATCAATTGCAGCAGCATGTGTAACCATCAACTGAAGCTGCATGGGTCACCATCAAATGCAGCAGCATGTGTCCCATCAAATTGCAGCAGCATGTGTCACCATCAATTGCAGCAGCATGTGTCCCACCAAATTGCAGCAGCATGTGTCCCACCAAATTGCAGCAGCATGTGTCACCATCAATTGCAGCAGCATGTGTCCCACTAAATTGCAGCAGCATGTGTCCCGCCAAATTGCAGTATGTGTCAAGTTAAATTGCAGCAGCATGTACCCCACCAGCATGTGTCACTATCAATTGCAGCAGCATGTGTCCCACCAAATTGCAGCAGCATGTGTCACCATCAATTGCAGCAGCATGTGTCCCACCAAATTGCAGCATGTGTCATCATCAATTGCAGCAGCATGTGGTGTCCAACCAAATTGCAGCAGCATGTGTCAGCATCAATTGCAGCAGCATGTTTCCCACCAAATTTCAGGAGCATGTGTCCCACCAAATTGCAGCAGCATGTGTCATCATCAATTGCAGCAGCATGTGTCCCACCAAATTTCAGCAGCATGTGTCCCACCAAATTGCAGCATGTGTCCCACCAAATTGCAGCAGCATGTGTCACCATCAATTGCAGCATTAACCCCACCAGCATGTGTCACTATCAATTGCAGCAGCATGTGTAACCATCAACTGAAGCTGCATGGGTCACCATCAAATGCAGCAGCATGTGTCCCATCAAATTGCAGCAGCATGTGTCACCATCAATTGCAGCAGCATGTGTCCCACCAAATTTTAGCAGCATAAGTCCCACCAAATTTCAGCAGCATGTGTCCCACCAAGTTGCAGCAGCATGTGTCACCATGAATTGCAGCATTTACCCCACCAGCATATGTCACTATCAATTTCAGCAGCATGTACCCCACCAGCATGTGTCACCATCAATTGCAGCAGCATGTGTCCCACCAAATTGCAGCAGCATATGTCACCATCAATTGCAACAGCATGTGTCACCATCAATTGCAGCAGCATGTGTCCCACCCAATTGCAGCAGCATGTGTCACCATCAATTGCAGCAGCATGTGTCACCATCAATTGCAACAGCATGTGTCACCATCAATTGCAGCAGCATGTGTCCCACCAAATTGCAGCAGCATGTGTCACCATCAATTGCAGCAGCATGTGTCCCACCAAATTGCAGCAGCATGTGTCCCACCAAATTGCAGCAGCATGTGTCACCATCAATTGCAGCAGCATGTGTCCCACTAAATTGCAGCAGCATGTGTCCCACCAAATTGCAGTATGTGTCAACTTAAATTGCAGCAGCATGTACCCCGCCAGCATGTGTCACTATCAATTGCAGCAGCATGTGTCCCACCAAATTGCAGCAGCATGTGTCCCACCAAATTGCAGCAACATGTGTCACCATCAATTGCAACAGCATGTGTCCCACCAAATTGCAGCAGCATGTGTCATCAATTGCAGCAGCATGTGTCCCACCAAATTTCAGCAGCGTGTGTCCCACCAAATTGCAGCATGTGTCACCGTCAATTGCAGCAGCATGTGTCCCACCAAATTGCAGCAGCATGTGTCACCATCAATTGCAGCAGCATGTGTCCCACCAAATTGCAGCAGCATGTGTCACACCAAATTGCAGCAGCATGGGTCACCATCAATTGCAGCATCATGTGTCACACTAAATTGCAGCAGCATGTGTCCCACCAAATTGCAGTATGTGTCAACATCAATTGCAGCAGCAAGTACCCCACCAGCATGTGTCACCAACAATTGCAACAGGATGTGTCCCACCAAATTGCAGCAGCATTTTTCACCATCAAAGTGCAGCAGCATGTGTCACCATCAATTGCAGCAGCATTTGTCACCATCAATTGCAGCAGCATGTGTCCCACCAAATTGCAGCAGCATGTGTCACCATCAATTGCAGCAGCATGTGTCCCACCAAATTGCAGCAGCATGTGTCCCACCAAATTGCAGCAGCATGTGTCACCATCAATCGCAGCAGCATGTGTCCCACTAAATTGCAGCAGCATGTGTCCCACCAAATTGCAGTATGTGTCAACTTAAATTGCAGCAGCATGTACCCCGCCAGCATGTGTCACTATCAATTGCAGCAGCATGTGTCCCACCAAATTGCAGCAGCATGTGTCCCACCAAATTGCAGCAACATGTGTCACCATCAATTGCAACAGCATGTGTCCCACCAAATTGCAGCAGCATGTGTCATCAATTGCAGCAGCATGTGTCCCACCAAATTTCAGCAGCGTGTGTCCCACCAAATTGCAGCATGTGTCACCGTCAATTGCAGCAGCATGTGTCCCACCAAATTGCAGCAGCATGTGTCACCATCAATTGCAGCAGCATGTGTCCCACCAAATTGCAGCAGCATGTGTCACACCAAATTGCAGCAGCATGGGTCACCATCAATTGCAGCATCATGTGTCACACTAAATTGCAGCAGCATGTGTCCCACCAAATTGCAGTATGTGTCAACATCAATTGCAGCAGCAAGTACCCCACCAGCATATGTCACCAACAATTGCAACAGGATGTGTCCCACCAAATTGCAGCAGCATTTTTCACCATCAAAGTGCAGCAGCATGTGTCACCATCAATTGCAGCAGCATTTGTCACCATCAATTGCAGCAGCATGTGTCCCACCAAATTGCAGCAGCATGTGTCCCACCAAATTGCAGCAGCATGTGTCACCATCAATTGCAGCAGCATGTGTCCCACCAAATTGAAGCAGCATGTGTCACCTTCAATTGCAACAGCATGTGTCCCACCAAATTGCAGCAGCATGTGTCCCACCAAATTGCAAAAGCATGTTTCACCATCAATTGCAACAGCATGTGTCCCACCAAATTTAAGCAGCATGTGTCCCACCAAATATTGCAGCAGCATGTACCCCACCAGCATGTGTCACTATCAATTGCAGCAGCATGCATCCCACCAAATTGCAGCAGCACTTGTCACCATCAATTGCAACAGCATGTGTCCCACCAAATTGCAAAAGCATGCGTCCCACCAAATTGCAGCAGCATGTGTCAACACCAAATTGCAGCAGCATGTGTCAACACCAAATTGCAGCAGCATGTGTCAACACCAAATTGCAGCAGCATGTGTCCAACCAAATTGCAGCAGCATGTGTCACCATCAATTGCAGCAGCATGTTTCCCACCAAATTTCAGGAGCATGTGTCCCACCAAATTGCAGCAGCATGTGTCATCATCAATTGCAGCAGCATGTGTCCCACCAAATTTCAGCAGCATGTGTCCCACCAAATTGCAGCATGTGTCCCACCAAATTGCAGCAGCATGTGTCACCATCAATTGCAGCATTTACCCCACCAGCATGTGTCACTATCAAGTGCAGCAGCATGTGTCACCATCAACTGAAGCAGCATGGGTCACCATCAAATGCAGCAGCATGTGTCCCATCAAATTGCAGCAGCATGTGTCACCATCAATTGCAGCAGCATGTGTCCCACCAAATTTTAGCAGCATGAGTCCCACCAAATTTCAGCAGCATGTGTCCCACCAAGTTGCAGCAGCATGTGTCACCATGAATTGCAGCATTTACCCCACCAGCACATGTCACTATCAATTGCAGCAGCATGTACCCCACCAGCATGTGTCACCATCAATTGCAGCAGCATGTGTCCCACCAAATTGCAGCAGCATGTGTCACTATCAATTGCAACAGCATGTGTCACCATCAATTGCAGCAGCATGTGTCCCACCAAATTGCTGCAGCATGTGTCACCATCAATTGCAGCAGCATGTGTCCCACCAAATTGCAGCAGCATGTGTCACCATCAATTGCAACAGCATGTGTCACCATCAATTGCAGCAGCATGTGTCCCACCAAATTGCAGCTGCATGTGTCACCATCAATTGCAGCAGCATGTGTCCCACCAAATTGCAGCAGCATGTGTCCCACCAAATTGCAGTATGTGTCAACTTAAATTGCAGAAGCATGTACCCCACCAGCATGTGTCACTATCAATTGCAGCAGCATGTGTCCCACCAAATTGCAGCAGCATGTGCCCCACCAAATTGCAGCAACATGTGTCACCATCAATTGCAACAGCATGTGTCCCACCAAATTGCAGCAGCATGTGTCATCAATTGCAGCAGCATGTGTCCCACCAAATTTCAGCAGCGTGTCTCCCACCAAATTGCAGCATGTGTCACCGTCAATTGCAGCAGCATGTGTCACACCAAATTGCAGCAGCATGTGTCACCATCAATTGCAGCAGCATGTGTCCCACCAAATTGCAGCAGCATGTGTCACACCAAATTGCAGCAGCATGGGTCACCATCAATTGCAGCATCATGTGTCCCACTAAATTGCAGCAGCATGTGTCCCACCAAATTGCAGTATGTGTCAACATCAATCGCAGCAGCAAGTACCCCACCAGCATGTGTCACCAACAATTGCAACAGGATGTGTCCCACCAAATTGCAGCAGCATTTTTCACCATCAAAGTGCAGCAGCATGTGTCACCATCAATTGCAGCAGCATTTGTCACCATCAATTGCAGCAGCATGTGTCCCACCAAATTGCAGCAGCATGTGTCCCACCAAATTGCAGCAGCATGTGTCACCATCAATTGCAGCAGCATGTGTCCCACCAAATTGCAGCAGCACGTGTCACCATCAATTGCAACAGCATGTGTCCCACCAAATTGCAGCAGCATGTGTCCCACCAAATTGCAAAAGCATGTTTCACCATCAATTGCAACAGCATGTGTCCCACCAAATTTAAGCAGCATGTGTCCCACCAAATATTGCAGCAGCATGTACCCCACCAGCATGTGTCACTATCAATTGCAGCAGCATGCGTCCCACCAAATTGCAGCAGCACTTGTCACCATCAATTGCAACAGCATGTGTCCCACCAAATTGCAAAAGCATGCGTCCCACCAAATTGCAGCAGCATGTGTCAACACCAAATTGAAGCAGCATGTGTCAACACCAAATTGCAGCAGCATGTGTCAACACCAAATTGCAGCAGCATGTGTCACCAACAAATTGCAACAGCATGTGTCACCATCAATTGCAGCAGCATGTGTCCCACCAAATTGCAGCAGCATGTGTCACCACCAAATTGCAGCAGCATGTGTCATGACCAAATTACAGCAGCATGTATAACCACCAAATTTAAGCAGTATGCACCCCACCAGCACGTGTCACTATCAATTGCAGCAGCATGTGTCCCACCAAATTGCAGCATGTGTCCCACCAAATTGTAGCAGCGTGTGTCACCATCAATTGCAGCAGCATGTGTCCCACCAATTTGCAGCAGCATGTGTCCCACCAAATTACAGCAGCATGTGTCACCATCAATTGCAGCAGCATGTGTCCCACCAAATTGCAGCAGCATGTGTCAACGTCAATTGCAACAGCATGTGTCCCACCATATTGCAGCAGCATGTGTCACCAAAAATTGCAGCAGCATGCGTCCCACCAAATTGCAACAGCATGTGTCCCACCAAATTGCAGCAGCATGTGTCACCATCAATTCCATCATTTACACCAGCACGTGTCACTATCAATTGCGCAGCATGTACCCCACCAGAATGTGTCACCATCAATTGCAGCAGGAAGTGTCCAACCAAATTGCAGCAGCATGTGTCACCATCAATTGCAACAGCATGTGTCCCACCAAATTGCAGCAGCATGTGTCACCATCAATTGCAGCAGCATGTGTCCCACCAAATGTAAGCAGCATGTGTCCCACCAAATTGCAGCATGTGTCACCATCAGTTGCAGCAACATGTGTCCCACCAAATTGCAGCAGCATGTGTCACCATCAATTGCAGCAGCATGTGTCCCACCGAATTTCAGCAGCATGTGTCATCATCAATTGCAGCAGCATGTGTCCCACCAAATTTCAACACCATGTGCCCCACCAAATTGCAGCATGTGTCACTGTCAATTGCAGCAGCATGTGTCCCACCAAATTGCAGCAGCATGTGTCACCATCAATTGCAGCAGCATGTGTCCCACCAAATTGCAGCAGCATGTGTCACCATCAATTGCAGCAGCACGTGTCACCATCAATTGCAACAGCATGTGTCCCACCAAATTTAAGCAGCATGTGTCCCACCAAATTGCAAAAGCATGTTTCACCTTCAATTGCAACAGCATGTGTCCCACTAAATTGCAGCAGCATGTGTCACCATCAATTGCAGCAGCACGTGTCACCGTCAATTGCAACAGCATGTGTCCCACCAAATTTAAGCAGCATGTGTCCCACCAAATTGCAAAAGCATGTTTCACCTTCAATTGCAACAGCATGTGTCCCACTAAATTGCAGCAGCATGTGTCACCATCAATTGCAGCAGCACGTGTCACCATCAATTGCAACAGCATGTGTCCCACCAAATTTAAGCAGCATGTGTCCCACCAAATTGCAAAAGCATGTTTCACCCTCAATTTCAACACCATGTGCCCCACCAAATTGCAGCATGTGTCACTGTCAATTGCAGCAGCATGTGTCCCACCAAATTGCAGCAGCATGTGTCACCATCAATTGCAGCAGCATGTGTCCCACCAAATTGCAGCAGCATGTGTCACCATCAATTGCAGCAGCACGTGTCACCATCAATTGCAACAGCATGTGTCCCACCAAATTTAAGCAGCATGTGTCCCACCAAATTGCAAAAGCATGTTTCACCTTCAATTGCAACAGCATGTGTCCCACTAAATTGCAGCAGCATGTGTCACCATCAATTGCAGCAGCATGTGTCTCACCAAATTGCAGAAGCATGTGTCACCATCACATGCAGCAGCATGTGTACCACAAAATTGCAGCAGCATGCGTCACCACTAAATTGCAGCAGCATGTGTCATGACCAAATTACAGCAGCATGTATAACCACCAAATTTAAGCAGTATGTACCCCACCAGCACGTGTCACTATCAATTGCAGCAGCATGTGTCCCACCAAATTTCAGCATGTGCCCCACCAAATTGTAGCAGCGTGGGTCACCATCAATTGCAGCAGCATGTGTCCCACCAATTTGCAGCAGCATGTGTCCCACCAAATTACAGCAGCATGTGTCACCATCAATTGCAGCAGCATGTGTCCCACCAAATTGCAGCAGCATGTGTCAACATCAATTGCAACAGCATGTGTCACCATCAATTGCAGCAGCATGTGTCCCACCAAATTGCAGCAGCATGTGTCAACATCAATTGCAACAGCATGTGTCACCATCAATTGCAGCAGCATGTGTCCCACCATATTGCAGCAGCATGTGTCACCAAAAATTGCAGCAGCATGCGTCCCACCAAATTGCAACAGCATGTGTCACCATCAACTGCAGCAGCATGTGTCACCATCAAATGCAGCAGCATGTGTCCCACCAAATTTCAGCAGCATGTGTCCCACCAAATTGCAGCATGTGTCCCACCAAATTGCAGCAGCATGTGTCACCATCAATTGCATCATTTACCCCAGCACGTGTCACTATCAATTGCTGCAGCATGTACCCCACCAGAATGTGTCACCATCAATTGCAGCAGCAAGTGTCCCACCAAATTGCAGCAGCATGTGTCACCATCAATTGCAACAGCATGTGTCAACACCAAATTGCAGCAGCATGTGTCACCAACAAATTGCAACAGCATGTGTCACCATCAATTGCAGCAGCATGTGTCTCACCAAATTGCAGCAGCATGTGTCACCATCAATTGCAGCAGCATGTGTCCCACCAAATTGTAGCAGCGTGTGTCACCATCAATTGCAGCAGCATGTGTCCCACCAATTTGCAGCAGCATGTGTCCCACCAAATTACAGCAGCATGTGTCACCATCAATTGCAGCAGCATGTGTCCCACCAAATTGCAGCAGCACATGTCAACATCAATTGCAACAGCATGTGTCACCATCAATTGCAGCAGCATGTGTCCCACCATATTTGTCACGTACCTGGTAGGAGAGCCCAGAATGCAGGGAGCGGCTCCTCGTAAGCCTCCGGCTCGAGAGCCCCTGGAAGTGGAGACAGGGGTTCAAGAGTTCGGAGGGCACAAGTGCCAAGCCGGGGTATGCAGCAGCAGAGATCCACGAACAGCAGGCACAGGTGGTCAGGCTGGAACAGCGGGTAGCAGTCAGCGGGTACAGCAGGCACTGGCAATCAGGCAGGAACAGCGGGTACAGCAGGCACTGGCAGTCAGGCGGGAGCAGCGGGTAGCAGCAGACGAGATCGGAAACAAGCCGGGTCGGTATCAGGCGGACAGCAGAAGTACACAGGAGAAGGCAGAGACGTAGTCAGGCAGGCAGGAGGTCGGTGGCAGGCAGCAATCAAACGAAGTCAGGAACAGGCCGGGTACGGTAATCAGGAACAAGCAGACACAGGTAGCAGAAGTCACAGGAAACGCTGTAGACAGGACAGCAAGAAGGAACAGAAGCTGATTCCTTAAGTAGCCCTTTGGGCGCCAAGAACGGTCACACGATGAGTCTGCGTGCCCCCGCGGGTAACCGTGCTCCCGTTCGTGACCCCACGCACGCCCGTTCACTTCGTCGTGCACCCGTGTGCGCTCGTTTGTGCCGATGCGCACCCGCGTGCGCCTGTTAGAATCTACATGCACTCGCGTGCGTTCGTTCGCGCTAACGCGTGTCTGAGGATACCGACGAGCTCTCCGTAAAGGAAACCTGAGATTTCCTATGTACGACCGGGACAACGGATCGACCGTGACATTGCCCCCCTCCAAGGGGCAGCCTCCGGATTCCCAACTGCACCATCTTATCCGGATGAGACCTTTTGAAGGCAAGGATTAGCCTCTTTGCATGTAAGTTAGATTCCGGTTCCCAGGAGTTTTCCTCAGGGCCATACCCCTTCCATTTGACTAGAAACTGAGTCTGATTCTGTCTTCTCCTGCAATCCAGAATGGATTCGACCTCGTATTCAAATTCTCCGTCGATCACCACAGGTTCTGGAGGGCTGGCATTCTGATTGGCAAAAGAGTCCGGGACTGTAGGTTTAAGTAAAGAAGCGTGAAAGACCGGGTGGATCCGGAATGACTCCGGAAGCTTCAATTCAAATGCCACGTCGTTCAGCTTTCTCACAATAGGGAATGGACCCACAAACTTTGGACCCAGCTTCTTAGATGGACAGGCCAACTTCAGGTTTAGGGTGGACAGCCAGACCTGATCCCCGACCTTGAGGTTGAGTTCCCCTCTTCTCTTCTTATCAAAGACCTCCTTGTTGTATTCCTGTGTCTTAGTCAAAGTCTCTTGTAGGAGTTTATTATTGGTTTCGAAGAAGTTGAGATCTTCCTGTACCGCCGGTACTGAACATTCAGGGAGGTTACTGGATAGAAAAAGCGGGTGAAAGCCAAAATTTGCGAAAAACGGAGATTGCTTGGTGGCGGAATGGATAGAGTTGTTATATGCAAATTCCGCTAGTGGTAAGAGCGATGCCCAGTCATCTTGGGAAAAGGAAGAAAAGCAACGTAGATATTGCTCCAGCGTTTGATTGGTTCTCTCAGTCTGGCCGTTGGTCTGAGGGTGGTAGGCCGAGGAAAAGCGAAGCTCAATTTTCAGGGCCCCACAGAGTGCTCTCCAGAACCTAGACGTAAACTGCACCCCCCTATCTGAAGTAATATTAGCGGGGATGCCGTGAAGCCTCACAACTTCCCTAATAAAAGTCTTAGCTGTCTCTGCGGCCGAAGGGGTGCCCTTCATAGGCAAAAAGTGGGCCATTTTGGAGAGCCTATCTACCACCACAAAGATTGTGGAGTAATCCTCAGAAGGTGGCAACTCCACGATAAAGTCCATGGAGATCATCCTCCATGGTCTATCCGGGACGGGCAGCGGTTTCAGCAGACCCCAAGCCTTTGATTTACTACCTTTATTCCGAATACACGTGGTGCATGCCTCCACATATTCCCTGCAATGCTTCTTCATCTGTGGCCACCAGAATGTACGTTGAAGCAAATCCATGGTTTTAAGTACCCCAAAGTGGCCGGCCAGCAGGTGGTCGTGGCAGGAGCTGAGGACCGAGACACGCACTTCTTGGGGGACGTAGATCCTGTCCTGGTGCCAAAGAAGACCATCTCTGGAAGTTAGTGGAGTGTCAGGTGGGAGGACCGGACCGCTGGAGGCTTGCTTAATTTGGGAGAGTAAATCTCCCTGAAGCAGGAGGAAGTTCCCTGAGGAGAGGATAGTGTCAGGAGATGAGGGACCCTCTGGTTCACTGTACATGCGGGATAGGGCATCGGGTTTAACATTCTTTGATCCCGGACGGTACGTGATATGAAACACGAATCTAGAGAAAAAGAGTGCCCACCTGGCCTGTCTTGGTTTCAGTCTTTTGGCAGTCTTAAGATACTCTAGATTTTTATGGTCAGTGTAGACCAGGATCGGGTGGGTGGCGCCCTCGAGGAGGCACTGGCAGTCAGGCGGGAGCAGCGGGTAGCAGCAGACGAGATCGGGAACAAGCCGGGTCGGTATCAGGCGGGCAGCAGAAGTACACAGGAGAAGGCAGAGACGTAGTCAGGCAGGCAGGAGGTCGGTGGCAGGCAGCAATCAAACGAAGTTAGGAACAGGTCGGGTACGGTAATCAGGAACAAGCAGACACAGGTAGCAGAAGTCACAGGAAACGCTGTAGACAGGACAGCAAGAAGGAACAGAAGCTGATTCCTTAAGTAGCCCTTTGGGCACCAAGAACGGTCGCACGACGAGTCTGCGTGCCCCCGCGGGTAACCGTGCTCCCGTTCGTGACCCCGCGCACCCGCGTACGCCCGTTCACTTCATCGTGCACCCGCGTGCGCTAGTTCGTGCCGACGCGCACCCGCGTGCGCCTGTTAGAATCTACATGCACTCGCGTGCGTTCGTTCGCGCTAACGCGCATCTGAGGATACCGACGAGCTCTCCGTAAAGGAAACCTGCGGGCAGGTTTCCTATGTACGACCGGGACAACGGATCGACCGTGACAATATTGCAGCAGCATGTGTCACCAAAAATTGCAGCAGCATGCGTCCCACCAAATTGCAACAGCATGTGTCACCATCAACTGCAGCAGCATGTGTCACCATCAAATGCAGCAGCATGTGTCCCACCAAATTTCAGCAGCATGTGTCACCATCAATTGCAGCAGCATGTGTCCCACCAAATTTCAGCAGAATGTGTCCCACCAAATTGCAGCATGTGTCCCACCAAATTGCAGCAGCATGTGTCATCAATTGCAGCAGCATGTGTCACCATCAATTGCAGCAGCATGCGTCCCACCAAATTGCAGCAGCATGTGTCACCATCAATTGCATCATTTACCCCCAGCACGTGTCACTATCAATTGCCGCAGCATGTACCCCACCAGAATGTGTTACCATCAATTGCAGCAGTAAGTGTCCCACCAAATTGCAGCAGCATGTGTCACCATCAATTGCAACAGCATTTGTCCCACCAAATTGCAGCAGCATGTGTCACCATCAATTGCAACAGCATGGGTCCCACCAAATTTAAGCAGAATGTTTCCCACCAAATTGCAGCATGTGTCACCATCAATTGCAGCAGCATGTGTCCCACCAAACTGCAGCAGCATGTGTCACCATCAATTGCAGCAGCATGTGTCCCACCAAATTTCAGCAGCATGTGTCATCATCAATTGCAGCAGCATGTGTCCCACCAAATTTCAACAGCATGTGCCCCACCAAATTGCAGCATGTGTCACCGTCAATTGCAGCAGCATGTGTCCCACCAAATTGCAGCAGCATGTGCCATCATCAATTGCAGCAGCATGTGTCCCACCAAATTGCAGCAGCATGTGTCCCACCAAATTGCAGCAGCATGTGTCACCATCAATTGCAGCAGCATGTGTCACCATCAATTGCAACAGCATGTGTCCCACCAAATTTAAGCAGCATGTGTCCCACCAAATTGCAAAAGCATGTTTCACCATCAATTGCAACAGCATGTGTCCCACCAAATTGCAGCAGCATGTGTCACCATCAATTGCAGCAGAATGTGTCTAACCAAATTGCAGCAGCATGTGTCACCATCAATTGCAGCAGCATGTGTCCCACCAAATTGCAGCAGCATGTGTCACCACTAAATTGCAGCAGCATGTGTCATGACCAAATTACAGCAGCATGTATAACCACCAAATTTAAGCAGTATGTACCCCACCAGCACGTGTCACTACCAATTGCAGCAGCATGTGTCCCACCAAATTGCAGCATGTGTCCCACCAAATTGAAGCAGCGTGCGTCACCATCAATTGCAGCAGCATGTGTCCCACCAATTTGCAGCAGCATGTGTCCCACCAAATTACAGCAGCATGTGTCACCATCAATTGCAGCAGCATGTGTCCCACCAAATTGCAGCAGCATGTGTCAACATCAATTGCAACAGCATGTGTCACCATCAATTGCAGCAGCATGTGTCCCACCATATTGCAGCAGCATGTGTCACCAAAAATTGCAGCAGCATGCGTCCCACCAAATTGCAACAGCATGTGTCACCATCAACTGCAGCAGCATGTGTCACCATCAAATGCAGCAGCATGTGTCCCACCAAATTTCAGCAGCATGTGTCACCATCAATTGCAGCAGCATGTGTCCCACCAAATTTCAACAGAATGTGTCCCACCAAATTGCAGCATGTGTCCCACCAAATTGCAGCAGCATGTGTCACCATCAATTGCATCATTTACCTCCAGCACGTGTCACTATCAATTGCCGCAGCATGTACCCCACCAGAATGTGTCCCCATCAATTGCAGAAGCAAGTGTCCCACCAAATTGCAGCAGCATGTGTCACCATCAATTGCAACAGCATGTGTCAACACCAAATTGCAGCAGCATGTGTCACCAACAAATTGCAACAGCATGTGTCACCATCAATTGCAGCAGCATGTGTCTCACCAAATTGCAGCAGCATGTGTCACCATCAATTGCAGCAGCATATGTCACCACCAAATTGCAGCAGCATGTGTCATGACCACCAAATTTAGGCAGTATGTACCCCACCAGCACGTGTCACTATCCATTGCAGCAGCATGTGTCCCACCAAATTGCAGCATGTATCCCACCAAATTGTAGCAGCATGTGTCAACATCAATTGCAACAGCGTGTGTCACCATCAATTGCAGCAGCATGTGTCGCACCATATTGCAGCAGCATGTGTCACCAAAAATTGCAGCAGCATGCGTCCCACCAAATTGCAACAGCATGTGTCACCATCAACTGCAGCAGCATGTGTCACCATCAAATGCAGCAGCATGTGTCCCACCAAATTTCAGCAGCATGTGTCACCATCAATTGCAGCAGCATGTGTCCCACCAAATTTCAGCAGAATGTGTCCCACCAAATTGCAGCATGTGTCCCACCAAATTGCAGCAGCATGTGTCATCAATTGCAGCAGCATGTGTCACCATCAATTGCAGCAGCATGCGTCCCACCAAATTGCAGCAGCATGTGTCACCATCAATTGCATCATTTACCCCCAGCACGTGTCACTATCAATTGCCGCAGCATGTACCCCACCAGAATGTGTTACCATCAATTGCAGCAGTAAGTGTCCCACCAAATTGCAGCAGCATGTGTCACCATCAATTGCAACAGCATTTGTCCCACCAAATTGCAGCAGCATGTGTCACCATCAATTGCAACAGCATGGGTCCCACCAAATTTAAGCAGAATGTTTCCCACCAAATTGCAGCATGTGTCACCATCAATTGCAGCAGCATGTGTCCCACCAAACTGCAGCAGCATGTGTCACCATCAATTGCAGCAGCATGTGTCCCACCAAATTTCAGCAGCATGTGTCATCATCAATTGCAGCAGCATGTGTCCCACCAAATTTCAACAGCATGTGCCCCACCAAATTGCAGCATGTGTCACCGTCAATTGCAGCAGCATGTGTCCCACCAAATTGCAGCAGCATGTGCCATCATCAATTGCAGCAGCATGTGTCCCACCAAATTGCAGCAGCATGTGTCCCACCAAATTGCAGCAGCATGTGTCACCATCAATTGCAGCAGCATGTGTCACCATCAATTGCAACAGCATGTGTCCCACCAAATTTAAGCAGCATGTGTCCCACCAAATTGCAAAAGCATGTTTCACCATCAATTGCAACAGCATGTGTCCCACCAAATTGCAGCAGCATGTGTCACCATCAATTGCAGCAGAATGTGTCTAACCAAATTGCAGCAGCATGTGTCACCATCAATTGCAGCAGCATGTGTCCCACCAAATTGCAGCAGCATGTGTCACCACTAAATTGCAGCAGCATGTGTCATGACCAAATTACAGCAGCATGTATAACCACCAAATTTAAGCAGTATGTACCCCACCAGCACGTGTCACTACCAATTGCAGCAGCATGTGTCCCACCAAATTGCAGCATGTGTCCCACCAAATTGAAGCAGCGTGCGTCACCATCAATTGCAGCAGCATGTGTCCCACCAATTTGCAGCAGCATGTGTCCCACCAAATTACAGCAGCATGTGTCACCATCAATTGCAGCAGCATGTGTCCCACCAAATTGCAGCAGCATGTGTCAACATCAATTGCAACAGCATGTGTCACCATCAATTGCAGCAGCATGTGTCCCACCATATTGCAGCAGCATGTGTCACCAAAAATTGCAGCAGCATGCGTCCCACCAAATTGCAACAGCATGTGTCACCATCAACTGCAGCAGCATGTGTCACCATCAAATGCAGCAGCATGTGTCCCACCAAATTTCAGCAGCATGTGTCACCATCAATTGCAGCAGCATGTGTCCCACCAAATTTCAACAGAATGTGTCCCACCAAATTGCAGCATGTGTCCCACCAAATTGCAGCAGCATGTGTCACCATCAATTGCATCATTTACCTCCAGCACGTGTCACTATCAATTGCCGCAGCATGTACCCCACCAGAATGTGTCCCCATCAATTGCAGAAGCAAGTGTCCCACCAAATTGCAGCAGCATGTGTCACCATCAATTGCAACAGCATGTGTCAACACCAAATTGCAGCAGCATGTGTCACCAACAAATTGCAACAGCATGTGTCACCATCAATTGCAGCAGCATGTGTCTCACCAAATTGCAGCAGCATGTGTCACCATCAATTGCAGCAGCATATGTCACCACCAAATTGCAGCAGCATGTGTCATGACCACCAAATTTAGGCAGTATGTACCCCACCAGCACGTGTCACTATCCATTGCAGCAGCATGTGTCCCACCAAATTGCAGCATGTATCCCACCAAATTGTAGCAGCATGTGTCAACATCAATTGCAACAGCGTGTGTCACCATCAATTGCAGCAGCATGTGTCGCACCATATTGCAGCAGCATGTGTCACCAAAAATTGCAGCAGCATGCGTCCCACCAAATTGCAACAGCATGTGTCACCATCAACTGCAGCAGCATGTGTCACCATCAAATGCAGCAGCATGTGTCCCACCAAATTTCAGCAGCATGTGTCACCATCAATTGCAGCAGCATGTGTCCCACCAAATTTCAGCAGAATGTGTCCCACCAAATTGCAGCATGTGTCCCACCAAATTGCAGCAGCATGTGTCATCAATTGCAGCAGCATGTGTCACCATCAATTGCAGCAGCATGCGTCCCACCAAATTGCAGCAGCATGTGTCACCATCAATTGCATCATTTACCCCCAGCACGTGTCACTATCAATTGCCGCAGCATGTACCCCACCAGAATGTGTTACCATCAATTGCAGCAGTAAGTGTCCCACCAAATTGCAGCAGCATGTGTCACCATCAATTGCAACAGCATTTGTCCCACCAAATTGCAGCAGCATGTGTCACCATCAATTGCAACAGCATGGGTCCCACCAAATTTAAGCAGAATGTTTCCCACCAAATTGCAGCATGTGTCACCATCAATTGCAGCAGCATGTGTCCCACCAAATTGCAGCAGCATGTGTCACCATCAATTGCAGCAGCATGTGTCCCACCAAATTTCAGCAGCATGTGTCATCATCAATTGCAGCAGCATGTGTCCCACCAAATTTCAACAGCATGTGCCCCACCAAATTGCAGCATGTGTCACAGTCAATTGCAGCAGCATGTGTCCCACCAAATTGCAGCAGCATGTGCCATCATCAATTGCAGCAGCATGTGTCCCACCAAATTGCAGCAGCATGTGTCCCACCAAATTGCAGCAGCATGTGTCACCATCAATTGCAGCAGCATGTGTCACCATCAATTGCAACAGCATGTGTCCCACCAAATTTAAGCAGCATGTGTCCCACCAAATTGCAAAAGCATGTTTCACCATCAATTGCAACAGCATGTGTCCCACCAAATTGCAGCAGCATGTGTCACCATCAATTGCAGCAGAATGTGTCTAACCAAATTGCAGCAGCATGTGTCACCATCAATTGCAGCAGCATGTGTCCCACCAAATTGCAGCAGCATGTGTCACCACTAAATTGCAGCAGCATGTGTCATGACCAAATTACAGCAGCATGTATAACCACCAAATTTAAGCAGTATGTACCCCACCAGCACGTGTCACTACCAATTGCAGCAGCATGTGTCCCACCAAATTGCAGCATGTGTCCCACCAAATTGAAGCAGCGTGCGTCACCATCAATTGCAGCAGCATGTGTCCCACCAATTTGCAGCAGCATGTGTCCCACCAAATTACAGCAGCATGTGTCACCATCAATTGCAGCAGCATGTGTCCCACCAAATTGCAGCAGCATGTGTCAACATCAATTGCAACAGCATGTGTCACCATCAATTGCAGCAGCATGTGTCCCACCATATTGCAGCAGCATGTGTCACCAAAAATTGCAGCAGCATGCGTCCCACCAAATTGCAACAGCATGTGTCACCATCAACTGCAGCAGCATGTGTCACCATCAAATGCAGCAGCATGTGTCCCACCAAATTTCAGCAGCATGTGTCACCATCAATTGCAGCAGCATGTGTCCCACCAAATTTCAGCAGAATGTGTCCCACCAAATTGCAGCATGTGTCCCACCAAATTGCAGAAGCATGTGTCACCATCAATTGCAGCAGCATGTGTCCCACCAAATTGCAGCAGCATGTGTCAACATCAATTGCAACAGCATGTGTCACCATCAATTGCAGCAGCATGTGTCCCACCATATTGCAGCAGCATGTGTCACCAAAAATTGCAGCAGCATGCGTCCCACCAAATTGCAACAGCATGTGTCACCATCAACTGCAGCAGCATGTGTCACCATCAAATGCAGCAGCATGTGTCCCACCAAATTTCAGCAGCATGTGTCACCATCAATTGCAGAAGCATGCGTCCCACCAAATTGCAGCAGCATGTGTCACCATCAATTGCATCATTTACCCCCAGCACGTATCACTATCAATTGCCGCAGCATGTACCCCACCAGAATGTGTCACCATCAATTGCAGCAGCAAGTGTCCCACCAAATTGCAGCAGCATGTGTCACCATCAATTGCAACAGCATGTGTCCCACCAAATTGCAGCAGCATGTGTCACCATCAATTGCAGCAGCATGTGTCCCACCAAATTTAAGCAGCATGTGTCCCATCAAATTGCAGCATGTGTCACCATCAATTGCAGCAGCGTGTGTCCCACCAAATTGCAGCAGCATGTGTCACCATCAATTGCAGCAGCATGTGTCACCATCAATTGCAACAGCATGTGTCCCACCAAATTTAAGCAGCATGTGTCCCACCAAATTGCAGCAGCATGTGTCACCATCAATTGCAGCAGAATGTGTCCCACTAAATTGCAGCAGCATGTGTCCCACCAAATTGCAGCAGCACGTGTCACCATCAATTGCAACAGCATGTGTCCCACCAAATTGCAGCAGCATGTGTCCCACCAAATTGCAAAAGCATGTGTCACTATCAATTGCAGCAGCATGCTTCCCACCAAATTGCAGCAGCATGTGTCCCACCAAATTGCAGCATGTCTACCACCAAATTGCAGCAGCATGTGTCACCATCAATTGCAGCATTTACCCCACCGACACATGTCACTATCAATTGCAGCAGCATGTACCTCACCAGCATGTGTCACCACCAATTGAAGCAGCATGTGTCCCACCAAATTTCAGCAGCATGTGTCACCATCAATTTCAGCAGCATGTGTAAAACCAGATTTCAGCAGGTGTCCTACCAAATTGCAGCATGTGTCCCACCAAATTGTAACAGCATGTGTCCCACCAAATTGCAGCTGTATTTGTCACTACCAAATTTCAGCAGCATGTGTCACCATCAAATTGCAGCAGCATGTGTCACCATCAATTGCAGCAGCATGTATTGCAGCAGCATATGTCACCATCAATTGCAGCAGCATGTGTCTCACCAAATTGCAGCAGCATGTCTCACCATCAATTGCAGCAGCATGTGTCCCACCAAATTGCAGCAGCATGTGTCACCACCAAATTGCAGCAGCATATGTCATGACCAAATTACAGCAGCATGTATAACCACCAAATTGAAGCAGTATGTACCCCACCAGCACGTGTCACTACCAATTGCAGCAGCATGTGTCCCACCAAATTGCAGCATGTGTCCCACCAAATTGTAGCAGCATGTGTCACCATCATTGCAGCAGCATGTGTCCCACCAATTTGCAGCAGCATGTGTCCCACCAAATTACAGCAGCATGTGTCACCATCAATTGCAGCAGCATGTGTCCCACCAAATTGCAGCAGCATGTGTCAACATCAATTGCAACAGCATGTGTCCCACCATATTGAAGCAGCATGTGTCACCATCAACTGCAGCAGCATGTGTCACCATCAAATGCAGCAGCATGTGTCCCACCAAATTTCAGCAGCATGTGTCACCATCAATTGCAGCAGCATGTGTCCCACCAAATTTCAGCAGAATGTATCTCACCAAATTGCAGCAGCATGTGTCACCATCAATTGCAGCAGCATGTGTCCCACTAAATTACAGCAGCATGTGTCCCACCAAATTGCAGCAGAACGTGTCACCATCAATTGCAACAGCATGTGTCCCACCAAATTGCAGCAGCATGTGTCCCACCAAATTGCAGCAGCATGTGTCACCATCAATTGCAGCAGCATGTGTCCCACTAAATTGCAGCAGCATGTGTCCCACCAAATTGCAGCAGAACGTGTCACCATCAATTGCAACAGCATGTGTCCAACCAAACTGCAGCATGTGTCAACATCAATTGCAGCAGCATGTACCCCACCAGCATGTGTCACTATCAATTGCAGCAGCATGCTTCCCACCAAATTGCAGCAGCATGTGTCCCACCAAATTGCAGCAGCATGTGTCACCATCAATTGTAACAGCACGTGTCCCACCAAATTGCAGCATGTGTCAATATCAATTGCAGCAGCATGTGTCCCACAAAATTGCAGCAGCATGTGTCACACCAAATTGCAGCAGCATGTGTCATCACCAAATTGCAGCAGCATGTGTCAACATCAATTGCAACAGCATGTACCCACCTGCATGTGTCACCATCAATTGCAACAGCATACGTCCCACCAAATTGCAACAGCATGTGTCATAATCAATTGCAGCAGCATGTGTCAACACCAAATTGCAGCAGCATGTGCCCCACCAAATTTCAACAGCCTGTGTCATCATCAACTGCAGCTGCATGTGTCACCATCAACTGCAGTAGCATGTGTCCCACAAAATTGCAGCAGCATATGACCAACCAGATTGCAGCATGTGTCACCATCAATTGAGACAGCATGTGTCCCACCAAATTAAAGCATGTGTCAACATCAATTGCAACAGCATGTACCCCACCAACATGTATCACTATCAATTGCAGCAGCATGTGTCCCACCAAATTGCAGCAGCATGTGCCACCATCAATTGCAACAGCATGCGTCCCACCAAATTGCAGCAGCATGTGTCATAATCAATTGCAGCAGCATGTGTCAACACCAAATTGCAGCAGCATGTGTCAACACCAAATTGCAGAAGCATGTGTCATCACCAAATTGCAGCAGCATGTGTCACCATTAACTGCAGCAGCACGTGTCACCATCAATTGCAGTAGCATCTGTCACCATCAATTGCAGCAGCATGTGTCCCACCAAATTGTAGCAGCATGTGTCACCATCAATTGCAGGAGCATGTGTCACCATCAATTGCAGCAGCATGTGTCACCATCAATTGCAGTAGCATCTGTCACCATCAATTGCAGCAGCATGTGTCCCACCAAATTGTAGCCGCATGTGTCACCATCAATTGCAGCAGTATGTGTCACCATCAATTGCAGCAGCATGTGTCCCACCAAATTGCAGCATAAGTCCCACCAAACTGAAGCAGCATGTTTCACCATCAATTGCAGTAGCATCTGTCACCATCAATTGCAGCAGCATGTGTCCCACCAAATTGTAGCAGCATGTGTCCCCATCAATTGCAGCAGCATGTGTCCCACCAAATTGCAGCAGCATGTGTCACCATCAATTGAAGCAGCATGTGTCCCACTAAATTGCAGCAGCATGTGTCCCACCAAATTGCAGTATGTGTCAACCTCAAATGCAGCAGCATGTGTCCCACCAAATTGCAGCAGCATGTGTCATCATCAATTGCAGCAGCATGTGTCCCACCAAATTGCAGCAGCATGTGTCCCACCAAATTGCAGCAGCATGTGTCACCATCAATTGCAGCAGCATGTGTCCCACTAAATTGCAGCAGCATGTGTCCCACCAAATTGCAGCAGAAAGTGTCACCATCAATTGCAACAGCATGTGTCCAACCAAACTGCAGCATGTGTCAACATCAATTGCAGCAGCATGTACCCCACCAGCATGTGTCACTATCAATTGCAGCAGCATGCGTCCCACCAAATTGCAGCAGCTTGTGTCCCACCAAATTGCAGCAGCATGTGTCACCATCAATTGTAACAGCACGTGTCCCACCAAATTGCAGCATGTGTCAATATCAATTGCAGCAGCATGTGTCCCACAAAATTGCAGCAGCATGTGTCACACCAAATTGCAGCAGCATGTGTCATCACCAAATTGCAGCAGCATGTGTCAACATCAATTGCAACAGCATGTACCCCACCAGCATGTGTCACCATCAATTGTAACAGCATGCGTCCCACCAAATTGCAGCAGCATGTGTCATAATCAATTGCAGCAGCATGTGTCAACACCAAATTGCAGCAGCATGTGCCCCACCAAATTTCAACAGCCTGTGTCATCATCAACTGCAGCAGCATGTGTCACCATCAATTGCAGTAGCATGTGTCCCACAAAATTGCAGCAGCATATGTCCAACCAGATTGCAGCATGTGTCACTATCAATTGAGACAGCATGTGTCCCACCAAATTGCAGCATGTGTCAACATCAATTGCAACAGCATGTACCCCACCAGCATGTATCACTATCAAATGCAGCAGCATGTGTCCCACCAAATTGCAGCAGCATGTGCCACCATCAATTGCAACAGCAAGCGTCCCACCAAATTGCAGCAGCATGTGTCATAATCAATTTCAGCAGCATGTGTCAACTCCAAATTGCAGCAGCATGTGTCAACACCAAATTGCAGAAGCCTGTGTCATCACCAAATTGCAGCAGCATGTGTCACCATCAACTGCAGCAGCATGTGTCACCATCAATTGCAGTAGCATCTGTCACCATCAATTGCAGCAGCATGTGTCCCACCAAATTGTAGCAGCATGTGTCACCATCAATTGCAGGAGCATGTGTCACCATCAATTGCAGCAGCATGTGTCCCACCAAATTGCAGCATGTGTCCCACCAAACTGAAGCAGCATGTGTCACCATCAATTTCAGTAGCATCTGTCACCATCAATTGCAGCAGCATGTGTCCCACCAAATTGTAGCAGCATGTGTCCCCATCAATTGCAGCAGCATGTGTCCCACCAAATTGCAGCAGCATGTGTCACCATCAATTGAAGCAGCATGTGTCCCACTAAATTGCAGAAGCATGTGTCCCACCAAATTGCAGTATCTGTCAACATCAAATGCAGCAGCATGTGTCCCACCAAATTGCAGCAGCATGTTTCATCATTAATTGCAGCAGCATGTGTCCCATCAAATTGCAGAAGCATGTGTCCCACCAAATTGCAGCAGCATGTGTCACCATCAATTGTAGCAGCATGTGTCCCACCAAATTTCAGCAGAATGTGCCCCACCAAATTGCAGCATGTGTCCCACCAAATTGCAGCAGCATGTGTCATCAATTGCAGCAGCATGTGTCACCATCAATTGCAGAAGCATGCGTCCCACCAAATTGCAGCAGCATGTGTCACCATCAATTGCATCATTTACCCCCAGCACATGTCACTATCAATTGCCGCAGCATGTACCCCACCAGAATGTGTCACCATCAATTGCAGCAGCAAGTGTCCCACCAAATTGCAGCAGCATGTGTCACCATCAATTGCAACAGCATGTGTCCCACCAAATTGCAGCAGCATGTGTCACCATCAATTGCAGCAGCATGTGTCCCACCAAATTTAAGCAGCATGTGTCCCACCAAATAGCAGCATGTGTCACCATCAATTGCAGCAGCATGTGTCCCACCAAATTGCAGCAGCATGTGTCACCATCAATTGCAGCAGCATGTGTCACCATCAATTGCAACAGCATGTGTCCCACCAAATTTAAGCAGCATGTGTCCCACCAAATTTCAAAAGCATGTTTCACCATCAATTGCAACAGCATGTGTCCCACCAAATTGCAGCAGCATGTGTCACCATCAATTGCAGCAGCATGTGTCCCACTAAATTGCAGCAGCATGTGTCCCACCAAATTGCAGCAGCACGTGTCAAGATCAATTGCAACAGCATGTGTCCCACCAAATTGCAGCAGCATGTGTCCCACCAAATTGCAAAAGCATGTGTCACTATCAATTGCAGCAGCATGCTTCCCACCAAATTGCAGCAGCATGTGTCCCACCAAATTGCAGCATGTCTACCACCAAATTGCAGCAGCATGTGTCACCGTCAATTGCAGCATTTACCCCACCGGCACATGTCACTATCAATTGCAGCAGCATGTACCCCACCAGCATGTGTCACCACCAATTGAAGCAGCATGTGTCCCACCAAATTTCAGCAGCATGTGTCACCATCAATTTCAGCAGCATGTGTAAAACCAGATTTCAGCAGAAGGTGTCCTACCAAATTGCAGCATGTGTCCCACCAAATTGTAACAGCATGTGTCCCACCAAATTGCAGCTGTATTTGTCACTACCAAATTTCAGCAGCATGTGTCACCATCAAATTGCAGCAGCATGTGTCACCATCAATTGCAGCAGCATGTATTGCAGCAGCATATGTCACCATCAATTGCAGCAGGATGTGTCCCACCAAATTGTAGCAGAATGTGTCCCGCCAAATTGCAGCAGAATGTGTCACCATCAATTGCAGCAGCATGTGTCCCACCAAATTGCAGCAGCACGTGTCACCATCAATTGCAACAGCATGTGTCCCACCAAATTGCAGCAGCATGTGTCCCACCGAATTGCAAAAGCATGTTTCACCATCAATTGCAACAGCATGTGTCCCACAAAATTTAAGCAGCATGTGTCCACACCAAATATTGCAGCAGCATGTACCCCACCAAATTGCACTAGCATGTGCCACCATCAATTGCAACAGCATGCGTCCCACCAAATTGCAGCAGCATGTGTCATAATCAATTGCAGCAGCTTGTGTCAACACCAAATTGCAGCAGCATGTGTCACCACCAAATTGCAACAGCATGTGTCACCATCAATTGCAGCATCATGTGTCTCACCAAATTGCAGCAGCATGTCTCACCATCAATTGCAGCAGCATGTGTCCCACCAAATTGCAGCAGCGTGTGTCACCACCAAATTGCAGCAGCATATGTCATGACCAAATTACAGCAGCATGTATAACCACCAAATTGAAGCAGTATGTACCCCACCAGCACGTGTCACTATTAATTGCAGCAGCATGTGTCCCACCAAATTACAGCATGTGTCCCACCAAATTGTAGCAGCATGTGTCACCATCATTGCAGCAGCATGTGTCCCACCAATTTGCAGCAGCATGTGTCCCACCAAATTACAGCAGCATGTGTCACCATCAATTGCAGCAGCATGTGTCCCACCAAATTGCAGCAGCATGTGTCAACATCAATTGCAACAGCATGTGTCCCACCATATTGAAGCAGCATGTGTCACCATCAACTGCAGCAGCATGTGTCACCATCAAATGCAGCAGCATGTGTCCCACCAAATTTCAGCAGCATGTGTCACCATCAATTGCAGCAGCATGTGTCCCACCAAATTTCAGCAGAATGTATCTCACCAAATTGCAGCAGCATGTGTCACCATCAATTGCAGCAGCATGTGTCCCACTAAATTGCAGCAGCATGTGTCCCACCAAATTGCAGCAGAACGTGTCACCATCAATTGCAACAGCATGTGTGCCACCAAATTGCAGCAGCATGTGTCCCACCAAATTGTAGCAGCATGTGTCACCATCAATTGCAGGAGCATGTGTCCCACTAAATTGCAGCAGCATGTGTCACCATCAATTGCAGTAGCATCTGTCACCATCAATTGCAGCAGCATGTGTCCCACCAAATTGTAGCCGCATGTGTCACCATCAATTGCAGCAGTATGTGTCACCATCAATTGCAGCAGCATGTGTCCCACCAAACTGAAGCAGCATGTGTCACCATCAATTGCAGTAGCATCTGTCACCATCAATTGCAGCAGCATGTGTCCCACCAAATTGTAGCAGCATGTGTCCCCATCAATTGCAGCAGCATGTGTCCCACCAAATTGCAGCAGCATGTGTCACCATCTATTGAAGCAGCATGTGTCCCACTAAATTGCAGCAGCATGTGTCCCACCAAATTGCAGTATGTGTCAACCTCAAATGCAGCAGCATGTGTCCCACCAAATTGCCGCAGCATGTGTCATCATCAATTGCAGCAGCATGTGTCCCACCAAATTGCAGCAGCATGTGTCCCACCAAATTGCAGCAGCATGTGTCACCATCAATTGCAGCAGCATGTGTCCCACTAAATTGCAGCAGCATGTGTCACACCAAATTGCAGCAGAAAGTGTCACCATCAATTGCAACAGCATGTGTCCAACCAAACTGCAGCATGTGTCAACATCAATTGCAGCAGCATGTACCCCACCAGCATGTGTCACTATCAATTGCAGCAGCATGCGTCCCACCAAATTGCAGCAGCATGTGTCCCACCAAATTGCAGCAGCATGTGTCACCATCAATTGTAACAGCATGTGTCCCACCAAATTGCAGCATGTGTCAATATCAATTGCAGCAGCATGTGTCCCACAAAATTGCAGCAGCATGTGTCACACCAAATTGCAGCAGCATGTGTCATCACCAAATTGCAGCAGCATGTGTCAACATCAATTGCAACAGCATGTACCCCACCAGCATGTGTCACCATCAATTGTAACAGCATGCGTCCCACCAAATTGCAGCAGCATGTGTCATAATCAATTGCAGCAGCATGTGTCAACACCAAATTGCAGCAGCATGTGCCCCACCAAATTTCAACAGCCTGTGTCATCATCAACTGCAGCAGCATGTGTCACCATCAATTGCAGTAGCATGTGTCCCACAAAATTGCAGCAGCATATGTCCAACCAGATTGCAGCATGTGTCACCATCAATTGAGACAGCATGTGTCCCACCAAATTGCAGCATGTGTCAACATCAATTGCAACAGCATGTACCCCACCAGCATGTATCACTATCAAATGCAGCAGCATGTGTCCCACCAAATTGCAGCAGCATGTGCCGCCATCAATTGCAACAGCAAGCGTCCCACCAAATTGCAGCAGCATGTGTCATAATCAATTGCAGCAGCATGTGTCAACACCAAATTGCAGCAGCATGTGTTAACACCAAATTGCAGAAGCATGTGTCATCACCAAATTGCAGCAGCATGTGTCACCATCAATTGCAGTAGCATCTGTCACCATCAATTGCAGCAGCATGTGTCCCACCAAATTGTAGCAGCATGTGTCACCATCAATTGCAGGAGCATGTGTCACCATCAATTGCAGCAGCATGTGTCCCACCAAATTGCAGCATGTGTCCCACCAAACTGAAGCAGCATGTGTCACCATCAATTGCAGTAGCATCTGTCACCATCAATTGCAGCAGCATGTGTCCCACCAAATTGCAGCAGCATGTGTCACCATCAATTGAAGTAGCATGTGTCCCACTAAATTGCAGCAGCATGTGTCCCACCAAATTGCAGTATGTGTCAACATCAAATGCAACAGCATGTGTCCCACCAAATTTCAGCAGCATGTGTCATCATTAATTGCAGCAGCATGTGTCCCATCAAATTGCAGAAGCATGTGTCCCACCAAATTGCAGCAGCATGTGTCACCATCAATTGCAACAGCATGTGTCCCACCAAATTGCAGCATGTGTCACCATCAATAGCAGCAGCATGTGTCCCACCAAATTGCAGCAGCATGTGTCCCACCAAATTGCAGCAGCATGTGTCACCATCAATTGCAGCAGCATGTGTCCCACCAAATTTCAGCAGAATGTGTCCCACCAAATTGCAGCAGCATGTGTCACCATCAATTGCAGCAGCATGCGTCCCACCAAATTGCAGCAGCATGTGTCATAATCAATTGCAGCAGCTTGTGTCAACACCAAATTGCAGCAGCATGTGTCACCACCAAATTGCAACAGCATGTGTCACCATCAATTGCAGCATCATGTGTCTCACCAAATTGCAGCAGCATGTCTCACCATCAATTGCAGCAGCATGTGTCCCACCAAATTGCAGCAGCGTATGTCACCACCAAATTGCAGCAGCATATGTCATGACCAAATTACAGCAGCATGTATAACCACCAAATTGAAGCAGTATGTACCCCACCAGCACGTGTCACTATTAATTGCAGCAGCATGTGTCCCACCAAATTACAGCATGTGTCCCACCAAATTGTAGCAGCATGTGTCACCATCATTGCAGCAGCATGTGTCCCACCAATTTGCAGCAGCATGTGTCCCACCAAATTACAGCAGCATGTGTCACCATCAATTGCAGCAGCATGTGTCCCACCAAATTGCAGCAGCATGTGTCAACATCAATTGCAACAGCATGTGTCCCACCATATTGAAGCAGCATGTGTCACCATCAACTGCAGCAGCATGTGTCACCATCAAATGCAGCAGCATGTGTCCCACCAAATTTCAGCAGCATGTGTCACCATCAATTGCAGCAGCATGTGTCCCACCAAATTTCAGCAGAATGTATCTCACCAAATTGCAGCAGCATGTGTCACCATCAATTGCAGCAGCATGTGTCCCACTAAATTGCAGCAGCATGTGTCCCACCAAATTGCAGCAGAACGTGTCACCATCAATTGCAACAGCATGTGTGCCACCAAATTGCAGCAGCATGTGTCCCACCAAATTGTAGCAGCATGTGTCACCATCAATTGCAGGAGCATGTGTCCCACTAAATTGCAGCAGCATGTGTCACCATCAATTGCAGTAGCATCTGTCACCATCAATTGCAGCAGCATGTGTCCCACCAAATTGTAGCCGCATGTGTCACCATCAATTGCAGCAGTATGTGTCACCATCAATTGCAGCAGCATGTGTCCCACCAAATTGCAGCATGTGTCCCACCAAACTGAAGCAGCATGTGTCACCATCAATTGCAGTAGCATCTGTCACCATCAATTGCAGCAGCATGTGTCCCACCAAATTGTAGCAGCATGTGTCCCCATCAATTGCAGCAGCATGTGTCCCACCAAATTGCAGCAGCATGTGTCACCATCTATTGAAGCAGCATGTGTCCCACTAAATTGCAGCAGCATGTGTCCCACCAAATTGCAGTATGTGTCAACCTCAAATGCAGCAGCATGTGTCCCACCAAATTGCCGCAGCATGTGTCATCATCAATTGCAGCAGCATGTGTCCCACCAAATTGCAGCAGCATGTGTCCCACCAAATTGCAGCAGCATGTGTCACCATCAATTGCAGCAGCATGTGTCCCACTAAATTGCAGCAGCATGTGTCACACCAAATTGCAGCAGAAAGTGTCACCATCAATTGCAACAGCATGTGTCCAACCAAACTGCAGCATGTGTCAACATCAATTGCAGCAGCATGTACCCCACCAGCATGTGTCACTATCAATTGCAGCAGCATGCGTCCCACCAAATTGCAGCAGCATGTGTCCCACCAAATTGCAGCAGCATGTGTCACCATCAATTGTAACAGCATGTGTCCCACCAAATTGCAGCATGTGTCAATATCAATTGCAGCAGCATGTGTCCCACAAAATTGCAGCAGCATGTGTCACACCAAATTGCAGCAGCATGTGTCATCACCAAATTGCAGCAGCATGTGTCAACATCAATTGCAACAGCATGTACCCCACCAGCATGTGTCACCATCAATTGTAACAGCATGCGTCCCACCAAATTGCAGCAGCATGTGTCATAATCAATTGCAGCAGCATGTGTCAACACCAAATTGCAGCAGCATGTGCCCCACCAAATTTCAACAGCCTGTGTCATCATCAACTGCAGCAGCATGTGTCACCATCAATTGCAGTAGCATGTGTCCCACAAAATTGCAGCAGCATATGTCCAACCAGATTGCAGCATGTGTCACCATCAATTGAGACAGCATGTGTCCCACCAAATTGCAGCATGTGTCAACATCAATTGCAACAGCATGTACCCCACCAGCATGTATCACTATCAAATGCAGCAGCATGTGTCCCACCAAATTGCAGCAGCATGTGCCGCCATCAATTGCAACAGCAAGCGTCCCACCAAATTGCAGCAGCATGTGTCATAATCAATTGCAGCAGCATGTGTCAACACCAAATTGCAGCAGCATGTGTTAACACCAAATTGCAGAAGCATGTGTCATCACCAAATTGCAGCAGCATGTGTCACCATCAATTGCAGTAGCATCTGTCACCATCAATTGCAGCAGCATGTGTCCCACCAAATTGTAGCAGCATGTGTCACCATCAATTGCAGGAGCATGTGTCACCATCAATTGCAGCAGCATGTGTCCCACCAAATTGCAGCATGTGTCCCACCAAACTGAAGCAGCATGTGTCACCATCAATTGCAGTAGCATCTGTCACCATCAATTGCAGCAGCATGTGTCCCACCAAATTGCAGCAGCATGTGTCACCATCAATTGAAGTAGCATGTGTCCCACTAAATTGCAGCAGCATGTGTCCCACCAAATTGCAGTATGTGTCAACATCAAATGCAACAGCATGTGTCCCACCAAATTTCAGCAGCATGTGTCATCATTAATTGCAGCAGCATGTGTCCCATCAAATTGCAGAAGCATGTGTCCCACCAAATTGCAGCAGCATGTGTCACCATCAATTGCAACAGCATGTGTCCCACCAAATTGCAGCATGTGTCACCATCAATAGCAGCAGCATGTGTCCCACCAAATTGCAGCAGCATGTGTCCCACCAAATTGCAGCAGCATGTGTCACCATCAATTGCAGCAGCATGTGTCCCACCAAATTTCAGCAGAATGTGTCCCACCAAATTGCAGCAGCATGTGTCACCATCAATTGCAGCAGCATGTGTCCCACTAAATTGCAGCAGCATGTGTCCCACCAAATTGCAGTATGTGTCAACCTCAAATGCAGCAGCATGTGTCCCACCAAATTGCCGCAGCATGTGTCATCATCAATTGCAACAGCATGTGTCCCACCAAATTGCAGCAGCATGTGTCCCACCAAATTGCAGCAGCATGTGTCACCATCAATTGCAGCAGCATGTGTCCCACTAAATTGCAGCAGCATGTGTCCCACCAAATTGCAGCAGAAAGTGTCACCATCAATTGCAACAGCATGTGTCCAACCAAATTGCAGCATGTGTCAACATCAATTGCAGCAGCATGTACCCCACCAGCATGTGTCACTATCAATTGCAGCAGCATGCGTCCCACCAAATTGCAGCAGCATGTGTCCCACCAAATTGCAGCAGCATGTGTCACCATCAATTGTAACAGCATGTGTCCCACCAAATTGCAGCATGTGTCAATATCAATTGCAGCAGCATGTGTCCCACAAAATTGCAGCAGCATGTGTCTCACCAAATTGCAGCAGCATGTGTCATCACCAAATTGCAGCAGCATGTGTCAACATCAATTGCAACAGCATGTACCCCACCAGCATGTGTCACCATCAATTGTAACAGCATGCGTCCCACCAAATTGCAGCAGCATGTGTCATAATCAATTGCAGCAGCATGTGTCAACACCAAATTGCAGCAGCATGTGCCCCACCAAATTTCAACAGCCTGTGTCATCATCAACTGCAGCAGCATGTGTCACCATCAATTGCAGTAGCATGTGTCCCACAAAATTGCTGCAGCATATGTCCAACCAGATTGCAGCATGTGTCACCATCAATTGAGACAGCATGTGTCCCACCAAATTGCAGCATGTGTCAACATCAATTGCAACAGCATGTACCCCACCAGCATGTATCACTATCAAATGCAGCAGCATGTGTCCCACCAAATTGCAGCAGCATGTGCCGCCATCAATTGCAACAGCAAGCGTCCCACCAAATTGCAGCAGCATGTGTCATAATCAATTGCAGCAGCATGTGTCAACACCAAATTGCAGCAGCATGTGTCATCACCAAATTGCAGCACAATGTGTCACCATCAACTGCAGCAGCATGTGTCACCATCAATTGCAGTAGCATCTGTCACCATCAATTGCAGCAGCATGTGTCCCACCAAATTGTAGCAGCATGTGTCACCATCAATTGCAGGAGCATGTGTCACCATCAATTGCAGCAGCATGTGTCCCACCAAATTGCAGCATGTGTCCCACCAAACTGAAGCAGCATGTGTCACCATCAATTGCAGTAGCATCTGTCACCATCAATTGCAGCAGCATGTGTCTCACCAAATTGTAGCAGCATGTGTCCCCATCAATTGCAGCAGCATGTGTCCCACCAAATTGCAGCAGCATGTGTCACCATCAATTGAAGCAGCATGTGTCCCACTAAATTGCAGCAGCATGTGTCCCACCAAATTGCAGTATGTGTCAACATCAAATGCAACAGCATGTGTCCCACCAAATTTCAGCAGCATGTGTCATCATTAATTGCAGCAGCATGTGTCCCATCAAATTGCAGAAGCATGTGTCCCACCAAATTGCAGCAGCATGTGTCACCATCAATTGCAACAGCATGTGTCCCACCAAATTGCAGCATGTGTCACCATCAATAGCAGCAGCATGTGTCCCACCAAATTGCAGCAGCATGTGTCCCACCAAATTGCAGCAGCATGTGTCACCATCAATTGCAGCAGCATGTGTCCCACCAAATTTCAGCAGAATGTGTCCCACCAAATTGCAGCAGCATGTGTCACCATCAATTGCAGCAGCATGTGTCCCACCAAATTGCAGAAGCATGTGTCCCACCAAATTGCAGCAGCATGTGTCACCATCAATTGCAACAGCATGTGTCCCACCAAATTGCAGCAGCATGTGTCACCATCAATAGCAGCAGCATGTGTCACACTAAATTGCAGCAGCATGTGTCACACCAAATTGCAGCAGCACGTGTCACCATCAATTGCAACAGCATGTGTCCCACCAAATTGCAGCAGCATGTGTCCCACCAAATTGCAAAAGCATGTGTCACTATCAATTGCAGCAGCATGCTTCCCACCAAATTGCAGCAGCATGTGTCCCACCAAATTGCAGCATGTCTACCACCAAATTGCAGCAGCATGTGTCACCATCAATTGCAGCATTTACCCCACCAGCACATGTCACTATCAATTGCAGCAGCATGTACCCCACCAGCATGTGTCACCATCAATTGAAGCAGCATGTGTCCCACCAAATTTCAGCAGCATGTGTCACCATCAATTTCAGCAGCATGTGTAAAACCAGATTTCAGCAGAAGGTGTCCTACCAAATTGCAGCATGTGTCCCACCAAATTGTAACAGCATGTGTCCCACCAAATTGCAGCTGTATTTGTCACTACCAAATTTCAGCAGCATGTGTCATCATCAAATTGCAGCAGCATGTGTCACCATCAATTGCAGCAGCATGTATTGCAGCAGCATATGTCACCATCAATTGCAGCAGGATATGTCCCACCAAATTGCAGCAGAATGTGTCCCATCAAATTGCAGCAGAATGTGTCACCATCAATTGTAGCAGCATGTGTCCCACCAAATTGCAGCAGCACGTTTCACCATCAATTGCAACAGCATGTGTCCCACCAAATTGCAGCAGCATGTGTCCCACCGAATTGCAAAAGCATGTTTCACCATCAATTGCAAAAGCATGTGTCCCACCAAATTTAAGCAGCATGTGTCCCACCAAATATTGCAGCAGCATGTACCCCACCAGCATGTGTCACTATCAATTGCAGCAGCATGCGTCCCACCAAATTGCAGCAGCATGTGTCCCACCAAATTGCAGCAGCATGTGTCCCACCAAATTGAACTAGCATGTGCCACCATCAATTGCAACAGCATGCGTCCCACCAAATTGCAGCAGCATGTGTCAACACCAAATTACAGCAGCAGGTGTCAACACCAAATTGCAACAGCATGTGTCACCATCATTTGCAGCAGCATGTGTCTCACCAAATTGCAGCAGCATGTGTCACCATCAATTTCAGCAGGATGTGTCCCACCAAATTGCAGCAGCATGTGTCACCACCAAATTGCAGCAGCATGTGTCATGACCAAATTACAGCAGCATGTATAACCACCAAATTGAAGCAGTATGCACCCCACCAGCACGTGTCACTATTAATTGCAGCAGCATGTGTCCCACCAAATTGCAGCATGTGTCCCACCAAATTGTAGCAGCATGTGCCACCATCATTGCAGCAGCATGTGTCCCACCAATTTGCAGCAGCATGTGTCCCACCAAATTACAGCAGCATGTGTCACCATCAATTGCAGCAGCATGCGTCCCACCAAATTGCAGCAGCATGTGTCAACATCAATTGCAACAGCATGTGTCACCATCAATTGCAGCAGCATGTGTCCCACCATATTGAAGCAGCATGTGTCACCATCAACTGAAGCAGCATGTGTCACCATCAAATGCAACAGCATGTGTCCCACCAAATTTCAGAAGCATGTGTCACCATCAATTGCAGCAGCATGTGTCCCACCAAATTGCAGCATGTGTCCCACCAAACTGAAGCAGCATGTGTCATAATCAATTGCAGCAGCATGTGTCAACACCAAATTGAAGCAGCATGTGCCCCACCAAATTTCAACAGCCTGTGTCATCATCAACTGCAGCAGCATGTGTCACCATCAATTGCAGTAGCATGTGTCCCACAAAATTGCAGCAGCATATGTCCAACCAGATTGCAACATGTGTCACCATCAAATGAGACAGCATGTGTAACACCAAATTGCAGCATGTGTCAACATCAATTGCAAGAGCATGTACCCCACCAGCATGTATCACTATCAATTGCAGCAGCATGTGTCCCCCATGTACCCCATGTACCCCAACATGTACCCCAACAGCATGTGTCACTATCAATTGCAGCAGCATGTGTCCCACCAAATTGCAGCAACATGTGTCACCATCAATTGCAGCAGCATGTGTCCCACCAAATTGCAGCATTATGTGTCATCATCAATTGCAGCAGCATGTGTCCCACCAAATTTCAGCAGCATGTGTCCCACCAAATTGCAGCATGTGTCCCACCAAATTGCAGCAGCATGTGTCATCAATTGCAGCAGCATGTGTCACCATCAATTGCAGCAGCATGCGTCCCACCAAATTGCAGCAGCACGTGTAATCATCAATTGCCGCAGCATTTACCACACCAGAATGTGACACCATCAATTGCAGCAGCATGTGTCCCACCAAATTGCAGCAGCATGTGTCACCATCAATTGCAACAGCATTTGTCCCACCAAATTGCAGCAGCATGTGTCACCATCAATTGCAGCAGCATTGGTCCCAAAAAATTTAAGCAGCAAGTGTCCCACCAAATTGCAGCATGTGTCACCATCAATTGCAGCGGCATGTGTCCCACCAAATTACAGCAACATGTGTCACCATCAATTGCAGCAGCATGTGTCCCACCAAATTGCAGCAGCATGTGTCCCACCAAATTGCAGCATGTGTTCCATCAAATTTCAGCAGCATGTGTCATCATAAATTGCAGCAGCATGTGTCACCATCAATTGCAGCAGCATGTGTCCCACCAAATTGCAGCAGCATGTGTCACCGTCCATTGCAGCAGCGTGTGTCCCACTAAATTTCAGCAGCATTTGTCTCACCAAATTGCAGTATGTGTCAACATCAATTGCAGCAGCATGTACCCCACCAGCATCTGTCACCATCAATTGCAGCAGCATGTGTCCCACCAAATTACAGAAGCATGGGTCACCATCAATTGCAGCAGCATGTGTCCCACCAAATTGCAGCATGTGTCCCACCAAACTGAAGCAGCATGTGTCACCATCAATTGCAGTAGCATCTGTCACCATCAATTGCAGCAGCATGTGTCCCACCAAATTACAACAGCATGTGTCCCCATCAATTGCAGCAGCATGTGTCCCACCAAATTGCAGCAGCATGTGTCAACATCAATTGCAACAGCATGTGTCACCATCAATTGCAGCAGCATGTGTCCCACCATATTGCAGCAGCATGTGTCACCATCAACTGCAGCAGCATGTGTCACCATCAAATGCAGCAGCATGTGTCCCACCAAATTTCAGCAGCATGTGTCACCATCAATTGCAGCAGCATGTGTCCCACCAAATTTCAGCAGAATGTGTCCCACCAAATTGCAGCATGTGTCCCACCAAATTGCAGCAGCATGTGTCATCAATTGCAGCAGCATGTGTCACCATCAATTGCAGAAGCATGCGTCCCACCAAATTGCAGCAGCATGTGTCACCATCAATTGCAGCAGCATGTGTCCCACCAAATTTCAGCAGCATGTGTCCCGCCAAATTGCAGCATGTGTCACCGTCAATTGCAGCAGCATGTGCCCCACCAAATTGCAGCAGCATGTGTCACCATCAATTGCAGCAGCATGTTTGTCCCACCAAATTTAATCAGCATGTGTACCACCAAATTGCAGCAGCATGTGTCATCATCAATTGCAGCAGCATGTGTCCCAACAAATTTCAGCAGCATGTGTCCCACCAAATTGCAGCATGTGTCACCGTCAATTGCAGCAGCATGTGTCCCATCAAATTGCAGCAGCATGTGTCACCATCAATTGCAGCAGCATGTGTCCCACCAAATTTGAGCAGCATGTGTCCCACCAAATTGCAGTATGTGTCCCACAAAATTGCAGCAGCATGTGTCATCATCAATTGCAGCAGCATGTGTCTCATCAAACTTCAGCAGCATGTGTCCCACCAAATTGCAACAGCCTGTGTCATCATCAACTGCAGCAGCATGTGTCACCATCAATTGCAGTAGCATGTGTCCCACAAAATTGCAGCAGCATATGTCCAACCAGATTGCAACATGTGTCACCATCAAATGAGACAGCATGTGTAACACCAAACAGCATGTATCACTATCAATTGCAGCAGCATGTGTCCCCCCATGTACCCCATGTACCCCAACATGTACCCCAACAGCATGTGTCACTATCAATTGCAGCAGCATGTGTCCCACCAAATTGCAGCAACATGTGTCACCATCAATTGCAGCAGAATGTGTCCCACCAAATTGCAGCAGCATGTGTCATCATCAATTGCAGCAGCATGTGTCCCACCAAATTTCAGCAGCATGTGTCCCACCAAATTGCAGCATGTGTTCCACCAAATTGCAGCAGCATGTGTCATCAATTGCAGCAGCATGTGTCACCATCAATTGCAGCAGCATGCGACCCAACAAATTGCAGCAGCACGTGTAATCATCAATTGCCGCAGCATTTACCACACCAGAATGTGTCACCATCAATTGCAGCAGCATGTGTCCCACCAAATTGCAGCAGCATGTGTCACCATCAATTGCAACAGCATTTGTCCCACCAAATTGCAGCAGCATGTGTCACCATCAATTGCAGCAGCATTGGTCCCAAAAAATTTAAGCAGCAAGTGTCCCACCAAATTGCAGCATGTGTCACCATCAATTGCAGCGGCATGTGTCCCACCAAATTACAGCAACATGTGTCACCATCAATTGCAGCAGCATGTGTCCCACCAAATTGCAGCAGCATGTGTCCCACCAAATTGCAGCATGTGTTCCATCAAATTTCAGCAGCATGTGTCATCATAAATTGCAGCAGCATGTGTCACCATCAATTGCAGCAGGATGTGTCCCACCAAATTGCAGCAGCATGTGTCCCACCAAATTGCAGCAGCATGTGTCACCGTCAATTGCAGCAGCGTGTGTCCCACTAAATTTCAGCAGCATTTGTCTCACCAAATTGCAGTATGTTTCAACATCAATTGCAGCAGCATGTACCCCACCAGCATCTGTCACCATCAATTGCAGCAGCATGTGTCCCACCAAATTACAGAAGCATGGGTCACCATCAATTGCAGCAGCATGTGTCCCATCAAATTGCAGCATGTGTCCCACCAAACTGAAGCAGCATGTGTCACCATCAATTGCAGTAGCATCTGTCACCATCAATTGCAGCAGCATGTGTCCCACCAAATTACAACAGCATGTGTCCCCATCAATTGCAGCAGCATGTGTCCCACCAAATTGCAGCAGCATGTGTCAACATCAATTGCAGCAGCATGTGTCACCATCAATTGCAGCAGCATGTATTGCAGCAGCATATGTCACCATCAATTGCAGCAGGATATGTCCCACCAAATTGCAGCAGAATGCGTCCCACCAAATTGCAGCAGCATGTGTCCCACCAAATTGAACTAGCATGTGCCACCATCAATTGCAACAGCATGCGTCCCACCAAATTGCAGCAGCATGTGTCATAATCAATTGCAGCAGCATGTGTCACCATCAATTGCAGCAGGATGTGTCCCACCAAATTGCAGCAGCATGTGTCCCACCAAATTGCAGCAGCATGTGTCACCGTCAATTGCAGCAGCGTGTGTCCCACTAAATTTCAGCAGCATTTGTCTCACCAAATTGCAGCAGCATGTGTCACCATCAATTGCAACAGCATGTGTCCCACCAAATTGCAGCAGCATGTGTCACCATCAATTGCAGCAGCATGTGTCCCAAAAAACTTTAAGCAGCAAGTGTCCCACCAAATTGCAGCATGTGTCATCATCAATTGCAGCGGCATGTGTCCCACCAAATTGCAGCAGCATGTGTCACCATCAATTGCAGCAGCATGTGTCCCACCAAATTTCAGCAGCATTTGTCCCACCAAATTGCAGCATGTGTTATATCAAATTTCAGCAGCATGTGTCATCATAAAATGCAGCAGCATGTGTCACCATCAATTGCAGCAGCATGTGTCCCACCAAATTGCAGCAGCATGTGTCACCGTCAATTGCAGCATCATGTGTCCCACTAAATTTCAGCAGCATTTGTCCCACCAAATTGCAGTATGTGTCAACATCAATTGCAGCAGCATGTACCCCACCAGCATCTGTCACCATCAATTGCAGCAGCATGTGTCCCACCAAATTGTAGAAGCATGGGTCACCATCAATTGCAGCAGCATGTGTGCCACCAAATTGCAACAGCATGTGTCCCCATCAATTGCAGCAGCATGTGTCTCACCAAATTGCAGCAGCATGTGTCACCATCAATTGAAGCAGCATGTGTCCCACTAAATTGAAGCAGCATGTGTCCCACCAAATTGCAGTATGTGTCAACATCAATTGCAGCAGCATGTACCCCACCAGCATGTGTCACTATCAATTGCAGCAGCATGTGTCCCACCAAATTTCAGCAGCATGTGTCCCGCCAAATTGCAGCATGTGTCACCGTCAATTGCAGCAGCATGTGCCCCACCAAATTGCAGCAGCATGTGTCACCATCAATTGCAGCAGCATGTTTGTCCCACCAAATTTAATCAGCATGTGTACCACCAAATTGCAGCAGCATGTGTCATCATCAATTGCAGCAGCATGTGTCCCACCAAATTTGAGCAGCATGTGTCCCACCAAATTGCAGCAGCATGTGTCATCATCAATTACAGCAGCATGTGTCCCATCAAACTTCAGCAGCATGTGTCCCACCAAATTGCAGCAGCATGTGTCACTATCAAATGCAGCATTTACCCCACCAGCATGTGTCACTATCAATTGCAACAGCATGTACCCCACCAGCACGTGTCACCATCAATTGAAGGAGCATGTGTCCCACCAAATTGCAACAACATGTTTCACCATCAATTGCAACAGCATGTGTCCCACCAAATTGCAGTATGTGTCAACATCAATTGCAGCAGCATGTACCCCACCAGCATGTGTCACTATCAATTGCAGCAGCATGTGTCCCACCAAATTGCAACAGCATGTGTCCCACCAAATTGCAGCAACATGTGTCACCATCAATTGCAACAGCATGTGTCCCACCTAATTTTAGCAGCATGTGTCCCACCAAATTGAAGCATGTGTCACCGTCAATTGCAGCAGCATGTGTCACCATCAATTGCAGCAGCATGTGTCCCACCAAATTGCAGCAGCATGTGTCCCACCAAATTGCAGCAGCATGTGTCACCATCAATTGCAGCATCACGTGTCCCACCAAATTGCAGCAGCATGTGTCCCACCAAATTGCAGTATGTGTCAACATCAATTGCAGCAGCATGTACCCCACCAGCTTGTGTCACTATCAATTACAGCTGCATGTGTCCCACCAAATTGCAGCAACACGTGTCACCATCAATTGCAACAGCATGTGACCCACCAAATTGCAGCAGCATGTTTCATCATCAATTGCAGCAGAATGTGTCCCACCAAATTTCAGCAGCATGTGTCCCACCAAATTGCAGCAGCATGTGCCACCATCAATTGCAACAGCATGCGTCCCACCAAATTGCAGCAGCATGTGTCATAATCAATTGCAGCAGCATGTGTCAACACCAAATTGCAGCAGCATGTGTCAACACCAAATTGCAGAAGCATGTGTCATCACCAAATTGCAGCAGCATGTGTCACCATCAACTGCAGCAGCATGTGTCACCATAAAATGCAGCAGCATGTGTCCCACCAAATTGTAGCAGCATGTGTCACCATCAATTGCAGCAGCATGTGCCACCATCAATTGCAACAGCATGCGTCCCACCAAATTTCAGCCGCATTTGTCATTATCAATTGCAGCAGCATGTGTCAACACCAAATTGCAGCAGCATGTGTCAACACCAAATTGCAGAAGCATGTGTCATCACCAAATTGCAGCAGCATGTGTCACCATCAACTGCAGCAGCATGTGTCACCATAAATTGCAGCAGCATGTGTCCCACCAAATTGTAGCAGCATGTGTCACCATCAATTGCAGCAGCATGTGTCACCATCAATTGCAGCAGCATGTGTCCCACCAAATTTCAGCAGCATGTGTCCCGCCAAATTGCAGCATGTGTCACCGTCAATTGCAGCAGCATGTGCCCCACCAAATTGCAGCAGCATGTGTCACCATCAATTGCAGCAGCATGTGTCATCATCAATTACAGCAGCATGTGTCCCATCAAACTTCAGCAGCATGTGTCCCACCAAATTGCAGCAGCATGTGTCACTATCAAATGCAGCATTTACCCCACCAGCATGTGTCACTATCAATTGCAGCAGCATGTACCCCACCAGCACGTGTCACCATCAATTGAAGGAGCATGTGTCCCACAAAAATTGCAACAACATGTTTCTCCATAAATTGCAGCAGCATGTGTCCCACCAAATTTTAGCAGCATGTGTCACCATCAATTGCAGCAGTATGTGCCACCATCAATTGCAACAGCATGTGTCCCACCAAATTGCAGCAGCATGTGTCACCATCAATAGCAGCAGCATGTGTCACACTAAATTGCAGCAGCATGTGTCACACCAAATTGCAGCAGCACGTGTCACCATCAATTGCAACAGCATGTGTCCCACCAAATTGCAGCAGCATGTGTCCCACCAAATTGCAAAAGCATGTGTCACTATCAATTGCAGCAGCATGCTTCCCACCAAATTGCAGCAGCATGTGTCCCACCAAATTGCAGCATGTCTACCACCAAATTGCAGCAGCATGTGTCACCATCAATTGCAGCATTTACCCAACCAGCACATGTCACTATCAATTGCAGCAGCATGTACCCCACCAGCATGTGTCACCATCAATTGAAGCAGCATGTGTCCCACCAAATTTCAGCAGCATGTGTCACCATCAATTTCAGCAGCATGTGTAAAACCAGATTTCAGCAGGTGTCCCACCAAATTGCAGTATGTGTCAACATCAAATGCAACAGCATGTGTCCCACCAAATTTCAGCAGCATGTGTCACCATCAATTGCAACAGCATGTGTCCCACCAAATTGCAGCATGTGTCACCATCAATAGCAGCAGCATGTGTCCCACCAAATTGCAGCAGCATGTGTCCCACCAAATTACAGCAGCATGTGTCACCATCAATTGCAGCAGCATGTGTCCCACCAAATTGCAGCAGCATGTGTCAACATCAATTGCAACAGCATGTGTCACCATCAATTGCAGCAGCATGTGTCCCACCATATTGCAGCAGCATGTGTCACCAAAAATTGCAGCAGCATGCGTCCCACCAAATTGCAACAGCATGTGTCACCATCAACTGCAGCAGCATGTGTCCCACTAAATTGCAGCAGCATGTGTCCCACCAAATTGCAGCAGCATGTGTCACCATCAATTGCAGCAGCATGTGTCCCACTAAATTGCAGCAGCATGTGTCCCACCAAATTGCAGTATGTGTCAAGTTAAATTGCAGCAGCATGTACCCCACCAGCATGTGTCACTATCAATTGCAGCAGCATGTGTCCCACCAAATTGCAGCAGCATGTGTCCCACCAAATTGCAGCAACATGTGTCACCATCAATTGCAACAGCATGTGTCCCACCAAATTGCAGCAGCATGTGTCATCAATTGCAGCAGCATGTGTCCCACCAAATTTCAGCAGCGTGTGTCCCACCAAATTGCAGCATGTGTCACCGTCAATTGCAGCAGCATGTGTCCCACCAAATTGCAGCAGCATGTGTCACCATCAATTGCAGCAGCATGTGTCCCACCAAATTGCAGCAGCATGTGTCACACCAAATTGCAGCAGCATGTGTCATCAATTGCAGCAGCATGTGTCCCACCAAATTTCAGCAGCGTGTGTCCCACCAAATTGCAGCATGTGTCACCGTCAATTGCAGCAGCATGTGTCCCACCAAATTGCAGCAGCATGTGTCACCATCAATTGCAGCAGCATGTGTCCCACCAAATTGCAGCAGCATGTGTCACACCAAATTGCAGCAGCATGGGTCACCATCAATTGCAGCATCATGTGTCCCACTAAATTGCAGCAGCATGTGTCCCACCAAATTGCAGTATGTGTCAACATCAATCGCAGCAGCAAGTACCCTACCAGCATGTGTCACCAACAATTGCAACAGGATGTGTCCCACCAAATTGCAGCAGCATTTTTCACCATCAAAGTGCAGCAGCATGTGTCACCATCAATTGCAGCAGCATTTGTCACCATCAATTGCAGCAGCATGTGTCCCACCAAATTGCAGCAGCATGTGTCCCACCAAATTGCAGCAGCATGTGTCCCACCAAATTGCAGCAGCATGTGTCATCAATTGCAGCAGCATGTGTCCCACCAAATTTCAGCAGCGTGTGTCCCACCAAATTGCAGCATGTGTCACCGTCAATTGCAGCAGCATGTGTCCCACCAAATTGCAGCAGCATGTGTCACCATCAATTGCAGCAGCATGTGTCCCACCAAATTGCAGCAGCATGTGTCACACCAAATTGCAGCAGCATGTGTCATCAATTGCAGCAGCATGTGTCCCACCAAATTTCAGCAGCGTGTGTCCCACCAAATTGCAGCATGTGTCACCGTCAATTGCAGCAGCATGTGTCCCACCAAATTGCAGCAGCATGTGTCACCATCAATTGCAGCAGCATGTGTCCCACCAAATTGCAGCAGCATGTGTCACACCAAATTGCAGCAGCATGGGTCACCATCAATTGCAGCATCATGTGTCCCACTAAATTGCAGCAGCATGTGTCCCACCAAATTGCAGTATGTGTCAACATCAATCGCAGCAGCAAGTACCCTACCAGCATGTGTCACCAACAATTGCAACAGGATGTGTCCCACCAAATTGCAGCAGCATTTTTCACCATCAAAGTGCAGCAGCATGTGTCACCATCAATTGCAGCAGCATTTGTCACCATCAATTGCAGCAGCATGTGTCCCACCAAATTGCAGCAGCATGTGTCCCACCAAATTGCAGCAGCATGTGTCCCACCAAATTGCAGCAGCATGTGTCATCAATTGCAGCAGCATGTGTCCCACCAAATTTCAGCAGCGTGTGTCCCACCAAATTGCAGCATGTGTCACCGTCAATTGCAGCAGCATGTGTCCCACCAAATTGCAGCAGCATGTGTCACCATCAATTGCAGCAGCATGTGTCCCACCAAATTGCAGCAGCATGTGTCACACCAAATTGCAGCAGCATGTGTCATCAATTGCAGCAGCATGTGTCCCACCAAATTTCAGCAGCGTGTGTCCCACCAAATTGCAGCATGTGTCACCGTCAATTGCAGCAGCATGTGTCCCACCAAATTGCAGCAGCATGTGTCACCATCAATTGCAGCAGCATGTGTCCCACCAAATTGCAGCAGCATGTGTCACACCAAATTGCAGCAGCATGGGTCACCATCAATTGCAGCATCATGTGTCCCACTAAATTGCAGCAGCATGTGTCCCACCAAATTGCAGTATGTGTCAACATCAATCGCAGCAGCAAGTACCCTACCAGCATGTGTCACCAACAATTGCAACAGGATGTGTCCCACCAAATTGCAGCAGCATTTTTCACCATCAAAGTGCAGCAGCATGTGTCACCATCAATTGCAGCAGCATTTGTCACCATCAATTGCAGCAGCATGTGTCCCACCAAATTGCAGCAGCATGTGTCCCACCAAATTGCAGCAGCATGTGTCCCACCAAATTGCAGCAGCATGTGTCACCATCAATTGCAGCAGCATGTGTCCCACCAAATTGCAGCAGCACGTGTCACCATCAATTGCAACAGCATGTGTCCCACCAAATTGCAGCAGCATGTGTCCCACCAAATTGCAAAAGCATGTTTCACCATCAATTGCAACAGCATGTGTCCCACCAAATTTAAGCAGCATGTGTCCCACCAAATATTGTAGCAGCATGTACCCCACCAGCATGTGTCACTATCAATTGCAGCAGCATGCGTCCCACCAAATTGCAGCAGCACTTGTCACCATCAATTGCAACAGCATGTGTCCCACCAAATTGCAAAAGCATGCGTCCCACCAAATTGCAGCAGCATGTGTCAACAACAATTTGCAGCAGCATGTGTCAACACCAAATTGCAGCAGCATGTGTCAACAACAAATTGCAGCAGCATGTGTCCAACCAAATTGCAGCAGCATGTGTCACCATCAACTGAAGCAGCATGGGTCACCATCAAATGCAGCAGCATGTGTCCCATCAAATTGCAGCAGCATGTGTCACCATCAATTGCAGCAGCATGTGTCCCACCAAATTTTAGCAGCATGAGTCCCACCAAATTTCAGCAGCATGTGTCCCACCAAGTTGCAGCAGCATGTGTCACCATGAATTGCAGCATTTACCCCACCAGCACATGTCACTATCAATTGCAGCAGCCTGTACCCCACCAGCATGTGTCACCATCAATTGCAGCAGCATGTGTCCCACCAAATTGCAGCAGCATGTGTCACCATCAATTGCAACAGCATGTGTCACCATCAATTGCAGCAGCATGTGTCCCACCAAATTGCAGCAGCATGTGTCACCATCAATTGCAGCAGCATGTGTCCCACCAAATTTCAGCAGCATGTGTCACCATCAATTGCAACAGCATGTGTCACCATCAATTGCAGCAGCATGTGTCCCACCAAATTGCAGCAGCATGTGTCACCATCAATTGCAGCAGCATGTGTCCCACCAAATTGCAGCAGCATGTGTCCCACCAAATTGCAGCAGCATGTGTCACCATCAATTGCAGCAGCATGTGTCCCACTAAATTGCAGCAGCATGTGTCCCACCAAATTGCAGTATGTGTCAACTTAAATTGCAGCAGCATGTACCCCACCAGCATGTGTCACTATCAATTGCAACAGCATGTGTCCCACCAAATTGCAGCAGCATGTGTCCCACCAAATTGCAGCAACATGTGTCACCATCAATTGCAACAGCATGTGTCCCACCAAATTGCAGCAGCATGTGTCATCAATTGCAGCAGCATGTGTCCCACCAAATTTCAGCAGCGTGTGTCCCACCAAATTGCAGCATGTGTCACCGTCAATTGCAGCAGCATGTGTCCCACCAAATTGCAGCAGCATGTGTCACCATCAATTGCAGCAGCATGTGTCCCACCAAATTGCAGCAGCATGTGTCACACCAAATTGCAGCAGCATGGGTCACCATCAATTGCAGCATCATGTGTCCCACTAAATTGCAGCAGCATGTGTCCCACCAAATTGCAGTATGTGTCAACATCAATCGCAGCAGCAAGTACCCCACCAGCATGTGTCACCAACAATTGCAACAGGATGTGTCCCACCAAATTGCAGCAGCATTTTTCACCATCAAAGTGCAGCAGCATGTGTCACCATCAATTGCAGCAGCATTTGTCACCATCAATTGCAGCAGCATGTGTCCCACCAAATTGCAGCAGCATGTGTCCCACCAAATTGCAGCAGCATGTGTCACCATCAATTGCAGAAGCATGTGTCCCACCAAATTGCAGCAGCACGTGTCACCATCAATTGCAACAGCATGTGTCCCACCAAATTGCAGCAGCATGTGTCCCACCAAATTGCAAAAGCATGTTTCACCATCAATTGCAACAGCATGTGTCCCACCAAATTTAAGCAGCATGTGTCCCACCAAATATTGCAGCAGCATGTACCCCACCAGCATGTGTCACTATCAATTGCAGCAGCATGCGTCCCACCAAATTGCAGCAGCACTTGTCACCATCAATTGCAACAGCATGTATCCCACCAAATTGCAAAAGCATGCGTCCCACCAAATTGCAGCAGCATGTGTCAACACCAAATTGCAGCAGCATGTGTCAACACCAAATTGCAGCAGCATGTGTCAACACCAAATTGCAGCAGCATGTGTCACCAACAAATTGCAACAGCATGTGTCACCATCAATTGCAGCAGCATGTGTCCCACCAAATTGCAGCAGCATGTGTCACCACCAAATTGCAGCAGCATGTGTCATGACCAAATTACAGCAGCATGTATAACCACCAAATTTAAGCAGTATGCACCCCACCAGCACGTGTCACTATCAATTGCAGCAGCATGTGTCCCACCAAATTGCAGCATGTGTCCCACCAAATTGTAGCAGCGTGTGTCACCATCAATTGCAGCAGCATGTGTCCCACCAATTTGCAGCAGCATGTGTCCCACCAAATTACAGCAGCATGTGTCACCATCAATTGCAGCAGCATGTGTCCCACCAAATTGCAGCAGCATGTGTCAACATCAATTGCAACAGCATGTGTCCCACCATATTGCAGCAGCATGTGTCACCAAAAATTGCAGCAGCATGCGTCCCACCAAATTGCAACAGCATGTGTCCCACCAAATTGCAGCAGCATGTGTCACCATCAATTCCATCATTTACACCAGCACGTGTCACTATCAATTGCCGCAGCATGTACCCCACCAGAATGTGTCACCATCAATTGCAGCAGGAAGTGTCCAACCAAATTGCAGCAGCATGTGTCACCATCAATTGCAACAGCATGTGTCCCACCAAATTGCAGCAGCATGTGTCACCATCAATTGCAGCAGCATGTGTCCCACCAAATGTAAGCAGCATGTGTCCCACCAAATTGCAGCATGTGTCACCATCAGTTGCAGCAACATGTGTCCCACCAAATTGCAGCAGCATGTGTCACCATCAATTGCAGCAGCATGTGTCCCACCAAATTTCAGCAGCATGTGTCATCATCAATTGCAGCAGCATGTGTCCCACCAAATTTCAACACCATGTGCCCCACCAAATTGCAGCATGTGTCACTGTCAATTGCAGCAGCATGTGTCCCACCAAATTGCAGCAGCATGTGTCACCATCAATTGCAGCAGCATGTGTCCCACCAAATTGCAGCAGCATGTGTCACCATCAATTGCAGCAGCACGTGTCACCATCAATTGCAACAGCATGTGTCCCACCAAATTTAAGCAGCATGTGTCCCACCAAATTGCAAAAGCATGTTTCACCTTCAATTGCAACAGCATGTGTCCCACTAAATTGCAGCAGCATGTGTCACCATCAATTGCAGCAGCACGTGTCACCGTCAATTGCAACAGCATGTGTCCCACCAAATTTAAGCAGCATGTGTCCCACCAAATTGCAAAAGCATGTTTCACCTTCAATTGCAACAGCATGTGTCCCACTAAATTGCAGCAGCATGTGTCACCATCAATTGCAGCAGCACGTATCACCATCAATTGCAACAGCATGTGTCCCACCAAATTTAAGCAGCATGTGTCCCACCAAATTGCAAAAGCATGTTTCACCCTCAATTTCAACACCATGTGCCCCACCAAATTGCAGCATGTGTCACTGTCAATTGCAGCAGCATGTGTCCCACCAAATTGCAGCAGCATGTGTCACCATCAATTGCAGCAGCATGTGTCCCACCAAATTGCAGCAGCATGTGTCACCATCAATTGCAGCAGCACGTGTCACCATCAATTGCAACAGCATGTGTCCCACCAAATTTAAGCAGCATGTGTCCCACCAAATTGCAAAAGCATGTTTCACCTTCAATTGCAACAGCATGTGTCCCACTAAATTGCAGCAGCATGTGTCACCATCAATTGCAGCAGCATGTGTCTCACCAAATTGCAGAAGCATGTGTCACCATCACATGCAGCAGCATGTGTACCACAAAATTGCAGCAGCATGCGTCACCACTAAATTGCAGCAGCATGTGTCATGACCAAATTACAGCAGCATGTATAACCACCAAATTTAAGCAGTATGTACCCCACCAGCACGTGTCACTATCAATTGCAGCAGCATGTGTCCCACCAAATTTCAGCATGTGCCCCACCAAATTGTAGCAGCGTGGGTCACCATCAATTGCAGCAGCATGTGTCCCACCAATTTGCAGCAGCATGTGTCCCACCAAATTACAGCAGCATGTGTCACCATCAATTGCAGCAGCATGTGTCCCACCAAATTGCAGCAGCATGTGTCAACATCAATTGCAACAGCATGTGTCACCATCAATTGCAGCAGCATGTGTCCCACCATATTGCAGCAGCATGTGTCACCAAAAATTGCAGCAGCATGCGTCCCACCAAATTGCAACAGCATGTGTCACCATCAACTGCAGCAGCATGTGTCACCATCAAATGCAGCAGCATGTGTCCCACCAAATTTCAGCAGCATGTGTCCCACCAAATTGCAGCATGTGTCCCACCAAATTGCAGCAGCATGTGTCACCATCAATTGCAACAGCATGTGTCAACACCAAATTGCAGCAGCATGTGTCACCAACAAATTGCAACAGCATGTGTCACCATCAATTGCAGCAGCATGTGTCTCACCAAATTGCAGCAGCATGTGTCACCATCAATTGCAGCAGCATGTGTCCCACCAAATTGTAGCAGCGTGTGTCACCATCAATTGCAGCAGCATGTGTCCCACCAATTTGCAGCAGCATGTGTCCCACCAAATTACAGCAGCATGTGTCACCATCAATTGCAGCAGCATGTGTCCCACCAAATTGCAGCAGCACATGTCAACATCAATTGCAACAGCATGTGTCACCATCAATTGCAGCAGCATGTGTCCCACCATATTTGTCACGTACCTGGTAGGAGAGCCCAGAATGCAGGGAGCGGCTCCTCGTAAGCCTCCGGCTCGAGAGCCCCTGGAAGTGGAGACAGGGGTTCAAGAGTTCGGAGGGCACAAGTGCCAAGCCGGGGTATGCAGCAGCAGAGATCCACGAACAGCAGGCACAGGTGGTCAGGCTGGAACAGCGGGTAGCAGTCAGCGGGTACAGCAGGCACTGGCAATCAGGCAGGAACAGCGGGTACAGCAGGCACTGGCAGTCAGGCGGGAGCAGCGGGTAGCAGCAGACGAGATCGGAAACAAGCCGGGTCGGTATCAGGCGGGCAGCAGAAGTACACAGGAGAAGGCAGAGACGTAGTCAGGCAGGCAGGAGGTCGGTGGCAGGCAGCAATCAAACGAAGTCAGGAACAGGCCGGGTACGGTAATCAGGAACAAGCAGACACAGGTAGCAGAAGTCACAGGAAACGCTGTAGACAGGACAGCAAGAAGGAACAGAAGCTGATTCCTTAAGTAGCCCTTTGGGCGCCAAGAACGGTCACACGATGAGTCTGTGTGCCCCCGCGGGTAACCGTGCTCCCGTTCGTGACCCCACGCACGCCCGTTCACTTCGTCGTGCACCCGTGTGCGCTCGTTTGTGCCGACGCGCACCCGCGTGCGCCTGTTAGAATCTACATGCACTCGCGTGCGTTCGTTCGCGCTAACGCGCGTCTGAGGATACCGACGAGCTCTCCGTAAAGGAAACCTGAGATTTCCTATGTACGACCGGGACAATGGATTGACCGTGACATTGCCCCCCTCCAAGGGGCAGCCTCCGGATTCCCAACTGCACCATCTTATCCGGATGAGACCTTTTGAAGGCAAGGATTAGCCTCTTTGCATGTAAGTTAGATTCCGGTTCCCAGGAGTTTTCCTCAGGGCCATACCCCTTCCATTTGACTAGAAACTGAGTCTGATTCTGTCTTCTCCTGCAATCCAGAATGGATTCGACCTCGTATTCAAATTCTCCGTCGATCACCACAGGTTCTGGAGGGCTGGCATTCTGATTGGCAAAAGAGTCCGGGACTGTAGGTTTAAGTAAAGAAGCGTGAAAGACCGGGTGGATCCGGAATGACTCCGGAAGCTTCAATTCAAATGCCACGTCGTTCAGCTTTCTCACAATAGGGAATGGACCCACAAACTTTGGACCCAGCTTCTTAGATGGACAGGCCAACTTCAGGTTTAGGGTGGACAGCCAGACCTGATCCCCGACCTTGAGGTTGAGTTCCCCTCTTCTCTTCTTATCAAAGACCTCCTTGTTGTATTCCTGTGTCTTAGTCAAAGTCTCTTGTAGGAGTTTATTATTGGTTTCGAAGAAGTTGAGATCTTCCTGTACCGCCGGTACTGAACATTCAGGGAGGTTACTGGATAGAAAAAGCGGGTGAAAGCCAAAATTTGCGAAAAACGGAGATTGCTTGGTGGCGGAATGGATAGAGTTGTTATATGCAAATTCCGCTAGTGGTAAGAGCGATGCCCAGTCATCTTGGGAAAAGGAAGAAAAGCAACGTAGATATTGCTCCAGCGTTTGATTGGTTCTCTCAGTCTGGCCGTTGGTCTGAGGGTGGTAGGCCGAGGAAAAGCGAAGCTCAATTTTCAGGGCCCCACAGAGTGCTCTCCAGAACCTAGACGTAAACTGCACCCCCCTATCTGAAGTAATATTAGCGGGGATGCCGTGAAGCCTCACAACTTCCCTAATAAAAGTCTTAGCTGTCTCTGCGGCCGAAGGGGTGCCCTTCATAGGCAAAAAGTGGGCCATTTTGGTGAGCCTATCTACCACCACAAAGATTGTGGAGTAATCCTCAGAAGGTGGCAACTCCACGATAAAGTCCATGGAGATCATCCTCCATGGTCTATCCGGGACGGGCAGCGGTTTCAGCAGACCCCAAGCCTTTGATTTACTACCTTTATTCCGAATACACGTGGTGCATGCCTCCACATATTCCCTGCAATGCTTCTTCATCTGTGGCCACCAGAATGTACGTTGAAGCAAATCCATGGTTTTAAGTACCCCAAAGTGGCCGGCCAGCAGGTGGTCGTGGCAGGAGCTGAGGACCGAGACACGCACTTCTTGGGGGACGTAGATCCTGTCCTGGTGCCAAAGAAGACCATCTCTGGAAGTTAGTGGAGTGTCAGGTGGGAGGACCGGACCGCTGGAGGCTTGCTTAATTTGGGAGAGTAAATCTCCCTGAAGCAGGAGGAAGTTCCCTGAGGAGAGGATAGTGTCAGGAGATGAGGGACCCTCTGGTTCACTGTACATGCGGGATAGGGCATCGGGTTTAACATTCTTTGATCCCGGACGGTACGTGATATGAAACACGAATCTAGAGAAAAAGAGTGCCCACCTGGCCTGTCTTGGTTTCAGTCTTTTGGCAGTCTTAAGATACTCTAGATTTTTATGGTCGGTGTAGACCAGGATCGGGTGGGTGGCGCCCTCGAGGAGGCACTGGCAGTCAGGCGGGAGCAGCGGGTAGCAGCAGACGAGATCGGGAACAAGCCGGGTCGGTATCAGGCGGGCAGCAGAAGTACACAGGAGAAGGCAGAGACGTAGTCAGGCAGGCAGGAGGTCGGTGGCAGGCAGCAATCAAACGAAGTTAGGAACAGGTCGGGTACGGTAATCAGGAACAAGCAGACACAGGTAGCAGAAGTCACAGGAAACGCTGTAGACAGGACAGCAAGAAGGAACAGAAGCTGATTCCTTAAGTAGCCCTTTGGGCGCCAAGAACGGTCGCACGACGAGTCTGCGTGCCCCCGCGGGTAACCGTGCTCCCGTTCGTGACCCCGCGCACCCGCGTACGCCCATTCACTTCATCGTGCACCCGCGTGCGCTAGATCGTGCCGACGCGCACCCGCGTGCGCCTGTTAGAATCTACATGCACTCGCGTGCGTTCGTTCGCGCTAACGCGCATCTGAGGATACCGACGAGCTCTCCGTAAAGGAAACCTGCGGGCAGGTTTCCTATGTACGACCGGGACAACGGATCGACCGTGACAATATTGCAGCAGCATGTGTCACCAAAAATTGCAGCAGCATGCGTCCCACCAAATTGCAACAGCATGTGTCACCATCAACTGCAGCAGCATGTGTCACCATCAAATGCAGCAGCATGTGTCCCACCAAATTTCAGCAGCATGTGTCACCATCAATTGCAGCAGCATGTGTCCCACCAAATTTCAGCAGAATGTGTCCCACCAAATTGCAGCATGTGTCCCACCAAATTGCAGCAGCATGTGTCATCAATTGCAGCAGCATGTGTCACCATCAATTGCAGCAGCATGCGTCCCACCAAATTGCAGCAGCATGTGTCACCATCAATTGCATCATTTACCCCCAGCACGTGTCACTATCAATTGCCGCAGCATGTACCCCACCAGAATGTGTTACCATCAATTGCAGCAGTAAGTGTCCCACCAAATTGCAGCAGCATGTGTCACCATCAATTGCAACAGCATTTGTCCCACCAAATTGCAGCAGCATGTGTCACCATCAATTGCAACAGCATGGGTCCCACCAAATTTAAGCAGAATGTTTCCCACCAAATTGCAGCATGTGTCACCATCAATTGCAGCAGCATGTGTCCCACCAAATTGCAGCAGCATGTGTCACCATCAATTGCAGCAGCATGTGTCCCACCAAATTTCAGCAGCATGTGTCATCATCAATTGCAGCAGCATGTGTCCCACCAAATTTCAACAGCATGTGCCCCACCAAATTGCAGCATGTGTCACCGTCAATTGCAGCAGCATGTGTCCCACCAAATTGCAGCAGCATGTGCCATCATCAATTGCAGCAGCATGTGTCCCACCAAATTGCAGCAGCATGTGTCCCACCAAATTGCAGCAGCATGTGTCACCATCAATTGCAGCAGCATGTGTCACCATCAATTGCAACAGCATGTGTCCCACCAAATTTAAGCAGCATGTGTCCCACCAAATTGCAAAAGCATGTTTCACCATCAATTGCAACAGCATGTGTCCCACCAAATTGCAGCAGCATGTGTCACCATCAATTGCAGCAGAATGTGTCTAACCAAATTGCAGCAGCATGTGTCACCATCAATTGCAGCAGCATGTGTCCCACCAAATTGCAGCAGCATGTGTCACCACTAAATTGCAGCAGCATGTGTCATGACCAAATTACAGCAGCATGTATAACCACCAAATTTAAGCAGTATGTACCCCACCAGCACGTGTCACTACCAATTGCAGCAGCATGTGTCCCACCAAATTGCAGCATGTGTCCCACCAAATTGAAGCAGCGTGCGTCACCATCAATTGCAGCAGCATGTGTCCCACCAATTTGCAGCAGCATGTGTCCCACCAAATTACAGCAGCATGTGTCACCATCAATTGCAGCAGCATGTGTCCCACCAAATTGCAGCAGCATGTGTCAACATCAATTGCAACAGCATGTGTCACCATCAATTGCAGCAGCATGTGTCCCACCATATTGCAGCAGCATGTGTCACCAAAAATTGCAGCAGCATGCGTCCCACCAAATTGCAACAGCATGTGTCACCATCAACTGCAGCAGCATGTGTCACCATCAAATGCAGCAGCATGTGTCCCACCAAATTTCAGCAGCATGTGTCACCATCAATTGCAGCAGCATGTGTCCCACCAAATTTCAACAGAATGTGTCCCACCAAATTGCAGCATGTGTCCCACCAAATTGCAGCAGCATGTGTCACCATCAATTGCATCATTTACCTCCAGCACGTGTCACTATCAATTGCCGCAGCATGTACCCCACCAGAATGTGTCCCCATCAATTGCAGAAGCAAGTGTCCCACCAAATTGCAGCAGCATGTGTCACCATCAATTGCAACAGCATGTGTCAACACCAAATTGCAGCAGCATGTGTCACCAACAAATTGCAACAGCATGTGTCACCATCAATTGCAGCAGCATGTGTCTCACCAAATTGCAGCAGCATGTGTCACCATCAATTGCAGCAGCATATGTCACCACCAAATTGCAGCAGCATGTGTCATGACCACCAAATTTAGGCAGTATGTACCCCACCAGCACGTGTCACTATCCATTGCAGCAGCATGTGTCCCACCAAATTGCAGCATGTATCCCACCAAACTGTAGCAGCATGTGTCAACATCAATTGCAACAGCGTGTGTCACCATCAATTGCAGCAGCATGTGTCGCACCATATTGCAGCAGCATGTGTCACCAAAAATTGCAGCAGCATGCGTCCCACCAAATTGCAACAGCATGTGTCACCATCAACTGCAGCAGCATGTGTCACCATCAAATGCAGCAGCATGTGTCCCACCAAATTTCAGCAGCATGTGTCACCATCAATTGCAGCAGCATGTGTCTCACCAAATTTCAGCAGAATGTGTCCCACCAAATTGCAGCATGTGTCCCACCAAATTGCAGCAGCATGTGTCACCATCAATTGCAGAAGCATGCGTCCCACCAAATTGCAGCAGCATGTGTCACCATCAATTGCATCATTTACCCCCAGCACGTATCACTATCAATTGCCGCAGCATGTACCCCACCAGAATGTGTCACCATCAATTGCAGCAGCAAGTGTCCCACCAAATTGCAGCAGCATGTGTCACCATCAATTGCAACAGCATGTGTCCCACCAAATTGCAGCAGCATGTGTCACCATCAATTACAGCAGCATGTGTCCCACCAAATTTAAGCAGCATGTGTCCCATCAAATTGCAGCATGTGTCACCATCAATTGCAGCAGCGTGTGTCCCACCAAATTGCAGCAGCATGTGTCACCATCAATTGCAGCAGCATGTGTCACCATCAATTGCAACAGCATGTGTCCCACCAAATTTAAGCAGCATGTGTCCCACCAAATTGCAGCAGCATGTGTCACCATCAATTGCAGCAGAATGTGTCCCACTAAATTGCAGCAGCATGTGTCCCACCAAATTGCAGCAGCACGTGTCACCATCAATTGCAACAGCATGTGTCCCACCAAATTGCAGCAGCATGTGTCCCACCAAATTGCAAAAGCATGTGTCACTATCAATTGCAGCAGCATGCTTCCCACCAAATTGCAGCAGCATGTGTCCCACCAAATTGCAGCATGTCTACCACCAAATTGCAGCAGCATGTGTCACCATCAATTGCAGCATTTACCCCACCGACACATGTCACTATCAATTGCAGCAGCATGTACCTCACCAGCATGTGTCACCATCAATTGAAGCAGCATGTGTCCCACCAAATTTCAGCAGCATGTGTCACCATCAATTTCAGCAGCATGTGTAAAACCAGATTTCAGCAGGTGTCCTACCAAATTGCAGCATGTGTCCCACCAAATTGTAACAGCATGTGTCCCACCAAATTGCAGCTGTATTTGTCACTACCAAATTTCAGCAGCATGTGTCACCATCAAATTGCAGCAGCATGTGTCACCATCAATTGCAGCAGCATGTATTGCAGCAGCATATGTCACCATCAATTGCAGCAGCATGTGTCCCACCAAATTGCAGCAGCACGTGTCACCATCAATTGCAACAGCATGTGTCCCACCAAATTGCAGCAGCATGTGTCCCACCGAATTGCAAAAGCATGTTTCACCATCAATTGCAACAGCATGCGTCCCACCAAATTTAAGCAGCATGTGTCCACACCAAATATTGCAGCAGCATGTACCCCACCAAATTGCACTAGCATGTGCCACCATCAATTGCAACAGCATGCGTCCCACCAAATTGCAGCAGCATGTGTCATAATCAATTGCAGCAGCTTGTGTCAACACCAAATTGCAGCAGCATGTGTCAACACCAAATTACAGCAGCAGGTGTCACCACCAAATTGCAACAGCATGTGTCACCATCAATTGCAGCAGCATGTGTCTCACCAAATTGCAGCAGCATGTCTCACCATCAATTGCAGCAGCATGTGTCCCACCAAATTGCAGCAGCATGTGTCACCACCAAATTGCAGCAGCATATGTCATGACCAAATTACAGCAGCATGTATAACCACCAAATTGAAGCAGTATGTACCCCACCAGCACGTGTCACTATTAATTGCAGCAGCATGTGTCCCACCAAATTGCAGCATGTGTCCCACCAAATTGTAGCAGCATGTGTCACCATCATTGCAGCAGCATGTGTCCCACCAATTTGCAGCAGCATGTGTCCCACCAAATTACAGCAGCATGTGTCACCATCAATTGCAGCAGCATGTGTCCCACCAAATTGCAGCAGCATGTGTCAACATCCATTGCAACAGCATGTGTCCCACCATATTGAAGCAGCATGTGTCACCATCAACTGCAGCAGCATGTGTCACCATCAAATGCAGCAGCATGTGTCCCACCAAATTTCAGCAGCATGTGTCACCATCAATTGCAGCAGCATGTGTCCCACCAAATTTCAGCAGAATGTATCTCACCAAATTGCAGCAGCATGTGTCACCATCAATTGCAGCAGCATGTGTCCCACTAAATTACAGCAGCATGTGTCCCACCAAATTGCAGCAGAACGTGTCACCATCAATTGCAACAGCATGTGTCCCACCAAATTGCAGCAGCATGTGTCCCACCAAATTGCAGCAGCATGTGTCACCATCAATTGCAGCAGCATGTGTCCCACTAAATTGCAGCAGCATGTGTCCCACCAAATTGCAGCAGAACGTGTCACCATCAATTGCAACAGCATGTGTCCAACCAAACTGCAGCATGTGTCAACATCAATTGCAGCAGCATGTACCCCACCAGCATGTGTCACTATCAATTGCAGCAGCATGCTTCCCACCAAATTGCAGCAGCATGTGTCCCACCAAATTGCAGCAGCATGTGTCACCATCAATTGTAACAGCACGTGTCCCACCAAATTGCAGCATGTGTCAATATCAATTGCAGCAGCATGTGTCCCACAAAATTGCAGCAGCATGTGTCACACCAAATTGCAGCAGCATGTGTCATCACCAAATTGCAGCAGCATGTGTCAACATCAATTGCAACAGCATGTACCCACCTGCATGTGTCACCATCAATTGCAACAGCATACGTCCCACCAAATTGCAACAGCATGTGTCATAATCAATTGCAGCAGCATGTGTCAACACCAAATTGCAGCAGCATGTGCCCCACCAAATTTCAACAGCCTGTGTCATCATCAACTGCAGCTGCATGTGTCACCATCAACTGCAGTAGCATGTGTCCCACAAAATTGCAGCAGCATATGACCAACCAGATTGCAGCATGTGTCACCATCAATTGAGACAGCATGTGTCCCACCAAATTAAAGCATGTGTCAACATCAATTGCAACAGCATGTACCCCACCAACATGTATCACTATCAATTGCAGCAGCATGTGTCCCAACAAATTGCAGCAGCATGTGCCACCATCAATTGCAACAGCATGCGTCCCACCAAATTGCAGCAGCATGTGTCATAATCAATTGCAGCAGCATGTGTCAACACCAAATTGCAGCAGCATGTGTCAACACCAAATTGCAGAAGCATGTGTCATCACCAAATTGCAGCAGCATGTGTCACCATTAACTGCAGCAGCACGTGTCACCATCAATTGCAGTAGCATCTGTCACCATCAATTGCAGCAGCATGTGTCCCACCAAATTGTAGCAGCATGTGTCACCATCAATTGCAGGAGCATGTGTCACCATCAATTGCAGCAGCATGTGTCACCATCAATTGCAGTAGCATCTGTCACCATCAATTGCAGCAGCATGTGTCCCACCAAATTGTAGCCGCATGTGTCACCATCAATTGCAGCAGTATGTGTCACCATCAATTGCAGCAGCATGTGTCCCACCAAATTGCAGCATAAGTCCCACCAAACTGAAGCAGCATGTTTCACCATCAATTGCAGTAGCATCTGTCACCATCAATTGCAGCAGCATGTGTCCCACCAAATTGTAGCAGCATGTGTCCCCATCAATTGCAGCAGCATGTGTCCCACCAAATTGCAGCAGCATGTGTCACCATCAATTGAAGCAGCATGTGTCCCACTAAATTGCAGCAGCATGTGTCCCACCAAATTGCAGTATGTGTCAACCTCAAATGCAGCAGCATGTGTCCCACCAAATTGCAGCAGCATGTGTCATCATCAATTGCAGCAGCATGTGTCCCACCAAATTGCAGCAGCATGTGTCCCACCAAATTGCAGCAGCATGTGTCACCATCAATTGCAGCAGCATGTGTCCCACTAAATTGCAGCAGCATGTGTCCCACCAAATTGCAGCAGAAAGTGTCACCATCAATTGCAACAGCATGTGTCCAACCAAACTGCAGCATGTGTCAACATCAATTGCAGCAGCATGTACCCCACCAGCATGTGTCACTATCAATTGCAGCAGCATGCGTCCCACCAAATTGCAGCAGCATGTGTCCCACCAAATTGCAGCAGCATGTGTCACCATCAATTGTAACAGCACGTGTCCCACCAAATTGCAGCATGTGTCAATATCAATTGCAGCAGCATGTGTCCCACAAAATTGCAGCAGCATGTGTCACACCAAATTGCAGCAGCATGTGTCATCACCAAATTGCAGCAGCATGTGTCAACATCAATTGCAACAGCATGTACCCCACCAGCATGTGTCACCATCAATTGTAACAGCATGCGTCCCACCAAATTGCAGCAGCATGTGTCATAATCAATTGCAGCAGCATGTGTCAACACCAAATTGCAGCAGCATGTGCCCCACCAAATTTCAACAGCCTGTGTCATCATCAACTGCAGCAGCATGTGTCACCATCAATTGCAGTAGCATGTGTCCCACAAAATTGCAGCAGCATATGTCCAACCAGATTGCAGCATGTGTCACTATCAATTGAGACAGCATGTGTCCCACCAAATTGCAGCATGTGTCAACATCAATTGCAACAGCATGTACCCCACCAGCATGTATCACTATCAAATGCAGCAGCATGTGTCCCACCAAATTGCAGCAGCATGTGCCACCATCAATTGCAACAGCAAGCGTCCCACCAAATTGCAGCAGCATGTGTCATAATCAATTTCAGCAGCATGTGTCAACACCAAATTGCAGCAGCATGTGTCAACACCAAATTGCAGAAGCCTGTGTCATCACCAAATTGCAGCAGCATGTGTCACCATCAACTGCAGCAGCATGTGTCACCATCAATTGCAGTAGCATCTGTCACCATCAATTGCAGCAGCATGTGTCCCACCAAATTGTAGCAGCATGTGTCACCATCAATTGCAGGAGCATGTGTCACCATCAATTGCAGCAGCATGTGTCCCACCAAATTGCAGCATGTGTCCCACCAAACTGAAGCAGCATGTGTCACCATCAATTTCAGTAGCATCTGTCACCATCAATTGCAGTAGCATGTGTCCCACCAAATTGTAGCAGCATGTGTCCCCATCAATTGCAGCAGCATGTGTCCCACCAAATTGCAGCAGCATGTGTCACCATCAATTGAAGCAGCATGTGTCCCACTAAATTGCAGCAGCATGTGTCCCACCAAATTGCAGTATCTGTCAACATCAAATGCAGCAGCATGTGTCCCACCAAATTGCAGCAGCATGTTTCATCATTAATTGCAGCAGCATGTGTCCCATCAAATTGCAGAAGCATGTGTCCCACCAAATTGCAGCAGCATGTGTCACCATCAATTGTAGCAGCATGTGTCCCACCAAATTTCAGCAGAATGTGCCCCACCAAATTGCAGCATGTGTCCCACCAAATTGCAGCAGCATGTGTCATCAATTGCAGCAGCATGTGTCACCATCAATTGCAGAAGCATGCGTCCCACCAAATTGCAGCAGCATGTGTCACCATCAATTGCATCATTTACCCCCAGCACATGTCACTATCAATTGCCGCAGCATGTACCCCACCAGAATGTGTCACCATCAATTGCAGCAGCAAGTGTCCCACCAAATTGCAGCAGCATGTGTCACCATCAATTGCAACAGCATGTGTCCCACCAAATTGCAGCAGCATGTGTCACCATCAATTGCAGCAGCATGTGTCCCACCAAATTTAAGCAGCATGTGTCCCACCAAATAGCAGCATGTGTCACCATCAATTGCAGCAGCATGTGTCCCACCAAATTGCAGCAGCATGTGTCACCATCAATTGCAGCAGCATGTGTCACCATCAATTGCAACAGCATGTGTCCCACCAAATTTAAGCAGCATGTGTCCCACCAAATTTCAAAAGCATGTTTCACCATCAATTGCAACAGCATGTGTCCCACCAAATTGCAGCAGCGTGTGTCACCATCAATTGCAGCAGCCTGTGTCCCACTAAATTGCAGCAGCATGTGTCCCACCAAATTGCAGCAGCACGTGTCAAGATCAATTGCAACAGCATGTGTCCCACCAAATTGCAGCAGCATGTGTCCCACCAAATTGCAAAAGCATGTGTCACTATCAATTGCAGCAGCATGCTTCCCACCAAATTGCAGCAGCATGTGTCCCACCAAATTGCAGCATGTCTACCACCAAATTGCAGCAGCATGTGTCACCGTCAATTGCAGCATTTACCCCACCGGCACATGTCACTATCAATTGCAGCAGCATGTACCCCACCAGCATGTGTCACCACCAATTGAAGCAGCATGTGTCCCACCAAATTTCAGCAGCATGTGTCACCATCAATTTCAGCAGCATGTGTAAAACCAGATTTCAGCAGAAGGTGTCCTACCAAATTGCAGCATGTGTCCCACCAAATTGTAACAGCATGTGTCCCACCAAATTGCAGCTGTATTTGTCACTACCAAATTTCAGCAGCATGTGTCACCATCAAATTGCAGCAGCATGTGTCACCATCAATTGCAGCAGCATGTATTGCAGCAGCATATGTCACCATCAATTGCAGCAGGATGTGTCCCACCAAATTGTAGCAGAATGTGTCCCGCCAAATTGCAGCAGAATGTGTCACCATCAATTGCAGCAGCATGTGTCCCACCAAATTGCAGCAGCACGTGTCACCATCAATTGCAACAGCATGTGTCCCACCAAATTGCAGCAGCATGTGTCCCACCGAATTGCAAAAGCATGTTTCACCATCAATTGCAACAGCATGTGTCCCACCAAATTTAAGCAGCATGTGTCCACACCAAATATTGCAGCAGCATGTACCCCACCAAATTGCACTAGCATGTGCCACCATCAATTGCAACAGCATGCGTCCCACCAAATTGCAGCAGCATGTGTCATAATCAATTGCAGCAGCTTGTGTCAACACCAAATTGCAGCATCATGTGTCACCACCAAATTGCAACAGCATGTGTCACCATCAATTGCAGCATCATGTGTCTCACCAAATTGCAGCAGCATGTCTCACCATCAATTGCAGCAGCATGTGTCCCACCAAATTGCAGCAGCGTGTGTCACCACCAAATTGCAGCAGCATATGTCATGACCAAATTACAGCAGCATGTATAACCACCAAATTGAAGCAGTATGTACCCCACCAGCACGTGTCACTATTAATTGCAGCAGCATGTGTTCCACCAAATTACAGCATGTGTCCCACCAAATTGTAGCAGCATGTGTCACCATCATTGCAGCAGCATGTGTCCCACCAATTTGCAGCAGCATGTGTCCCACCAAATTACAGCAGCATGTGTCACCATCAATTGCAGCAGCATGTGTCCCACCAAATTGCAGCAGCATGTGTCAACATCAATTGCAACAGCATGTGTCCCACCATATTGAAGCAGCATGTGTCACCATCAACTGCAGCAGCATGTGTCACCATCAAATGCAGCAGCATGTGTCCCACCAAATTTCAGCAGCATGTGTCACCATCAATTGCAGCAGCATGTGTCCCACCAAATTTCAGCAGAATGTATCTCACCAAATTGCAGCAGCATGTGTCACCATCAATTGCAGCAGCATGTGTCCCACTAAATTGCAGCAGCATGTGTCCCACCAAATTGCAGCAGAACGTGTCACCATCAATTGCAACAGCATGTGTGCCACCAAATTGCAGCAGCATGTGTCCCACCAAATTGTAGCAGCATGTGTCACCATCAATTGCAGGAGCATGTGTCCCACTAAATTGCAGCAGCATGTGTCACCATCAATTGCAGTAGCATCTGTCACCATCAATTGCAGCAGCATGTGTCCCACCAAATTGTAGCCGCATGTGTCACCATCAATTGCAGCAGTATGTGTCACCATCAATTGCAGCAGCATGTGTCCCACCAAATTGCAGCATGTGTCCCACCAAACTGAAGCAGCATGTGTCACCATCAATTGCAGTAGCATCTGTCACCATCAATTGCAGCAGCATGTGTCCCACCAAATTGTAGCAGCATGTGTCCCCATCAATTGCAGCAGCATGTGTCCCACCAAATTGCAGCAGCATGTGTCACCATCTATTGAAGCAGCATGTGTCCCACTAAATTGCAGCAGCATGTGTCCCACCAAATTGCAGTATGTGTCAACCTCAAATGCAGCAGCATGTGTCCCACCAAATTGCCGCAGCATGTGTCATCATCAATTGCAGCAGCATGTGTCCCACCAAATTGCAGCAGCATGTGTCCCACCAAATTGCAGCAGCATGTGTCACCATCAATTGCAGCAGCATGTGTCCCACTAAATTGCAGCAGCATGTGTCCCACCAAATTGCAGCAGAAAGTGTCACCATCAATTGCAACAGCATGTGTCCAACCAAACTGCAGCATGTGTCAACATCAATTGCAGCAGCATGTACCCCACCAGCATGTGTCACTATCAATTGCAGCAGCATGCGTCCCACCAAATTGCAGCAGCATGTGTCCCACCAAATTGCAGCAGCATGTGTCACCATCAATTGTAACAGCATGTGTCCCACCAAATTGCAGCATGTGTCAATATCAATTGCAGCAGCATGTGTCCCACAAAATTGCAGCAGCATGTGTCACACCAAATTGCAGCAGCATGTGTCATCACCAAATTGCAGCAGCATGTGTCAACATCAATTGCAACAGCATGTACCCCACCAGTATGTGTCACCATCAATTGTAACAGCATGCGTCCCACCAAATTGCAGCAGCATGTGTCATAATCAATTGCAGCAGCATGTGTCAACACCAAATTGCAGCAGCATGTGCCCCACCAAATTTCAACAGCCTGTGTCATCATCAACTGCAGCAGCATGTGTCACCATCAATTGCAGTAGCATGTGTCCCACAAAATTGCAGCAGCATATGTCCAACCAGATTGCAGCATGTGTCACCATCAATTGAGACAGCATGTGTCCCACCAAATTGCAGCATGTGTCAACATCAATTGCAACAGCATGTACCCCACCAGCATGTATCACTATCAAATGCAGCAGCATGTGTCCCACCAAATTGCAGCAGCATGTGCCGCCATCAATTGCAACAGCAAGCGTCCCACCAAATTGCAGCAGCATGTGTCATAATCAATTGCAGCAGCATGTGTCAACACCAAATTGCAGCAGCATGTGTCAACACCAAATTGCAGAAGCATGTGTCATCACCAAATTGCAGCAGCATGTGTCACCATCAACTGCAGCAGCATGTGTCACCATCAATTGCAGTAGCATCTGTCACCATCAATTGCAGCAGCATGTGTCCCACCAAATTGTAGCAGCATGTGTCACCATCAATTGCAGGAGCATGTGTCACCATCAATTGCAGCAGCATGTGTCCCACCAAATTGCAGCATGTGTCCCACCAAACTGAAGCAGCATGTGTCACCATCAATTGCAGTAGCATCTGTCACCATCAATTGCAGCAGCATGTGTCCCACCAAATTGCAGCAGCATGTGTCACCATCAATTGAAGTAGCATGTGTCCCACTAAATTGCAGCAGCATGTGTCCCACCAAATTGCAGTATGTGTCAACATCAAATGCAACAGCATGTGTCCCACCAAATTTCAGCAGCATGTGTCATCATTAATTGCAGCAGCATGTGTCCCATCAAATTGCAGAAGCATGTGTCCCACCAAATTGCAGCAGCATGTGTCACCATCAATTGCAACAGCATGTGTCCCACCAAATTGCAGCATGTGTCACCATCAATAGCAGCAGCATGTGTCCCACCAAATTGCAGCAGCATGTGTCCCACCAAATTGCAGCAGCATGTGTCACCATCAATTGCAGCAGCATGTGTCCCACCAAATTTCAGCAGAATGTGTCCCACCAAATTGCAGCAGCATGTGTCACCATCAATTGCAGCAGCATGTGTCCCACTAAATTGCAGCAGCATGTGTCCCACCAAATTGCAGTATGTGTCAACCTCAAATGCAGCAGCATGTGTCCCACCAAATTGCCGCAGCATGTGTCATCATCATTTGCAGCAGCATGTGTCCCACCAAATTGCAGCAGCATGTGTCCCACCAAATTGCAGCAGCATGTGTCACCATCAATTGCAGCAGCATGTGTCCCACTAAATTGCAGCAGCATGTGTCCCACCAAATTGCAGCAGAAAGTGTCACCATCAATTGCAACAGCATGTGTCCAACCAAATTGCAGCATGTGTCAACATCAATTGCAGCAGCATGTACCCCACCAGCATGTGTCACCAACAATTGCAACAGGATGTGTCCCACCAAATTGCAGCAGCATTTTTCACCATCAAAGTGCAGCAGCATGTGTCACCATCAATTGCAGCAGCATGTGTCCCACTAAATTGCAGCAGCATGTGTCCCACCAAATTGCAGCAGCACGTGTCAAGATCAATTGCAACAGCATGTGTCCCACCAAATTGCAGCAGCATGTGTCCCACCAAATTGCAAAAGCATGTGTCACTATCAATTGCAGCAGCATGCTTCCCACCAAATTGCAGCAGCATGTGTCCCACCAAATTGCAGCATGTCTACCACCAAATTGCAGCAGCATGTGTCACCGTCAATTGCAGCATTTACCCCACCGGCACATGTCACTATCAATTGCAGCAGCATGTACCCCACCAGCATGTGTCACCACCAATTGAAGCAGCATGTGTCCCACCAAATTTCAGCAGCATGTGTCACCATCAATTTCAGCAGCATGTGTAAAACCAGATTTCAGCAGAAGGTGTCCTACCAAATTGCAGCATGTGTCCCACCAAATTGTAACAGCATGTGTCCCACCAAATTGCAGCTGTATTTGTCACTACCAAATTTCAGCAGCATGTGTCACCATCAAATTGCAGCAGCATGTGTCACCATCAATTGCAGCAGCATGTATTGCAGCAGCATATGTCACCATCAATTGCAGCAGGATGTGTCCCACCAAATTGTAGCAGAATGTGTCCCGCCAAATTGCAGCAGAATGTGTCACCATCAATTGCAGCAGCATGTGTCCCACCAAATTGCAGCAGCACGTGTCACCATCAATTGCAACAGCATGTGTCCCACCAAATTGCAGCAGCATGTGTCCCACCGAATTGCAAAAGCATGTTTCACCATCAATTGCAACAGCATGTGTCCCACCAAATTTAAGCAGCATGTGTCCACACCAAATATTGCAGCAGCATGTACCCCACCAAATTGCACTAGCATGTGCCACCATCAATTGCAACAGCATGCGTCCCACCAAATTGCAGCAGCATGTGTCATAATCAATTGCAGCAGCTTGTGTCAACACCAAATTGCAGCAGCATGTGTCACCACCAAATTGCAACAGCATGTGTCACCATCAATTGCAGCATCATGTGTCTCACCAAATTGCAGCAGCATGTCTCACCATCAATTGCAGCAGCATGTGTCCCACCAAATTGCAGCAGCGTGTGTCACCACCAAATTGCAGCAGCATATGTCATGACCAAATTACAGCAGCATGTATAACCACCAAATTGAAGCAGTATGTACCCCACCAGCACGTGTCACTATTAATTGCAGCAGCATGTGTCCCACCAAATTACAGCATGTGTCCCACCAAATTGTAGCAGCATGTGTCACCATCATTGCAGCAGCATGTGTCCCACCAATTTGCAGCAGCATGTGTCCCACCAAATTACAGCAGCATGTGTCACCATCAATTGCAGCAGCATGTGTCCCACCAAATTGCAGCAGCATGTGTCAACATCAATTGCAACAGCATGTGTCCCACCATATTGAAGCAGCATGTGTCACCATCAACTGCAGCAGCATGTGTCACCATCAAATGCAGCAGCATGTGTCCCACCAAATTTCAGCAGCATGTGTCACCATCAATTGCAGAAGCATGTGTCCCACCAAATTTCAGCAGAATGTATCTCACCAAATTGCAGCAGCATGTGTCACCATCAATTGCAGCAGCATGTGTCCCACTAAATTGCAGCAGCATGTGTCCCACCAAATTGCAGCAGAACGTGTCACCATCAATTGCAACAGCATGTGTGCCACCAAATTGCAGCAGCATGTGTCCCACCAAATTGTAGCAGCATGTGTCACCATCAATTGCAGGAGCATGTGTCCCACTAAATTGCAGCAGCATGTGTCACCATCAATTGCAGTAGCATCTGTCACCATCAATTGCAGCAGCATGTGTCCCACCAAATTGTAGCCGCATGTGTCACCATCAATTGCAGCAGTATGTGTCACCATCAATTGCAGCAGCATGTGTCCCACCAAATTGCAGCATGTGTCCCACCAAACTGAAGCAGCATGTGTCACCATCAATTGCAGTAGCATCTGTCACCATCAATTGCAGCAGCATGTGTCCCACCAAATTGTAGCAGCATGTGTCCCCATCAATTGCAGCAGCATGTGTCCCACCAAATTGCAGCAGCATGTGTCACCATCTATTGAAGCAGCATGTGTCCCACTAAATTGCAGCAGCATGTGTCCCACCAAATTGCAGTATGTGTCAACCTCAAATGCAGCAGCATGTGTCCCACCAAATTGCCGCAGCATGTGTCATCATCAATTGCAGCAGCATGTGTCCCACCAAATTGCAGCAGCATGTGTCCCACCAAATTGCAGCAGCATGTGTCACCATAAATTGCAGCAGCATGTGTCCCACTAAATTGCAGCAGCATGTGTCCCACCAAATTGCAGCAGAAAGTGTCACCATCAATTGCAACAGCATGTGTCCAACCAAACTGCAGCATGTGTCAACATCAATTGCAGCAGCATGTACCCCACCAGCATGTGTCACTATCAATTGCAGCAGCATGCGTCCCACCAAATTGCAGCAGCATGTGTCCCACCAAATTGCAGCAGCATGTGTCCCACCAAATTGCAGCAGCATGTGTCACCATCAATTGTAACAGCATGTGTCCCACCAAATTGCAGCATGTGTCAATATCAATTGCAGCAGCATGTGTCCCACAAAATTGCAGCAGCATGTGTCACACCAAATTGCAGCAGCATGTGTCATCACCAAATTGCAGCAGCATGTGTCAACATCAATTGCAACAGCATGTACCCCACCAGTATGTGTCACCATCAATTGTAACAGCATGCGTCCCACCAAATTGCAGCAGCATGTGTCATAATCAATTGCAGCAGCATGTGTCAACACCAAATTGCAGCAGCATGTGCCCCACCAAATTTCAACAGCCTGTGTCATCATCAACTGCAGCAGCATGTGTCACCATCAATTGCAGTAGCATGTGTCCCACAAAATTGCAGCAGCATATGTCCAACCAGATTGCAGCATGTGTCACCATCAATTGAGACAGCATGTGTCCCACCAAATTGCAGCATGTGTCAACATCAATTGCAACAGCATGTACCCCACCAGCATGTATCACTATCAAATGCAGCAGCATGTGTCCCACCAAATTGCAGCAGCATGTGCCGCCATCAATTGCAACAGCAAGCGTCCCACCAAATTGCAGCAGCATGTGTCATAATCAATTGCAGCAGCATGTGTCAACACCAAATTGCAGCAGCATGTGTCAACACCAAATTGCAGAAGCATGTGTCATCACCAAATTGCAGCAGCATGTGTCACCATCAACTGCAGCAGCATGTGTCACCATCAATTGCAGTAGCATCTGTCACCATCAATTGCAGCAGCATGTGTCCCACCAAATTGTAGCAGCATGTGTCACCATCAATTGCAGGAGCATGTGTCACCATCAATTGCAGCAGCATGTGTCCCACCAAATTGCAGCATGTGTCCCACCAAACTGAAGCAGCATGTGTCACCATCAATTGCAGTAGCATCTGTCACCATCAATTGCAGCAGCATGTGTCCCACCAAATTGCAGCAGCATGTGTCACCATCAATTGAAGTAGCATGTGTCCCACTAAATTGCAGCAGCATGTGTCCCACCAAATTGCAGTATGTGTCAACATCAAATGCAACAGCATGTGTCCCACCAAATTTCAGCAGCATGTGTCATCATTAATTGCAGCAGCATGTGTCCCATCAAATTGCAGAAGCATGTGTCCCACCAAATTGCAGCAGCATGTGTCACCATCAATTGCAACAGCATGTGTCCCACCAAATTGCAGCATGTGTCACCATCAATAGCAGCAGCATGTGTCCCACCAAATTGCAGCAGCATGTGTCCCACCAAATTGCAGCAGCATGTGTCACCATCAATTGCAGCAGCATGTGTCCCACTAAATTGCAGCAGCATGTGTCCCACCAAATTGCAGTATGTGTCAACCTCAAATGCAGCAGCATGTGTCCCACCAAATTGCCGCAGCATGTGTCATCATCAATTGCAGCAGCATGTGTCCCACCAAATTGCAGCAGCATGTGTCCCACCAAATTGCAGCAGCATGTGTCACCATCAATTGCAGCAGCATGTGTCCCACTAAATTGCAGCAGCATGTGTCCCACCAAATTGCAGCAGAAAGTGTCACCATCAATTGCAACAGCATGTGTCCAACCAAATTGCAGCATGTGTCAACATCAATTGCAGCAGCATGTACCCCACCAGCATGTGTCACTATCAATTGCAGCAGCATGCGTCCCACCAAATTGCAGCAGCATGTGTCCCACCAAATTGCAGCAGCATGTGTCACCATCAATTGTAACAGCATGTGTCCCACCAAATTGCAGCATGTGTCAATATCAATTGCAGCAGCATGTGTCCCACAAAATTGCAGCAGCATGTGTCTCACCAAATTGCAGCAGCATGTGTCATCACCAAATTGCAGCAGCATGTGTCAACATCAATTGCAACAGCATGTACCCCACCAGCATGTGTCACCATCAATTGTAACAGCATGCGTCCCACCAAATTGCAGCAGCATGTGTCATAATCAATTGCAGCAGCATGTGTCAACACCAAATTGCAGCAGCATGTGCCCCACCAAATTTCAACAGCCTGTGTCATCATCAACTGCAGCAGCATGTGTTACCATCAATTGCAGTAGCATGTGTCCCACAAAATTGCAGCAGCATATGTCCAACCAGATTGCAGCATGTGTCACCATCAATTGAGACAGCATGTGTCCCACCAAATTGCAGCATGTGTCAACATCAATTGCAACAGCATGTACCCCACCAGCATGTATCACTATCAAATGCAGCAGCATGTGTCCCACCAAATTGCAGCAGCATGTGCCGCCATCAATTGCAACAGCAAGCGTCCCACCAAATTGCAGCAGAATGTGTCATAATCAATTGCAGCAGCATGTGTCAACACCAAATTGCAGCAGCATGTGTCAACACCAAATTGCAGAAGCATGTGTCATCACCAAATTGCAGCACAATGTGTCACCATCAACTGCAGCAGCATGTGTCACCATCAATTGCAGTAGCATCTGTCACCATCAATTGCAGCAGCATGTGTCCCACCAAATTGTAGCAGCATGTGTCACCATCAATTGCAGGAGCATGTGTCACCATCAATTGCAGCAGCATGTGTCCCACCAAATTGCAGCATGTGTCCCACCAAACTGAAGCAGCATGTGTCACCATCAATTGCAGTAGCATCTGTCACCATCAATTGCAGCAGCATGTGTCCCACCAAATTGCAGCAGCATGTGTCCCACCAAATTGCAGCAGCATGTGTCACCATCAATTGCAGCAGCATGTGTCCCACCAAATTTCAGCAGAATGTGTCCCACCAAATTGCAGCAGCATGTGTCACCATCAATTGCAGCAGCATGTGTCCCACCAAATTGCAGAAGCATGTGTCCCACCAAATTGCAGCAGCATGTGCCACCATCAATTGCAACAGCATGTGTCCCACCAAATTGCAGCAGCATGTGTCACCATCAATAGCAGCAGCATGTGTCACACTAAATTGCAGCAGCATGTGTCACACCAAATTGCAGCAGCACGTGTCACCATCAATTGCAACAGCATGTGTCCCACCAAATTGCAGCAGCATGTGTCCCACCAAATTGCAGCAGCATGTGTCCCACCAAATTGCAGCATGTCTACCACCAAATTGCAGCAGCATGTGTCACCATCAATTGCAGCATTTACCCCACCAGCACATGTCACTATCAATTGCAGCAGCATGTACCCCACCAGCATGTGTCACCATCAATTGAAGCAGCATGTGTCCCACCAAATTGCAGCAGCATGTGTCACCATCAATTGAAGTAGCATGTGTCCCACTAAATTGCAGCAGCATGTGTCCCACCAAATTGCAGTATGTGTCAACATCAAATGCAACAGCATGTGTCCCACCAAATTTCAGCAGCATGTGTCATCATTAATTGCAGCAGCATGTGTCCCATCAAATTGCAGAAGCATGTGTCCCACCAAATTGCAGCAGCATGTGTCACCATCAATTGCAACAGCATGTGTCCCACCAAATTGCAGCATGTGTCACCATCAATAGCAGCAGCATGTGTCCCACCAAATTGCAGCAGCATGTGTCCCACCAAATTGCAGCAGCATGTGTCACCATCAATTGCAGCAGCATGTGTCCCACCAAATTTCAGCAGCATGTGTCATCACCAAATTGCAGCAGCATGTGTCAACATCAATTGCAACAGCATGTACCCCACCAGCATGTGTCACCATCAATTGTAACAGCATGCGTCCCACCAAATTGCAGCAGCATGTGTCATAATCAATTGCAGCAGCATGTGTCAACACCAAATTGCAGCAGCATGTGCCCCACCAAATTTCAACAGCCTGTGTCATCATCAACTGCAGCAGCATGTGTTACCATCAATTGCAGTAGCATGTGTCCCACAAAATTGCAGCAGCATATGTCCAACCAGATTGCAGCATGTGTCACCATCAATTGAGACAGCATGTGTCCCACCAAATTGCAGCATGTGTCAACATCAATTGCAACAGCATGTACCCCACCAGCATGTATCACTATCAAATGCAGCAGCATGTGTCCCACCAAATTGCAGCAGCATGTGCCGCCATCAATTGCAACAGCAAGCGTCCCACCAAATTGCAGCAGAATGTGTCATAATCAATTGCAGCAGCATGTGTCAACACCAAATTGCAGCAGCATGTGTCAACACCAAATTGCAGAAGCATGTGTCATCACCAAATTGCAGCACAATGTGTCACCATCAACTGCAGCAGCATGTGTCACCATCAATTGCAGTAGCATCTGTCACCATCAATTGCAGCAGCATGTGTCCCACCAAATTGTAGCAGCATGTGTCACCATCAATTGCAGGAGCATGTGTCACCATCAATTGCAGCAGCATGTGTCCCACCAAATTGCAGCATGTGTCCCACCAAACTGAAGCAGCATGTGTCACCATCAATTGCAGTAGCATCTGTCACCATCAATTGCAGCAGCATGTGTCCCACCAAATTGCAGCAGCATGTGTCCCACCAAATTGCAGCAGCATGTGTCACCATCAATTGCAGCAGCATGTGTCCCACCAAATTTCAGCAGAATGTGTCCCACCAAATTGCAGCAGCATGTGTCACCATCAATTGCAGCAGCATGTGTCCCACCAAATTGCAGAAGCATGTGTCCCACCAAATTGCAGCAGCATGTGCCACCATCAATTGCAACAGCATGTGTCCCACCAAATTGCAGCAGCATGTGTCACCATCAATAGCAGCAGCATGTGTCACACTAAATTGCAGCAGCATGTGTCACACCAAATTGCAGCAGCACGTGTCACCATCAATTGCAACAGCATGTGTCCCACCAAATTGCAGCAGCATGTGTCCCACCAAATTGCAGCAGCATGTGTCCCACCAAATTGCAGCATGTCTACCACCAAATTGCAGCAGCATGTGTCACCATCAATTGCAGCATTTACCCCACCAGCACATGTCACTATCAATTGCAGCAGCATGTACCCCACCAGCATGTGTCACCATCAATTGAAGCAGCATGTGTCCCACCAAATTGCAGCAGCATGTGTCACCATCAATTGAAGTAGCATGTGTCCCACTAAATTGCAGCAGCATGTGTCCCACCAAATTGCAGTATGTGTCAACATCAAATGCAACAGCATGTGTCCCACCAAATTTCAGCAGCATGTGTCATCATTAATTGCAGCAGCATGTGTCCCATCAAATTGCAGAAGCATGTGTCCCACCAAATTGCAGCAGCATGTGTCACCATCAATTGCAACAGCATGTGTCCCACCAAATTGCAGCATGTGTCACCATCAATAGCAGCAGCATGTGTCCCACCAAATTGCAGCAGCATGTGTCCCACCAAATTGCAGCAGCATGTGTCACCATCAATTGCAGCAGCATGTGTCCCACCAAATTTCAGCAGAATGTGTCCCACCAAATTGCAGTATGTGTCAACCTCAAATGCAGCAGCATGTGTCCCACCAAATTGCCGCAGCATGTGTCATCATCAATTGCAGCAGAAAGTGTCACCATCAATTGCAGCAGCATGTGTCCCACCAAATTGCAGCATGTGTCAACATCAATTGCAGCAGCATGTACCCCACCAGCATGTGTCACTATCAATTGCAGCAGCATGCGTCCCACCAAATTGCAGCAGCATGTGTCCCACCAAATTGCAGCAGCATGTGTCACCATCAATTGTAACAGCATGTGTCCCACCAAATTGCAGCATGTGTCAATATCAATTGCAGCAGCATGTGTCCCACAAAATTGCAGCAGCATGTGTCACACCAAATTGCAGCAGCATGTGTCATCACCAAATTGCAGCAGCATGTGTCAACATCAATTGCAACAGCATATACCCCACCAGCATGTGTCACCATCAATTGTAACAGCATGCGTCCCACCAAATTGCAGCAGCATGTGTCATAATCAATTTCAGCAGCATGTGTCAACACCAAATTGCAGCAGCATGTGCCCCACCAAATTTCAACAGCCTGTGTCATCATCAACTGCAGCAGCATGTGTCACCATCAATTGCAGTAGCATGTGTCCCACAAAATTGCAGCAGCATATGTCCAACCAGATTGCAGCATGTGTCACCATCAATTGAGACAGCATGTGTCCCACCAAATTGCAGCATGTGTCAACATCAATTGCAACAGCATGTACCCCACCAGCATGTATCACTATCAAATGCAGCAGCATGTGTCCCACCAAATTGCAGCAGCATGTGCCGCCATCAATTGCAACAGCAAGCGTCCCACCAAATTGCAGCAGCATGTGTCATAATCAATTGCAGCAGCATGTGTCAACACCAAATTGCAGCAGCATGTGTCAACACCAAATTGCAGAAGCATGTGTCATCACCAAATTGCAGCACAATGTGTCACCATCAACTGCAGCAGCATGTGTCACCATCAATTGCAGTAGCATCTGTCACCATCAATTGCAGCAGCATGTGTCCCACCAAATTGTAGCAGCATGTGTCACCATCAATTGCAGGAGCATGTGTCACCATCAATTGCAGCAGCATGTGTCCCACCAAATTGCAGCATGTGTCCCACCAAACTGAAGCAGCATGTGTCCCACCAAACTGAAGCAGCATGTGTCACCATCAATTGCAGTAGCATCTGTCACCATCAATTGCAGCAGCATGTGTCTCACCAAATTGTAGCAGCATGTGTCCCCATCAATTGCAGCAGCATGTGTCCCACCAAATTGCAGCAGCATGTGTCACCATCAATTGAAGCAGCATGTGTCCCACTAAATTGCAGCAGCATGTGTCCCACCAAATTGCAGTATGTGTCAACATCAAATGCAACAGCATGTGTCCCACCAAATTTCAGCAGCATGTGTCATCATTAATTGCAGCAGCATGTGTCCCATCAAATTGCAGAAGCATGTGTCCCACCAAATTGCAGCAGCATGTGTCACCATCAATTGCAACAGCATGTGTCCCACCAAATTGCAGCATGTGTCACCATCAATAGCAGCAGCATGTGTCCCACCAAATTGCAGCAGCATGTGTCCCACCAAATTGCAGCAGCATGTGTCACCATCAATTGCAGCAGCATGTGTCCCACCAAATTTCAGCAGAATGTGTCCCACCAAATTGCAGCAGCATGTGTCACCATCAATTGCAGCAGCATGTGTCCCACCAAATTGCAGAAGCATGTGTCCCACCAAATTGCAGCAGCATGTGTCACCATCAATTGCAACAGCATGTGTCCCACCAAATTGCAGCAGCATGTGTCACCATCAATAGCAGCAGCATGTGTCACACTAAATTGCAGCAGCATGTGTCACACCAAATTGCAGCAGCACGTGTCACCATCAATTGCAACAGCATGTGTCCCACCAAATTGCAGCAGCATGTGTCCCACCAAATTGCAAAAGCATGTGTCACTATCAATTGCAGCAGCATGCTTCCCACCAAATTGCAGCAGCATGTGTCCCACCAAATTGCAGCATGTCTACCACCAAATTGCAGCAGCATGTGTCACCATCAATTGCAGCATTTACCCCACCAGCACATGTCACTATCAATTGCAGCAGCATGTACCCCACCAGCATGTGTCACCATCAATTGAAGCAGCATGTGTCCCACCAAATTTCAGCAGCATGTGTCACCATCAATTTCAGCAGCATGTGTAAAACCAGATTTCAGCAGAAGGTGTCCTACCAAATTGCAGCATGTGTCCCACCAAATTGTAACAGCATGTGTCCCACCAAATTGCAGCTGTATTTGTCACTACCAAATTTCAGCAGCATGTGTCATCATCAAATTGCAGCAGCATGTGTCACCATCAATTGCAGCAGCATGTATTGCAGCAGCATATGTCACCATCAATTGCAGCAGGATATGTCCCACCAAATTGCAGCAGAATGTGTCCCATCAAATTGCAGCAGAATGTGTCACCATCAATTGTAGCAGCATGTGTCCCACCAAATTGCAGCAGCACGTTTCACCATCAATTGCAACAGCATGTGTCCCACCAAATTGCAGCAGCATGTGTCCCACCGAATTGCAAAAGCATGTTTCACCATTAATTGCAAAAGCATGTGTCCCACCAAATTTAAGCAGCATGTGTCCCACCAAATATTGCAGCAGCATGTACCCCACCAGCATGTGTCACTATCAATTGCAGCAGCATGCGTCCCACCAAATTGCAGCAGCATGTGTCCCACCAAATTGCAGCAGCATGTGTCCCACCAAATTGAACTAGCATGTGCCACCATCAATTGCAACAGCATGCGTCCCACCAAATTGCAGCAGCATGTGTCAACACCAAATTGCAGCAGCATGTGTCAACACCAAATTACAGCAGCAGGTGTCAACACCAAATTGCAACAGCATGTGTCACCATCATTTGCAGCAGCATGTGTCTCACCAAATTGCAGCAGCATGTGTCACCATCAATTTCAGCAGCATGTGTCCCACCAAATTGCAGCAGCATGTGTCACCACCAAATTGCAGCAGCATGTGTCATGACCAAATTACAGCAGCATGTATAACCACCAAATTGAAGCAGTATGCACCCCACCAGCACGTGTCACTATTAATTGCAGCAGCATGTGTCCCACCAAATTGCAGCATGTGTCCCACCAAATTGTAGCAGCATGTGCCACCATCATTGCAGCAGCATGTGTCCCACCAATTTGCAGCAGCATGTGTCCCACCAAATTACAGCAGCATGTGTCACCATCAATTGCAGCAGCATGCGTCCCACCAAATTGCAGCAGCATGTGTCAACATCAATTGCAACAGCATGTGTCACCATCAATTGCAGCAGCATGTGTCCCACCATATTGAAGCAGCATGTGTCACCATCAACTGAAGCAGCATGTGTCACCATCAAATGCAACAGCATGTGTCCCACCAAATTTCAGAAGCATGTGTCACCATCAATTGCAGCAGCATGTGTCCCACCAAATTGCAGCATGTGTCCCACCAAACTGAAGCAGCATGTGTCATAATCAATTGCAGCAGCATGTGTCAACACCAAATTGAAGCAGCATGTGCCCCACCAAATTTCAACAGCCTGTGTCATCATCAACTGCAGCAGCATGTGTCACCATCAATTGCAGTAGCATGTGTCCCACAAAATTGCAGCAGCATATGTCCAACCAGATTGCAACATGTGTCACCATCAAATGAGACAGCATGTGTAACACCAAATTGCAGCATGTGTCAACATCAATTGCAAGAGCATGTACCCCACCAGCATGTATCACTATCAATTGCAGCAGCATGTGTCCCCCCATGTACCCCATGTACCCCAACATGTACCCCAACAGCATGTGTCACTATCAATTGCAGCAGCATGTGTCCCACCAAATTGCAGCAACATGTGTCACCATCAATTGCAGCAGCATGTGTCCCACCAAATTGCAGCATTATGTGTCATCATCAATTGCAGCAGCATGTGTCCCACCAAAGTTCAGCAGCATGTGTCCCACCAAATTGCAGCATGTGTCCCACCAAATTGCAGCAGCATGTGTCATCAATTGCAGCAGCATGTGTCACCATCAATTGCAGCAGCATGCGTCCCACCAAATTGCAGCAGCACGTGTAATCATCAATTGCCGCAGCATTTACCACACCAGAATGTGACACCATCAATTGCAGCAGCATGTGTCCCACCAAATTGCAGCAGCATGTGTCACCATCAATTGCAACAGCATTTGTCCCACCAAATTGCAGCAGCATGTGTCACCATCAATTGCAGCAGCATTGGTCCCAAAAAATTTAAGCAGCAAGTGTCCCACCAAATTGCAGCATGTGTCACCATCAATTGCAGCGGCATGTGTCCCACCAAATTACAGCAACATGTGTCACCATCAATTGCAGCAGCATGTGTCCCACCAAATTGCAGCAGCATGTGTCCCACCAAATTGCAGCATGTGTTCCATCAAATTTCAGCAGCATGTGTCATCATAAATTGCAGCAGCATGTGTCACCATCAATTGCAGCAGGATGTGTCCCACCAAATTGCAGCAGCATGTGTCCCACCAAATTGCAGCAGCATGTGTCACCGTCCATTGCAGCAGCGTGTGTCCCACTAAATTTCAGCAGCATTTGTCTCACCAAATTGCAGTATGTGTCAACATCAATTGCAGCAGCATGTACCCCACCAGCATCTGTCACCATCAATTGCAGCAGCATGTGTCCCACCAAATTACAGAAGCATGGGTCACCATCAATTGCAGCAGCATGTGTCCCACCAAATTGCAGCATGTGTCCCACCAAACTGAAGCAGCATGTGTCACCATCAATTGCAGTAGCATCTGTCACCATCAATTGCAGCAGCATGTGTCCCACCAAATTACAACAGCATGTGTCCCCATCAATTGCAGCAGCATGTGTCCCACCAAATTGCAGCAGCATGTGTCAACATCAATTGCAACAGCATGTGTCACCATCAATTGCAGCAGCATGTGTCCCACCATATTGCAGCAGCATGTGTCACCATCAACTGCAGCAGCATGTGTCACCATCAAATGCAGCAGCATGTGTCCCACCAAATTTCAGCAGCATGTGTCACCATCAATTGCAGCAGCATGTATCCCACCAAATTTCAGCAGAATGTGTCCCACCAAATTGCAGCATGTGTCCCACCAAATTGCAGCAGCATGTGTCATCAATTGCAGCAGCATGTGTCACCATCAATTGCAGAAGCATGCGTCCCACCAAATTGCAGCAGCATGTGTCACCATCAATTGCAGCAGCATGTGTCCCACCAAATTTCAGCAGCATGTGTCCCGCCAAATTGCAGCATGTGTCAACGTCAATTGCAGCAGCATGTGCCCCACCAAATTGCAGCAGCATGTGTCACCATCAATTGCAGCAGCATGTTTGTCCCACCAAATTTAATCAGCATGTGTACCACCAAATTGCAGCAGCATGTGTCATCATCAATTGCAGCAGCATGTGTCCCAACAAATTTCAGCAGCATGTGTCCCACCAAATTGCAGCATGTGTCACCGTCAATTGCAGCAGCATGTGTCCCATCAAATTGCAGCAGCATGTGTCACCATCAATTGCAGCAGCATGTGTCCCACCAAATTTGAGCAGCATGTGTCCCACCAAATTGCAGTATGTGTCCCACAAAATTGCAGCAGCATGTGTCATCATCAATTGCAGCAGCATGTGTCTCATCAAACTTCAGCAGCATGTGTCCCACCAAATTGCAACAGCCTGTGTCATCATCAACTGCAGCAGCATGTGTCACCATCAATTGCAGTAGCATGTGTCCCACAAAATTGCAGCAGCATATGTCCAACCAGATTGCAACATGTGTCACCATCAAATGAGACAGCATGTGTAACACCAAATTGCAGCATGTGTCAACATCAATTGCAAGAGCATGTACCCCACCAGCATGTATCACTATCAATTGCAGCAGCATGTGTCCCCCCATGTACCCCATGTACCCCAACATGTACCCCAACAGCATGTGTCACTATCAATTGCAGCAGCATGTGTCCCACCAAATTGCAGCAACATGTGTCACCATCAATTGCAGCAGCATGTGTCCCACCAAATTTCAGCAGCATGTGTCCCACCAAATTGCAGCATGTGTTCCACCAAATTGCAGCAGCATGTGTCATCAATTGCAGCAGCATGTGTCACCATCAATTGCAGCAGCATGCGACCCAACAAATTGCAGCAGCACGTGTAATCATCAATTGCCGCAGCATTTACCACACCAGAATGTGTCACCATCAATTGCAGCAGCATGTGTCTCACCAAATTGCAGCAGCATGTGTCACCATCAATTGCAACAGCATTTGTCCCACCAAATTGCAGCAGCATGTGTCACCATCAATTGCAGCAGCATTGGTCCCAAAAAATTTAAGCAGCAAGTGTCCCACCAAATTGCAGCATGTGTCACCATCAATTGCAGCGGCATGTGTCCCACCAAATTACAGCAACATGTGTCACCATCAATTGCAGCAGCATGTGTCCCACCAAATTGCAGCAGCATGTGTCCCACCAAATTGCAGCATGTGTTCCATCAAATTTCAGCAGCATGTGTCATCATAAATTGCAGCAGCATGTGTCACCATCAATTGCAGCAGGATGTGTCCCACCAAATTGCAGCAGCATGTGTCCCACCAAATTGCAGCAGCATGTGTCACCGTCAATTGCAGCAGCGTGTGTCCCACTAAATTTCAGCAGCATTTGTCTCACCAAATTGCAGTATGTTTCAACATCAATTGCAGCAGCATGTACCCCACCAGCATCTGTCACCATCAATTGCAGCAGCATGTGTCCCACCAAATTACAGAAGCATGGGTCACCATCAATTGCAGCAGCATGTGTCCCATCAAATTGCAGCATGTGTCCCACCAAACTGAAGCAGCATGTGTCACCATCAATTGCAGTAGCATCTGTCACCATCAATTGCAGCAGCATGTGTCCCACCAAATTACAACAGCATGTGTCCCCATCAATTGCAGCAGCATGTGTCCCACCAAATTGCAGCAGCATGTGTCAACATCAATTGCAGCAGCATGTGTCACCATCAATTGCAGCAGCATGTATTGCAGCAGCATATGTCACCATCAATTGCAGCAGGATATGTCCCACCAAATTGCAGCAGAATGCGTCCCACCAAATTGCAGCAGCATGTGTCCCACCAAATTGAACTAGCATGTGCCACCATCAATTGCAACAGCATGCGTCCCACCAAATTGCAGCAGCATGTGTCATAATCAATTGCAGCAGCATGTGTCACCATCAATTGCAGCAGGATGTGTCCCACCAAATTGCAGCAGCATGTGTCCCACCAAATTGCAGCAGCATGTGTCACCGTCAATTGCAGCAGCGTGTGTCCCACTAAATTTCAGCAGCATTTGTCTCACCAAATTGCAGCAGCATGTGTCACCATCAATTGCAACAGCATGTGTCCCACCAAATTGCAGCAGCATGTGTCACCATCAATTGCAGCAGCATGTGTCCCAAAAAACTTTAAGCAGCAAGTGTCCCACCAAATTGCAGCATGTGTCATCATCAATTGCAGCGGCATGTGTCCCACCAAATTGCAGCAGCATGTGTCACCATCAATTGCAGCAGCATGTGTCCCACCAAATTTCAGCAGCATTTGTCCCACCAAATTGCAGCATGTGTTATATCAAATTTCAGCAGCATGTGTCATCATAAAATGCAGCAGCATGTGTCACCATCAATTGCAGCAGCATGTGTCCCACCAAATTTCAGCAGCATGTGTCCCACCAAATTGCAGCAGCATGTGTCACCGTCAATTGCAGCATCATGTGTCCCACTAAATTTCAGCAGCATTTGTCCCACCAAATTGCAGTATGTGTCAACATCAATTGCAGCAGCATGTACCCCACCAGCATCTGTCACCATCAATTGCAGCAGCATGTGTCCCACCAAATTGTAGAAGCATGGGTCACCATCAATTGCAGCAGCATGTGTGCCACCAAATTGCAACAGCATGTGTCCCCATCAATTGCAGCAGCATGTGTCTCACCAAATTGCAGCAGCATGTGTCACCATCAATTGAAGCAGCATGTGTCCCACTAAATTGAAGCAGCATGTGTCCCACCAAATTGCAGTATGTGTCAACATCAATTGCAGCAGCATGTACCCCACCAGCATGTGTCACTATCAATTGCAGCAGCATGTGTCCCACCAAATTTCAGCAGCATGTGTTCCGCCAAATTGCAGCATGTGTCACCGTCAATTGCAGCAGCATGTGCCCCACCAAATTGCAGCAGCATGTGTCACCATCAATTGCAGCAGCATGTTTGTCCCACCAAATTTAATCAGCATGTGTACCACCAAATTGCAGCAGCATGTGTCATCATCAATTGCAGCAGCATGTGTCCCACCAAATTTGAGCAGCATGTGTCCCACCAAATTGCAGCAGCATGTGTCATCATCAATTACAGCAGCATGTGTCCCATCAAACTTCAGCAGCATGTGTCCCACCAAATTGCAGCAGCATGTGTCACTATCAAATGCAGCATTTACCCCACCAGCATGTATCACTATCAATTGCAACAGCATGTACCCCACCAGCACGTGTCACCATCAATTGAAGGAGCATGTGTCCCACCAAATTGCAACAACATGTTTCACCATCAATTGCAACAGCATGTGTCCCACCAAATTGCAGTATGTGTCAACATCAATTGCAGCAGCATGTACCCCACCAGCATGTGTCACTATCAATTGCAGCAGCATGTGTCCCACCAAATTGCAACAGCATGTGTCCCACCAAATTGCAGCAACATGTGTCACCATCAATTGCAACAGCATGTGTCCCACCTAATTTCAGCAGCATGTGTCCCACCAAATTGAAGCATGTGTCACCGTCAATTGCAGCAGCATGTGTCACCATCAATTGCAGCAGCATGTGTCCCACCAAATTGCAGCAGCATGTGTCCCACCAAATTGCAGCAGCATGTGTCACCATCAATTGCAGCATCACGTGTCCCACCAAATTGCAGCAGCATGTGTCCCACCAAATTGCAGTATGTGTCAACATCAATTGCAGCAGCATGTACCCCACCAGCTTGTGTCACTATCAATTACAGCTGCATGTATCCCACCAAATTGCAGCAACACGTGTCACCATCAATTGCAACAGCATGTGACCCACCAAATTGCAGCAGCATGTTTCATCATCAATTGCAGCAGAATATGTCCCACCAAATTTCAGCAGCATGTGTCCCACCAAATTGCAGCAGCATGTGCCACCATCAATTGCAACAGCATGCGTCCCACCAAATTGCAGCAGCATGTGTCATAATCAATTGCAGCAGCATGTGTCAACACCAAATTGCAGCAGCATGTGTCAACACCAAATTGCAGAAGCATGTGTCATCACCAAATTGCAGCAGCATGTGTCACCATCAACTGCAGCAGCATGTGTCACCATAAAATGCAGCAGCATGTGTCCCACCAAATTGTAGCAGCATGTGTCACCATCAATTGCAGCAGCATGTGCCGCCATCAATTGCAACAGCATGCGTCCCACCAAATTTCAGCCGCATTTGTCATTATCAATTGCAGCAGCATGTGTCAACACCAAATTGCAGCAGCATGTGTCAACACCAAATTGCAGAAGCATGTGTCATCACCAAATTGCAGCAGCATGTGTCACCATCAACTGCAGCAGCATGTGTCACCATAAATTGCAGCAGCATGTGTCCCACCAAATTGTAGCAGCATGTGTCACCATCAATTGCAGCAGCATGTGTCACCATCAATTGCAGCAGCATGTGTCCCACCAAATTTCAGCAGCATGTGTCCCGCCAAATTGCAGCATGTGTCACCGTCAATTGCAGCAGCATGTGCCCCACCAAATTGCAGCAGCATGTGTCACCATCAATTGCAGCAGCATGTGTCATCATCAATTACAGCAGCATGTGTCCCATCAAACTTCAGCAGCATGTGTCCCACCAAATTGCAGCAGCATGTGTCACTATCAAATGCAGCATTTACCCCACCAGCATGTGTCACTATCAATTGCAGCAGCATGTACCCCACCAGCACGTGTCACCATCAATTGCAGTAGCATGTGTCCCACAAAATTGCAGCAGCATATGTCCAACCAGATTGCAACATGTGTCACCATCAAATGAGACAGCATGTGTAACACCAAATTGCAGCATGTGTCAACATCAATTGCAAGAGCATGTACCCCACCAGCATGTATCACTATCAATTGCAGCAGCATGTGTCCCCCCATGTACCCCATGTACCCCAACATGTACCCCAACAGCATGTGTCACTATCAATTGCAGCAGCATGTGTCCCACCAAATTGCAGCAACATGTGTCACCATCAATTGCAGCAGCATGTGTCCCACCAAATTGCAGCAGCATGTGTCATCATCAATTGCAGCAGCATGTGTCCCACCAAATTTCAGCAGCATGTGTCCCACCAAATTGCAGCATGTGTTCCACCAAATTGCAGCAGCATGTGTCATCAATTGCAGCAGCATGTGTCACCATCAATTGCAGCAGCATGCGACCCAACAAATTGCAGCAGCACGTGTAATCATCAATTGCCGCAGCATTTACCACACCAGAATGTGTCACCATCAATTGCAGCAGCATGTGTCCCACCAAATTGCAGCAGCATGTGTCACCATCAATTGCAACAGCATTTGTCCCACCAAATTGCAGCAGCATGTGTCACCATCAATTGCAGCAGCATTGGTCCCAAAAAATTTAAGCAGCAAGTGTCCCACCAAATTGCAGCATGTGTCACCATCAATTGCAGCGGCATGTGTCCCACCAAATTACAGCAACATGTGTCACCATCAATTGCAGCAGCATGTGTCCCACCAAATTGCAGCAGCATGTGTCCCACCAAATTGCAGCATGTGTTCCATCAAATTTCAGCAGCATGTGTCATCATAAATTGCAGCAGCATGTGTCACCATCAATTGCAGCAGGATGTGTCCCACCAAATTGCAGCAGCATGTGTCCCACCAAATTGCAGCAGCATGTGTCACCGTCAATTGCAGCAGCGTGTGTCCCACTAAATTTCAGCAGCATTTGTCTCACCAAATTGCAGTATGTTTCAACATCAATTGCAGCAGCATGTACCCCACCAGCATCTGTCACCATCAATTGCAGCAGCATGTGTCCCACCAAATTACAGAAGCATGGGTCACCATCAATTGCAGCAGCATGTGTCCCATCAAATTGCAGCATGTGTCCCACCAAACTGAAGCAGCATGTGTCACCATCAATTGCAGTAGCATCTGTCACCATCAATTGCAGCAGCATGTGTCCCACCAAATTACAACAGCATGTGTCCCCATCAATTGCAGCAGCATGTGTCCCACCAAATTGCAGCAGCATGTGTCAACATCAATTGCAGCAGCATGTGTCACCATCAATTGCAGCAGCATGTATTGCAGCAGCATATGTCACCATCAATTGCAGCAGGATATGTCCCACCAAATTGCAGCAGAATGCGTCCCACCAAATTGCAGCAGCATGTGTCCCACCAAATTGAACTAGCATGTGCCACCATCAATTGCAACAGCATGCGTCCCACCAAATTGCAGCAGCATGTGTCATAATCAATTGCAGCAGCATGTGTCACCATCAATTGCAGCAGGATGTGTCCCACCAAATTGCAGCAGCATGTGTCCCACCAAATTGCAGCAGCATGTGTCACCGTCAATTGCAGCAGCGTGTCCCACTAAATTTCAGCAGCATTTGTCTCACCAAATTGCAGCAGCATGTGTCACCATCAATTGCAACAGCATGTGTCCCACCAAATTGCAGCAGCATGTGTCACCATCAATTGCAGCAGCATGTGTCCCAAAAAACTTTAAGCAGCAAGTGTCCCACCAAATTGCAGCATGTGTCATCATCAATTGCAGCGGCATGTGTCCCACCAAATTGCAGCAGCATGTGTCACCATCAATTGCAGCAGCATGTGTCCCACCAAATTTCAGCAGCATTTGTCCCACCAAATTGCAGCATGTGTTATATCAAATTTCAGCAGCATGTGTCATCATAAAATGCAGCAGCATGTGTCACCATCAATTGCAGCAGCATGTGTCCCACCAAATTGCAGCAGCATGTGTCCCACCAAATTGCAGCAGCATGTGTCACCGTCAATTGCAGCATCATGTGTCCCACTAAATTTCAGCAGCATTTGTCCCACCAAATTGCAGTATGTGTCAACATCAATTGCAGCAGCATGTACCCCACCAGCATCTGTCACCATCAATTGCAGCAGCATGTGTCCCACCAAATTGTAGAAGCATGGGTCACCATCAATTGCAGCAGCATGTGTGCCACCAAATTGCAACAGCATGTGTCCCCATCAATTGCAGCAGCATGTGTCTCACCAAATTGCAGCAGCATGTGTCACCATCAATTGAAGCAGCATGTGTCCCACTAAATTGAAGCAGCATGTGTCCCACCAAATTGCAGTATGTGTCAACATCAATTGCAGCAGCATGTACCCCACCAGCATGTGTCACTATCAATTGCAGCAGCATGTGTCCCACCAAATTTCAGCAGCATGTGTTCCGCCAAATTGCAGCATGTGTCACCGTCAATTGCAGCAGCATGTGCCCCACCAAATTGCAGCAGCATGTGTCACCATCAATTGCAGCAGCATGTTTGTCCCACCAAATTTAATCAGCATGTGTACCACCAAATTGCAGCAGCATGTGTCATCATCAATTGCAGCAGCATGTGTCCCACCAAATTTGAGCAGCATGTGTCCCACCAAATTGCAGCAGCATGTGTCATCATCAATTACAGCAGCATGTGTCCCATCAAACTTCAGCAGCATGTGTCCCACCAAATTGCAGCAGCATGTGTCACTATCAAATGCAGCATTTACCCCACCAGCATGTGTCACTATCAATTGCAACAGCATGTACCCCACCAGCACGTGTCACCATCAATTGAAGGAGCATGTGTCCCACCAAATTGCAACAACATGTTTCACCATCAATTGCAACAGCATGTGTCCCACCAAATTGCAGTATGTGTCAACATCAATTGCAGCAGCATGTACCCCACCAGCATGTGTCACTATCAATTGCAGCAGCATGTGTCCCACCAAATTGCAACAGCATGTGTCCCACCAAATTGCAGCAACATGTGTCACCATCAATTGCAACAGCATGTGTCCCACCTAATTTCAGCAGCATGTGTCTCACCAAATTGAAGCATGTGTCACCGTCAATTGCAGCAGCATGTGTCACCATCAATTGCAGCAGCATGTGTCCCACCAAATTGCAGCAGCATGTGTCCCACCAAATTGCAGCAGCATGTGTCACCATCAATTGCAGCATCACGTGTCCCACCAAATTGCAGCAGCATGTGTCCCACCAAATTGCAGTATGTGTCAACATCAATTGCAGCAGCATGTACCCCACCAGCTTGTGTCACTATCAATTACAGCTGCATGTGTCCCACCAAATTGCAGCAACACGTGTCACCATCAATTGCAACAGCATGTGACCCACCAAATTGCAGCAGCATGTTTCATCATCAATTGCAGCAGAATGTGTCCCACCAAATTTCAGCAGCATGTGTCCCACCAAATTGCAGCAGCATGTGCCACCATCAATTGCAACAGCATGCGTCCCACCAAATTGCAGCAGCATGTGTCATAATCAATTGCAGCAGCATGTGTCAACACCAAATTGCAGCAGCATGTGTCAACACCAAATTGCAGAAGCATGTGTCATCACCAAATTGCAGCAGCATGTGTCACCATCAACTGCAGCAGCATGTGTCACCATAAAATGCAGCAGCATGTGTCCCACCAAATTGTAGCAGCATGTGTCACCATCAATTGCAGCAGCATGTGCTACCATCAATTGCAACAGCATGCGTCCCACCAAATTTCAGCCGCATTTGTCATTATCAATTGCAGCAGCATGTGTCAACACCAAATTGCAGCAGCATGTGTCAACACCAAATTGCAGAAGCATGTGTCATCACCAAATTGCAGCAGCATGTGTCACCATCAACTGCAGCAGCATGTGTCACCATAAATTGCAGCAGCATGTGTCCCACCAAATTGTAGCAGCATGTGTCACCATCAATTGCAGCAGCATGTGTCACCATCAATTGCAGCAGCATGTGTCCCACCAAATTTCAGCAGCATGTGTCCCGCCAAATTGCAGCATGTGTCACCGTCAATTGCAGCAGCATGTGCCCCACCAAATTGCAGCAGCATGTGTCACCATCAATTGCAGCAGCATGTGTCATCATCAATTACAGCAGCATGTGTCCCATCAAACTTCAGCAGCATGTGTCCCACCAAATTGCAGCAGCATGTGTCACTATCAAATGCAGCATTTACCCCACCAGCATGTGTCACTATCAATTGCAGCAGCATGTACCCCACCAGCACGTGTCACCATCAATTGCAGTAGCATGTGTCCCACAAAATTGCAGCAGCATATGTCCAACCAGATTGCAACATGTGTCACCATCAAATGAGACAGCATGTGTAACACCAAATTGCAGCATGTGTCAACATCAATTGCAAGAGCATGTACCCCACCAGCATGTATCACTATCAATTGCAGCAGCATGTGTCCCCCCATGTACCCCATGTACCCCAACATGTACCCCAACAGCATGTGTCACTATCAATTGCAGCAGCATGTGTCCCACCAAATTGCAGCAACATGTGTCACCATCAATTGCAGCAGCATGTGTCCCACCAAATTGCAGCAGCATGTGTCATCATCAATTGCAGCAGCATGTGTCCCACCAAATTTCAGCAGCATGTGTCCCACCAAATTGCAGCATGTGTTCCACCAAATTGCAGCAGCATGTGTCATCAATTGCAGCAGCATGTGTCACCATCAATTGCAGCAGCATGCGACCCAACAAATTGCAGCAGCACGTGTAATCATCAATTGCCGCAGCATTTACCACACCAGAATGTGTCACCATCAATTGCAGCAGCATGTGTCCCACCAAATTGCAGCAGCATGTGTCACCATCAATTGCAACAGCATTTGTCCCACCAAATTGCAGCAGCATGTGTCACCATCAATTGCAGCAGCATTGGTCCCAAAAAATTTAAGCAGCAAGTGTCCCACCAAATTGCAGCATGTGTCACCATCAATTGCAGCGGCATGTGTCCCACCAAATTACAGCAACATGTGTCACCATCAATTGCAGCAGCATGTGTCCCACCAAATTGCAGCAGCATGTGTCCCACCAAATTGCAGCATGTGTTCCATCAAATTTCAGCAGCATGTGTCATCATAAATTGCAGCAGCATGTGTCACCATCAATTGCAGCAGGATGTGTCCCACCAAATTGCAGCAGCATGTGTCCCACCAAATTGCAGCAGCATGTGTCACCGTCAATTGCAGCAGCGTGTGTCCCACTAAATTTCAGCAGCATTTGTCTCACCAAATTGCAGTATGTTTCAACATCAATTGCAGCAGCATGTACCCCACCAGCATCTGTCACCATCAATTGCAGCAGCATGTGTCCCACCAAATTACAGAAGCATGGGTCACCATCAATTGCAGCAGCATGTGTCCCATCAAATTGCAGCATGTGTCCCACCAAACTGAAGCAGCATGTGTCACCATCAATTGCAGTAGTATCTGTCACCATCAATTGCAGCAGCATGTGTCCCACCAAATTACAACAGCATGTGTCCCCATCAATTGCAGCAGCATGTGTCCCACCAAATTGCAGCAGCATGTGTCAACATCAATTGCAGCAGCATGTGTCACCATCAATTGCAGCAGCATGTATTGCAGCAGCATATGTCACCATCAATTGCAGCAGGATATGTCCCACCAAATTGCAGCAGAATGCGTCCCACCAAATTGCAGCAGCATGTGTCCCACCAAATTGAACTAGCATGTGCCACCATCAATTGCAACAGCATGCGTCCCACCAAATTGCAGCAGCATGTGTCATAATCAATTGCAGCAGCATGTGTCACCATCAATTGCAGCAGGATGTGTCCCACCAAATTGCAGCAGCATGTGTCTCACCAAATTGCAGCAGCATGTGTCACCGTCAATTGCAGCATCATGTGTCCCACTAAATTTCAGCAGCATTTGTCCCACCAAATTGCAGTATGTGTCAACATCAATTGCAGCAGCATGTACCCCACCAGCATCTGTCACCATCAATTGCAGCAGCATGTGTCCCACCAAATTGTAGAAGCATGGGTCACCATCAATTGCAGCAGCATGTGTGCCACCAAATTGCAACAGCATGTGTCCCCATCAATTGCAGCAGCATGTGTCTCACCAAATTGCAGCAGCATGTGTCACCATCAATTGAAGCAGCATGTGTCCCACTAAATTGAAGCAGCATGTGTCCCACCAAATTGCAGTATGTGTCAACATCAATTGCAGCAGCATGTACCCCACCAGCATGTGTCACTATCAATTGCAGCAGCATGTGTCCCACCAAATTTCAGCAGCATGTGTTCCGCCAAACTGCAGCATGTGTCACCGTCAATTGCAGCAGCATGTTTGTCCCACCAAATTTAATCAGCATGTGTACCACCAAATTGCAGCAGCATGTGTCATCATCAATTGCAGCAGCATGTGTCCCACCAAATTTGAGCAGCATGTGTCCCACCAAATTGCAGCAGCATGTGTCATCATCAATTACAGCAGCATGTGTCCCATCAAACTTCAGCAGCATGTGTCCCACCAAATTGCAGCAGCATGTGTCACTATCAAATGCAGCATTTACCCCACCAGCATGTGTCACTATCAATTGCAACAGCATGTACCCCACCAGCACGTGTCACCATCAATTGAAGGAGCATGTGTCCCACCAAATTGCAACAACATGTTTCACCATCAATTGCAACAGCATGTGTCCCACCAAATTGCAGTATGTGTCAACATCAATTGCAGCAGCATGTACCCCACCAGCATGTGTCACTATCAATTGCAGCAGCATGTGTCCCACCAAATTGCAACAGCATGTGTCCCACCAAATTGCAGCAACATGTGTCACCATCAATTGCAACAGCATGTGTCCCACCTAATTTCAGCAGCATGTGTCTCACCAAATTGAAGCATGTGTCACCGTCAATTGCAGCAGCATGTGTCACCATCAATTGCAGCAGCATGTGTCCCACCAAATTGCAGCAGCATGTGTCCCACCAAATTGCAGCAGCATGTGTCACCATCAATTGCAGCATCACGTGTCCCACCAAATTGCAGCAGCATGTGTCCCACCAAATTGCAGTATGTGTCAACATCAATTGCAGCAGCATGTACCCCACCAGCTTGTGTCACTATCAATTACAGCTGCATGTGTCCCACCAAATTGCAGCAACACGTGTCACCATCAATTGCAACAGCATGTGACCCACCAAATTGCAGCAGCATGTTTCATCATCAATTGCAGCAGAATGTGTCCCACCAAATTTCAGCAGCATGTGTCCCACCAAATTGCAGCAGCATGTGCCACCATCAATTGCAACAGCATGCGTCCCACCAAATTGCAGCAGCATGTGTCATAATCAATTGCAGCAGCATGTGTCAACACCAAATTGCAGCAGCATGTGTCAACACCAAATTGCAGAAGCATGTGTCATCACCAAATTGCAGCAGCATGTGTCACCATCAACTGCAGCAGCATGTGTCACCATAAAATGCAGCAGCATGTGTCCCACCAAATTGTAGCAGCATGTGTCACCATCAATTGCAGCAGCATGTGTCACCATCAATTGCAACAGCATGCGTCCCACCAAATTTCAGCCGCATTTGTCATTATCAATTGCAGCAGCATGTGTCAACACCAAATTGCAGCAGCATGTGTCAACACCAAATTGCAGAAGCATGTGTCATCACCAAATTGCAGCAGCATGTGTCACCATCAACTGCAGCAGCATGTGTCACCATAAATTGCAGCAGCATGTGTCCCACCAAATTGTAGCAGCATGTGTCACCATCAATTGCAGCAGCATGTGTCACCATCAATTGCAGCAGCATGTGTCCCACCAAATTTCAGCAGCATGTGTCCCGCCAAATTGCAGCATGTGTCACCGTCAATTGCAGCAGCATGTGCCCCACCAAATTGCAGCAGCATGTGTCACCATCAATTGCAGCAGCATGTGTCATCATCAATTACAGCAGCATGTGTCCCATCAAACTTCAGCAGCATGTGTCCCACCAAATTGCAGCAGCATGTGTCACTATCAAATGCAGCATTTACCCCACCAGCATGTGTCACTATCAATTGCAGCAGCATGTACCCCACCAGCACGTGTCACCATCAATTGCAGTAGCATGTGTCCCACAAAATTGCAGCAGCATATGTCCAACCAGATTGCAACATGTGTCACCATCAAATGAGACAGCATGTGTAACACCAAATTGCAGCATGTGTCAACATCAATTGCAAGAGCATGTACCCCACCAGCATGTATCACTATCAATTGCAGCAGCATGTGTCCCCCCATGTACCCCATGTACCCCAACATGTACCCCAACAGCATGTGTCACTATCAATTGCAGCAGCATGTGTCCCACCAAATTGCAGCAACATGTGTCACCATCAATTGCAGCAGCATGTGTCCCACCAAATTGCAGCAGCATGTGTCATCATCAATTGCAGCAGCATGTGTCCCACCAAATTTCAGCAGCATGTGTTCCACCAAATTGCAGCAGCATGTGTCATCAATTGCAGCAGCATGTGTCACCATCAATTGCAGCAGCATGCGACCCAACAAATTGCAGCAGCACGTGTAATCATCAATTGCCGCAGCATTTACCACACCAGAATGTGTCACCATCAATTGCAGCAGCATGTGTCCCACCAAATTGCAGCAGCATGTGTCACCATCAATTGCAACAGCATTTGTCCCACCAAATTGCAGCAGCATGTGTCACCATCAATTGCAGCAGCATTGGTCCCAAAAAATTTAAGCAGCAAGTGTCCCACCAAATTGCAGCATGTGTCACCATCAATTGCAGCGGCATGTGTCCCACCAAATTACAGCAACATGTGTCACCATCAATTGCAGCAGCATGTGTCCCACCAAATTGCAGCAGCATGTGTCCCACCAAATTGCAGCATGTGTTCCATCAAATTTCAGCAGCATGTGTCATCATAAATTGCAGCAGCATGTGTCACCATCAATTGCAGCAGGATGTGTCCCACCAAATTGCAGCAGCATGTGTCCCACCAAATTGCAGCAGCATGTGTCACCGTCAATTGCAGCAGCGTGTGTCCCACTAAATTTCAGCAGCATTTGTCTCACCAGATTGCAGTATGTTTCAACATCAATTGCAGCAGCATGTACCCCACCAGCATCTGTCACCATCAATTGCAGCAGCATGTGTCCCACCAAATTACAGAAGCATGGGTCACCATCAATTGCAGCAGCATGTGTCCCATCAAATTGCAGCATGTGTCCCACCAAACTGAAGCAGCATGTGTCACCATCAATTGCAGTAGCATCTGTCACCATCAATTGCAGCAGCATGTGTCCCACCAAATTACAACAGCATGTGTCCCCATCAATTGCAGCAGCATGTGTCCCACCAAATTGCAGCAGCATGTGTCAACATCAATTGCAGCAGCATGTGTCACCATCAATTGCAGCAGCATGTATTGCAGCAGCATATGTCACCATCAATTGCAGCAGGATATGTCCCACCAAATTGCAGCAGAATGCGTCCCACCAAATTGCAGCAGCATGTGTCCCACCAAATTGAACTAGCATGTGCCACCATCAATTGCAACAGCATGCGTCCCACCAAATTGCAGCAGCATGTGTCATAATCAATTGCAGCAGCATGTGTCACCATCAATTGCAGCAGGATGTGTCCCACCAAATTGCAGCAGCATGTGTCCCACCAAATTGCAGCAGCATGTGTCACCGTCAATTGCAGCAGCGTGTCCCACTAAATTTCAGCAGCATTTGTCTCACCAAATTGCAGCAGCATGTGTCACCATCAATTGCAACAGCATGTGTCCCACCAAATTGCAGCAGCATGTGTCACCATCAATTGCAGCAGCATGTGTCCCAAAAAACTTTAAGCAGCAAGTGTCCCACCAAATTGCAGCATGTGTCATCATCAATTGCAGCGGCATGTGTCCCACCAAATTGCAGCAGCATGTGTCACCATCAATTGCAGCAGCATGTGTCCCACCAAATTTCAGCAGCATTTGTCCCACCAAATTGCAGCATGTGTTATATCAAATTTCAGCAGCATGTGTCATCATAAAATGCAGCAGCATGTGTCACCATCAATTGCAGCAGCATGTGTCCCACCAAATTGCAGCAGCATGTGTCCCACCAAATTGCAGCAGCATGTGTCACCGTCAATTGCAGCATCATGTGTCCCACTAAATTTCAGCAGCATTTGTCCCACCAAATTGCAGTATGTGTCAACATCAATTGCAGCAGCATGTACCCCACCAGCATCTGTCACCATCAATTGCAGCAGCATGTGTCCCACCAAATTGTAGAAGCATGGGTCACCATCAATTGCAGCAGCATGTGTGCCACCAAATTGCAACAGCATGTGTCCCCATCAATTGCAGCAGCATGTGTCTCACCAAATTGCAGCAGCATGTGTCACCATCAATTGAAGCAGCATGTGTCCCACTAAATTGAAGCAGCATGTGTCCCACCAAATTGCAGTATGTGTCAACATCAATTGCAGCAGCATGTACCCCACCAGCATGTGTCACTATCAATTGCAGCAGCATGTGTCCCACCAAATTTCAGCAGCATGTGTTCCGCCAAATTGCAGCATGTGTCACCGTCAATTGCAGCAGCATGTGCCCCACCAAATTGCAGCAGCATGTGTCACCATCAATTGCAGCAGCATGTTTGTCCCACCAAATTTAATCAGCATGTGTACCACCAAATTGCAGCAGCATGTGTCATCATCAATTGCAGCAGCATGTGTCCCACCAAATTTGAGCAGCATGTGTCCCACCAAATTGCAGCAGCATGTGTCATCATCAATTACAGCAGCATGTGTCCCACCAAATTGCAGCAGCATGTGTCACTATCAAATGCAGCATTTACCCCACCAGCATGTGTCACTATCAATTGCAACAGCATGTACCCCACCAGCACGTGTCACCATCATTTGAAGGAGCATGTGTCCCACCAAATTGCAACAACATGTTTCACCATCAATTGCAACAGCATGTGTCCCACCAAATTGCAGTATGTGTCAACATCAATTGCAGCAGCATGTACCCCACCAGCATGTGTCACTATCAATTGCAGCAGCATGTGTCCCACCAAATTGCAACAGCATGTGTCCCACCAAATTGCAGCAACATGTGTCACCATCAATTGCAACAGCATGTGTCCCACCTAATTTCAGCAGCATGTGTCTCACCAAATTGAAGCATGTGTCACCGTCAATTGCAGCAGCATGTGTCACCATCAATTGCAGCAGCATGTGTCCCACCAAATTGCAGCAGCATGTGTCCCACCAAATTGCAGCAGCATGTGTCACCATCAATTGCAGCATCACGTGTCCCACCAAATTGCAGCAGCATGTGTCCCACCAAATTGCAGTATGTGTCAACATCAATTGCAGCAGCATGTACCCCACCAGCTTGTGTCACTATCAATTACAGCTGCATGTGTCCCACCAAATTGCAGAAACACGTGTCACCATCAATTGCAACAGCATGTGACCCACCAAATTGCAGCAGCATGTTTCATCATCAATTGCAGCAGAATGTGTCCCACCAAATTTCAGCAGCATGTGTCCCACCAAATTGCAGCAGCATGTGCCACCATCAATTGCAACAGCATGCGTCCCACCAAATTGCAGCAGCATGTGTCATAATCAATTGCAGCAGCATGTGTCAACACCAAATTGCAGCAGCATGTGTCAACACCAAATTGCAGAAGCATGTGTCATCACCAAATTGCAGCAGCATGTGTCACCATCAACTGCAGCAGCATGTGTCACCATAAAATGCAGCAGCATGTGTCCCACCAAATTGTAGCAGCATGTGTCACCATCAATTGCAGCAGCATGTGCCACCATCAATTGCAACAGCATGCGTCCCACCAAATTTCAGCCGCATTTGTCATTATCAATTGCAGCAGCATGTGTCAACACCAAATTGCAGCAGCATGTGTCAACACCAAATTGCAGAAGCATGTGTCATCACCAAATTGCAGCAGCATGTGTCACCATCAACTGCAGCAGCATGTGTCACCATAAATTGCAGCAGCATGTGTCCCACCAAATTGAAGCAGCATGTGTCACCATCAATTGCAGCAGCATGTGTCACCATCAATTGCAGCAGCATGTGTCCCACCAAATTTCAGCAGCATGTGTCCCGCCAAATTGCAGCATGTGTCACCGTCAATTGCAGCAGCATGTGCCCCACCAAATTGCAGCAGCATGTGTCACCATCAATTGCAGCAGCATGTGTCATCATCAATTACAGCAGCATGTGTCCCATCAAACTTCAGCAGCATGTGTCCCACCAAATTGCAGCAGCATGTGTCACTATCAAATGCAGCATTTACCCCACCAGCATGTGTCACTATCAATTGCAGCAGCATGTACCCCACCAGCACGTGTCACCATCAATTGAAGGAGCATGTGTCCCACCAAATTGCAACAACATGTTTCACCATAAATTGCAGCAGCATGTGTCCCACCAAATTTTAGCAGCATGTGTCACCATCAATTGCAGCAGTATGTGCCACCATCAATTGCAACAGCATGCGTCCCACCAAATTTCAGCAGCATGTGTCATAATCAATGGCAGCAGCATGTGTCAACACCAAATTGCAGCAGCATGTGTCAACACCAAATTGCAGCAGCATGTGTCACTATCAACTGCAGCAGCATGTGTCACCATAAATTGCAGCAGCATGTGTCCCACCAAATTGTAGCAGCATGTGTCACCATCAATTGCAGCAGCATGTGTCACCATCAATTGCAGCAGCATGTGTCCCACCAAATTTCAGCAGCATGTGTCCCGCCAAATTGCAGCATGTGTCACCATCAATTGCAGCAGCATGTGCCCCACCAAATTGCAGCAGCATGTGTCACCATCAATTGCAGCAGCATGTTTGTCCCACCAAATTTAATCAGCATGTGTACCACCAAATTGCAGCATGTGTCCCACCAAATTGCCGCAGCATGTGTCATAATCAATTGCAGCAGCATGTGTCAACACCAAATTGCAGCAGCATGTGCCCCACCAAATTGCAACAGCCTGTGTCACCATCAACTACAGCAGCATATGTCACCATCAATTGCAGTAGCATGTTTGTCCCACCAAATTGCAGCTGCATGTGTTCAAACAGATTGCAGCATGTGTCACTATCAATTGAGACAGCATGTGTCCCACCAAAATGCAGCATGTGTCATCATCAATTGCAACAGCATGTACCCCACCCGCATGTATCACTATCAATTGCAGCAGCATGTGTCCCACCAAATTGCAGTAGCATGTGTCCCACCAAATTGAAGCAGCATGTACCACCATCAATTGCAACAGCATGCGTCCCACCAAATTGCAGCAGCATGTGTCATAATCAATTGCAGCAGCATGTGTCAACACCAAATTGCTTCAGAATGTGTCAACAACAAATTGCAGCAGCATGTGTCACCACCAAATTGCAGCAGCATGTGTCCCGCCAAATTGCAGCATGTGTCACCGTCAATTGCAGCAGCATGTGTCCCACCAAATTGAAGCATCATGTGTCACCATCAATTGCAGCAGCATGTGCCCCACCAAATTTCAGCTGCATGTGTCCCACCAAATTGCAGCATGTATCCCACCAAATTGCAGCAGCATGTGTCATCATCAATTGCAGCAGCATGTGTCCCACCAAATTCCAGCAGCATGTGTCCCACCAAATTGCAGCATGTGTCACCGTCAATTGCAGCAGCATGTGTCCCAACAAATTGCAGCAGTATGTGTCACCAACCAATTGCAGCAGCATGTGTCCCAACAAATTTGAGCAGCATGTGTCCCACCTAATTGCAGCATGTGTCATCATCAATTGCAGCAGCATGTGACAACATCAATTGCAGCAGCATGTGTCCCACCAAATTTCAGCAGCATGTGTCCCACCAAATATCAGCAGCATGTGTCCCACCAAATTGCAGCAGCATGTGTCAACATCAATTGCAGCATTTACCCCACCAGCACATGGTACTATCTATTGCAGCAGCATGTACCCCACCAGCATGTGTCACCATCAATTGAAGCAGCATATGTCCCACCAAATTGCAGCAGCATGTTTATCCATCAATTGCAACAGCATGTGTCCCACCAAATTGCAGTATGTGTCAACGTCAATTGCAGCAGCAAGTCCCCCAAAAGCATGTGTCACTATCAATTGCAGCAGCATGTGTCCCACCAAATTGCAACAGCATCTGTCACCACCAAATTGCAGCAACATGTGTCACCATCAATTGCAACAGCATGTCTCCCACCAAATTGCAGCAGCATGTGTCACCATCAATTGCAGCAGCATGTGTCCCACTAAATTTCAGCAGCATGTGTCCCAACAAATTGCAGCATGTGTCCCACCAAATTGCAGCAGCATGTGTCATCATCAATTGAAGCAGCATGTGTCCCACCAAATTTCAACAGCATGTGTCCCACCAAATTGCAGCATGTGTCACCGTCAATTGCAGCAGCATGTGTCCCAACAAATTGCAGCAGCATGTTTATCCATCAATTGCAACAGCATGTGTCCCACCAAATTGCAGTATGTGTCAACATCAATTGCAGCAGCAAGTACCCCAAAAGCATGTGTCACTATCAATTGCAGCAGCATGTGTCCCACCAAATTGCAACAGCATCTGTCACCACCAAATCGCAGCAACATGTGTCACCATCAATTGCAACAGCATGTGTCCCACCAAATTGCAGCAGCATGTGTCACCATCAATTGCAGCAGCATGTGTCCCACCAAATTTGAGCAGCATGTGTCCCACCAAATTGCAGCAGCATGTGTCATCATCAATTACAGCAGCATGTGTCCCATCAAACTTCAGCAGCATGTGTCCCACCAAATTGCAGCAGCATGTGTCACTATCAAATGCAGCATTTACCCCACCAGCATGTGTCACTATCAATTGCAGCAGCATGTACCCCACCAGCACGTGTCACCATCAATTGAAGGAGCATGTGTCCCACCAAATTGCAACAACATGTTTCACCATCAATTGCAACAGCATGTGTCCCACCAAATTGCAGTATGTGTCAACATCAATTGCAGCAGCATGTACCCCACCAGCATGTGTCACTATCAATTGCAGCAGTATGTGTCCCACCAAATTGCAACAGCATGTGTCCCACCAAATTGCAGCAACATGTGTCACCATCAATTGCAACAGCATGTGTCCCACCTAATTTCAGCAGCATGTGTCCCACCAAATTGAAGCATGTGTCACCGTCAATTGCAGCAGCATGTGTCACCATCAATTGCAGCAGCATGTGTCCCACCAAATTGCAGCAGCATGTGTCCCACCAAATTGCAGCAGCATGTGTCACCATCAATTGCAGCATCACGTGTCCCACCAAATTGCAGCAGCATGTGTCCCACCAAATTGCAGTATGTGTCAACATCAATTGCAGCAGCATGTACCCCACCAGCTTGTGTCACTATCAATTACAGCTGCATGTGTCCCACCAAATTGCAGCAACACGTGTCACCATCAATTGCAACAGCATGTGACCCACCAAATTGCAGCAGCATGTTTCATCATCAATTGCAGCAGCATGTGTCCCACCAAATTTCAGCAGCAGGTGTCCCACCAAATTGCAGCAGCATGTGCCACCATCAATTGCAACAGCATGCGTCCCACCAAATTGCAGCAGCATGTGTCATAATCAATTGCAGCAGCATGTGTCAACACCAAATTGCAGCAGCATGTGTCCCACCAAATTGTAGCAGCATGTGTCACCATCAATTGCAGCAGCATGTGCCACCATCAATTGCAACAGCATGCGTCCCACCAAATTTCAGCAGCATGTGTCATAATCAATTGCAGCAGCATGTGTCAACACCAAATTGCAGCAGCATGTGTCAACACCAAATTGCAGAAGCATATGTCATCACCAAATTGCAGCAGCATGTGTCACCATCAACTGCAGCAGCATGTGTCACCATAAATTGCAGCAGCATGTGTCCCACCAAATTGTAGCAGCATGTGTCAACACCAAATTGCAGAAGCATGTGTCATCACCAAATTGCAGCAGCATGTGTCACCATCAACTGCAGCAGCATGTGTCACCATAAATTGCAGCAGCATGTGTCCCACCAAATTGTAGCAGCATGTGTCACCATCAATTGCAGCAGCATGTGTCACCATCAATTGCAGCAGCATGTGTCCCACCAAATTTCAGCAGCATGTGTCCCGCCAAATTGCAGCATGTGTCACCGTCAATTGCAGCAGCATGTGCCCCACCAAATTGCAGCAGCATGTGTCACCATCAATTGCAGCAGCATGTTTGTCCCACCAAATTTAATCAGCATGTGTACCACCAAATTGCAGCATGTGTCCCACCAAATTGCCGCAGCATGTGTCATAATCAATTGCAGCAGCATGTGTCAACACCAAATTGCAGCAGCATGTGCCCAACCAAATTGCAACAGCCTGTGTCACCATCAACTACAGCAGCATATGTCACCATCAATTGCAGTAGCATGTTTGTCCCACCAAATTGCAGCTGCATGTGTTCAACCAGATTGCAGCATGTGTCACTATCAATTGAGACAGCATGTGTCCCACCAAAATGCAGCATGTGTCATCATCAATTGCAACAGCATGTGTCCCACCAAAATGCAGCATGTATCACTATCAATTGCAGCAGCATGTGTCCCACCAAATTGCAGCAGCATGTGTCCCACCAAATTGAAGCAGCATGTACCACCATCAATTGCAACAGCATGCGTCCCACCAAATTGCAGCAGCATGTGTCATAATCAATTGCAGCAGCATGTGTCAACACCAAATTGCTTCAGAATGTGTCAACAACAAATTGCAGCAGCATGTGTCACCAACAAATTGCAGCAGCATGTGTCACCACCAAATTGCAGCAGGATGTGTCCCGCCAAATTGCAGCATGTGTCACCGTCAATTGCAGCAGCATGTGTCCCACCAAATTGAAGCATCATGTGTCACCATCAATTGCAGCAGCATGTGCCCCACCAAATTTCAGCAGCATGTGTCATAATCAATTGCAGCAGCATGTGTCAACACCAAATTGCAGCAGCATGTGTCCCACCAAATTCCAGCAGCATGTGTCCCACCAAATTGCAGCATGTGTCACCGTCCATTGCAGCAGCATGTGTCCCAACAAATTGCAGCAGTATGTGTCACCAACCAATTGCAGCAGCATGTGTCCCAACAAATTTGAGCAGCATGTGTCCCCCCTAATTGCAGCATGTGTCATCATCAATTGCAGCAGCATGTGACAACATCAATTGCAGCAGCATGTGTCCCACCAAATTTCAGCAGCATGTGTCCCACCAAATATCAGCAGCATGTGTCCCACCAAATTGCAGCAGCATGTGTCAACATCAATTGCAGCATTTACCCCACCAGCACATGTCACTATCTATTGCAGCAGCATGTACCCCACCAGCATGTGTCACCATCAATTGAAGCAGCATGTGTCCCACCAAATTGCAGCAGCATGTTTATCCATCAATTGCAACAGCATGTGTCCCACCAAATTGCAGTATGTGTCAACATCAATTGCAGCAGCAAGTACCCCAAAGCATGTGTCACTATCAATTGCAGCAGCATGTGTCCCACCAAATTGCAACAGCATCTGTCACCACCAAATTGCAGCAACATGTGTCACCATCAATTGCAACAGCATGTGTCCCACCAAATTGCAGCAGCATGTGTCACCATCAATTGCAGCAGCATGTGTCCCACCAAATTTCAGCAGCATGTGTCCCAACAAATTGCAGCATGTGTCCCACCAAATTGCAGCAGCATGTGTCACCATCAATTGCAGCAGCATGTGTCCCACCAAATTGCAGCAGCATGTGTCCCACCAAATTGCAGCAGCATGTGTCACCGTCAATTGCAGCATCACGTGTCCCACCAAATTGCAGCAGCATGTGTCCCACCAAATTGCAGTATGTGTCAACATCAATTGCAGCAGCATGTACCCCACCAGCTTGTGTCACTATCAATTACAGCTGCATGTGTCCCACCAAATTGCAGCAACACGTGTCACCATCAATTGCAACAGCATGTGACCCACCAAATTGCAGCAGCATGTTTCATCATCAATTGCAGCAGCATGTGTCCCACCAAATTTCAGCAGCAGGTGTCCCACCAAATTGCAGCAGCATGTGCCACCATCAATTGCAACAGCATGCGTCCCACCAAATTGCAGCAGCATGTGTCATAATCAATTGCAGCAGCATGTGTCAACACCAAATTGCAGCAGCATGTGTCCCACCAAATTGTAGCAGCATGTGTCACCATCAATTGCAGCATGTGCCACCATCAATTGCAACAGCATGCGTCCCACCAAATTTCAGCAGCATGTGTCATAATCAATTGCAGCAGCATGTGTCAACACCAAATTGCAGCAGCATGTGTCAACACCAAATTGCAGAAGCATATGTCATCACCAAATTGCAGCAGCATGTGTCACCATCAACTGCAGCAGCATGTGTCACCATAAATTGCAGCAGCATGTGTCCCACCAAATTGTAGCAGCATGTGTCAACACCAAATTGCAGAAGCATGTGTCATCACCAAATTGCAGCAGCATGTGTCACCATCAACTGCAGCAGCATGTGTCACCATAAATTGCAGCAGCATGTGTCCCACCAAATTGTAGCAGCATGTGTCACCATCAATTGCAGCAGCATGTGTCACCATCAATTGCAGCAGCATGTGTCCCACCAAATTTCAGCAGCATGTGTCCCGCCAAATTGCAGCATGTGTCACCGTCAATTGCAGCAGCATGTGCCCCACCAAATTGCAGCAGCATGTGTCACCATCAATTGCAGCAGCATGTTTGTCCCACCAAATTTAATCAGCATGTGTACCACCAAATTGCAGCATGTGTCCCACCAAATTGCCGCAGCATGTGTCATAATCAATTGCAGCAGCATGTGTCAACACCAAATTGCAGCAGCATGTGCCCCACCAAATTGCAACAGCCTGTGTCACCATCAACTACAGCAGCATATGTCACCATCAATTGCAGTAGCATGTTTGTCCCACCAAATTGCAGCTGCATGTGTTCAACCAGATTGCAGCATGTGTCACTATCAATTGAGACAGCATGTGTCCCACCAAAATGCAGCATGTGTCATCATCAATTGCAACAGCATGTACCCCACCAGCTTGTATCACTATCAATTGCAGCAGCATGTGTCCCACCAAATTGCAGCAGCATGTGTCCCACCAAATTGAAGCAGCATGTACCACCATCAATTGCAACAGCATGCGTCCCACCAAATTGCAGCAGCATGTGTCATAATCAATTGCAGCAGCATGTGTCAACACCAAATTGCTTCAGAATGTGTCAACAACAAATTGCAGCAGCATGTGTCACCAACAAATTGCAGCAGCATGTGTCACCACCAAATTGCAGCAGGATGTGTCCCGCCAAATTGCAGCATGTGTCACCGTCAATTGCAGCAGCATGTGTCCCACCAAATTGAAGCATCATGTGTCACCATCAATTGCAGCAGCATGTGCCCCATCAAATTTCAGCAGCATGTGTCATAATCAATTGCAGCAGCATGTGTCAAAACCAAATTGCAGCAGCATGTGTCATCATCAATTGCAGCAGCATGTGTCCCACCAAATTCCAGCAGCATGTGTCCCACCAAATTGCAGCATGTGTCACCGTCCATTGCAGCAGCATGTGTCCCAACAAATTGCAGCAGTATGTGTCACCAACCAATTGCAGCAGCATGTGTCCCAACAAATTTGAGCAGCATGTGTCCCCCCTAATTGCAGCATGTGTCATCATCAATTGCAGCAGCATGTGACAACATCAATTGCAGCAGCATGTGTCCCACCAAATTTCAGCAGCATGTGTCCCACCAAATATCAGCAGCATGTGTCCCACCAAATTGCAGCAGCATGTGTCAACATCAATTGCAGCATTTACCCCACCAGCACATGTCACTATCTATTGCAGCAGCATGTACCCCACCAGCATGTGTCACCATCAATTGAAGCAGCATGTGTCCCACCAAATTGCAGCAGCACGTTTATCCATCAATTGCAACAGCATGTGTCCCACCAAATTGCAGTATGTGTCAACATCAATTGCAGCAGCAAGTACCCCAAAGCATGTGTCACTATCAATTGCAGCAGCATGTGTCCCACCAAATTGCAACAGCATCTGTCACCACCAAATTGCAGCAACATGTGTCACCATCAATTGCAACAGCATGTATCCCACCAAATTGCAGCAGCATGTGTCACCATCAATTGCAGCAGCATGTGTCCCACCAAATTTCAGCAGCATGTGTCCCTACAAATTGCAGCATGTGTCCCACCAAATTGCAGCAGCATGTGTCATCATCAATTGAAGCAGCATGTGTCCCACCAGATTTCAACAGCATGTGTCCCACCAAATTGCAGCATGTGTCACCGTCAATTGCAGCAGCATGTGTCCCACCAAATTGCAGCCGCATGTGTCCCACCAAATTGCAGCAGCATGTGTCACCATCAATTGCAGCAGCATGAGTCCCACCAAATTTGAGCAGCATGTGTCCCACCAAATTGCAGCATGTGTCCCACCAAATTGCAGCAGCATGTGTCATCATCAATTGCAGCAGCATGTGTCCCACCAAATTTCAGCAGCATGTGTCCCACCAAATTGCAGCATGTGTCCCACCAAATTGCAGCAGCATGTGTCACCATCAATTGCAGCATTTACTCCACCAGCAGGTGTCACTATCAATTGCAGCAGCATGTACCCCACCAGCATGTATCACCATCAATTGAAGCAGCATGTGTCCCACCTAATTGCAACAGCATGTTTCACCATCAATTGCAACAGCATGTGTCCCACCAAATTGCAGTATGTGTCAACATCAATTGCAGAAGCATGTACCCCACCAGCATGTGTCACTATCAATTGCTGCAGCATGTATCCCACCAAATTGCAACAGCATGTGTCCCACCAAATTTCAGCAGCATGTGTCACCATCAATTGCAGCAGCATGTGTCCCACCAAATTGCAGCATGTGTCCCACCAAATTGCAGCAGCATGTGTCACTATCAGTTGCAGCAGCATGTATTGCAGCAGCATGTGTCACCATCAATTGCAGCAGCATGTGTCCCACCAAATTTCAGCAGCATGTGTCACCGCCAAATTGCCGCAGCATGTGTCACCACCAAACTTCAGCAGCCTGTGGCACCACCAAATTGCAGCAGCATGTGTCACCACCAAATTGCAGCAGCATATGTCCCACCAAATTGAAGCAGCATGTGTCACCACCAAATTGCAGCAGCATGTGTCACCACCAAATTGCAGCAGCATGTGTCACCAAATTGCAGCAGCATGTGTCATCACCAATTTTCAGCAGCATGTGTCAGCACCAATTGCAGCAGCATGTGTCCCACCAAATTGCAGCATGTGTCCCACCAAATTACAGAAGCATGTGTCACTATCAATTGCAGCAGCATGTGTCTCACTAATTTGCAGCAGCATGTGTCCCACCAAATTGCAGCAGCATTTTCAATAGCAATTGCAACAGCATGTGTCACCATCAATTGCAGCAGCATGTGTCTCACCATATTGCAGCAGCATGTGTCACCATCAATTGCAGCAGCATACGTCCCACTAAATTGCAACAGCATGTGTCACCATCAACTGCAGCAGCATGTGTCACCATCAAATGCAGCAGCATGTGTCCCACCAAATTGCAGCAGCATGTGTCACCATCAATTGCAGCAGCATGTGTCCCACTAAATTGAAGCAGCATGTGTCACCATCAATTGCAACAGCATGTGTCCCACCAAATTACAGCAGCATGTGTCACCATCAATTGCAGCAGCATGTGTCCCACCAAATTGCAGCATGTGTCCCACCAAATTGCAGCAGCATGTGTCACCATCAAATGCAGCAGTATGTATTGCAGCAGCATGTGTCACCATCAATTGCAGAAGCATGTGTCCCAACAAATTGCAGCATGTGTCACCAACAATTTCAGAAGCATGTGTCCCACCAAATTTCAGCAGCATGTGTCTCACCAAATTGTAGCAGCATGTGTCACCATAAATTGCAGCAACATGTATTGCAGCAGAATGTGTCACCATCAACTGCAGCAGCATGTGTCATCACCAAATTGCAGCAGCACGTGTAACCACCAAATTTCAGCAGAATGTGTCATCTCCAAATTGCAGCAGCATGTGCCACCACCAAATTGCAGCAGCATGGGTCACCATCAATTGCAGCAGCTTGAGTTACCATTGAGTGCAGCACTATCTGTCCCACCAAATTACAGCACCATCTGTCACCACCAAATTGCAGCAGCATGTGTCACCATCAATTGCAGCAGCATGTGTCACCACCAAATTGCAGCAGCATGGGTCACCATCAATTGCAGCAGCTTGTGTTACCATTGATTGCAGCAGAATGTGTCCCACCAAATTACAGCAGCATGTGTCATCACCATATTGCAGCAGCATGTGTCCCACCAAATTGCAGCAGCATGTGTCACCACCAAATTGCAGCAGCATGGGTCACCATCAATTGCAGCAGCAAGTGTCACCATCGATTGCAGCAGCATGTGTCCCACCAAATTGCAGCAGCATGTGTCACCACCAAATTGCCACAGCAAGTGTCATCACCATATTGCAGCAGCATGTGCAACCACCAAATTGCAACAGTATGTGTCATCACCAAATTGCAGCATGTGTCGCCACCAAAGTGCAGCAGCATGTGTCACCACCAAATTGCAGCAGCATGTGTCAACATCAATTGCAGCAGCATTCATTTCAGCAGCATGTGTCACCATCAATTACAGCAGCATGTGTCACCACCAAAGTGCAGCAGCATGTGTCACCACCAAAGTGCAGCAGCATGTGGCACCATCAATTGCAGCAGCATGTGACCCACCAAATTTCAGCAGCATGTGTCACCACCAAATTGCAGCAGCATGGGTCCCACCAAATTTCAGCAGCATGTGTCCCACCAAATTGCGCAGGCATGTGTCACCATCAAATTGCAGCAGCATGTGTCATCACCAAATTGCAGCAGCATGTGTAACCACCAAATTGCAGCAGCATGTGTCATCACCAAACTGCAGCAGCATGTGTCATCACCAAACTGCAGCAGCATGTGTCACAATCGATTGAAGCAGCATGTGTTCCACCAAATTGCAGCAGCATGTGTCACCACCAAATTGCAGCAGCATGTGTCATCACCATATTGCAGCAGCATGTGTAACCACCAAATTGCAGCAGCATGTGTTATCAGCAAATTACAGCAACATTTGTCATCAATAATTGCAGCAGAATGTGTCCCTCCAAATTGCACCAGCATGTGTCCCACCAAATTGCAGCAGCATGTGTCACCATCAATTGCAGGAGCATACATCCCAACAAATTGCCGCATGTGTCACTATCAATTGCAGCAGCATGTACCCCACCAGCATGTGTCACTATCAATCGCAACAACATGTGTCCCACCAAATTTCAGCAACATGCGTCACACCAAATTGCAACATGTGCCCCACCAAATTTCAGCAGCATGTGTCACGATCAATTGCAGCAGCATGTTTCACCATGAATTGCAGCAGCATGTGTCCCACCAAATTGCAGCAGCATATGTCACTACCAAATTGCAGCAGCACGTGTCACTATCAATTGCAGCAGCATGTATTGCAGCAGCATGTGTCACCATCAATTGCAACAGCATGTGTCCCACCAAATTGCAGTATGTGTCAGCATCAATTGCAGCAGCATGTACCCCACCAGCATGTGTCACTATCAATCGCAACAACATGTGTCCCACCAAATTTCAGCAACATGCGTCACAGTAAATTGCAACATGTGCCCCACCAATTTTCAGCAGCATGTGTCACGATCAATTGCAGCAGCATGTTTCACCATGAATTGCAGCAGCATGTGTCCCACCAAATTGCAGCAGCATATGTCACTACCAAATTGCAGCAGCACGTGTCACTATCAATTGCAGCAGCATGTATTGCAGCAGCATGTGTCACCATCAATTGCAGCAGCATGTGTCACCACCAAATTGCAGCAGCATGTGTCACCACCAAATTTCAGCAGTATGTGTCCCACCAAAATGCAGGAGCATGTTTCCCACCAAATTGCAGCATGTGTCACCCTCACTTGCAGCAGCATGTGCCCCACCAGGATGCAGCAGCATGTTTCCCGCCAAATTTCAGCAGCATTTGTCCCTCCAAATTGCAGCATGTGTCCCACCAAATTTCAGCAGCATGTGTCACCATCAATTGCAGCATTATGTGTCCCACCAAATTGCAGCAGCATGTATCCTACCAAATTGCAGCAGCATGTGTCACCATCAATTGCAGCATGTGCCACACCAAATTGCAGCAGCATGTGTCACCATCAATTACAACAGCATGTGTCCCACCAAATTGAAGTAGCATGTGTCACCATTGATTGCAGCAGCATGTGTCCCAGCAAATTGGAGCAGCATGTGTCACCACCAAATTGCAGCAGCATGTGTCACCATCAATTGCAGCAGCATGTGTCACTACCAAATTGCAGCAGCACGTATCACCATCAATTTCAGCAGCATGTATTGCATCAGCATGTGTCACCATCAATTGCAGCAGCATGTGTCCCACCAAATTGCAGCAGCATGTGTCCCATCAAAATGCAACAGCATGTGTCACTACCAAATTGCAGCAGCATGTGTCACCACCAAATTTCAGTAGCATGTGTCACTACACAATTGCAGCAGCATGTGTCCCACTAAATTGCAGCAGCATGTGTCACCATCAATTGCAGCAGCATGTGTCCCACCAAATTGCAGCGGCATGTGTCCCACCAAATTGCAGCAGCATGTGTCACCATCAATTGCAGCAGCATGCATCCCAACAAATTGCAGCATGTCTCACCATCAATTGCAGCAGCATGTGCCCCACCAGCATGTGTCACAATCAATTTCAGCAACATGTGTCCCACCAAATTTGAGCAGCATGTGTCCCACCAAATTGCAACATGTGCCCCACCGAATTGCAGCAGCATGTGTCACCATCAATTGCAGCAGCACGTGTCACCATCAATTGCAGCAGCATGTGTGCCACCAAATTGCAGCAGCATGTGTCCCACCAAATTGCAGCAGCATGTGTCCCACCAAATTGTAGCAGAATGTGTCACCATCCATTGCAACAGCATGTGTCCCACCAAATTGCAGCAGCATGTGTCACCATCAATTGCAGCAGCATGTGTCCCACCAAATTGCAGCAGCATTTGTCACTACAATGTTGCAGCAGCATGTGTAACCACCAAATTGCAGCAGCATGTGTCACCATTAATTGAAGCAGCATGTGTCACAATCAATTGCAGCAGTATGTGTCACCATCAATTGCAGCAGCATGTGTCCCACCAAATTGCAGCAGCATGTGTCCCACCAAATTGCAGCAGAATGTGTCCCACCAAATTGTAGCAGAATGTGTCACCATCCATTGCAACAGCATGTGTCCCACAAAATTGCAGCAGCATGTGTCACCATCAATTGCAGCAGCATGTGTCCCACCAAATTGCAGCAGCATTTGTCACTACAATATTGCAGCAGCATGTGTAACCACCAAATTGCAGCAGCATGTGTCACCATTAATTGCAGCAGCATGTGTCACAATCAATTGCAGCAGTATGTGTCACCATCAATTGCAGCAGCATGTGTCCCACCAAATTGCAGCAGCATGTGTCCCACCAAATTGCAGCAGTGTGGGTCACACCAAATTTCAGCAGCATGTGTCCCCACCAAATTGCAGCCGCCCTCGGAGGGCGGAGCTGCTGGTGGAGATTGCTGTTGCTCCGTAGAGTGGACCTAATGCTGCTGCCGCTGCTGCTGCTTTAATGCTGGCGCTGCTGTTCTAGCCTGTTTTAGCCTGAACTATATGGCTGGATAGATTAGCAGAGAAAGGATGGCCTATGCTTGGAGGGGAAAGTTCTAACTTTTACGTTGCCCTACCTGCTTGTGCTGCGGACCTGCTGTGGTTGCTTGTGTTCCTCTTCAACCTGTCACTGAAGCTCCATCGGAAGGGAAGTAATGGAAACCCGAGTCAGTCTGTGAAGCGCCGAGGAACAAGACGCAGCCGAATCGAGGAAGTGGAGGAGATCCAGCGAAGGGGGTCGGTGCGTGGGCGGAAGCTGGTGGCCGATACCGAAAGCCATTTGATCATCCACGTGACGGCGGTCCCGGAGGTTCCCGGCGGAGACCAGGTAAAATCTCGGGGGAAGCGGTGGGGAAGCCCATAATAGGAAGCAGTGAGCTGAGGTGGGAAGCCAGAAGATCCCGAAGGTAAAGTAACGAAACCGAGCAACAGTAAAAAAAAAAAAAGGAAACAGCATGGGAGAATGAAAGACGAAATAAGGATAGCGAGCTGAGAAAAAAAAACTTCTGATGTTAAAGGTTAAAAGACTGCATATATATTATAAAGAAAAGAGAAGAATTCCTGGAAAAGAGCTAAGAGAAAAAAAAAAAAAAGAGGGGATTGTGCAATAAAAATAAAAGCTGGCTGGTCGGTTTGATGTTAAAACTACTGGGTTAACTAAGGGAACTTGACTGATTAATTAGTGTAAAAACCCAAAAGGCTAAAGCACATAAAAACAGAGGGTTTGTTTAAACTAGGTTGGATTGTTACGGACTGTCTGTATAAAGGTGGATTATATTTAAATACTATTATTGAAAATATAATAAATACTGATTAACCATTAAAGACCATTAAGACCATCGCTGATAAGATCTGCAATCTCTTAAAGGGCCATTTACGGTGTAATAGAAAAAGGCTGAAACCCCTACAGGAAAACATAATAAATACTGATTAACCATTAAAGACCATTGCTGACAAGCTTTGCAGCTTTGCAATCTCTTAAAGGGATAATTACGGTTTAATAGAAAAGGGCCGAAATTCCCACAAGAAAGCTAAAGGGCAAGTTTTGGCACCAAAGAGGGGTAGTAAAACACCCCAAAATCAAAAAGATAAAAAGGATAAAAAAGTAGAAAGAAGTAAAGGCACCATAGGGGGCCAAGCCATTCAAACTACTGATATCAAGGAGTTTTTTCAGCAAATGCATCCACAGAAAGAGATACAGGGTCAATCTCAATCGCCTCAGCAAACATCACATATAGGGCACACGTTACAAACATCACAGGAACTATTGGAAATGACAGAAACAGAAACATCAGCGTCTTTGGGGATACTAGGAGAGGATACAACGAATCACCCTAGGAATAGCTCACCAATAGAAATAATGGGATCATTAACAGAACAAAGGGAAGGTGATAATGAAAATTGGGATATAAGGACATATATTCGTTCCCTCCCTACTAGGACAGACATGGATCAATATATACACAGATTGGAGGATACCTATAAAGCTGAAATACAAGAGATTAAAACATCTACCCAAAGAACACAGGAGATAATAGGCAAACTGGATGTAAGAATGACAAATATGGAGCAAGAAATATCTCGACTAAAAGAGAAACTACATGAACAGGAAAATGATTTAGTACAAGCTAGAAATGCTTTAGATGAACAGGAAAATAAAAGTCGAAGAAATAATATAAGAATTAGAGGTTTGGATGAAAATGTGAATTCAAGGGACTTGATATCGGTTTTACAGGGGATCTTCCAGAGGTTGGACATGGACTTGTCCATAGACGATCTGCTGATCGATCGGGCGCACAGAATAGCTGGAGTGAGAAGGGTAAAAACTGGTGAAACTAGAGACGTTATCTGTAAACTGCATTATGCACGAATAAAAGATAAAATAATGACTGCAATAAGACATAAAGAGAATATAGAATATGACGGAAAACAACTGACATTTTTTCAGGATCTATCCAAATATACTTTGGACAAAAGAAGAGCACTAAAACCACTGTTGGAGCAACTTAGAAAAAGGAACTTACAATATAGATGGAAATTTCCATTTCAACTACAAGTTTATTATGAAGATTTGTCAGTAGTTTACAGGAACCTAGAAGACCTACCGGAATTTGTAAAGGTTCTTGGTCTTTCACCAGTAAACTTACCAGAATGGCCAAAACCTTACAGAAAAGTAGTAAAAAGCTTATAGGGAATTGTGGAAACGGATCGGGGGAGGGGGAATTTAACGATGGGGGATTAGTTTGAGATTTATGGTTAATTTTGGTTTTTTACTTCCCTTTTTTTTTTTCTCTCTCTTTTTTGTTTTTTTTTTGTTTGTTTTGTTTTTTTTAATTAGGGGTAAAAGGGAAGAGGAGGTTTTTTTGATATAATGAAATATGGAAAAGTTTTTTTTTTTTGTTTTTTTTTTTTTAACAATTAGGGGTAAATTGGAAGAGGAGGTTTTTGATATAATTGAATATGGCAAATTTCTTTAATTGATTTATTTATCTATTTATGTATTTATTTATTTATTTTCTTCTTTTTTTCACAATTAGGGGTAAAAGGGAAAAGGAGGTTTTTGATATAATGAAATATGGCAAATTTACTTTTTTTTTATTTTATTTATTTATTTATTTTCTCACAATTAGGGGTAAAAGGGAGGAGGAGGTTTTTGATATAATGAAATATGGCAAAATTGTTTTTTTTTCTCACAATTAGGGGTAAAAGGGAGGAGGAGGTTTTTGATATAATGAAATATGGCAAAACTGTTTTTTTTTTTTTCACAACTAGGGGTAAAGGGGAAGAGGAGGTTTTTTTGGAATATGGTAAAATTTATTTAATTGATTTATTTATCTATTTATGTATTTATTTATTTTCTTCTTTTTTTCACAATTAGGGGTAAAAGGGAAAAGGAGGTTTTTGATATAATGAAATATGGCAAATTTACTTTTTTTTTAATTTATTTATTTATTTTTTTCTCACAATTAGGGGTAAAAGGGAGGAGGAGGTTTTTGATATAATGAAATATGGCAAAACTGTTTTTTTTTTTTTTATTTTGTTTTTTTTTACAATTAGGGGTAAAGGGGATAAGGAGGTTTTTGATATAATGTGATTGATATATAAAATTCTTTTTTTTATTTTTTTATTTTTTCACAACTAGGGGTAAAGGGGAAGAGGAGTTTTTTTTGGAATATGGCAACATTTATTTAATTGATTTATTTATCTATTTATTTATTTAATTTTTTTTTCCCACAATTAGGGGTCAAAGGGAGGAGGAGGTTTTTGATATAATGAAATATGGCAAAATTGTATTTTTATTTTTATTTTTTTATTTTTTTATTTTTTACTCACAATTAGGGGTAAAAAGGAGGAGGAGGTTTTTGATATAATGAAATATGGCAAAACTGTTTTTTTTTTTTTTCACAACTAGGGGTAAAGGGGAAGAGGAGGTTTTTTTGGAATATGGTAAAATTTATTTAATTGATTTATTTATCTATCTATTTATTTATTTATTTTAAATTTTTCCACACTTAGGGGTAAAAGGGAGGAGGAGGTTTTTGATAAAATTAAATATGGCAAATTTTTTTTTTTTTTTTTGGGGTGTGGTATGATTTAAAGAGTAAATGAAGATGATATAAAATACGATAATAACGTTTAATAAAAGTATATATGGGAACACACAGATACAAATTTAAATGGAAATGTTTAATAGAAAATTTTTGCTGTTTTTTTTATTTTTATTTTTTTATTTTTTATTTTTTCTTCTCTCACAATTAGGGGTAAAAGGGATGAGGGGGTTTTCTGTTATATTGAAATATATTTATAACAATATGTTTATTTTTTTATTTTTATTTTATTTATTTTTTATGTTTATTGGGGGTAGGATTTAAAGAGTAAATGAAGTCGAAAAGAAAAAAAACACGTGTAATAAAAGTAATAAAAGGTATATATATATATATATATGTATATATGGGAATACACGGATATAAATTTAAAGCGAAAATCGTTTTTTTTTTAATTTATTTATTTATTTTTTTCCCCCCCTCGCCCCATCCGTGTGCCAATCGTTCCCAGATTACGCCTTGGCCCCCCTCCTTTGTTTAAATTTTTATTTTTTCTCTTTCTTGTGGGGATCAAAGGTAAGAGGGGTGAGGCTTAGGGATATAAACTAAGGGATAAGCTGAATGGCAATAGAAGCCGTAAGTACGGAGCTAGATATGAATAAATAGGCGGCTTAAGTGGCATGGAAAAAACTGACGGACGGCTAATCTGGACCAGCAGTTCCAATATTTTCCCTCCTAATAGGGATCTTACTTGTTAAGTAAGTTAGACTTTTAGAAATCGTTAGTTATAGGGTAGTGAATGAGAAGGAGTGAGTGGGGGGGGGGGAGTGAGTGGAGAAGAGATAAGGGGGGGGTGGGGAGAAAATTAGGGATAAGGGGGGTTAGGATTAAGTGCGGGTGGTTAAAAGTAGATTTTTTTTTTTCTCTTTTCTCTCTTTCTTCTCTCCTCTCTCTCTCTCTCTCCTTCTCTCTATTTTTTCGAAATTAGCTGGGACCCCTACAGGGACTCCCATAGGGAACAGTATATTTCCCCCTTGAAATTAAAAATGGAGGGGTTGAAAATTTGTTCTTTCAATGCAAGAGGCCTTAACTCTCCCTCAAAAAGAAACCAAATTTTAGACTTTTTCCATAAACAAAAGATAAAAATAATCCTATTACAAGAAACGCATTTTCGTTCCGACCACATTCCGAAATTAACTAATAAGAATTATGCTAATTGGATTCATGATACATTCTCATATTCCAAATCAAGAGGGGTATCAATAGCGTTTCATAAAGATTTGTTACATCAAATAGTTCAGGAATATAAGGGAAAAGATGGTAGGTCAGTAGTCGTAAAGGTAAAACTATTTGAGAGGATGGTTACAATTATTAATCTTTATCTACCAAATTATGAACAGATTAAGACAGGGATAAAAATCCTAAGGAATGCACTGGACAGTGCAGAAGGAATAATAATAATAGGAGGTGACTTGAATTTTATAATGCATATGAAAAGGGACACTACCAATATCAATTCTCAAAGGGAAAATAAACAACTAAAAGAATTTAAAGAATTATTAGATAAACATCAAATGATTGATATATGGAGAGTACAACACCAAAAGGAAAAGAACTACACATACTATTCAAATGTTCACGACTCTTATCATAGGATAGATTACTTTTTCTTGAACCAAAAGGGGCTATTGATGAATCCAACAACAAATATAGGAGGATTTTTATGGTCAGATCACGCACGGATATATCTAGAGTTAGAAATAACGGAATATAAAAAAACAAGAGGAAGGTGGAGTCTGAATGATAACCTGCTTAAAGATAAAAAATGTGTAGAGGATATTCAGCGAGCGATAAGGGAATTTCAGTTAAATCACGATAAAGATGATACCTCACCCCCCATGCAGTGGGAAACTTTAAAATGCGTACTAAGGGGACTGTTCATCAAGCACGGATGTAGAGTAAAAAGGGAAAAAGAGCAAAGGAAAACTAAACTGTTGCTGGAAATTGGGAGACTGGAAGGCAAACACAAACAGAAAATGAAGTCGGAGGACTATATATTCTTAAAAGGTAAAAGAATTGAGCTGCAGGCCGTGCTGGATGAAGAGTCTCTTAGGATAAGGGATAGGAACAAAACACAATGGTATCAATACGGAAATAAACCGGGGAAATTATTAGCAAAAACATTGAGTGTTCAACAACCTACAACATCTATAGTAAAGATTTTAAAAACAAATGGGGAAATAACACACGACCCAGCTGAAATTATAAAAACATTTCAAAACTATTATGATAAACTATATAATATAGAAATACAGCAGGAAAATAAAAAGGAGGAAAGGGCAGAAGAGATTCGAAAATATGTTAATGAGACAGCTTTGCCTAGATTCTCTAGAGAAGCAATTGAGGAAATGGAAGAAAAAATTTCAAGGGAAGAGATACAACAGGCAATAACCAAAATGGCCCCGGGAAAGAGCCCAGGACCAGATGGCTATACAGCAAGGTTTTATAAACTATTTCAAAATTTAATTATACCTTTACTTGAAAAAACATATAACTCAATAACCAAAATGCAAACTTTTGTACCACAGAGTACAGAAGCTCACATTATACTTATCCCAAAACCAGAAAAAGACCATATATTAAGTAAAAACTTTCGCCCTATTTCATTAACAAATATCGATATTAGATTATATTAAAAAATTATTTCTAATAGATTAACTCCAAGAATGCCAGAATATATAAAGTTAGATCAAACAGGGTTTATAAAGGGGCGAGAAACTAGGGATAATATAATAAAGACATGCACACTTATGGAGTATGTTCAGAGAACCGCCATCCCAGCCTGTTTATTAACTATAGATGCCGAGAAAGCTTTTGATAGGGTGGGATGGCGGTTCTTAGAAGAGGCATTATTACAGATAGGACTGGGTCCTAGGATGATAGGCAGGATTATGGCACTATATGCCAACTCAAGAGCCAAAGTAAGAATAAACGGGATGCTTTCAGAGTTTATAAAGGTATCAAATGGGACCCGTCAAGGATGCCCCCTATCTCCTTTATTATATATAATAGTAATGGAACACTTAGAAAATAAAGATATACAAGGGATTAAGATTAAAGATAAGGAGTATAAACTGGCAGTATACGCTGATGATTTATTACTTTATATAACAAATCCTATTATAACAATCCCTAATATAATAAAGGAACTTTATAGATTTGGGGAATTAAGTAACTTCAAGGTAAATTACGAGAAATCAGAAATGATGAATATTACTTTAGAAGATAAAATGCAACTACTCCTACAAAAAGATTTTCCGTTTAAATGGCAGAAAGAGATGATTAAATATTTGGGCATTATGATCCCGAAGGATCTGAAGCAAATACAAGAACTCAATCATAATGTGATTATACGTAAAGTAATAAAACAACTGCAAAAATATGAAAGAATAACACATTCATGGTTAGGGAGAATAAATATAGTAAAAATTGAATTATTACCAAAGATTTTATATGTATTCCAAACGTTACCTATCGCTTTATCTAAGAGGATAATGATAGATTTAAGAAAGGCTATAAATAGTTTTGTATGGACAAAAAAAACCTCCCGAATAAAAAGAGAAACATTAACTAGAACAAAAGAAAATGGAGGTTTGGCATTACCTGATTTTTTACAATATATGCAAGCGGCATCACTGGTTAGAATTATAAATTGGCAACATGACAGTAAAAATAAACAATGGGTAATGCTGGAAGAGGATATTGCAGGTACACAGTTAAAATTCCTGCCATGGATAAGACCTGAATTAAGGGGAAAAAAAAAGGAACTACCAATTTTTGTGAGAGCTACTTTAAAAATATGGGATGCGGGGCTTAAAAAAGGAAAGCTATCCTCCAGGACTGGACCCTTGTCCCCATTGATGTCCAAACCGGAATTTAAGCCAGCAATGGAAAGCGTTAGCTATTTGAAATGGAACAGGATGGAGAATATAAGATTGGTCCAGATCCTGGTGGATGGTAATATGCCTAGTATAAGTGATCTTGGATTAGAAATAAAAAAACATTGGTTACAATATCACCAACTAGAAACATTTATTGAAACAAACATAAACTTAATAAATAGACCATTAACTAAATTTGAGCAGATAATATTAAAGGAGCAGGACTATAAGAGTCTAAAATATATGTATCACTGTTACCCACAGGAGATATTAGAGACTTAATAGGAATAAGAAAGTGGGAAGAAGAGCTAGGAGAGGTAATTGTAGAAGAAGAATGGAATTTTTTTTTAGGAATAGTACACAAAACCCCAATGGCGTTAAAATATCAAGAACGAAATTATAAAGTAACAATGAGGTGGTATTGGAGTCCAGTGGCATTAAAAATAATTAATAAAGGTAATACAGATAAATGTTGGAGGTGTGGGATAGAAAAAGGGACAATGGAGCATATTTGGTTCAGTTGTAAGAAAGTAAAAAATTTCTGGTTAAGGATTTTCGAGATATATGAAAAAGTGACTGGAAAAAGACTGGCTCCAGATGTGAACATAGCATTATTCTCTCTTACGTCAGATACAGTGCACAGGATGAAAAAGGGGATAATACAACATATGACAACAGCAGCTAGAACAATAATAGCATGTAAATGGAAAGAAACAACGAGCCCAACAATAGGGGAATGGATATGTGAAATGAACGAAATATGCTTTATGGAAAAACAAATAAGAGAAGAAGGATATATAAATAATCAACTACCAATTGTATGGAAACAATGGGAAGAGTTTAGGTTCTCTAATGGAATGAAGGAATACTTATAGGGTAAGGGGGGGGAGGGGAAGGAGAGAGAGAGGATAGGAGGGGGCAATAGGGATATTAGAGGGAGGAGAGATAGGTAAGGAGGGGGGAAAGGGAAGAGAGAAGATAAGAAGCGAGGGGGAGTTGGGCCTTTATTTTTTATTTTTTCCTCTTCTCTGTGTGTATGGGGATATGTTAGTATATGTGTTATATATTTAGAGGGTTTTTATGTATGATGTTGTAAATGAACCAGTATGTATTATGGTTAATTTTGAAAAAGAATAATAAAAAGGAAATTTGAAACAAATTGCAGCAGCCTGTGTCAGCACCAAATTGCAGCAGCATGTGTCACCACCAATTTGCAGCAGCATATGTCCCACCAAATTGAAGCAGCATGTGTCACCACCAAATTGCAGCAGCATGTGTCACCACCAAATTGCAGCAGCATGTGTCACCAAATTGCAGCAGCATGTGTCACCATCAAATTGCAGCAGCATGTGTCATCGCCAAATTGGAGCAACATGTGTAACCACCAAATTGCAGCAGCATGTGTCATCACCAATTTGCAGCAGCATGTGTCATCACCAATTGCAGAAGCATGTGTCCCACCAAATTGCAGCAGCATGTGTCACCACAAAATTGCAGCAGCATGTGTCACCACCAAATTTAAGTAGCATGTGTCACCATTAATTGCAGCAGCATGTGTCCCAGCAAATTGGAGCAGCATGTGTCACCACCAAATTGCAGCAGCATGTGTCACCATCAATTGTAGCAGCATGTATTGCAGCAGCATGTGTCACTACCAAATTGCAGCAGCACGTGTCACCATCAATTGCAGCAGCATGTATTGCATCAGCATGTGTCACCATCAATTGCAGCAGCATGTGTCCCACCAAATTGCAGCAGCATGTGTCCCACCAAATTGCAACAGCATGTGTCACTACCAAATTGCAGCAGCATGTGTCACCACCAAATTTCAGTAGCATGTGTCACTACCAAATTGCAGCAGCATGTGTCCCACCAAATTGCAGCAGCATGTATCACCATCAATTGCAGCAGCATGCATCCCAACAAATTGCAGCATGTCTCACCATCAATTTCAGCAACATGTGCCCCGCCAGCATGTGTCACAATCAATTTCAGCAACATGTGTCCCACCAAATTTGAGCAGCATGTGTCCCACCAAGTTGCAACATGTGCCCCACCAAAATGCAGCAGCATGTGTCACCATCAATTGCAGCAGCATGTGTCACCATCAATTGCAGCAGCATGTGTCCCACCAAATTGCAGCAGCATGTGTCCCACCAAATTGCAGCAGAATGTGTCCCACCAAATTGTAGCAGAATGTGTCACCATCAATTGCAGCAGCATGTGTCCCACCAAATTGCAGCAGCATTTGTCACTACAATATTGCAGCAGCATGTGTCACCACCAAATTGCAGCAGCATGTGTCACCATTAATTGCAACAGCATGTGTCACAATCAATTGCAGCAGCACGTGTCACCATCAATTGCAGCAGCATGTGTCCCACCAAATTGCAGCAGCATGTGTCCCACCAAATTGCAGCAGCGTGGGTCCCACCAAATTTCAGCAGCGTGTGTCACCATCAAATTGCCGCAGCATGTGTCACCACCAAATTGCAGCAGCCTGTGTCACCACCAAATTGCAGCATCATGTGTCACCACCAATTTGCAGCAGCATATGTCCCACCAAATTGAAGCAGCATGTGTCACCACCAAATTGCAGCAGCATGTGTCACCACCAAATTGCAGCAGCATGTGTCACCATCAATTGCAGCAGTATGTGTTCCTCAAAATTACAGCAGCATGTGTCCCACCAAATTGCAGCAGAATGTGTCCCACCAAATTGCAGCAGAATGTGTCACCATCAATTGCAACAGCATGTGTCCCACTAAATTGTAGCAGCATGTGTCACCAACAATTGCTGCAGCATGTGTCCCACCAAATTGCAGCAGCATGTGTCACTACAATATTGCAGCAGCATGTGTCCCACCAATTTGCAGCAGCATGTGTCACCATCAATTGCAGCAGCATGTGTCACCATCAATTGCAGCAGCATGTATTGCAGCAGCATGTGTCACCCACCATCAATTGCAGCAGCATGTGTCCCACCAAATTGCAGCAGCATGGGTCCCACCAAATTGCAGCAGCATGGGTCCCACCAAATTTCAGCAGCATGTGTCACCACCAAATTGCCGCAACATGTGTCACCACCAAATTGCAGCAGCCTGTGTCACCACCAAATTGCAGCAGCATGTGTCACCACCAAATTGCAGCAGCATATGTCCCACCAAATTGAAGCAGCATGTGTCACCACCAAATTGCAGAAGCATGTGTCACCACCAAATTGCAGCAGCATGTGTCACCACAAAATTGCAGCAGCATGTGTCACCATCAATTGCAGCAGTATGTGTCCCTCCAAATTGCAGCAGCATGTGTCCCACCAAATTGCAGCAGAATGTGTCCCACCAAATTGCAGCAGAATGTGTCACCATCAATTGCAACAGCATGTGTCCCACTAAATTGCAGCAGCATGTGTCACCATCAATTGATGCAGCACGTGTCCCACTAAATTGCAGCAGCATGTGTCATCACCAAATTGCAGCAGCCTGTGTCACCATCAATTGCAGCAGCATGTGTCACCATCAATTGCAGCAGCATGTTTAGCAGCAGTATGTGTCACCACCAAATTGCCGCAGCATGTGTCCCACCAAATTGCAGCAGCATGGGTCCCACCAAATTGCAGCAGCATGGGTCCCACCAAATTTCAGCAGCATGTGTCACCACCAAATTGCCGCAACATGTGTCACCACCAAATTGCAGCAGCCTGTGTCACCACCAAATTGCAGCAGCATGTGTCACCACCAAATTGCAGCAGCATATGTCCCACCAAATTGAAGCAGCATGTGTCACCACCAAATTGCAGAAGCATGTGTCACCACCAAATTGCAGCAGCATGTGTCACCACCAAATTGCAGCAGCATGTGTCACCATCAATTGCAGCAGTATGTGTCCCTCCAAATTGCAGCAGCATGTGTCCCACCAAATTGCAGCAGAATGTGTCCCACCAAATTGCAGCAGAAGGTGTCACCATCAATTGCAACAGCATGTGTCCCACTAAATTGCAGTAGCATGTGTCCCACTAAATTGCTGCAGCACGTGTCCCACTAAATTGCAGCAGCATGTGTCACTGCAATATTGCAGCAGCATGTGTCATCACCAAATTGCAGCAGCATGTGTCACCATCAATTGCAGCAGCATGTGTCACCATCAATTGCAGCAGCATGTTTAGCAGCAGCATGTGTCACCATCAATTGCAGCAGCATGTGTCCCACCAAATTGCAGCAGCATGTGTCCCACCAAATTGCAGCAGCATGGGTCCCACCAAATTTCAGCAGCATGTGTCACCACCAAATTGCCACAACATGTGTCACCACCAAATTGCAGCAGCATGTGTCACCACCAAATTGCAGCAGCATATGTCCCACCAAATTGAAGCAGCATATGTCACCACCAAATTTCAGCAGCATGCGTCACCACCAAATTGCAGCAGCATGTGTCACCATCAAATTGCAGCAGCATGTGTCACCACAAAATTGCAGCAGCATGTGTCACCACCAAATTGCAGCAGCATGTGTCACCACCAAATTTCAGCAGCATGTGTCACCACCAAATTTCAGCAGCATGTGTCACCACCAAATTGCAGCAGTATGTGTCACCCTCAATTGCAGCAGCATGTGTCCCATCAAATTGCAGCAGCATGTGTCACCACCAAGTTTCAGCAGCATGTGTCACCACCAAATTTCAGCAGCATGTGTCACCATCAATTGCAGTAGCATGTGTCACCATCAATTGCAGCAGCATGGGTCCCACCAAATTGCAGCAGCATGTGTCACCATCAATTGCAGCAGCTTGCATTGCAGCAGCATGTGTCACCATCAATTGCAGCAGCATGTGTCCGATCAAATTGAAGCAGCATGTGTCACCACCAAGTTGCAGCAGCATGTGTCACCACCAAATTGCAGCAGCATGTGTCCCACCAAATTGCAGCAGCATGTGTCCCACCAAATTGCAGCAGTATGTGTTACCACCAAATTGCAGCAGCATGTTCCCCACCAAATTGCCACAGCATGTTCCCCACCAAATTGCAGCAGCATGTTTCACCACCAAATTGCAGCAGCATGTGTCACCACCAGGGATGGTCGAACGGTTCGCCCGGCGGTTGTTTTGCGGCAAATTTTGGCTGTTCGTGGTGCGCCCAATTGACGGACTATTGCCGCCGTTCGCCCGGCGGACTTCCGTGTTTACTGTGTAAAAGAACTTTGACCTATGATGACACATCCATCATGGGGTACAGGACAGCCAATTGAGACATTATAGCACATGGACACTTGGACATTCCCCCTAACTTATAAATAGACAGTCAGTTTAATCATTAACTGTTACTATTAGGTCCACAAAAGTCCTTTTCAGGACTAGTATGGTAAAGTAGTACAGGATTAGTTTTGAGTGCTATTCAAGTTATTGTTCCAGCAGCCTGTGTTTTGTCAGTTTAAATAGGGACAGGCAGGAAGCTGTGGGTGGCAGTGAGGGACAGTCAGTTTAATCAGTAGCTGTTACTATTAGGTCCACAAAGGTTCTTTTCAGGACTGGTATGGTAATAGGCTTGTACACGTATAATATTCTATCTTCCAAATATAGAAAGAATATTATACTTGACTGCTGCCCTTCAGCTGCAGTAGTCCTTTATGAGTATAGGGACTGAGGTACAGTCTGCTAATCATTCACAACCTACTAATTCCACATCAAAGGTCCTTATAAGGACTGGTAAGGTATAGGGTACTACAGTACATAGGGTTGAGTGAGGTACAGTCTGCTATTCCTTAAGGACTGGTATAGGTCCACAATATATAGGGTTGAGGTGCACTACTGCTGACTCCTGCCCTTCTGGTGCAGTAGTCCTTTATCAGTATAGGGACTGAGGTACAGTCTGCTAATCATTCACAACCTACTAGTTCCACAAAAAGGTCCTTATAAGGACTTGTAAGGTATAGGGTACTACAGTACATAGGGTTGAGTGAGGTATAGTCTGCTATTCCTTAAGGACTGGTATAGGTCCACAATATATAGGGTTGAGGTGCACTACTGCTGACTGATGCCCTATACTGCGAGCAGTCCTTTATCAGTATAGGGACTGAGGTACAGTCTGCTAATCCTTCACAACCTACTAGTTCCACAAAGGTCCTTATAAGGACTGGTAAGGTATAGGGTACTACAGTACATAGGGTTGAGTGAGGTACAGTCTGTTATTCCTTAAGGACTGGTATAGGTCCACAATATATAGGGTTGAGGTGCACTACTGCTGACTGCTGCCCTATACTGCAAGCAGTCCTTTATCAGTATAGGGACTGAGGTACAGTCTGCTAATCCTTCACAACCTACTAGTTCCACAAAGGTCCTTATAAGGGCTGGTAAGGTATAGGGTACTACAGTACATAGGGTTGAGTGAGGTACAGTCTGCTATTCCTTAAGGACTGGTATAGGTCCACAATATATAGGGTTGAGGTGCACTACTGCTGACTGCTGCCCTTCTGCTGCAGTAGTCCGTTATCAGTATAGGGACTGAGGTACAGTCTGCTAATCATTCACAACCTACTAGTTCCACAAAAAGGTCCTTATAAGTACTGGTAAGGTATAGGGTACTACAGTACATAGGGTTGAGTGAGGAACAGTCTGCTATTCCTTAAAGACTGGTATAGGTCCACAATATATAGGGTTGAGGTGCACTACTGCTGACTGCTGCCCTAAACTGCGAGCAGTCCTTTATAAGTATAGGGACTGAGGTACAGTCTGCTAATCATTCACAACCTACTAGTTCCACAAAAAGGTCCTTATAAGTACTGGTAAGGTATAGGGTACTACAGTACATAGGGTTGAGTGAGGAACAGTCTGCTATTCCTTAAAGACTGGTATAGGTCCACAATATATAGGGTTGAGGTGCACTACTGCTGACTGCTGCCCTAAACTGTGAGCAGTCCTTTATAAGTATAGGGACTGAGGTACAGTCTGCTAATCATTCACAACCTACTAGTTCCACAAACAGGTCCTTATAAGGACTGGTAAGGTATAGGGTACTATAGTACATAGGGTTGAGTGAGGTACAGTCTGCTATTCCTTAAGGACTGGTATAGGTCCACAATATATAGGGTTGAGGTGCACTACTGCTGACTCCTGCCCTTCTGCTGCAGTAGTCCTTTATCAGTATAGGGACTGAGGTACAGTCTGCTAATCATTCACAACCTACTAGTTTCACAAAAAGGTCCTTATAAGGACTGGTAAGGTATAGGGTACTACAGTACATAGGGTTTAGTGAGGAACAATCTGCTATTCCTTAAGGACTGGTATAGGTCCACAATATATAGGGTTGAGGTGCACTACTGCTGACTCCTGCCCTTCTGCTGCAGTAGTCCTTTATCAGTATAGGGACTGAGGTACAGTCTGCTAATCATTCACAACCTACTAGTTCCACAAAAAGGTCCTTATAAGGACTGGTAAGGTATAGGGTACTACAGTACATAGGGTTGAGTGAGGTACAGTCTGCTATTCCTTAAGGACTGGTATAGGTCCACAATATATAGGGCTGAGGTGCACTACTGCTGACTGCTGCCCTATACTGCGAACAGTCCTTTATCAGTATAGGGACTGAGAGTTTTGTCACAGGGTCATTTAAAAAATGACAGGCAGAGGAAGAGGCAGGCCCTTCCGCAGGGGTGGTAGGGGTAGGGCAGGAGCAACAGGCTTGAGCCAAAGTGGGAAGTTGCAGAAGGTGCGTTCAATTACTTTAAAGGACGCACCAGACTTGGTTGAGTGGCTCACTCAGCCTTACTCTTCTGCCCCCTCCTCATCCTCTCGATCTGCACCCTCTTCTTCACTCTCTGCTATGTGCTCCGCAGTGTGGGCTTTTTTTAATGTGTCCGCTGCTGACAATAGCGTTGCCATCTGCAATCTTTGCAGTCAACGCATTAGTCGCGGTAAGCCCAACACTCACCTAGGGACGACCGCCTTAAGAAGGCACATGAGCAGCCATCACCGAGCCCAGTGGGAGCAACGGAACACACAAAGCCACACTCCAGGCTCTCACCGTCCAGCCTCGTCTTCTACTTCTCCTTCTCCTCTCTCCTCACAATTTTCCTCCACTCCACCTTCCATCACGCCAAGCTCAAGTTTTTCTGCAAAAAGGCAGGCTTCTGTGGGCCTAATGTTCGAGCGTAAAAAAATGATGACGCCGGATAACCCTCTTGCCCAACGGTTGATGGCTGGCTTGTCAGAACTCATAGCCTGCCAACTACTGCCATATAAACTGGTGGACACGGAGGCCTTTCGAACATTTGTGGCCATTGGAACACCACAATGGAAGGTCCCAGGAAGGAAGTATTTCTCAGAGAAGGGCATCCCAGAGCTATATGGCCATGTTTAGCGGCAAGTGAATGTATCTCTGGCACACAGTGTCGGTGCCAAGATACATCTGACCACCGACACGTGGTCTAGCAAAAACGGGCAGGGAAGGTATATCACTTTTACTGCCCACTGGGTGAACCTTCTGACGGCCGTCAAGCATGTAACCCGTGGCACCCGTGTAGATTTGGTTTTACCGCCACGGATTGCATGCAGGCCTGGCTCTTCTTCTCCTCCTCCTACTCCATCCTCCTCCCTCTCCTCCTCGGCTGACTCCTCCTTTTCCGCTGCTAGCGTCTCTTCCGCTGCTCCGCCCAAGCTCCCCAGAACCTATTCGACATGCCAGGTGAGACGTTGCCATGCCGTGCTGCGTCTGTTGTGCCTGGAAGCTAAGAGCCACACTGGCCCGGCACTCCTTTCAGCTTTGCGTTCACAAGCAGATCAGTGGCTAACACCGCTCAATTTGACAGTTGGTAAAGTGGTGTGTGACAATGGTGCCAATCTGCTTAGCGCATTGAAACAGGGCAAAATTATGCACGTGTCATGCATGGCACACGTCTTAAACTTGGTCGTGCAGCGATTCATTGTCAAATACCCTGGGGTCCAGGACATCTTGCGGCAGGCAAGGAAAATCTCGACCCATTTCAGAAGATCTTACACGGCCATGGCTCGCCTTGCTGACATTCAGCGGCGACACAATCTGCCGGTCAGACGTCTTATTTGCGATTGCCCGACGTGATGGAACTCAACCTTCTATATGCTTCATAGGCTGCTCCAGCAGAAACGTGCAGTTAACGTCTACCTGTATGAACTCTGCAGCAGAACAGGTTCTGGGGAGCTGGGGTTTTTTTCACCGCGCCAGTGGTGGCTCATGCGCGACGCATGCAGACTTCTGCGGCCATTTAAGGAGATCACCAAACTGGTCAGTCGCAGCCATGGCGCCATCAGTGACATGGTACCTTATGCCTTCTTTATGGAGCGTGCATTGCGTCGTGTCATTGATCAAGCTGTGGAGGAGCAGGAGCGGGAAGATGAAGAAGTCGCAATGCTGGATGAATTCCCAGGGGGGGGCTACTCTATCTGAGACAAGTGATCAACAGGAGTCTGAAGAGGAGTCAGAGGAGGATGGTGCCGGGGCGGATGAGGAGGAGCAAGAAGAGCATGCTTTAAACCTTTCTGGGATCCCCGTTGTGTGTGGATGGGGAGAGGAGAATGAAGAGGATGACATTATCCTGGATGATGAGCAGGAGCCGGGCCACCACACCACTTCCAGTTTAGTGAAAATGGGGGCCTTCATGCGCCGGTGTTTTAATAGGGACCCCCGTATAAAAAGCATAAGGGTCAAGGACCAGTACTGGATGGCAACGTACTTAGACTCCCGGTACAAACACAAAATGGCAGAAATGTTACCGCCATCACAGAGGGCTGTCAGAATGGAGCACTTCAAGGCCTTGCTTCGAGAAATGCTGCATTCTGCTTTTGCGTGCGCTGGCAGAGGAGCAATTCCCACTCCCAGAGAAGGAGTTGCGGGTACCAATCCAACAGCGCCTGCAAGAAGAGGCCAATTTGAAGATGTGTTGGTGACTTCGGATATGAGGTCATTCTTTCAGCCAACCCATCGACAGGTGTCATCCGGATCCAGCATCCTAGACCGTCAGGTGTCCGACTACATCGGGTTAACGGCCGATGTGGATGCTCTGAGGAGTGATGAACCCCTGGACTACTGGGTGGGCAGGCTTGACCTCTGGCCAGAGCTTGCCCAATTTGCAATCAAACTTTTGGCTTGCCCCTCTTCCAGTGTCCTGTCCGAAAGGACGTTCAGCGCAGCAGGGGGGATCGTGATCGATAAGCGTACTCGCCTAGCTCACGACAGTGTTAACTACCTCACATTTCTAAAAATGAATGAGGCATGGACAGAGGCGGCTCTAGACTTTGTGAGGCCTTAGGCAAAACAGACATGAGGCCCCACTCACACCCATAATGGCAAAAATATTTTAAAAAACAATTAAAAATTAACTGTATAAATGCATATATTAACTTAAATCCTATGAATTCACAGTTTCTATAAATTTCTCTAACCAATTATTTTTTAATCAACTATCATTAAACATAGGGTGGGTGGGTAGGTATGATTTTATATATATATATATATATATATATGTTACACGCACACAGATATAGATCAAATTGTGCAGCTGCCTACTCATTATCCTCTGTGCTGTCTGTCTTGTAAATGTAAAATAAATGTGTCAACAAACTTATTCTTGCACATAACCTGTTTAATGCAACAAGGATGCAACAAGGATGCAACAAGTGATTTTTTTTACAAAAATGGAAAACATAAAAACATAGAAATATGTAACTTGGCATATTTGCTCAGTAGTGCATGGAACATAATAGGTGTAAAGTGCAATATTTTTCAAGTAAGAAAATAACTCAGTTTCTTGTTTTCTTTAGCAAAACATCAATAAAAAAAAAAAAAAAACTTAAATTGGAAGTTTTGTCAGAAAATTAAGTCCTGGTAGATTTAGTGTCTATACTGTTTAAAATGTAGTAGTAGTAGTACACTGTCTCACCCCACTTTGCACTTCCTTAGTTGCTCTCCATTTTTAGACACTGTTGAGTTTGTAGAGGCCAATCTGCTGACAGCCTTAAAGTGACATTAAACTCTCCTATCCTGTACAGCCAAGGAAGCTGCTTCTGTTTGATCTGCAGCTACCATGGTGCTGCTCCAATAAATGCCTGTCAATTCTGTACACGTGTCTATTTACGGTGCCTGCAGGAAAACAGCCTGGTGTAAGAGTGCCCTATTAGAATTCTCAGGCACTTACTGAAAGTCAATCAAAACAAAAACAAACAAAAAAAAACTTTGTTTCAATATACAATGCCACAATATATGTGCTAACTATAGTTGGGGCTCATACACAAACCCCCTGGAAAGTTTTAACAGTAATACATTTTTTTTTTAATGTTTCAATATCAGAAGTTTCAAAACATTCTCCTACATTTGGCAGTTGTAAATTCATCTATCACAGATGAATAATTTAATTTTGAAGCCAGATCACGTTCAATGGACAAAACTGCTAAGGCAGATAATCTCTCTTGGCTCATAGTTGATCTTAAGTAAGTTTTTATTAATTTTAGTTTTGAAAAGCTCCTCTCAGCTGATGCAACAGTAACTGGAATTGTTAAGATGACTCTCAATGCAATATAGATGTTTGGATAAACGTCAGTTAAATTGTTATGAATGAGATATTTCAAGGAATCGGACATATTCAATTTTGGAGGTACAGTACGCATACACATTCGTAGCTCTTCATACAATTCCAGACCTCTTATGTCAGAATCAGAAGAATTAGGTAAAGTAAGTAGGGCTTCAAGTTCTTTGCAGTCTTCTAATAAGTCTTTCTCAGATTTCATGCATAAAGAGGAGATATCATATAAAAATCCAAAATTGCTGACATAGCTTTTTAAACCTTCAAAGCGAGGCTCAGCACTAGCACGAATCTTGTCGACAATAACATTGAAATATTCTGCTCTAAACCTGTCTGCAGGGTTAACAACTGCTTCATCTGGACACTCATAATCAAACATTCTTTTGGTCCTGCGTATCCTGCACTGTCGAAATTCTTTTGGAATGTCCATTTCTTCAGCAATTTCTCTGGCAGTAACAATGGCAGAATTAAAGCCATGTTGGCGATATTCTTTCAGCCAGCACAGGAAGGCCTCCAAATGTTTTACTGCAGTGTCCAGCTGCATACAAGACTTTTGCCACACCTTGCTGATAAGTAGTGATGGACGAACTTCCGACGGGACGTTTCGCGAACGCGAAACGCGAACGGACACAAACGTTCGCGAAAACGACCGTTCGCCGCGGGCTCCATTGACTTCAATGGGAGGCGAATTTCGCAAACCTTTAGGTCGAATTTGCGGCCACGGGGTAATTATTAGGGGGTAGCACGTAGTCCCACCACCTGGACAATAGCATAATACATGTATGAGGTGAATTTGGGATCGATAACTACAAGCATTTTTTTTTTATTTGGGAAATTGTTCTGACAATTCAGGACTATGGAGCTAATGAAGGCAATGGAGGAGAGGGAAGGTCAGGGACCAGGGTAGGCAAACAAGAGGGTGCAGGAGATACAGAGCACTGACAGCAGCACCGTAATACAGAGCACTGACATCAGCACCGTGACATACAGCGCTGACAGCAGCTCCGTGACATACAGCGCTGACAGCAGCTCCGTGACATACAGCGCTGACAGCAGCTCCGTGACATACAGCGCTGACAGCAGCTCCGTGACATACAGCGCTGACAGCAGCTCCGTGACATACAGCGCTGACAGCAGCACCGTGACATACAGCGCTGACAGCAGCTCCGTGACATACAGCGCTGACAGCAGCTCCGTGACATACAGCGCTGACAGCAGCTCCGTGACATACAGCACTGACAGCAGCTCCGTGACATACAGCGCTGACAGCAGCTCCGTGACATACAGCGCTGACAGCAGCACCGTGACATACAGCGCTGACAGCAGCTCCGTGACATACAGCGCTGACAGCAGCTCCGTGACATACAGCGCTGACAGCAGCTCCGTGACATACAGCGCTGACAGCAGCTCCGTGACATACAGCGCTGACAGCAGCTCCGTGACATACAGCGCTGACAGCAGCTCCGTGACATACAGCGCTGACAGCAGCTCCGTGACATACAGCGCTGACAGCAGCTCCGTGACATACAGCGCTGACAGCAGCTCCGTGACATACAGCGCTGACAGCAGCTCCGTGACATACAGCGCTGACAGCAGCACCGTAAGCAGCCCCAGGAGGAAGTCAGCACAGCACAGGGATGGTGTGATCCCCTCATAATAAGAACCCCCAGGAGGAAGTCAGCACAGCACAGGGATGGTGGGAGCCCCTCATAATAAGAACACCCAGGAGGAAGTCAGCACAGCACAGGGATGGTGGGAACCCCTCATAATAAGCAGCCCCAGTAGAAATATGACACCGCTCAACCTCTTCAAAGAGGAGGGTAGGGGCATATAGTACGGTGTGCTTTTTTGGGTCAGGGAAGTGAGCCAAATGAATTAAGAAGGTCTGTGTGCTTGATTCCAAAAATTGTTTATAGACATATACATGGTCTACTGATCACATGTGTTGAATTCCTCCGAGATCCATGCCTCATTCATTTTTAGAAATGTGAGGTAGTTAACACTGTGGTGAGCTAGGCGAGTACGCTTATCGGTCACAATCCCCCCTGCTGCGCTGAACGTCCTTTCGGACAGGACACTGGATGAGGGGCAAGCCAACAGTTCGATTGCAAATTGGGCAAGCTCTGGCCAGAGGTCAAGCCTGCCCACCCAGTAGTCTAGGGGTTCATCACTCCTCAGAGCGTCCACATCGGCCGTTAACCCAATGTAGTCGGACACCTGACGGTCTAGGCGTTCCCTGATGCTGGATCCGGATGACACCTGTCGATGGGTCGGCTGAAAGAATGACCTCATATCCGAAGTCACCAACACATCTTCAAACCGGCCTCTTCTTGCAGGCGCTGTTGGATTGGTACCCGCAAATCCTTCTCTGGGAGTGGGAATTGCTCCTCTGCCAGCGCACGCAAAAGCAGAATGCAGCATTTCTCGAAGCAAGGCCTGGAAGTGCTGCATTCTGACAGCCCTCTGCGACGGCGGTAACATTTCCGCCATTTTGTGTTTGTACCGGGGGTCTAAGTACGTTGCCACCCAGTACTGGTCCTTGACCCTCATGCTTTTTATACGGGGGTCCCTATTAAAACACTGGAGCATGAAGGCCCCCATTTGCACTAAAGTGGAAGCGGTGTGGTGGCCTGGCTCCTGCTCATCATCCAGGATAATGTCGTCCTCTTCATTCTCCTCTCCCCATCCTCGCACAACAGGGATCCCAGAAAGGTTTAAAGCATGCTCTTCTTGCTCCTGCTCATCCGCCCCGGCACCATCCTCCTCTGACTCCTCATCAGACTCCTGTTGTTGACTTGTCTCAGATAGAGTAGCCCCCCCTGGGAATTCATCCAGCATTGCGACTTCCTCATCTTCCCGCTCCTGCTCCTCCACAGCCTGATCAATGACACGACGCAATGCACGCTCCAGAAAGAAGGCATAAGGTACCATGTCACTGATGGCGCCATGGCTGCGACTGACCAGTTTGGTGATCTCCTCAAATGGCCGCAGAAGTCTGCATGTGTCGCGCATGAGCAGCCACTGGCGCGGTGAAAAAAAACCCAGCTCCCCAGAACCGTTTCTTTCGCAGAGTTCATACAGGTAGACGTTAACTGCACGTTTCTGCTGGAGCAGCCTATCAAGCATATAGAAGGTTGAGTTCCATCGCGTCGGGCAATCGCAAATAAGACGTCTGACCGGCAGATGGTGTCGCCGCTGAATGTCAGCAAGGCGAGCCATGGCCGTGTAAGATCTTCTGAAATGGGCCGAGATTTTCCTTGCCTGCCGCAAGATGTCCTGGACCCCAGGGTATTTGACAAGGAATCGCTGCACGACCAAGTTTAAGACGTGTGCCATGCACGGCACGTGCGTGATTTTGCCCTGTTTCAATGCGCTAAGCAGATTGGCACCGTTGTCACACACCACTTTACCAACTGTCAAATTGAGCGGTGTTAGCCACTCATCTGCCTGTGAACGCAAAGCTGAAAGGAGTGCCGGGCCAGTGTGGCTCTTTGCTTCCAGGCACAACAGACGCAGCACGGCATGGCAACGTCTCACCTGGCATGTGGAATAGGTTCTGGGGAGCTTGGGCGGTGCAGTGGAAGAGACGCTAGCAGCGGAAAAGGAGGAGGCAGCTGAGGAGGAGAGGGAGGAGGATGGAGTAGGAGGAGGAGAAGAAGAGTCAGGCCTGCATGCAATCCGTGGCGGTAAAACCAAATCTACACGGGTGCCACGGGTTACATGCTTGACGGCCGTCAGAAGGTTCACCCAGTGGGCAGTAAAACTGATATACCTTCCCTGCCCGTGTTTGCTAGACCACGTGTCTGTGGTCAGATGTATCTTGGCACCGACACTGTGTGCCAGAGATACATTCACTTGCCGCTGAACATGGCCATATAGCTCTGGGATGCCCTTCTCTGAGAAATACTTCCTTCCTGGGACCTTCCATTGTGGTGTTCCAATGGCCACAAATTTGCGAAAGGCCTCCGAGTCCACCAGTTTATATGGCAGTAGTTGGCGGGCTATGAGTTCTGACAAGCCAGCCGCCAACCGTTGGGCAAGAGGGTTATCCGGCGTCATCATTTTTTTACGCTCAAACATTAGGCCCACGGAAGCCTGCCTTTTTGCAGAAAAATGTGAGCTTGGCGTGATGGAAGGTGGAGTGGAGGACAATTGTGAGGAGAGAGGAGAAGGAGAAGTAGAAGACGAGGCTGGACGGTGAGAGCCTGCAGTGTGGCTTTGTGTGTTCCGTTGCTCCCACTGGGCTCGGTGATGGCTGCTCATGTGCCTTCTTAAGGCGGTCGTCCCTAGGTGAGTATTGGGCTTACCGCGACTAACGCGTTGACTGCAAAGATTGCAGATGGCAACGCTATTGTCAGCAGCGGACACGTTAAAAAAAGCCCACACTGCGGAGCCATGTGCCGGTGTCCTGGGAGCGCCAGATGTGACCGTACATGGTCGATGACTCGCTCCTGATACATTTGCAGTCTGCTTTGTCCCTGCTGTGCAATGTAAGTCATTGCTGCTTCTCCTCCCTATCTGCTGGTCCATATCTCCCTCTGAACTCCCCTCCTCTTCCTCTCTTGTGGGCACCCACGTGACATCACTAGACACGTCATCATCAACGTCACCTTCCCCACCGCTATAAGTAGAGTAGGCAGCAACACCGGGGACCAACCTCCTCCTTGGGCTGATCTGGGTACTGGCGTCAGACTGCTGAGTAGCGCTTGTTGCTACCTCCTCTTCCTGATCCAATACCAAGAGTGGCTGCGCATCAGAAATGTCCTCTTGATATGGATCGGAAAATAATTCCAGTGACTCAAGCGGAAGGTATGTGGTGGTGGTGGTGGTGGTCGTGTTGTTGGTGGTAGTGTCTTTGGGGGTGCACATAGCAGAGAGTGAAGAAGAGGGTGCAGATCGAGAGGATGAGGAGGGTGCAGAAGAGTAAGGCTGAGCGAGCCACTCAACCAAGTCTGGTGCATCCTTTAAAGTAATTGAACGCACCTTCTGCAACTTCCCACTTTGGCTCAAGCCTGTTGCTCCTGCCCTACCCCTACCACCCCTGCGGAAGGGCCTGCCTCTTCCTCTGCATGTCATTTTTTAAATGACCCTGTGACAAAACTCTTAGTCCCTATACCGCTGAAGGACTGCTGCAGTATAGGTGAGCGGTCAGCAGTGGTGCACGTCAACCCTATCTATTGTGGACCTATAGCGGTCCTTACAGAACAGCAGACTGTACCGCACTCAAGCCTATGTACCGTAGCACCCTATACCAAGTTACCAGTCCTTATAAGAACTTTTGTGGACCAAGCAGGTTGTGTATTAGTGTTTAGCAGACTGTACGTCAGTCCCTATACCGCTGAAGGACTGCTGCAGTATAGGGCAGCGGTCAGCAGTGGTGCACGTCAACCCTATCTATTGTGGACCGATAGCGGTCCTTACAGAACAGCAGACTGTACCGCACTCAAGCCTATGTACCGTAGCACCCTATACCAAGTTACCAGTCCTTATAAGAACTTTTGTGGACCAAGCAGGTTGTGTATTAGTGTTTAGCAGACTGTACGTCAGTCCCTATACCGCTGAAGGACTGCTGCAGTATAGGGCAGCGGTCAGCAGTGGTGCACGTCAACCCTATCTATTGTGGACCGATAGCGGTCCTTACAGAACAGCAGACTGTACCGCACTCAAGCCTATGTACCGTAGCACCCTATACCAAGTTACCAGTCCTTATAAGAACTTTTGTGGAACAAGCAGGTTGTGTGTTAGTGATTAGCAGACTGTACGTCAGTCCCTATACCGCTGAAGGACTGCTGCAGTATAGGTGAGCGGTCAGCAGTGGTGCACGTCAACCCTATCTATTGTGGACCGATAGCGGTCCTTACAGAACAGCAGACTGTACCGCACTCAAGCCTATGTACCGTAGCACCCTATACCAAGTTACCAGTCCTTATAAGAACTTTTGTGGACCAAGCAGGTTGTGTATTAGTGTTTAGCAGACTGTACGTCAGTCCCTATACCGCTGAAGGACTGCTGCAGTATAGGGCAGCGGTCAGCAGTGGTGCACGTCAACCCTATCTATTGTGGACCGATAGCGGTCCTTACAGAACAGCAGACTGTACCGCACTCAAGCCTATGTACCGTAGCACCCTATACCAAGTTACCAGTCCTTATAAGAACTTTTGTGGACCAAGCAGGTTGTGTATTAGTGTTTAGCAGACTGTACGTCAGTCCCTATACCGCTGAAGGACTGCTGCAGTATAGGGCAGCGGTCAGCAGTGGTGCACGTCAACCCTATCTATTGTGGACCGATAGCGGTCCTTACAGAACAGCAGACTGTACCGCACTCAAGCCTATGTACCGTAGCACCCTATACCAAGTTACCAGTCCTTATAAGAACTTTTGTGGAACAAGCAGGTTGTGTGTTAGTGATTAGCAGACTGTACGTCAGTCCCTATACCGCTGAAGGACTGCTGCAGTATAGGGCAGCGGTCAGCAGTGGTGCACGTCAACCCTATCTATTGTGGACCGATAGCGGTCCTTACAGAACAGCAGACTGTACCGCACTCAAGCCTATGTACCGTAGCACCCTATACCAAGTTACCAGTCCTTATAAGAACTTTTGTGGAACAAGCAGGTTGTGTGTTAGTGATTAGCAGACTGTACGTCAGTCCCTATACCGCTGAAGGACTGCTGCAGTATAGGGCAGCGGTCAGCAGTGGTGCACGTCAACCCTATCTATTGTGGACCGATAGCGGTCCTTACAGAACAGCAGACTGTACCGCACTCAAGCCTATGTACCGTAGCACCCTATACCAAGTTACCAGTCCTTATAAGAACTTTTGTGGAACAAGTGAGTTGTGAATGTTTAGCAGACTGCAGCAGAAGGGCAGCAGTCAAGTATAATATCCTTTCTATATTTGGAAGAAAGAATATTATACATGTACAAGCCTATTACTGTACCACTGATACCAGTCCTGAAAAGAACCTTTGTGGAACTAATAATAACAGCAAGTCTTTAAAATTACCCTCACTGCCTGACAACACTGCTTCCTTCCTGTCCCTATACAAATTGGCAAAAAAAGAGAACGATTAGTGGTTACTGGAACAGCTCTTTTGTGGACCTTGATAGTAACAGCTAATGATGATGATGATGATGATGATGATGAAAGACTAATCTGGCTGTCCCTGTAGCATACACCGTCCTTTCCCTTTCTCTAAACTAACAAAAGACACTCAGGCTGCTGCAAGAATCAGCAGCACAGCAAACCTATCAACACCTAACACCTATACCAGTCCTGAAAAGAACTTTTGTGTACCAAATAGCTAGTGGTTTATCTCTCCCTACTCCACACAGGAACCTGTCCCTATCTTAACAGAAGAAAGAATGTAAAATGGCCACCGGATCGGGTGTATTTATAGGTTAGGGGGAATGTACAAGTGTCCATGTGCTGTCATGTCTCAATTGGCTGTCCTGTATCACATGATAAACGTGTCACCAAAGGTTAAAGTTCTTGTATACATTAAACACGTAAGTCCGCCGCGGCGAACGACGGAAAAAGGCGTTCGAACGTGCGGACCGCGAATGTCGGAAATTCGCCGCGAAACGACCGCCGGGCGAACCGTTCGGCCATCACTACTGATAAGGTTGATTTTTACTAAAATCTCATACCATATAATTAATGACAGAACAAACTCGTATGACAAAATTTCTTCTTTTAGTGAATTACATTCACTACAGAAAGCAGGATCAGCATTCATCTGTGTCATCTCTTCCAGGCACTCAGCAATTTCTTTTAGCTGGTAACGGACAGCCTTTACACTCTCGACTCTGCACTCCCATCTGGTTTCTGACAATGGCTTGAGGGTAATATTTACCTTCTCTTTTAAAATTGCCCATCTATTAGATGAGCCAGAAAACAATGTGTAAAGTCTTTGCAAAACCCCAAAAAATAATTTGGCTTTTACACAAGATGCTGCTGCATCACCCAGAACCAAATTCCAAACTATGACAACCACAGGGTGTAAAAAAAGCTAAAGGATTGATATTTAATATCCTAGTTTTTACACCACTTTTCTCCCCTCGCATGTTTGCTCCATTGTCATATCCTTGACCACGGCAATTTTTGATGTCCAAACCTGATTCCTCAATTTCCAGCAGTATGGTTTTAGTTAACTCTTCAGCTGTTGTTTTCTCAACTGGTAAAAATCCAATAAAATGCTCTTCAACATCTCCAGATATTTCATCAACATGTCGTAATACCACAGTCATCTGTTCAATGTGGCTCACATCCCTAGTGCAATCCAGAATTATGGAATAATATTTAGCTTGAAGAATCTTTTCAATTACTTTTTGCTTGACAAGTTTGGCCATCAATGAAATTAGTTCATTTTGTATGTTTTTTCCCAAGTAATGGTTGTGAATACGTTTTGCTTCAATTCGTTGCAAGTGTTCACGAAGAACAGGATCAAACCTTGCACAAAGCTTTATTAGATCGATAAAATTGCCACTATTCTCTTCCTCTAAATTATCTCTGTGTCCTCGAAATGGCAAGTTATGGCATGACAAGAATTGAACAGTGGCTATAAGCCTTTCCAGAATTTCATGCCAACGTTGCTTTTCCAGGAGTATTTGCTTTTGCACCGATGCATCAATAGTTTTCCCACATCTAAATCTTTTCTCAGTTTCCATCCATGTGATGATGTTCTTTAAGTGGTCAGAACTGTCTTCATGCAAACCAAGACGATTGCTCAGGTTCTTCCAGTCATTGCAGCCATTAGACACTAAAGCGCTCCCTAATGGTGAGAACAAACGACAGGCAAAACAGAAAACACAGTCCTTGCTTTTGGAATAAACTAACCAGCGCCGGTCTTGTGTTTCCTTGTTGCTTAGAACCCTGGTGTAATGAAAGGTAGAAAAATGTCTTTTTCCACTGTCTAATGGAAAAGTTACCTTTTCTTCCCTTACTGGTCCTTTCTGTATAAAACAGATTCGGTCTTTATCTTCCACTGGAAAAGTCCATTCTCCAGGATCATAACTTAGAGGCTGATATGTAGACTCTGGTTGCTCAGAACCAGGAACACTAGGTCTTTCTTGAATTCCTTCTTCTGCGCTACCCCAAATGGTATACGATTCAGATTCAACAGAAGTGCTTGGCTGTGAATCATCTTCTATTTCAGTCAAAACTGATTCCATCGTCTCGTGTTGATGCTCAGGCACCTCTTGACTTGTATTTATCTTGCCTGTCTTCAAAAACGTATGCATAGAGCCACGTAGCTCTTGTTTGCATTCCTCAAAAGCAATATTCTTTTTTCTTTTTTGGTGACCAGATTCACATTTTCGCCCTTTGTCACGTTCTCTTCCACCTTTTTGCATATTTGTTTTAAATTTATGGAAAACTAATGTAAATTCTGCTAATCTAGTAATTACACAAAGTGTACTAACACACAATTTTTAGAACAAAATAAACAAAATGGTAAAAAGACCAATGCTGGAACAGAATTGAATTGATTGAAGTGATTTCTGCTTCTGGTCTCTCAATTGGTCAAACTGTTTTCATGCTAAATCACTTGCTGTTGTCACACCCTTTATAAGCAAACAAATTCACTGGTTAACAAGGGTACTTGCATAATGAGTTTTTCAGTGTATATCTGACAAAAAGCTAAGAGGCAGTCCAATCCAGTTAAGAGGTAGTCCGATCTGTGGGACAGTCAAACCCAGCTGAGGGACAGCCAAACCCAGCTGAGGGACAGTCAAACCCAGCTGAGGGACAGTCAAAACCAACTGAGGGACAGTCAAACCCAGCTGAGGGACAGCCAAACCCAGCTGAGGGACAGCCAAACCCAGCTGAGGGACAGCCAAACCCATGAGGGATAGTCAAATCCAGCTGAGGGATAGTCAAATCCAGCTGAGGGATAGTCAAATCCAGCTGAGGGATAGTCCAATCCAGCTAAGGGAGTGCGACAGTTCAATCCAGCTATGGGACTGTGACAATCCAATCCACCTAAGAGACAGTCCAATCCAGCTAAGGAAAAGTCCCAGATAAGGGACAGTCCGACCCAGATAAGGGACAGTCCGGCCCAGCTAAGGGACAGTCACAGATAAGGGACAGCCTGACCCAGCTGAGGGACAGTCCAATATAGCCGAGGGACAGTCCAATCAGATGGGGGACAGGCCAATCAAGCTATGGGAGTGCGGCAGTTCAATCCAGCTATGGGACTGTGACAATCCAATCCACCTAACAGACAGTCCAATCCAGCTGAGGGATAGTCCAATCCGGCTGAGGGATAGTCCAATCCGGCTGAGGGATAGTCCAATCCGGCTGAGGGATAGTCCAATCCGGGCTAAGGGATAGTCCAATCCAGCTAAGGGAGTGTGACAGTTCAATCCAGCTATGGGACTGTGACAATCCAATCCACCCAAGAGACAGTCCAATTCAGCTAAAGGACATTCCCAGATAATGGACAATCTGACCCATTTAAGGGACAGTCAATCCAGCTGAGGGACAGTCCAATCCAGTTGAGGGACAGGCCAATCCAGCTATGGGAGTGCGGCAGTTCAATCCAGCTATGGGACTGTGACAATCCAATCCACCTAACAGACAGTCCAATCCAGCTAAGGGATAGTCCAATCCAGCTAAGGGAGTGTGACAGTTCAATCCAGCTATGGGACTGTGACAATCCAATCCACCCAATACACAGTCCTACTCAGTTAAAGGACAGTCTGACCCATCTAAGGGACAGTCCAATCCAGTCAAGGGTCAGTCCAATCAGATGAGGGACAGGCCAATCCAGCTATGGGAGTGTGACAATCCAATTCACCTAAGGGACAGTCCGACCCAGCTGAGGGACAGTCCGACCCAGCTGAGGGACAGTCCGACCCAGCTGAGGGACAGTCCAATCCAGCTGAGGGACAGTCCAATCCAGCTGAGGGACAGTCCAATCCAGCTGAGGGTCAGGCCAATCTAGCTATGGGAGTGTGACAGTTCAATCCAGCTATGGGACTGTGACAATCCAATCCACCTGGGAGACAGTCCAATCCAGCTAAGGGACAGTCCCAGCTGAGGGACAGTCCGACCCAGCTGAGGGACAGTCCAACCCAGCTGAGGGACAGTCCAATCCAGCTGAGGGACTGTGACAATCCAATCCACCTAAGGGACAGTCCAAACCAGCTAAGGGACAGCCCAATACAGCTATGGGAGTGTCACAGTTCAATCCAGGTATGGGACTGCGACAATCCAATTCACCTAAGGAATAGTCAAATCCAGCTAAGGGACAGTCCCAGCTAAGCGACAGTCCAATCCAGCTGAGGGACAGCCCAATCCAGCTGAGGGACAGCCAAATTCAGCTATAGGAGTGTGACAGTTCAGTTCAGCTATGGGACTGCGACAATCCAGTACACCTAAGGGACAGTCCAAATCAGCTAAGGGATATAGTCATAGTCTGACCCAGCTGAGGGACATAGTCCAACCCAGGTGAGGGACATAGTCCAACCCATCCAATCCAGAAAAGGTACAGTCCCAGCTAAGGGACAGCTAAGCCCACCTGAGGGACAGTCCAACCCATGACACAAGAGAAGGTCAGAGACTGTGTATGGACAATGATACAGGAGATGGTCGGAGACTGTGTATGGACAATGATACAGGAGATGGTCGGAGACTGTGTGTGGACAATGATACAGGAGATGGTGAGAGAATATGCAGACAATAATACAGGAGATGGTCAGAGATTGTGCAGACAGTGCTACAGACGATGGTCAGTGCGGACAATGATACAGGAGATGGTTTTATTATGGTAATGACAAGCAAACTCTTTCCTGGTTAACACGATATCAAACGTTGGAGCCACAGACAGGGAGCTGACAGACAATCACCCCAGAAAGATGCAGGAGATGGTCATAGACTGTGCGGAAAATTATACAGGAGATGGTCAGAGACTGCACAGCCATGATACAGGAGATGGTCAGAGACTGTGTGTGGACAATGATACAGGAGATGGTCAGAGACTGTATGTGGACAATGATACAGGAGATGGTCAGAGACTGTGCGGCCATGATACAGGAGACGGTCAGTGACTGTGTGGCCATGATACAGGAGACGGTCAGTGACTGTGCGGCCATGATACAGGAGACGGTCAGTGACTGTGCGGCCATGATACAGGAGACGGTCAGTGACTGTGCGGCCATGATACAGGAGACGGTCAGAGACTGTGTGGCCATGATACAGGAGGCAATCAGAGACTGTGCGGCCATGATACAGGAGACGGTCAGAGACTGTGCGGCCATGATACAGGAGACGGTCAGAGACTGTGCAGAAAATGATACAGGAGACAGTTTTATTATGGTAATGACAAGCAAACTCTTACCTTGCCAACACGGTATGAAAAGTTGGAGCCACAGACAGGGAGCTGACAGACAATCATGCCACAAAGATACAGGAAATGGTCAGAGACTGTGCGGACAATGATACAGGAGACGGTCAGAGACTGCGCGGCTATGATAACAGAATGAGCATAATTGATAACTTATCAGTGTAATGCTTCTTCATCGTCAGCAGGTTTAGGAAGAGGGTAAATAAAACTGCTGTATTACTTAACTGTAATAAAAAAGGTGGTACTGTCACACCATTCTAAGTGTACTGTCTGGCAGAGGAATATGAATCACAAAAATAGCTGCACAGAATTATAAATCTTTTGGTGGAGGAAACATTTCACATATGTGTGTGAATATGTGTGTGAAAGCAGAACTGCAGCAAGATAATGAATTAAAATAATTAAAATGAAAAAGAAAATAATCCCTCCAGTTTGAATGACAGCCAGCCTCATTCAACGGCATTCAACTGGAATGTACATGCCCTCAGCCTGTCATTCAACAAGTAAGGAGAAGGGCACAATGATGATCCCATCCAGTGGTGGCTGGTGCTCAATTTTTTTTTGGGGGGGGGGGCGCAAACTGAAAAAAAAACAGCAATTGCAGGCTCACTGTGCCCATCAAACACAGCCACTGTGCCATCAATTGCAGCCACTGTGCCATCAATTGCAGCCACTGTGCCATAAAACACAGTCACCAAGCCCATCAAATGCAGCCACTGTGCCATCAAATGCAGCCACTGTGCCATCAAATGCAGCCACTGTGCCATAAAACGCAGCCACTGAGCCCATCAATAGTTGTCACTGTGACAGGGTACAGTACAGACAACGATGATGAGACCAATAGACAGAGATTGGGTACAGTACAGACAGACAGCATGTCTAAGACGGAAAGGATGGAGTGTAATGGAAGCTAATAAAAAGTAATGGAAGTATTGGATAGGAAAGTTAGGAAAAGGTGAATATGATCCAGAAAGGAAGAGTCACCCATAATACTAAGCTTTTGCTGACTCGCACATTGTGGATCATGTTACAGGAAATGGATAAAGATATGGCTTGTGCCATGATGGGCCCATTAGCTACTAAGGTTCATAGAGAACCAACCTTCAGTATGGTGGAACTATTCTAAGCCCCTGTACACACCGACTGAAAATGTCCGATCGGACTGCGTTGTTGGATAATCCGACCGTGTGTGGGTTTCATCTGACTTTTTCTGTCGGAATGTCCGACCAACAAAGTTTAACAGCTGGATATAAAATTTTCCGACAACATGATCCGATCGGACTTGGTCCAATCGTTTGTAGAGAATTCCGATTGGACAAAGTGGCCAGATCAAATTACGAGATCAAAGCTATTGGCTACTAGCCGCAACGTAGTCCTGTCGCAACGATCGAACGTCATCACGTTCCGAACAATCAGATTTTTCAACAACTTTGTCCGACCGTGTGTATGCAACACCAGGGCTAATTCTATTGATCTAGCAAAAGGCATACCAAAACCTCAGTAAAGCAGATGACAAGTTATTTTTTATTTTTTTTTGGGGGGAAAATAAAACTGTCTTGTTAACCACTTGCTTACTGGCCACTTAAAATCCACTCCTGCCCAGACCAATTTTCAGCTTTCAGCGCTAATGCGCTTTGAATGACAATTGCGTGGTCATACAACACTGTACCCAAATTACATTTTTATCATTTTTTTCCCACAAATAGAGCTTTCTTTTGGTGGTATTTAATTACAGCTGGGAGTTTTATTTTTTACTAATAAAAATTACAATAAATCATGTTTAATAGTTTGTTATAAAATTTTGCAAACAGGTAATTTTTCTCCTTCATTGAAATGCACTGATGAGGCGGCACTGATAGGCACGGTTAAGGTGGCAACGATAGGCACAGATAAGGCGATACTGATAGGCACAGAAAAGGCAGCACTGATGGGCACAGATAAGGCGGCACTGATGGGCAAAATGGGCACAGATAAGATGGCACGGATGGGTGGCACGGATGGGCACGGATAGGTACCACTGATAGATGGGACTGATGGGCACTGATAGGTGGCACTGATAGGTGGCACTGCTGGGCACTGAGGGGCAGCACTGATGGGCACTGTTAGATGACGCTGATGGGCACGGATGTGTGGCATATGAGGTGCAGCAGTGTTGTTGAGGCAGATTGTGGGCACTGATAGGTGGCACTGTGGGCACTGATAGGTGGCACTATGGGCACTGATAGGTGGCACTATGGGCACTGATAGGTGGCACTACGGGCACTAAGGGGTGGTACTGATGGGTGGCACTTTTACTTTAATTAGGTTGGCAGGTGGGCACTGATGACTTGGCCGTGATCGGGGCCGATCATGGCCACCGGTGATCGGCTTTTTTTTTACTGGCTCTGTTGTGATCACATGATCAGCTGTCATTGGCAGTGGTAAGGGGTCGGGATCGGCCCCTTGCTCCGATCCGTGATCAGGCGAGTCTCATAGACTCGCCGATCACAGAGCTCGCCACGCGTGCCCCTCAGGGGGCACGCAGGCCGCTCGTGCACGGGACGACGTCAATAGACGTGGTCCCGGGAAAGCAGGTCCACGCTGTAGCCGTCATTCGGCTATAGCGCGGATCTCAAGCGGTTAAAGATACATGAATGAATAGGTCAACATTTTCAAATGATTCATTTCAGAAAAGAAGCACTTTGCCATGAATGCAGAAAACAATTTAAACTCCTCCAATAATTCATAATAGGACTTGTGGATGCATTGCTGTAGTTTTTTTCACACACACGCACACACACACACGCACACACACACACACACACACACACACATATATATATATATATATATATATATGTGTGTGTGTGTGTGCGTGTGTGTGTGTGCGTGTGTGTGAAAAAAACTACAGCAATGCATCCACAAGTCCTATTATGAATTATTGGAGGAGTTTAAATTGTTTTCTGCATTCATGGCAAAGTGCTTCCTTATATATATATATATATATATATATATATATATATATATATATATTAATATTAATTTATAGTTAGAATACCTGCTCCTGCTCCTCGCTTCGGTCCCCTGCTAAAGCCAGCAGGACAGGGAGGAGCAATACACAATGTTCCCTCTCTCTCTCTCTCTCTCTCTCTCTGCTTGCAGTGCAATCTGGGAGTTGTAGTCTCACTGTCTCTGCAGAGCACAGGCACCAGATGGCCCTATTGAAGTCTGTGTGCTGTGCTCTGTTGGAGAACTACAACTCCCGCCATGCATTGGGGCCGCCGTCGCTGACTTGGGGAAAGGCTGGAGGACGGCGCTGTGGCAGTGGAGCCTGCTATTGGATGCAGGCAGCTTGAGCCATGCCCAGCACCACCCATCCACCATGATCGATTGTAGTCCCGCCTCGTCTGCCGCCGCGGATCGCGGCGGTGGCACACCAGTCAAAGCACCGTGCACGAGTCAGCTCACCATGCGCAGAGCGCCCGCCGCCTGCTCACCCTGCCGTTTGCGAGTGCCAGTTACATAATGATGATGATGATGACAGTGAGTCAACACACAGACACACAACAACCGTAAATGCAAATTAGGCAATCGCGCGACGGCGAGGCCCTTTCTGTGGGCGAGGCCTAAGGCAATCGCCTAATTTGCCTAATTAAAGGGCCGCCTCTGGGCATAGATCTCGGAGGAATTCAACACATGTGACCAGTAGACCATGTATATGTCTATAAACGATTTTTTTAATCGAGCACACAGACCTTCTTTCTTCATTTGGCTCACTTCCTTGTCCAAAAAAACCACACACTACTATATGCCCGTACCCTCCTGTTTGAAGAGGTTGAGCGGTGTCATATTTCTACTGGGGCTGCTTATTATGAGGGGCTCCCACCATCCCTGTGCTGTGCTGACTTCCTCCTGGGGCTGCTTATTATGAGGGGCTCCCACCATCCCTGTGCTGTGCTGACTTCCTCCTGGGGCTGTACCTCTGCTGTGCATATTATGAGGGGCTCACACCATCCCTGTGCTATGCTCATTATGAGGGGCTCCCACCATCCCTGTGCTGTGCTGACTTCCTCCTGGGGCTGCTTATTATGAGGGGCTCCCACCATCCCTGTGCTATGCTGACATCCTCCTGTGGCTGCTTATTATGAGGGGCTCCCACCATCCCTGTGCTGTGCTGACTTCCTCCTGGGGCTGTACCTCTGCTGTGCATATTATGAGGGGCTCCCACCATCCCTGTGTTATGCTGACTTCCTCCTGGGGCTGCTTACGGTGCAGGTGTCAGTGCTGTATATCACGGTGCTGGTGTCAGTGCTGTATATCACGGTGCTGGTGTCAGTGCTTTATGTTACGCTGCTGATGTCAGTGCTCTCTATCATGGTGCTGTGTCAGTGCTGTATATTGCGGTGCTGGTGTCAGTGCTTTATGTCACGCTGCTGATGTCAGTGCTCTCTATCACGGTGCTGTGTCAGTGCTGTATATCGCGGTGCTGGTGTCAGTGCTTTATGTCACGCTGCTGATGTCAGTGCTCTCTATCACGGTGCTGGTGTCAGATCACTCTATCACGGTACAGCTGTCATTGCTTTATGTCACGCTGCTGATGTCAGTGCTCTCTATCACGGTGCTGGTGTCAGATGACTCTATCACGGTGCAGGTGTCATTGCTGTATGTCACGCTGCTGGTGATCATCTCCTGCACCCTCTTCTTTGCCTACCCTGACCTTCCCTCTCCTCCATTGCCTTCATGCGCTCCACAGTCCTGAATTGTCACAATTTCACATATAAAAAAAGAATGCTTGTAGTTGTCGATCCCAGATTCACCTCATACATGTGTTATGTCATTGGCCATGTGGTGGGACTATGTTTGCACAGCTAGTAATTATTTTGTGGCTGCAAATTTGACCTGTAGGTTTGCAAAGTTTGCCTCCCATTGAAGTCAATGGGGCCCGCCGCGAACGTTACGGTTCGCGAACTATCGGCCGCGTTCGCGGTCTGCGTTCGTGAAACGTCCCATCGGAAGTTCGTCCATCACTAGTCACCACCAAATTGCACCAGCATGTGTCACAACTAAATTGCAGCAGCCTACGTGTGTTGTCCTCTCCAGAGGTGTCTCCTGTGGAGAGGTCCGTCCTCTCATACTTCCTGTTTCCTCTCTCCTGGGCCGCAATTAGAGAGAGAGAACAGGAAGTGACATCAAACTCAGATATCAAACTGCCTGGCCATAGTAATATATACTACGAGCACCGGGCAGAAGCAAGGTGGGCTAAACGCCCGCAAATGAAGCACCACGTCTGCAACTTCGTGATTGCATAGACGTGGCGCTTCCCCTAGGTGCACTATGTCTGGTGACTGCCTGGAGGGGGGCAGAGCCCAGGTGTGCCCTGTGGATTGGCCGTCACTGCCTTTATCACAAGGATAGAGATGTAAAAAGGGGGGAGGGGTATGCCTACTATATAACAAGAATAATGCACAAGTGAATGTTAGAGATTACATCACTAAGGGTGCTAGAGAGGAGGTGGAATCCTTATGAGAAGAGCTCCAAAGGAATGAAGCTAAGGGAAAAATAATGATGGGAGTATGCTATAGGCCCCTAACCTGAGGGAGGAAGGGGAGACTGATCTGCTATCACAATTTTGGATTAGCAGCAAGGATGGGAAGTGTTATCATAACGGGGGATTTTTATTATCCAGCTATAGACTGGGCAGAGGTAACCGCGCATTAATCTAATGCCACATACACACAATCGGAATTCTCATCGGAAAAAGCTCTGATGGTTTTCCCGTTGGAATTCCGATGGAATTTCGCTCAAACTGTCTTGCCTACACACGGTCATACCAAATTCCGACGGTCAATAACACAGCGAAATAAAACACGTTCGACGGCTGTCACATACCTAGTAGGCGAGCCCGGAATGCAGGGAGCGGCCCCTCGTATCCCCTGGCTCAAGAACCCCTGGAGGTGGTAACAGGGATTCAAAAGTTCAGAGGGCACAAGTGCCTGGCAGGTAGAGGCAGGTCCGGATAGTCAGCAGCACACAGACAGCAGGTGGATAAGGCTGATGACAATCGGCTGGTGACGGCAGGCACAAGCGGATAGACTGGCAAGCAGACGATCGTCAGCGGAGACAGCAGGCACAGGAAATCCGAACGGATTGGCAGGAACAGCAGAGTCGGGTACAGGCCGGGTCGGCAGCAGGCGGTCAACACAGTACAAGGGGACGAGGCAGAGACGTGGTCAGACAGGCAGGTAGTCGAAGGCAGGCAGCAACGGATCGTGGTCAAGAACAAGCCGGGTCACAGGAATCTAGGCAACGGGTAACAGGTAACAGAATAGCAGAATCTCCGAACACGCTGCAGACTGGACAGCAAGAAGGGGATGGAGCAGAGACCTTAAGAAGCCTTTAGAGCGCCAAAACGGTCACACGACGAGTCAGCGTGCCCCCGCGAGTGGCCGTGCGCCCGTTCGTGACCCCGCGCACACGTGTGCGCCCGTTCGTGCCGGCGCGCACCCGAGTGCGTCCGTTCGCGCTAACGCGCGTCAAAGGGGAACGACGGGTTCTCGGCAACAGGTTTCTGTGGGTAATTCTCCCGTGTGCGACCAAGACGCCAGGACGATCGTGACAACGGCACTATAAAAGGGACGTTTAATGCTTCCGAGCATGCGTCAAATTGTTTCCGAGCATGCGTCGGAATTTTGCATGTCGGAATTTCATACACACAATCGGAAAATCTGATAGAAAGGTTTTCCGTCGGAAAAATTAAGAACAGGCTCTCAATCTAAAGTCCGTTGAAAATGCCAACAGAAAAAGAGTGATGAGCATACACACGGTCGGAAAATCAGATGAAAAGCTCCCATCGGACTGTTTCCATCGGAAATTCCGGCCATGTGTATGCGGCATTAGGCTCGCCAGTTCCTAAATGTCTTGCAGGACAATTTTATGAGTTAGATGGTAGATGCACCAACTAGAAATAAAGCGTTACTGGATCTAGTGATTACCAACAATACAACAATAGACTTGATCACGGATGTGGAAATACGGGGCAAATCAGGAAACAGCGACAACAGGTCAATTGGATTCTGTATAAATTACACAAATAGGAAACATAAGGGAAATACAAAGACACTGAATTTCAAAAGAGCCAACTTCCCTAAACTACAAACCTTACTAGAAGGCATAAATTGGGATAAAATCTTAGGAACAAAGAACATGGAGGAGAGATGGGTTTGCTTTAAGAGCATATTAAATAAGGGCATTAGCAAATGCATCCCATTGGTTAATAAATTTAAAAGAGCGAACAAAAGTCATGGATGGCTTAACTCCAATGTAAAAATACATATAAAAGCAAAGGAGAAGGCCTTCAAAAAATACAAGGTTGGAGGATCATAATCAGCATTCAGACTTTATAAAGAATGCAACAAGAAATGTCAGGGTGCAATAAGGATGGCTAAGATAGAACATGAAAGACACATAGCGATGAGACCAAAAAAAAATCCCAAGAAATTCTTTAAGTATGTAAATAGTATAAAAGGAAAGACAGACCATATTGGCTCCATAAAGAACGAGGAAGGACATCTGGTTACAAAGGATGGGGAGATGGCGAAGGTATTGAATTTATTCTTCTCCTCAGTATTTATGAGGGAATCGGGGGCTTCAGTAACCAAAACTGCAGTGTTTATCCTCAAGACACATCACAGGATGCACCTCCATGGTTAACAGAGGACATAATTACAATTAGACTTGGGAAACTTAACATTAATAAATCACTGGGACCAGATGGCTTGCACCCAAGGGTACTTAGGGAACTCAGTCAAGTAATTGCCAGACCATTGTTCCTAATTTTTACTGACAGTCTACTGACTGGATTGGTACCAGCTGATTGGAGAAAAGCCAATGTAGCACCAATATTTAAAAAGGGCCCAAAATACATCCCTGGGAATTACAGACCAGTTAGCCTAACATCAATAGTATGTAAACTCTTGGAGGGGATGATAGGGGATTATATACAAGATTTTAGTAATCAGAGCGGTATCATTAGCAGTAATCAGCATGGATTCATGAAGAATCATTCTTGCCAAACCAATCTATTAACCTTCTATGAGGAGGTGAGTTGCCAGCTAGATAAAGGAAATCCCATAGACATGGTGTATCTGGATTTTGCAAAAGCATTTGACACAGTTCCCCATAAACGTTTACTGTACAAAATAAGGTCCCTTGGCATGGACCGTAAGGTGAGTACATGGATTGAAAACTGGCTACAAGGGTGAGTTCAGAGGGTGGTGATAAATGGGGAGTACTCTGAATGATCAGGGGTGGGTAGTGGGGTCCCCCATGGTTCTGTGCTGGGACCAATCCTATTTAATTAGTTCATAAAAGACCTGGAGGAGGGGGTAAACAGTTCAATCTCTGTATTTGCGGAGGATACTAAGTTAAGCAGGGCAGTAACTTCTCCGCAGGATGTGGAAACCTTGCAAAAAGATCTGAACAAATGAATGGGGTGGGCAACTACATGGCCAATGAGGTTCAATGTAGGAAAATGTAAAATAATGCATTTGGGTGGCAAAAATAGGAACACACTCTACAATGGAGAGAGAACCTCTGGGGGAATCTAGAATGGAAAAGGACCAGGGGGTCCTAGTAGATGATAGGCTCAGCAATGGCATGCAATGCCAAGCTGCTGCTAACAAAGCAAACAGAATATTGGCATGCATTAAAAAGGGATCAACTCCAGAGATAATACGATAATTATCCCGCTCTACAAGACTCTGGTCCGGTCGCACCTGGAGTATGCCAGAATATGTCCAGTTCTTGGGACTAGTCCTCAGGAAGGATGTACTGGAAATGGAGCAAGTACAAAGAAGTGCAACAAAGCTGATAAAGGGTCTGGAGGATATTAGTTATCAGGAAAGGTTGCAAGCACTGAACTTATTCTCTCTAGAGAAACACTTGAGAGGGGATATGATTTCAATATACAAATACCATACTGGTGACCCCACAATAGGGATAAAACTTTTTCGCAAAAGGGAGTTTAACAAGACTTAAGATTAAAATTAGAAGAAAAGAGGTTTAACCTTAAACTACGTAGTGGGTTCTTTACTGTAAGAGCGGCAAGGATATGGAATTCCCTTCCACAGGCGGTGGTCTCAGTGAGGGCATTGATAGTTTCAAGAAACTATTAGATAAGCACCTGAACGACTACAACATACAGGGATATACAATGTAATACTGACATATAATCACACACATAGGTTGGACTTGATGGACTTGTGTCTTTTTTCAACCTCACCTACTATGTAACTATGATGTGATAAAGATGCAGTGGTAATATAATAAAATGAAATAAATAATTATCAGAAAAAAAATGTGGGTGAGAAAAAAAAATGTGGCTGAGAAAACGAATGCAGATACCAAAACATATATTAATACAAAATAATGAACCAATAGCTACTAATAACCTAGTGAGACAAAAATAAAATTAAATGTG